>NC_059473.1:21926420-22526420 GCF_018139145.2 Gymnogyps californianus
TCCATTGTTCCCCAAGAGTATTTTGGAAAAGAATCCCATCAGTCAGTCTGTTTGTAAGCCCTGCCAATTATTTTTGTTGACGTAGGAAGAAGTTCTGCAAAAAGTTTTAAAAGCTGGAGCATACTGGGAAATACAAGACAGAACTATTAATTCAACAACTTCTCTTGCAAAGTGGATTTTTCATAAAGGGTAAATTAAAACAGTAATTTCATATGAATCACTGAGACTGTACTTCCACTTCTGGCAGTGGCTGGGAGCCTCAATTACATAGGCGAAAAGGTAATGCAACTTTTGTGTCATTTCTGAAGATAAATAGGCTTACGAGATCACACTGCTTGTTAGTCCCTTCCCCAACTTTTGAACCAGTGGGTCCACTCCAGTCATGTCAGACAGCAAAAGAAGATGCCTTACACACACCAAGTTCCAGCAAGTTTCATGAAAATAGATGACTAGATAGAGAAGAGGAACTTTTAATGGTTCCATGAAAGAAGAAGTCTGTACTGTGAAAGACCCAACATTTATTAGAATTATTACATTTATTAGAATATATATTACAGAATCCATATGGCAGCCTTACACAAATTAACAGTGAATCAAGAGTCTTGATTCTCCTATTCCTTATTAAACACAGTGTCTTTCCTCTACACAGGATTAGAGATAGTTTTTGCATACTGAGGCGTTAAGCCCTTAAAGAATGCAAGTATGTAACTGTGCATAAAATACCACTACTTTGTTATACCTTTCAAAACCAAACCAGAAACATTTTTAAAGAGTATGAACTTTAATATATGTAAAGGTCTTCTAGAAAATGAATGTTTGCTGATGGTACTGTTGCCTGACCATGTTGCTAAGAAATAAAACCTCTGGTACTAACGTGTTTTATAATTCAACAAGATTGTTATCACTCAATTGTGTACTGAGGGTTTAAAGTCCAACAGACTTGATGTATGGGACCAGACTCCTCCTTTACAAAGGACTCCTGACTTTGGACTATCCTCCAGGCAAATAGCGTAAATTTTATATATTTTTATACATATATATATATATATCTGCTACCTGCTGAGTAGCAACTACTGGCAGCAGGAGCTATAAATAGGATAGAGCAAGTATAAATATTTTAAGCCACAATATACTGCTTTAGTTACCGAAAGTAATCAGAAGTGAAAAAGTACACCTACACTGTTAAAATTATACAACTTACTTAGATTCAGCAGCTGATCTCAATTTTGTTCTGCTTCAAATAGCATGCACAAGCACAAACTGAAATTTGTTAACTGAAAATAATTTAAGAGTTACCAACTAGCAGCGAAGTACCTTGGCCATTTGTGTCATGAAACTTCTATACTCAAAACAAGTATGTTCTGGTTAGATGATGCATGGTATGCCACACGGCAGAATCAGTCAGAATAGAATATTAGAAAAATGTCAACTTCAACTATGCTGAAAATGAGTTTGCCAACATTAAACCCTTATCTTTACAAGCAAAAGCAGCTTTACAAGAAGTCACAACCTGTTTGCTGCTGGCATAATCTAACTCATTTTTGCTGATACCAACACCATCATGCAAAACAGTTATATTTTGTTCTCCGAGTATTTTAAAAGAAAGATCAACTTATTAATTCTGTACCTTCCAAAACATGAGCCCAAGAAGTTCCACTGTCAAACCAGATGTCTAGGACATCCTGTCCCTTGACATAATCCAAAACATCATGACCACCAGCCTATTGGAAAAACAATTATTAAATAATGCAAATAGAATACTCCATATCATCAATGATTTTCAAAGCTAGAAATAAAATAGATTTGGTTTCTGGACCAGTTTTGTAGAGGCTCTGCTACCAACTTTGTGAGTGAACACAAAATAATTTAGGTAACTGTTCACAATAGTTTTCAGATAATTACTGACGAAAACCCAAAACAGAACAAGGAAAAATTACAAAAAACCCCTGAGATGGCAGAGTAACACTACAGTTTGAATGCTAGCTTAAGAACACAATTATTAAAAGAACAATACAAAGTTAGGAAGAACTAAATAAAAATTCTTATCTATTTTAATGACAAAGACTTAATATATATTTGGGCTCATAATTTGGTTAATTAGGATGTCACTTTCCTCCTGAACTAAAAGGAGGAGGACTGAGATCTCTGCCCTGAATTAGTGGCACAAATCTGATTGTGTGTATTTTGCCATACTCAGATTTCACTTTCTGAATATTTCTTTCATAGGATACCTTCTCAAAGGTACAAGACTGAAAAGGATCATGGGAATATATGAAGGTTTTATATTATTTCCCATCACATCAAGCACTTTCTGTATTTGAAGTCAAAAAATTACCTTCGCTACAGCCTCTTTTGATAGTAGTTGTTCAATAGGAAGGGTCCACCATGCATCTGTTCCGTGCTGCTCCACTATTTTGATGACACCTGTGATAGTTTCACTGGTTAGAAGGAAAAAAGGAGTTTATGAATTGATGAGTTAATCGTACCTTTCTACAAGTATCCCAGATCCAAAGTGGTGAGATAAACTGATAAAGAGATCAAGCTATTTAAACCCGTGATTTTCCAGCTTCTAATCCAGACAAGACTCCACAGAGCTTTCTGCCTGTATTAAAAAGACTTCCTACTTTTGTCTTCCAAGATGGGGAGGGTTACGTAAAACCTGGACATACAGAAACCTGCATGTATTCCAAATAGCTTTTTCTGCAAACACTCAATAACTGGGCACTCAGAAAAGATGCCAGCAGCTTGAAAACTTCG
Source organism: Gymnogyps californianus (assembly GCF_018139145.2). NCBI lineage: Eukaryota > Metazoa > Chordata > Aves > Accipitriformes > Cathartidae > Gymnogyps > Gymnogyps californianus. The sequence goes on from NC_059473.1 coordinate 21,929,178, forward strand.
AAAATCCATTTCACTTGCTATTTCTTGACCTTGAATTTACAGAAACTAAACAACTACTTCCCCCTCAAAACATTTGCTCTTTTTGACAACAGGCTGCTTTTCTCCACTGGATAAAGAGACCTTGAGAACTCATGTGGAAATGGAGAGTTACGAAATAGCAGCATTTTGAATAACGTACATATATATTAGACTTCTGGTTGCCTGGATCTCCTCCCCTTTTTAGCAATATATTTTTTAAATGGTAAGAAACACATATATAAATATATTAATCCCAATAGTCTGGGAAACCGAGACTTCTGTACCCAGTAGAGGAGTGATGTAAACAACCATTCAACATTCACTCGGAAGGCAAATACGAGTTCATATGGTATAGCACCAGCCAGGACAAAGGTCCTGAAATAAATGGATACTACGGAAATAAGAAAAATAAAAAAATTAACTAAGCATTTTTCCTGATGTGAACAGTAACACAACCACAAGGCGTGCAGTTCTCTGCACTATTTATGACACATTTAATTGTTGTCCCCAGTAGGTAAGGCTATGGGGAACTGATTTTTAACATCATTTAATGCCAAGTCTAGACATAAATTAAGATAGCTTAAAAAACAAAACAAACCCCACATACTTTGTCTTGCTGACTCACAGAGCACTTTAGTAAAGAAGTGATTTTTAAGACATCTACTGTATTTAAGGAGTACAGCAGATCATCATGACCTGCCAACTTCAAACTAAAATCGCTGTGTTACCCAAGCCACCAGAGATTTGTTTTTAACTGGAGAAATGAAGATTTAATCACTTAACTAACTTCTTGACACAGTATTGCGAACAGGGAAAAAGTAAAATAATGATCTGGCATAATTAACTTGAAAACACAGAAGGCAGATGATCTAACTTCTTCAGTGTCATTACTGGGTTTTGTATTTGGACGTCAGTACAGTATTTTTTCTGCACTGCTAATAAGTTGAGCTACATCACTACAACATTTAGTGGACTCTTATACACGGAGTTTAAGCATGAAAACCCATGTTCTCCAAGAAGATGTAGAACAAATTATTACTTAATTACATGGCATGAGGTGCAACAGTAAGAAGAAAATGCAGTTTTGCTCTTGATTGTGGGAATAAAATTGCAACATAGACCAATGGTTTTGTATTAACCAATCAATCATCAATTAATCAATTTACTTTTCAAAGTAAATTCCTGGAGAACATCCCAGCAGGTTTTCTGGAGAGAAAACCCACTAACCAGTAACACTCACAAAGCGACAGCCAGCTAGCATACCACTGCCATTCTTACCCTTTCAGACTAGAATGGGTATCATTCACCTTCCAGTTTAATGATGCTAGGACACAATTTATGGCTTTAATATATCTGCTAACATTTATCTTGGTAAAACAACATTTAGGAGCTCTGGTTCTGAATGGTATCATTTCCTTTCAGAAATATTTGCACAGAGGCCTATTTGCCTATACTTCCAGTTGTGAAGTGTTACTTCTCCAAGACAAAAGCACACAACTCCAGTCCTGGTAGATTCCTGGCAGATAGCTGATAAGTATCCCTTATGTCTTGCCTCCCTCAGGCTAAATCTTCAAATTCAGAAAGCTCTCAGAAAAAAAAAAAATCAAATAAGCCAAGGAGAAGTTTGTTTGTCTCAGCCCAGACTAAAACTATTCCACTGAATTTGTCTCTCTCTTGTGGGGTTAGTACCTTCCACTGAAGAGGCAGGCTTTACACCCAGACCTTCAATGACGACACAGACTGTAGCACCTGGGAACGCTTCAGAAAAAGCAATACACAACATTATTTTTCACTCCTTGCCAACAGAAGGCTCCATCTTTGATTCTTCTCAAATACACTATCAGTGTATTTTTAAAGACGATTATGGGTAACTAGTTGTCTTCAAGTGAGTATTTCAAGAGCTCCCTCCACAGTCTCAATGCCTTCCTGTTACTGGCCAAGTGTTACCCATGGAAGTCACCAGCAGAAGACAGAGTAGCTAAATTTAAAAGATGATTTATGCTAAAATGTGGTTATTACCACATAAAATGTTAGTGCATGTCAAGTGATTCATGGAAGAGGTAATTCAGTGCTCAGCTAATGATTCTGGCATCAAATTAGAGCCAGAAAATTTTTCTAATCAAGAATCATACCCATAACTAGTTTAGAAAAGCTACCAGCATGCCCTATTAAAGCAAGTAGAAAATTTAAACAGGAACTAAGCTTGTCTTCCACATAACTTTTCCATATTGCAAATACACTTCAGTGGAGGGACATAAACTCTAGGGATGAATTCATTTTCAACCTATACATTTTTAATGCATTCAACAGGTATTTGATGATATCAGTGTTTGTAGGGATTTTTAAAAGGTGATAAATCCAGCTACAGACCAAAACTAACAGCTACCTTGGACAACATGTAGGAATATACTCTTAACAAACAATGTTTTCCAGCAACTGTCTGGATACAGTTTGATCACAGCAGAAATCTCAGTTTGTCAGATGTTCTAAGCTTTAAGTAAAGGAGATACAGCCTGAAGTGCCACCAGTTTTCTGACACTGCAACTGTTAATTGCAATGACATCTCTCCTCAGTGGAAGAGATAATGATTAAGGTCTGGCCTATCACACAAATATTTGGAGAAATTAACAAGGTGGGGGGGACCTGAAACACTGTGTTAGTGCAAACTGTATTACCTGTAGTGAGGATGAACTGTTCCCCTTTCCATTGGAGGCGGGGGGAGGGACAAGAAGGAAATAAAACCTCGCTATCGATCTCCTTTGGGAAACCATCATAAAACGACTGCCTTCATTTACAGTAAGTATTGCCATTGCTACACAACAGTTGTCTACTATCGTAGATACACCATTACTACAAAACATACTATGGACTAACCTTTTACCAAGTGTATTGCTATGCAACACAAAGGCTTATATTGTTAATTTATGAAGGGCAGAATTATTTTAAAGACTCATTTTCGTGACAGATACAATTATGCTACAGATAAAAGTTTTCAGACAACTAAAAGAAGGTCAGGTTTGTGTTATCAATCACTTACAAGAAATAAGGAGTCATTGACTGTGAATTCAACTTGTTATTGACCAATATTCTCAAAATTCTATCATAGTTTCAAATCAAGTAAAAAAAAAAAAAAAAATTTTTAGCAGTACAAGTTTTTTTCATTACATTCAGTTTCCCTACAGAATATAAGTGAAGATTAACAGGCAAGTATTTTCTAAGAGGAGATAGTTAAGACCAAAGATTTCCAGGATACCGTTTCAACAAATACTTTTTCCTCCTACAGTTTGAAAAACCCAAGACAAACACAACCCCCCTCCCCGTTCCTCTAATCTTTTCCCAGGATCCTTATGATTAACTATTACCACAAGAGAGAGAAATGACTATATTTAAGGTATCAGTATTGTAAGGAAGAAGATTTTTGCAAAGTACTTTTATGTAAGGTGCAAGTGAAAACCACCTTTCTCAAATAACTACTCATCACTTTATAATCTGTGGCTTCAACGTGAGCATGATAATTCACCGAGTTAGCAATAAACACCATCGTAAAACTTTGCCCTGTATTCATACACTATCTAGAAGAACTTGCATTACGTGTCACTCGCTACAATTTAACGCTGAAACCCCTACGGCAATTCACGCTACCACGACGCCAGCCAATCACTCCAAAGTCTGATATTGATTATGCTGAACACTTATTTAATGTGTTAACAGAAATTAGGCAGCATTAAGATACAGTCGGGAGGAGAAGAGTACAGTGCCTGATGTTCTCTCGACCTCTTTTCAAACAACAGTAAGGAGGGCAAGTTACCTTCTCTTTTACGTGAACACTGATACTGCAGCAGTACGTATTTAGGTTATGGTAAGTTGCTATTGCTTACAAGTCACTGAAATGTCTTAATATTTTAAAAAGCAAATTACAGCGCAGGGTAGATCTACTTCAAAAACAGGTTGGGGTTTTCTCTGTCAGAAATTTAAGTTACTCGTTAATCAAAGTCACAGAGAAGGGGACAAAAGTTCTTAGACATTAGAATAATCTTTGCAATAGTACTTATTATTACCAATATCTGAACAGTGAATTTGTAAAGAACTTATTGCATGAGGTCAGATTAAAGTATGTATCTCACATTTATTACCTGGTCTGAGCTAATACGGGAAATACAAATCTCTCGTTTTACTTTTGGAGCTCCTTCTCTCTTCTCTTCCATGAGTTACAGAATTTCCTAGAATCAGAATGTTTTCTCTCAAAATCTATTAAATTTTGAAAGTTGACAAACAGTATAAGCGTTTACTTGTGCATGTATTCTATTTAAAGTCTTTTTTCCCCACTCATGCAGAAAAATTGCACAGAATCTTACCTCCGTATTGTTACTGAAAATGGCAATAATGACAAAATATTCTCTCTTTTCTCTCTCTCTCATATAGGGTTTTGTTATTTTATAGTAATTTTTTAATTCTTGATTGCAATATGATGTGGTATACTCTACATAAAGAATCTAATCATTAGTAGCGTATTAAATTTACAACCATAGACAACAGTGTCATACAATCGAATGTCTTTTAGGGCTATGACGGGGCCACAGCAGCAAACAGGAAGACTCATGGAGATCTTGAATCAAACTTGTTACATACAAGATTACAATCTAGCTCTTGGCTTTCAAGTTAGAAAGACAGGATTGTTGGTGTGCGAAAAATATTCTATTAGAGAGCAACAGTTGCATCTTGAAAGAGAAGCTTTCTGCGGCCTTTCGCATGACAAATTCCGGGTAAACTCTCACTTACAGAGGGAAACACAGCGGTTTATGTTAGGGACTTTTTTTTTTTTTTAAAAAGTCTTTTTACAGGTGATACATAAACAAGATCACTCAAGATCGACCATTGGTGCTCTCACATGTAACAGCAACTCCATGTGGACTACACTGACTTCCAGTGGAGATGCTGTTACTTTTGATAGCCACTCAAAAACTCCAGAGCAGCTGCCACTGGAAGCATGTTTATCCAGCATTCAAGGTAAGAAAACAGCTTTTTTTTTGAAATGTAAGTTATTTACTGTTGTTTTAATGATATTAATAATTCACACAATCTGAATATGAAAATTCTTAAGTGTTAGAAATATGTCAGCAACCTATTGTGATACGATTTTCAAAATGATCACGCAAATGCAACGAAGTATTTAAGCTTAGCTGTTTATTTCAATAAGAACTGGTGTCCAGGAAAATGACCTATGAATTGACAGACTGCTTTCTAAATTTGCCTGTCATTTCTATAGGCCAATATTCTGTGCACTTTTCCTACTCTGGTTACAGAAGTCTGCTACGGCTAACTTTAAATATTTGATGAGTATTTTACACTTTTCTTTGAAAATTTCACCTCTACTGTAAAATACGTTAGAATTAAAGAGTACTGACTACAAATGAGCATCAGAAGCTGTCAGTCAAATGAAATAAATCTACTTTTCAAGCGTATTGGATCTGTCTCTTTTTTTTCCTAAATGTCTTCTTTTTTCCTCCAGATCAATTCTAACCAAACATGCCATACTCTCCCTTTGTTCATTCACCTACATGCGTGACTGCTAGGCCAATACCTACACATAAAGGTCGAGTTGTTAAACTACTGCAGAGTTTATCATATCAAAACGCCCCGATGGCCACATATTGTACAACTCCAGCAATAATCTCACACAGCTCAAGCACTTACAAAGACATGTGCTTTAATACAGGTCACTGGCTTTCAAGGTAATTTTATGACAACCTAAAGGAACTCCCATGCATCCCTCCTTCCAAATACTTTCTGTACCAGCTGGGTCAGCTCCTCTATGTTCTGAAGGAGATATTGCTTCATGGTGCCCTTCATGTTTGACTGCCAACTGCTAAACTGTTTTTCATCACACTCTTATTTTGTTGTTAAACTACATATTTAACAATCTTAAGCAAGCACAAGTAACACACTCAAGTCTACTCTGCAGATAGACTACAATAAGTATTCCTCAGAAATGGTAATTTTATGTGAACATACACTTACTTTTTAATACAGTAACAATTTTTGCAGGTAAAATGATTTTATACCCCACAGAGTCTCCATGCATTTATTTCCTGATGTGCGTCTGCATTATTCAGGTACTATAAATGACTAGAGGTTATTGTGGTCTTTTCTCACAGTTACTGCTTACTGTGGGAGAGTCAAAGTACGTATCTGTGCACCTACACGCCCAGCCACACTAGGTGAAGCTAAGGACTAACTGCTTAAAGTCCATTCCCTGCTCTCCACACCCTAAGCCTCACCTACTACTATACTTACGTGCTCAGCCCAGACTCTGGAAAACATGCTGGCCTCTCTGCAGTATATTTATTCAACACCAGAATAAAACAGGTTCTGCGACAGTACTTAAGTTCATCTCCAGCTATGCAATCTTATTTTCCATAATAAATTTGCACAAATGGTTGTAAAGTTAAGATGTATAAAATGGAGTTACACTAGCATATCTCAAGACAGAAAACAATTATGGAAATAAACAATGAATGTGGAACTCCACAATACTATTTTTATGAAATCACCTCTTAGAGGATACTCACAATTGAAACCCTCTGTTCCCCAAAGGGGTAAAAGCAGAACTCTATTACTCCTTAAAAGACAGAAAAGGATATTTGGTTGAGTTTTCTTGTTTTAAAGCATAGCTTGGATTTCCTCTGCATTACATTGTCTGGAATTCCTGAAATGCAGTGTTTGCAATATCTGGATACTATTAACCAAAAGGTTAGCAGAATAAGGCTAGCACCTGAAGCTTTAGACATACCAAATCATATAGCTAAAGGTCACTTACATTTATTGAGGCTGGCTCTTCAAAAACACTCTAATTTTATTTTGAAACAAAGTGCAGTTATTTATTCTGAAACCGATTTGATCATTCCGCTTCAGATATCTCATTGCCACTTACTCAACGGCAAAAAGCTACTTTGACAAAATACCTGTATTGTTCAATTTACAGCGCTACAATTACACTTGCAATCTATTCTAACTACAACTTGCATTTTACTCCTTGCTTAAATGTAAAGGCCAGTGATTACTGCCAGCTCACTTAACTTGAAGACGAGGGATGAAAGCAGCAATTACTATCAAGGGGACTTTTCAGGTAACTTAAGTATCCAAGTAAATTGATTCCTATTACTTACATATAAGTCACCTTCAGCAATGAGTTTTTGATTGTTTTAATTTATAGCTGAATTAGTTCTGTGTATAAACAATTACAAATAAAAGCATGTACTTATACTTAAATAGACGTTTTATAATGTTGTGTAACTGCAGCACAACAGACAGTGCTCATTCTTTCATTTTTCAGTACATAAAGCTAGACAAATACCTGTTTATCAAGCATTCTCCTGTGTTCTTCTGATAAAAAACAGGAATCGGAACACCCCAACATCTTTGCCGTGATATACACCAAAACGTCCTTCTGTCCAGCATTTCGAGCATTCTGTTCACTGCAGACGTAGGAATAACTTTCACTTTTTTCAGCACTTCCTATAAAGTAGACAGTGAATTGTTGAACACGCTTCAGCATTCAGACAAACACTGTTTATGCTACCAGTAAAAAAAAGCTACAAGTCTACACTCCCGCTCCCAGTACCGAATAACATGTTCTTGGGCCACTGTCACATTTACTTTGTTTACTTCACCACATGTTGCTCTTCAATAACATACTTCGAACGCTGCATATACTGTACATTTCCCCACAGAGCAACCAACGCTTTTTTGCCAGCTCTGATTCTCTAGCAGACGCACCCTAAAGTGAGTTAGAAATGGTATCAGTATCTCTATCTGAAGTTTAAAAGCTCATTGTGTCTCGTGCTGTTGTCTACCTTGAAACCCCATCTTGATACATACTGCCTGTATTACAGAGTGTGGGCTACCACCCACTCCCATGAATAACCATCATATTTCTTTCATTCTAGATAAAGATGAATATGGAATAAACACCTCATGCCCTAATTAGAATGAAATCACTGTTACCCAAGACAGCCTAAGGTGCTGGTCTGAGTTTTCTGTGTGGATGTACATAATTTCAAAGAGCAGTGTATATTAAAAAAATATGTTTTAAAGTTATTTAAAATAGGACTGTGGCAAAATTAATAGGGGAGCAAATGAAGATGCCTGGCTATACAAGGCTACCATAACAACAGAGGTAATTTTAATAGTGATAAAATTGTCTCTTCTGATTTAACTCCTTGAAACATTGTATTTTTAAAAATATTTTGGGGAAAAAAATTCAGTAGCTCTAAGAAACTTATACATCTCCTGTAAATAGAATGAACAAATATGTCAGTCAATGTATTTATCCTGGATTATATCAATATGGACAAAAAACCCCAATAACATTCATCACTTCTACAAATAATTAACACTTTTCAACTACTGTTTGTAAACCCTACAGAACATGTTCTGGAGTGAGCTATAGCAATACTGTTTTGCTGATTCCAAATGGCATCAGCTGTCTTTAAATGTCCCATAAGAAAGCAAAATTTTATACCTGTGCTGTAGCCTTCACACTTGCTGTGTTTACAAACCACTGTTTGCTGGCACGAATAATCATTGGTTTTTTAGTCCTCCAGTCATATGGGTAACTGTGCACATACTTCTCCTCTTTTAACAAACTCCCAGCTGCTTGAAGCATCTGAATGACTGAGAGAAAAAAATGAGACAAGATTAAAATCTGATTTGAACATACTGCTACTGTTAACCTCAATTCATCCCTTTCCATGATCAACACATAATAAGAAGTGCCTGTACCTCATCCACATTCAAAATGTGTTCAGTTTATATGAACCCTCAAAATACACCTGCAGAAATGTAACTGATAAAGTAACAAATGGCTAAACATCAAATACTCACCAGCTTCATTCCCCTCTCCAAGGACATTCTTGTTTTGAAGTTCAGGACCTGCAGCTTCGGTAAAAAACCCACCTTCATCCACAAGGCAATCCTAAAAATATGTTAATCATGTCAATAAAATACCATTTTGGTATTCAAAAGTGAGTTAAGTACTCTGCTGAGTAAATACTTTTCTGATGAACAGCAAAGTACATTATATTTAAGTACACTTCAGATTTAATGAACTGCAATTTAGTAATCTAGCAGGCAAGTGAATTTTACGTCAGAAGAAATGAGCACCGTTACGTTTGCAGATATACCACAACTGTCTTACATGAAGTCATTGGTTAGTATTTCATGACTTTTCAAATTAACGGTGAAAAACAAAAACAAACCAACCAACCAACCCCCAAGAAAAACCCTACCCCCAAAAGAAAACAACCACAAATATGAGTATAATTAGGTTTTGGAACATCTCAAGAGTCACCTCTTTAAAAAGGTGAAAGAGAAAAAGAATACCCTGCATCTTCATTTCCATCAAACACAAACTGATCTGTATTTATATATGTGTTTAAAACAAGCGTTGCTGAAAAAGAATAGTAATAGTGACCTACATAACTGATGATTTACTGGTCTGCAAGATACAGCTTTATAAGCCAATTCTGAGTACTGAGAGCCAATATCTGAGAATTGTTGTCTGTGTTATCGTTTAAAAAACAAAAACACAGAGAGAGAAGAGAAATCGCGTTCTATTCTACCACTTCCCTGTAAGCTTTAATTAGCAGACAGATGAAAAACTTCATCCTTTTATTTTGATACACACTTTTTTAAGGTTAGTCCTGCATTCCTGCAGGCCATTAGTGACACTCACACTTACGTGAATGCTTCAAAACATTTTCAAGTTTTATGCACAAACTACAACAATCACTTTAGGGGCATGTGATCAAACAGTTGCAGGAAATCAAGAGCAACAGCTGAAAAAATAAAATACCGTGGGTAGCTGATGGTGGGAAGCTACGCTGTAGTCTTCCATACCATGAGCTGGGGCTGTATGAACTAATCCTGTTCCTTTTGCCATTGTCACGTGATTTGCAGGTAACAGAGGAGAGACTCTGTCAGGAATTGTGGGATGAGCACAAGAACCATCTGCCAAATCTACACCTGGGGGTGAAAAAAAAAGAGAAAACAGAGAAACAATTCATGCATTCAGCTTCTTTTATCAGAGAGCAGAAATGGAACAACTGATCAGCAAGTGCATGCGTGGGATACTATTCAGATGTACTACTTCTTTATCTTGTTTGTGGGTGCCTGCCCAAATGCTTTCAAATTCTCTGCATTGTTAACCTTGCACACAGTTTTTTTTCCTTTGAAGAAAAAGCTTTTCTTCTACCTTAGACAATGGTATTCCGTTAGCAGTGACATTCCACCTAGAGACACTCCACACATTCCCATTCCTTGGGGACTGCTATCTCAGTGTTCCAGAAGCAGGTCTCAATAATGATTTAGTAGGCTAAAAACCTTGCATATGGGATCTATGCCTAGTTCTGCCACTAAGTACTAATATTACCATGAACAATTCATTTAAATTCTCTAAATTACATACAAATAAAGAGAGCACAGCATGAACGAAGCTAGTGACAGTTTAAGGTTAAAAAAAAAAAAACACTGAAGAAATCTTGGTAGTAAAGCCTTGCTGAAAGTCAAGAATCACAGAGCTTGAGGAATGCTTCATATGACAAAATGGCCTTCACTGAACGCTTTCTTCCTAGAAGGAATGTGTTGAAGAACTGCTGTCAGACAGTTAGGTACACAAATACAGAAAGGTAACAAAAATAACTAATTACTGAATATATGGGAAGATAAAAAGAACAGGTTCTAATATTAAATTTATTTTCAAGAAGGTCCAACTCCACTGTTGTATGTTATCTGCAAATCATGTGATTCAAGAAGGTGGAACCTGTGAGAACACCTCCAGGTGATTTTATTATTAGGTAAAAACAAGATAATTAAGCAGAGAAACGGATAATTTTCTTCCCTCTGAAAAAGAAGGCATGGAAAGACACCAAAACAACTTGAAAAGAAAAAGCCATAGAAATCACCATTCTCGCCTCCTTTAGATATGCATATTTCCAGCACTGAATCACTGATAAATGCAAATGAATAAAGATCACAAATGACACATTAAATCCCAACTCATGACACCAAATCAGAAGTCTGTCTATTAAGAAATATCACTATGCAGTTTGTCAGGATGCAAACTTAACCGCTTTAGTTTGTCCTTACAGACAACGGTCACCTACAATACCTCAATATTCTTCATGGTTATGGTGAAGGCTTAAGACACCTCTTAACAATGAAAAACTTGAAAAGTAACATAGCATGACAACAACGGCTGATAGTGCTACCGATTCTGCTACACTAGGTAGTTTCAATAGTTTTCGTAGAATTTAGCAATCAGGCAGTCAGCAAGCACACTTGTAATTAGCCCCTTGTTCTCATCAGCAATGAATGAGAAAGACAGACAAACTGTATTCAGTGTAATTAAGATTTTGATACTGAACAGATTTCCACTACATGTTTAAGCTTTCCAAGTGTGAATCCAGATTTTAAAAAGTATTTTGAAATCTATGGATGAAAATTTGAGCTACAATACACCAATACTAAATCTGGCAGACTACTCCTCCTCTTTGTATTATTTTAGCAAAGCATGTTCTCAAACTATAAACAAACTTAATACATCAAAACTGAAGCAGTTTTCAGACGCCTACAAGCAGATTTCTAAGCAGCTTAAGATTAACAATATTAAAACCTACCTTTACACGTTGAGATAACCTCAAACTGCGTGTCCAAAACAGCAGCTGTAGATTCAACTCTATCTGCAGCTAGAATGAAGTGTTCACCAGTAGTTGTACATTTCACAATTGAGTATCTACAATGCAAATATGTATTTGTGATACTAAATAATTACCAACACCATAAAGCCACAAATTGTTTAAACACTCCATCTCTAAAAGACAGCAAAGTATGTTTTAAGATCTACATGTCCAATTCACTTGTAAATCTCAAAAGAATTTCAAGATAACGTAACATCAGGAAGAAGAAATAACTTTAAAAAAATAAAAATGAAAGCAGAAAATAATATATTAATAGAGATATAGAACAAAGCTTACAATTGTGTCACTTTAAAAAAACCAAACACAAAAAAGATGCCTTAAATAAAATGTAATGGTAGTCCAACATTTTAACTTTGCTGATAAATATTGATAAGGACTGATGCAGATCACTGAACCAAGTTAAAGACACATACGTTGAATCTGGCATGTAGCAAACTGCTTGATTGGCTGGCACAGTCCAAGGTTGCGTGGTCCAGACTAGCACACTAGCAGGGGATGATCCATCTACAGATGTAAATTAGAAGTACTTTACTTACAATTATAACAAAAACAAAAGCTATCAGTCTTAAAATCTATACAGAAGTCATACCTATCACAGAAGTCAGCTTAGGTGGTGACTTTAACAGGGGAAATTTCATATACACAGAACGACTGACATGCTGCTCATTGTATTCAAGCTCTGCTTCAGCCAAGGCTGTTCTGGGTAGATATCAAACGTAAGTTAACACACTTGAACATGAAAAGCTATTGATATCCTCGCTAAAATTTTGAAGACAAAATAGTAAGTTGATTCTTACTTTGCTGAAGGGGACCAGAACACAGGTTTATAGTCCTGATAAATGAAACCCTAAAGAGGAAAGGGAGGGGGAAAAAAGAAAGTTAGGAGAATCGAAACTCATGACAAATCAAAACACATTTCAACAAAAGTTCAACATACCTTATCATACATTTTATAGAAGACTCTCAGCTGGTTTGCTTCATACTTTGGATCAAACGTACGGTAGCAGTTAGCCCAATCTGCCATTACACCCCAACGAATGAAGGCGGATTTCTGTTTCTCAATTGCTCTTTCTGCAAATTCTCTGGCTGAAGGGAATAGTGCCATTAAGCACATGGTTTAGCCCACCAAGATCAATATAATATCATTTAAAATATGCTATTGTCTTTTTTTAGAAAAGCCTGAGATGAATATATTGAAACTATGCGCTAATTACTGGTGTGCACTAAATAGATCATTATGGGTCAAAAATATACATATTTCAGGGAAGCAGTTACATAAAATGACTGCAAGAGTAAAAAGATCCAGGAGTGGCACTTTTTGACTAACATGGGTACATAAAGCACAAATGTCTCTAGAATACACACTCTTTTTAAGGAAGAGGGAAAAAAATAAGTATATTTAGTTATGAAGAACAATTTCTCAAAATGCATTCTCAAGTAACGTAAAATAAATAAGAGTGAAAATTAACCACCTCTGTTGATGCTGATCCAAACTTTTCAAAGCAACATGCATCTGAAAATAAGTTAGCCCATTTATCGTCACAATTTCAAGCTAAAGCAGTTTAAATTGCTCATTACAAACAGCTTTGCAGTTGAACGTTCATGTCTTTCAATACATATGGCATTTGAAATTATTTCTTCAAAACAGTTTCCATATAAAGCAGACCAACTTTCTCTGAAAGGAGCACCCCTATAGTTTTGTAATATTGTTAAAAACACTGTCAACAAATACATTCCTACTTATGATACTGAGCCAAGCTGTCCTGATGAAGCTTGATTTTTACATGTATCTTTTTAGCTCCTAATCAAATTCAGTCTTCAAAAACCAAAAGGCTGTTGATCTGATAAATACCAGTTTCAATGCACTACACAGTTAAGCAAGGCAGAAATCCAAATCCTCTGCCCTTCTTTTGTTTTTTTAAACCCATGGTCGATGCTACGCATGTTCATTACAGCAACAAATTAAGCCTGTGTTCAATTATCTCATTTCATAAGATTACATCGTACTCAATCTGCTTGGCAAATACATACAGTGATCATACAAAATGTCACCAATAGCTAACAGAAAAGCCCACAATAAAGTATAAAAACCATATATAAAGCATAAAATACAAAATATGAGTAGAATGTACAAATACTTAAGCCAACTTTTTCTATAAAGATATTGCAAACAGTAGTTTACCTCTCTGTCGAATTTCCATTGGTGAAAGATTTTCAGCTCCTTTGACTTCTGACAACGCCTTCAACTCAATTGGCAATCCATGACAATCCCATCCTGGCACATAGTGTACTTTATAACCTCTCATCATGTAGAAACGATTAGTGATGTCTTTCAGAATCTGCAAAGACACAAGGGTCTCTTACCACTTTAGCTCCCCCATGTGGAATAGCTACATTATTAATTAAGATCCTCCTATTAAAAAAAAAAAAACCAAATACAAAAGGCTGCGTGGTAAATTTACATTTAAGACCGTGCATTTGTGATTTTTCTTGCCCGTCGTTTTGTATTTTGGCAGAACCTCAGAGGACCTCTGATCAAAGGAGTTCACATTCTGTATAAGTGAAAGATGCAGTTTATAAACTTGCAAGACTTGAAGTGAACAAATCCTACTTGCTCTCATTTTTAAAACATTGAGCTGGATCTACAGCGTCGGCCTAGTGCATATTACTGTTTTTTTGATATAAGTGATCACCTACCAAAACTTGTCATTTTCAGAAGTCCAAGCTTTGGCACTAGCACTGTAAGAAGCTGTGGGTCACATTTTAGTCTTTCCCACTTTGTAGCATATGTAATGCTGTCATTCTCAGGCCTGAATCTAAACGTATCCAAACGTATTTAGGAGTAATATTTCAAAGCTGAAATTTACATTTTAAAAGCCATCAACATTTAGGCATTGTGGTTCCACTGAGGGTACCTAAATAAAATAAATGCAATAGAACAAACTTACAAAATACTCAAAGGAAAAAAGAATAGCAAGGCACAGCTCAACGATGCATTACAGCAACATTATTACATATACACATATAGAAATATACATTCACTACGCAAATAAACTGCATTTAATATTACTTAGGAATGAATTACAGGCTGGATTTTCTCTAAAAAGATGTTCTCTTTTTACTGAAACATTCAGCATCATAAATGAACACTCAGCATATAGGTACCATATACTTGTATATGGTATTTATGTCATGGTATGGTATCTACGTAACCACACTTGCTTTTTAAAAGGCCCGTCTGCCAAAATACCAAACACTTTAAAGTGTTACTGATTTAACTGGGAATGGAGAACACACAGCACATTATAGGAAGTGTTTACCGCTTCAAAACAGTAGAGTATGAACGAGTAAATATTTACTTTATTTAATGCATGGCCAACATGAGGGTCTCCATTGGCATAAGGTGGTCCGTCATGCAGACAAAATTCCTGCTTTGTTTTCCTTTGCCTTTGCCATGAATACAGTTCTGAAAAACCACATTTCTGTAGAGACAACATGAAAACACCTAAATCATCACAGGTCTTTGCACTTCCAAAAAGTCTGGATTTTGGCTAGACAATAAAACATATAATAAAGGCAAACAAACAAACACGGAGAGTTAATTTTTCTAACTCTGTAACAGAAGAAGTTAGTAGTTTAATAGTACTAAAAAGCCCGACACAGGCATAATACTAAGCCTAACATTATTACTCTGGCTCTCTGCTATCAGGAGGGTCGTTCCTCTTTCTCCAGACAAAACTGGAACACACTTGAGAGTACCCAGACCATAAATAAACAACTAAAGATCCCGAGTTCTTCAACCTTCTCCGCCAGCTAACGTCAGATGGCCTGGCCAGGCACCCGCGAAAGCCCACACCGCCAAGAAGGTGACCGCAGCAAAGGCGGGCCCGTAAACAAACCTCTGCCCGCCACCCCGCCCTCCTTCCCGGCGTTGGGGCTCCGCCGCCGGGCCAGGCCTCGCCGCGCCGCCGCGGCGGGCGGCGGAGTCCTACGTCCCTCTCGGGGCACGCAGCCCCCGGGCGAGCCGGCCCCGGCCGCTACCTGCTGCAGCTCCAGCTCGGTCTCGGGCTGCAGCCGCCCCGGGAGCTGCGCGGGGAAGCGGCTGCGCGGCAGCAGCACCGTGTCCCGGTACTGGGAGTCCTGCTGCCTCTCCGCCACGGGCTGCCGGCTGTTGGCCTCCGAGGCGGCGGAGCGCGCCCAGGCCCAGGCGACCCCCGCCCGGGCCCGCAGCCCGACCCGCGCCCCGGCCCGGGCCAGCGGCGGCGCCCGCCAGGCCCAAAACATCCTCACGGGCTCCCTGCGACGCGCGTTGGGGAAACACTTCCGCCTGCGCTACGGAAAGCGGTGTGGCGGCGACGGGCCGCGGGAAGGGACACGTCACGCAGCAACGCGTTTTTCTCCCCGCCACGGAGGCCTGCCGGCGGGCTGGGGCAGCGCGTCAGCCCTCCCCGGAGCCAGAAGGATTCGCGGCGTTTCGAGCTCATTTTGTAAAGGCGATGGCGTCCCCCTGACGCGGTCGAGTTCTTCCTGAAGCAGCTGGCGCAGGGGCAGCAGGGCGGTGCAGGCGAGGAGCTCCCGGCTGCTGGTGCGGGAGCTGAGCGGCGGGGCTTGGACTTCGGTTTTGGGCAAGGTTACTTCATCGTTTGGCAAGGGGACCGGCGGGGAGGGCTCCTGGCGAGCGCAGAGCGCCCCGCTGGTGAACGGTGACGGGGCGGAGAGGGAGAAGGAGAACCTCGGTCGCCGGAGGAGTGCGAGGGAGGCTGCCGAGATCGAGGGAAAAGCAAGGCTGGAGAGGGTGAGTGAGCTGATGCACCAGCAGAGAGAGCTCTTCCTGTCACCTGCGGCCGCCATTAAGAGAGCGCCGTTCAGTAACACCGGCTGCTCTGGACCGCGCTGCGGGCAGTTTACCGCCGGGAATCCTAATCAAGAATCCTAAACCAGAGAATCACGAACAGGCTTTTTTTTTTTTTTTTTTTTTAAAATACAAACTCAAAAGGCTTCAAAGCGCTGTGGTGAAATGAGGTGGCACAGCCCTTTCGCACTGGAAGCCTGTAGGTGAACCGCGGTGGGACCCAGGCGTTCCCACTGCGAGTCCCAGCCCGCTTCTGCTGGGTAAATACTCTTTCCTTACGTCATGCAGAATGAAAAGTTTATCTTTTACTAAATGCGAGCCGAAGTTTATTGTAATGAAATAGGGAGCTCTAGTCCCTTGGGCTTTGAAGAGTTCAGAGGAAGAAGTCATAGTCTAGCCCTTGCATTTAAAGGCATGCTGTGTGTGATGTCTCCGTTTTCTCCTTTCATCAGGTGAAATTATAAGTTTGGAAAATGGATGTTTGCAGAAAAGACACTGAGGTAGCAACGTCAACAAATCCTTCATATTGTTTTGATAAATTAATTGTAGCCATCCTGTAATATTTAAATATTTCAAAGTTAAAATGCGTAACAAGAACTGGAGAACTCATTTATTTTAGTAGGTATCCGAGCAAACTGATTGTCGAGTGGAAACCATTATATTCAACAATTTGGTTGCTAGGCTAGGAGAAAGGATGGATGGTCTTTGGAGAACAGGGTATGTTTTGAAAATTTAAATTGAGGGATAGTTGCTGTGCAATCTTTGTAAACTGTACAGTTTTGTAAGTGTCAAACTTGTTTGTCCAAAACAAGGAATATATTCTTGAAGGTATTGTGGAAGTATACGTTACACATTGCCCTCATCAGAACGTGCCATAAACTTATAAACAAATTAGGTAATTTGAGAGCAAAGATTCTTTAACTCAAACTTCCCATCTAATATGCTAATTTTTTTTACTCTCTCTCAGAAGTACTCATATTCCAGATAATTTCAGTATGGAATGAACTACATCCAATTTTCCTTCCTGTTAACTTGTTTCACATGATGGTATATACTTAAAGTAGCGTCTGTCTTCCCATGTGTTATGACATATTTGCTCTACGACTTTCAGTTGTTTGAGAGCTGCTTTTTGCCACAGGTAGCATTTCCAGAATTTCCTCTGTAACCGTTGTTACCAGTCCAAGATAGCCTGCATGTGTGCTTTGGGTATAGACCTTGGCTATTTTACAGGACTCCAGAGCACTTTGCTCCCGTCCATAAGCAGTAAATAATAATTAACAGTAGCAACTGCGCTTTTTGAATGTACCTACATGATCACGCTACACTTTTACCTTCACAGATCTTCTGACTTTAGAGATACCCATACAGTGTTTCTAAAATGCTGAAAAGTTTCTTAAACCAGCTAAATTTGGGATTTTCATACCTCTAACATTGCTGTTTGCCTTTGCTCTAAACAGATGTGAACTTGAGGTCACATCAATATCATCTACAGTAGCTAGCCTTATCACCTCATTATATTGTACTTTACCGAGTAGATTTCTCAAGCAAGAAAGGAAAGGTATTGTATAACGACCTATTGCCACTTATGCGATACTTGCTGCGATTGCTGCCAATATTGATTGTGAGCGTGGTGATTAATGAGTTCCTCTGTATTTTTTTCTAGCTCTGTGCTCAAGTGTTTACCTGGAAGTATATCATACATGTGAGCCCAACCCAAAAAAGCATGTAATCTACACAGATAGAAAAAAATTACAGGAAAACATAAAAAGCAATTAGCACTGCATTTTAAAGAATACAACGTGGTTATCAGTACTTTTTTTCCTGAGGTAGAGAAAAGCTGGGAAGAATGGATGATTGCTAGCCTTTTGCAAGAGTGGTATTTATTCTTCTATTTGGGAACCAAAGGCATAGTGAATTGCACTGATGTGTGCTGGGGAACAGATGTAGAAGACAATAGGAAGACTGACAGGACATGCAGTGTTGAGGGGAGGAAGGAAGAGGTAATAGATTTCCTTAAAGAAATCAAGAGAAGTTAAAGAAATACAGAAAGGATGGTAAAATTTAGATGAACAGACTTTCACATACAAGTGCAGTGTTTGCAGTATCTGCGTACCATTAGCCTATTTTGTGTCCACAATTAGGCCATCTACAAAAGCCTGTTTTATATTTAAACAAATAAAAATAGTAAGTAAAGTTGCTCTTGTCATCCTGTCTGGTAGCCTTGTACTTGAGTCTGGGCACAAACCAACTCTGTAGGTTCAGTTCTGAAAAAATTAACTTATGCTCAAAATGGACAAAAAATGAGTACTGTGTGTAGACTACACTTTTTCTTAACTTTTATGATAAAAGAGAGTTGCTGCTGCTGCTGCTGTTCTTGTTTAATGCCAGATTTTATTTTGGTGAGGAGAACTAGGTTCACTGTCAGACAGAGCATGGATATTTGAAAAATCTTGTCTAAAACAGCTTTATATCCCTTTGTTTGTTAACTGTATTTTTAAAAAAGTCAAAGCTCACTTCATTACTACTCACTGGCAGTAACCCACTTTCCCCTTCCTACTCGGCTTAAACTGTATCTGTTTGGAATGTTATGTAAAATGCTTTCCTTCTTGTCTTCTCTTGAGGAGAGAAATGTACAAGTTTGCTTTTTGTTTCTTTTCAGCATTCAGTATGGCTTCTCCAGCTCTTCTCATGCGTGTGGTCGCCTCTGCATATTCTGTTGCGGAAAAAGCTGCAACAATTGTTAGACATGTAATGGCTGCAGGAGATCTGGGGGTAGTGGAGAAGGTATTACTTTTACTTTGTTCCAATATAATTTCTCTTATTAGAGCTGAGTTAGGTCAAAGTGGTATTTTTGAAGATCGACAACTGGGGAAGGAAATACAGTCCTCACCTCTCTGGTACAAGAAATATTCCTTATTAAAGGATTAAAAAAGCACTGGAGAAGGTGTCTTTTGACCACTATTTCTAAAGAATGTTCAGACTCTCAAAAGAAACACACCATAATTTTGTCCTGATTCCCCTCACAAAACACAAGCTTTGGATAGCATGTCAGAATTCATAATAATGTATCCTTCCCATTAATTTCCATGCCTATGTTCTAACATCTGTAGTACAGCTTAAAGTACTGTGCCTTTGATGAATTTTGGATTAGGATAAATCAGTGTTTAGTTTCTTAAAACAAAAAAGAACCTTAGATTTTATTGTAAATCACAGTTTTCAAAATAAATTCAGAGCTTCAAATTTAATTCTAAGTAGAAAACAGAAATGAAACGACAGTCATCTGCATGAAGTTCTTAGTTTGCTGTAAGTTAGTAAGCTGCACTAATGAGCCAGGATCTTTGTTTTGAATACAGTACTAGAATAGGTGGAATTAACTTTTGAAGTTAATTCTAGCTTTACAGGTATGTCACAATATTTTCGACTGCATTAAGTATCTATATTATTTTTGGTCTTTTCATTGAAGTAATTGCTGCTACTTACATTTTTCTGATAGTAAGCACTTTCAGCCAGTTGTGAAGAAAAGTCTGATCCTTTATGACTTTTATTGTCAGTTCGGACAGTAGATGCAAAGATTTTTTCCCCATTTGGTCAGTTATATTCACCACTGAAAACACTTGCAAGTTTTTCTTATTCCCTTTTTTCCTAAGCAATTAAAATCAGGTGTGTGGGGGAGAGAATTTAAAAAAACCCCTGGACAGTAATGATCTGTGTTTTCAAAAGTACTTAGATGCATAGCAGCATTCTCAGGCACATGTAAGTAGAATATACTCTCCCACATAACCTGCTGGTAGGTTCTTGGAAAAACTCATGCAGCTTCACTATAAGAAAGCCTTAAAACACTTGCATCCAGAGGTACAAAGGAAGCACTGTCTGTACTTTCATGAACCAGTTAATTTTAAATGCATAAACAAGTTTTATTAAGCTTATTTTTTTAAGAGTCCAGCAAGGTTAAGGTAATTTTAACTGAAACTAAATGCTGGCTTTTATCCATTTAGTTCCATTTCACTTTAAAAAAATGCACGTGTATTAATATTATTTCCCAGTAAATCAGAAATGCATTGCTCAATCATTTTCCAATATAATAAAACCATCAAATGAACATATTTTAAGCTCTGTAACCAATTAAGTAAATAACTGTAAATACAGTATAACAAAAATGATCAAAAGTAACAGGTGATATTGGTTCTAAATAAGACTGGTTATACATACTTTTTTTTTTTTTTAAATGAATACTACAAACACACAAAATCAGATTGGAAACAATGACCAACAGAAGAGGTTCCTGTTTGAGGGACTAGTGATCTCAGAATTTCTGCAAGCTTCTTGTCAAAGGTGGCTGGTGAAGAAAGAGGAAGAATGCAAGAGAGAGAACCTGTATGTGCCTCTGCTTTACAGGCTGGAGGGAAGAGATGCACAAGAACAGAAAGTGGTGCTTCTCATCATTCATCCTCTTTCTGGAGCCAGCAAACATCAAGACCAATTCGAACTGGCCTTACTGAAAGCTTTAGAAAAGCTAGGAAGACAATATTCTACCTTTTCCCTCAACACATTGACCTCCCATCCATTTATCTAGACGAGGAAAAATAGTTCAAGGACAGTTGAATTTTTAGCTAGCTCCTCTCCTTCCTCTCCTGATGTCCAGAGTTTTCTTTCTCCCAGTCAACTCTAAGCTCTCCATTTATATTGCTTCTCTTTGTAGCATTTTTACTTCCCCCCCCGCAATGGGTAGGTGTACATTTTGTCCAGCTATTCTTACAGTATTGATGACTGTTTTGAAGAACTACTTTATACTGTTTTATTAGGTTGGTGTCCTGGAACAAAGGACATTCTCTGCAATAACTTGATCTTTCCGAGTCTAAACTCAGTGCCAAATTCAAGCAAATTTATTAGGGGATGAGAGGGAAATTTCGAAGAAAAATATCAAGTTTCATAAAAATAGGCAATTGGATAAGGGACAGACTAGGTTTTGAGCATGCAAAAATTAACCCATAACATGATTCTAAATGGAATATTCCATTCCTATAGCTAATTTCTGTAGCTGGATAAAACAATTTTCATGTTGTCACCAAATAAGATACAAGCAGATAAAATAAAATTTTTGTTTGATTCAGCTAACATGCAAATCCTTGGATGAACTGGCTTTCTTAATTCCAGTGCTAACAGAAGGATTTCTTACTGGGATTCTGTCTCCGGACCTAAAGGGCTCCTCCATTCATAGATACATGAAGATCAAGGCGAGAAAGTATTAATAAATTACCCACTTCCACTATATAGCAGGTTATTAATGTTTAAGAAGAAATGACTGTAACCCATCTGGCAACATATGTTTGGCTACACTGCATCTTTTGGGAATGCTTTCAATCATTGTTTCATGTCATCTTGAGACACCAAATCCACTGTTTCCTCACTAGTATTTTTGCTGGAAAAAATGTATGGGTGTTACTGTCCAGTTCAATTTCACTGGTTAGCCTCTGGCCTTCCTTGGTCTTTCTCTGCTAGACTAAGGAACCGTTCACTATTTAGATGTTTATACATCATAATTGTTTCCATTATTTTTTTTTAAACAAGCTAGATTAATTGGACCTTTAAATCACCTTTTACTAACACTTTCCCTGTATTTCTCCTCTTTCCTAATTTGCCATGTCTCTCCAGTAAGCCTTAAAATATTTTTTTTTCCTGTTAACATCTTAATTTTTGCTTTTCCCTCTTCTTGTATCATATCTGGGTTCATAGTTGTATTAATTTATTCTGTACCTAGTGTAGTATTTGCAGAAATACATATTCAGTACCATTGCACCAGTGCATGAGAAGAACACAGCACATAAATAATTTTCTAATAGCATACCAGTCTATCTTAGCTCTGGGGCGTACAGGGAAACTCTGCTGCTTTCAGTTTTTAGCCTGCCTCTCTCAAGATCACTTGCTAGGCTGATGATTTATCAAATTAGACTTCTTTTTCATTACAAGGTAGATATTCAGAGTGACATATGGGCCATTGTACTGTTGGTTTTTTTGTTATTGTTTTGAAATACACAAATTCCTATCCATCCTTTAACAGACCGGAGCCAATGACTTGCAGACCAAAGCTGACCGACTGGTACAAATGAGCATTTGTGCTTCCCTGGCACGGAAGTTTCCCAAGGTGACAATCATAGGAGAAGAAGTAAGTACCTAGTTTATTTCACACTAACAATTTAACTTGCTGTAACTTGCAGAGGAATTTGCTTTGGTTTTAGGAAATCATCTTGTTTTAAAAAAAAAAAAAAAAAAAAAGTAAAGCATTTCCATCCCATTTCATCTTTCCATTGCTTTGTCAAGCTGCAAGCAAATCCACAGTTCTAAGGCAAATTGAGGTGAGTCCAACACCTTTTTCTAATAATTCTGAGAATCCTTTTGTTAGGAACTGTCCACTGATGAAGTAACTGAGGAATTAATTGAAGATGGCCACTGTGAAGAAATACTGAAGAAAACTTGTCCTGCTCAGTACACAGGAATTAAAGAGGAAGAGGTAATGTGGTAATGTTATACAAATGTCTTCATATTTTACACTATCTATATTACTTACTGATTTTAGCTAAGAATGTATTAAGAAAAAAGGTTATGTCAATGTTGCCAATTTTTCTTTTTGGTTTGAAAACTGAAATGTAGTCATGAGAATCACACCTCCAGAGCTGGCAATGCTGCATATCCCTGTGTGCAATAATGGGAAATAGAAATTTGCTTCTTACAACTTGTGATTCAAATTAATTTGGAAGGAATCTACTTTGGACATAAGAAAGTAATGTCATTTCCATGTTCAGTTTAAGCCTTCATACCTCTGTTAAGATATTTGCTGAAAAGTTTTAGTCAGTTTTTAAGCTTTTTTTGTGTAAAATACTATTGTAGGCCTCAGTCATATCATAATGTTAAAAATTTGAATCTCTTTATTTCCTTACTGCCATAAGGAAATAAAAGCACTAAAGTAAAATATATACTTTGTATGGTAATTTACATTATTTGTATTTGTTAATTTTCCTTATTTTTTTTTATTTTTAAAGCTTGTAATATGGGTTGATCCCTTGGATGGAACCAAGGAGTACACTGAAGGTTGGCTTCTCTTTTAATTCTGCTGATTCAAAAAAAAATTATAGCAATGTAAAAAAGTAGCATGTACATGGAGATAGTTACATGATAGAAGTTACATACAATATTGTTTCATAAGGCTGATGTTGTTTCTGTACTTTTTGAGTTCTATGGAATTTTTAATCATTCCATTCAGTTCTAATCAGTATTGAATATTCCTGATGGGCTGCTGAGTGCTCACCAGTTTTTATCATTTCAGGGAGCAAAGGGCTGCCTTTGATTGCTGGCAGGTTGTCTTAAGTTTTTAGTCAAACTTACAATTTCACATATACTTTGAATTGAGGGACTAAATCTCCCATTCGCACAGGAACATGCTCAATTATATTTACATCCTCCTCTTCAAACAACCCAAATACCACAGCTGTATTTGTAGCCCTTTCAAAATAAAACAGCATCTTCCCACAAATCATAATTCTTCAGTTATGGGAAGAAACTGTTTTCAGCAAAGCCTAATTTGTGTCCATAGAAATAGACCCTAAAATGAAGGGGGGAAAAAAAAAAAGAGAAAAACCTCCAAAAACAATATGCTGAAGCCTCACTTTACCCTTCTGCTGCATCTTTTATTTGGTTAATGTGAAATCTTTTAGGCAGATTTTTTTTTCCCCTTTTCGGGGAAAGAGATATACAACTGTCAACAAATTGCTAGTTTTGAATACCATTAAAGAATTCACACCACAATTATAGAAGAATGTCATCATATACTGCTCTTTAATTGTATCTTTAAACTTCTTTCTCATTATGTGTTAATTATAACATAGTTCTATTAAGCGAATTCTATCTGGGGCATTTTTTTTTGCAGACCTCAAGGCTAAATGACCAAAAAAAATTCTATCAGCCAACCTGTTACACCTGAAAATCCTGATTAGTATTTGCATTTTTAAGATATCACCCTGCATATCAATTTGTGGACTTTCATTGAAGGTTTATTTTTTTTATACATATACTTTCTCTTTTTCAAGCATAACTACATTCATATTATTTCTGTACAGGTCTCCTTGACCACGTAACAGTTCTTATCGGAATTGCTTATGGAGGCAAAGCAATAGCAGGAGTTATTAACCAGCCATATTACAACTATAAGGTATTAAATGCATTGATTTGTTTAAAAGCATTAGGTGATTTCTAACTGTCACTTCCAAGCCATTTCTGGTTAGCACACTTTCAACTGAAAAGCAGTGCGTAGTGGAGTTAATGTTGTAATATAAGGTGGTGTTGTTTTTATTAAATACATACAATTTTGAATGTTGGTTTCCAGGAACTGAATCTCAGGGACCTACTAACAGCCATACAGAATCCTGAGGCTTGTGTAATACACTAATACAGTATATATTACATATATACTGTATATATTACTACAGTACGTGTAAAGTACATACTGTTAAACAAGTACAGATCAGTGTTTTTGCAGTCTTTGCTAGAAATTCTTTAGTAGATCCATACAATAGGTGCATTTGTGATGTGTGGTAACTGCTGTAAATCTGCAGCCCTAAACAAACCAAGTGTACCTGTCACTGACAGCTGGGTTAGAGTGTGTCAGGCCAGGTTTCAGGTGTAAGTACAGGATGGCCAACCTACAGGCATTTACACATGTTTGGAGATTATTTCAGTATTATCTGGGGCGGGGGGGGGAAGCTCATGATGCAGCCTGATTAATTAAACTTACTAGAATTTAAAAAAAAAGTTCTTGAGCTGATGTAATACATATCATCAGCTGATTCTATATGTTCTATGTGATACATATGACGAAACATTTAAAATGACAAGATATTTTCAGTTACAGATTGTGCCTGAAGTAGAGAAATACACAAGTATTAATTTGTCAGTCATTGGAGGCAGGATGTAATGCACCACCACAATGTCATGGATAAGAAAAGGGTAAATGATGTCATTGCCTGAGAGGGAAAGAGAGCCAATTTCTCACTCTGTGCTCTAGAGCAGTTCTTTTTAAGTGCCATTATTTAAATGTATAACCCAGCATTAATATTATACTCCCTGATATGCAAAGATGTCTCTAGGTACTCCTTTCCATTTGTGCTTTAAATCCTGATCACTGTGATTAACCATCACCTGGACCTGTGTACCTTTTTCGTAGGCAGGAGCTGATGCTGTGTTGGGCAGGACAATCTGGGGAGTCCTGGGCATAGGTGCCTTTGGATTTCAGCTCACAGAAGCTCCTGCTGGGAAACACATCATCACTACCACCCGTTCTCACAGCAGTACCCTGGTAAATGACTGCATCAGTGCCTTGAACCCAGACAGTGTCATCAGAGTTGGAGGAGCAGGAAACAAGGTATGAAGACTCCAGATCTTTTGTTTTTGCCGGGAGGTGGTACCTTTGGAAAAAGAAAAAGAATTTTTAAAGAAATCATTTGCTTACTTGCATGAATGTACAGGAGACTTCCTCCTCCTTCCCCAGCACAACTTCTCTTCCTAGCCTTCAGTCTGCTGTGAGGTAGAGAGAATTTGGTACAGGTATATTTCTAACAGTGGGCATGCTGGTCATGGCTGAGGTCCATCTTCCCCAGTGTTCTGTTTCTAGGGGAGAAAATAAGTTATAAGATCGGAATGACTAAATGGGAATTCAATTTAATCACAATTATTAGACATTTCCTCTTGTTGATGTTAATACAGTTTTTGTTCCAACTATCTAGCAGCACATATGAAAGGATAAAAACAGAAGCAGACAGTGATATTTCCTTTGCAAAACTTCTCTGCATAGAGGGAATACTCATTTGCCACAGTTTTTAAAGCTTAGTTTTGTCATGGCTGTCAAAAACAGACCCTCCAATCTCTTTTCTCCAACATGTGCAAGGCCCAAAATGGCACCAAGACAACGTGGAGACAGTTTCCTCTTTATTTTTTTAGTACTTGCACAAGATGGGAATTCTTGTTTCTGAAACTAAAAGCAGATTTTCATCCTATAGATTGTATTTATAACAATCAAAAATAGATCATTCAGAATGGTAATACAGTATAGCTTTCTAAATCTTAATATAATTTCTTGTAATACCGGAAAGGAAATGGCTGGTGTTCCTTTTCTGACTGTAAGTACATAGAATAAACTGATCTAATCCCTGTTTCCTGGTGTTATTTTTACCCATTCCTAAATGCCTAGATCCTTTGCAATGATTGCCACTCTCTATTCATAACAGATCATTCAACTTATAGAAGGCAAGGCATCTGCTTATGTATTTGCCAGTCCTGGGTGCAAGAAGTGGGATACATGTGCACCTGAAGCTATTCTGCATGCTGTGGGAGGTAAGTTAATAGCATTCAGAATTCCAGGATAAGTGAAACTGCATCGATTTAAAGTTATTTATACTTTTCATAGAAAAAAAGAATTTATAAACATGTCTTTGGAAAGAAAAATGACAGTATGTGTGTATTTTTAAATAGTCATGATTCACTAGGAGCTTTGAGCCCTTTGAAGTCAACAGTAACTCCAAAGGGGCAGCAAATTATGCTCTGGAAGGCTTGACATGATCTGTTTTGCCCTGGACTAATATAGTCAATAACTGTCAAATAATTAAAAAAGCCAAATTCCAAAATTTTGGGTATATTAATTTTAATATTTTCAAAACAAATGGCTTTTTTTCTGTTGGCTACTACTTCACAGTAAAATCACGCTGTCCTACTAACTGGATATTGTAGTTTATTAGTAGTAACATACTATGTAATATGTGGACATTGAATTCTTTAAAACAACAAAAATAGGCCAAATCATGCAGCTGTTCCTCGGATGTACAAACTCCAAAATTGAGTCATTCCTGTAATTCAGTAGAATTAGTGGTCTCCAGCCAACATAAGCCACTTCACCTTTCTAGGGGGTAAGGGGTTAGAGAAGTTACAAAAAGTCTCACTGACAAGAATTTGAGTATAAGTATTATTATTATACTTTTTCTGCTGTTTATGTTGATAGACTTTTTACTACCATATGCTAAAATTGTGGGGTTTGATCTCCTAAATTCTGTCAAGCAAGGGTAACAGGCTTCATAATGACATTATTTAACTCCTCTGCATTCTCTAGTGTTGATAACTGGGATAGCTTTAAACAGGTTAGCTCAGGCACAAAAAAACAACCAATCTGGGGCAGCACAGTGCTGTATTTAGCCTCCTTGTTATGTAGATATCTCGTGGTTAAATTAGCTTGCATAAAGATCTGTGTTGCTCTTGCTAAGTGACTTCTAGAAACTCATTTAAAACCAGCTGGGGTATTTCTATATTATGTTAGAGTTTGTTGTATAGACTTACCCCGGCTTTTACTTCAGCTGAGGCTTTTTCTTTCCTTCTTGTCAATGGCCAATGTAAAAACTACTCAGGAAGCATTTTAATTAATCCATAAGAGAGAGAGATTGTTTTGCTTTTCCTGAAACACAAGGAATTTAAGTATTGCTGAAAGAAAATAAAACCATTAGTTATTTGAATTCAGTCAATAAAACACTGTTGCACTTCAACTGGGAGCAAAGATATTTCACATCTGAAGACAGGCATGTGTACGCCAAAGACTGTTTTTCTAGTTATATCACTTGTACTAATAAAATAGATTATCTCTGTCCAACTCCTGTTTGCTGGAATATTTTTTTCTTTTTTTTGCAGGCAAGATAACTGATATCCATGGAAATTCATTTCAGTATAACAAGGAAGTGAAACACATGAATTCAGCTGGGGTCCTTGCCACTTTAAGAAATTATGACTATTATGCCAGTCGTATTCCTAACACCGTTAAACAATCTCTTGTGCCTTAAAGCAGTAAAGCATCTTCACTTGGCCTGTAAGGCTGAGAAAGTGAGTTCGGAGAAAAAGAAAGAAGGAAGATAACTGAGCTTGAAATTTTGTTTTCTAGAATCTGAACTGAATTCTTACATTAAGGTGTTCAGTAATTTCAAAATTGCATACAAAATCTTGAGGTATATGTTGGATCAGATTGTTTTGCTGTGTTTAGCAGACAACGTCAAAACAGTCACATTTCTTCAATAGTTGTTTTCCATATTCTTTGGGAGTATTCATTCTTGATGACTGTGCTTAATATACTGCTAATCATAACTCTATGGTCCAAAAATCGTCTTAGTATTCGGGGCACAAAGTCATGTTAAGTCCTTTACCTGATCTTGCTCAATGTTTTTTGTTGTATGTAGTCAACAAGGGTTTATTGTGTTAAATACAAATGGACTAAGAATTTGCCTGGATGGATTAGCCCATTTATAATAAAGTTGATAGTTTTGATTCTTAGAAGTGAATCTTTGAATTTTTTGATCTGCACTCAGTTTTGTGATGGCCAAAATTGCTATTTGTGGTGAGTTGGGTTGTCCGAGTTTTGCAGGAGCCAGGACACAGTCCAGCTGGGCCTCTGACGTCTCAAATAGGGGTTCCTGGATCATTGGATCCATTGAGGATCAGTGAAGCGTTAATACAGCAGGGTTCGGGACACCTCAGTTGAGGAGAACCCAAGGAAACTGCCACAAGGGGAGGAGTTCCAAGCACCTCTCTGATTATCTGAAATGCCTCTATCAGGGTCTACGCCACCTCAGTCTTGGAGAGCTTTGGGCATCCTAGGTCACTTTGTTATACATGGAGACAATAGAAATGCCCAAACTTGAAACTTTTCATGTCCAAATTTTGAGAGAAACGAAGTCCACGTGCCTTTCCAACAGCCCCAAGAGTTGAGGAACCTGACACTACCACTTCCCCCTCCTGTGGAACATAGGCATGTTAGGGGAGGGGAGAGAGCAGGGGACAAGATCACCTAAAATGAACTTAAAAATTGGAGAGCCTGTTTCAGTCAGCTTTCCCATAGGTGTGGGGGTTAGGAAAGCAGGATTCAACTGTTCAGTCCACTTGAATACAAAAGACAACAAGTAGTAAATTACATAAGACTAGCTAAAATTGGCAACCTTAGCCAAAACAGATGAAGTCTCTTCAGGCTGAATTTAGGATTCTGGAGTATCTTGAACCAGTGGGGCCCGTATGTACTTTGTTTTCTCCAGATTTTGTGACCCAAGTCTCTCACTCTCAAATTAAGGAGTCTTAGGGCCTCCCTTTCCCTAACAATGTGACACATACTGAGGCATGCCATGACGAGATGCCAGTTTCAATGGACAACACATGGTTGTGCTTTTCTTTTTTTTCTCTGTGTGGCTAGAAGAGTGGCATGAGTCAGGTTCTCAGGCTTGTGATGTCAGGGAGGGTGCCTGAACTTGGCTGCTTGCTTACATAAAGACTGAACGCCTTAGCTCTCCCAGCATGATTTTTGTCTTAACCTCTGCTGACACTATGAATGGCAAAGTAGCCTGCAAGTCGCCCTGCACTCATTCTCACTTCCTCCCTGCCTACAAGATTAAGTCCCCTGAATAACTACACTCTTGGTCCACTCAAATCATCTTTAAGCTAGCACTGAACTTGAACATACTAAAAGCTATGGTTTTCCATACAGCAGAAAATTTCAAAATTCAGTTTTCAACAGTGTGTTCAAGTTACTTCTTTCTCCTTTCATCACACAAGGTATTTAACAACTCTAATTTACTTAGAGTCCTTAGATTAGATCCTTTCCTCACAGTAGGGTAACACCGATATGACTTCATTGGCTTAAAGCTGGCTCCACCTCCAGCAAGCAGGAACAGCTTGACACCAAAAGATAGGAACAAGGCAACTCTTGCTGAAGTGTTCCCAGTCTCTCCATGTGCACACATGGAAAAGGATCTAAGGAAGCTCTTCCCTTATGTCGAGGTTTAACCCTAGCCAGCAGCTAAGCATCATGCAGCCGCTCCCCCCCCCCCCCAACTCCCAGTGGGATGGGGAGGAGAATCGGGGAAAAAAGGTAAAACTCGTGGGTTGAGATAAGAACGGTTTAATAATTAAAGTAAAATATAATACTAACAATAATAATAACGAAATATAATAATAGTAATGAAAAGGAATATTAAAAAAAAAAAGAAAAAAACCAGTGATGCACAATGCAATTGCTTGCCACCCGCTGACCGATGCCCGAGCAGCGATCCGCCCCTCCCAGCCAGCTCCCCCCAGTTTATATACTGGGCATGACGTTCTATGGTATGGAATATCCCTTTGGCTAGTTCGGGTCAGCTGTCCTGGCCATGCTCCCTCCCAGCTTCTTGCACACCTGCTTGCTGGCAGAGCATGGGAGACTGAAAATCCTTAACTTAAGATAAGGGCTACTTAGCAACAACTAAAACATCAGCATGTTATCAACATTATTTTCACACTAAATCCAAAACACAGCACTGTACCAGCTACTAAGAAGAAAATTAACTCCATCCCAGCTGAAACCAGGACACCTTAGTGAGGTCAGCTTATCATAACATTTACAGATAAATTAGCAAGATTATCACTTACCTCATTCTATCATCATCAGCCAGTCCATAATGCTATCATGACACTGGATTAAAGCTGCATATGTAGGAACAACGCATGCTTCTAATCCTTTCATCTGTCGCCTGCCTTTCTTCTCCTTCCTCAAGCGCATGACTAGTAAGAGCACGCAAGACAGATTCAGCCTGCTTTAACTGGAGCCTTCTTCATGTTTTGACCCATAAGTTTAATCATTCCACATACTGATTGTGACTGAAGTTTGAACCATGTAGCAAGTACAAGATTAATCTCATTTCACTGCCTCAATTATACATAATTCTCACCTTTATCTTCTGCAGGATTCTTGGATACACATGCTTTAGTATTCACATCAAAATCTGCATGTGAATTTTCAAAACACGTTACGATAAAATGTAGAACGACTTAGACAACACAAAGCCCGCCTTAATAAGTCTTTCTATGTAATCATTGAAATACAAAGTCAAGTAGAGAACCCACTCTTAGTAATCTTCATCTATGTCTCTATATCCTTATTCTCATCTGAAACTTGCTATATGTTTGAAAATTTCCTCAGCATAAGCCCCTTTCTGATTCTGCTGTTACTTATCTCTCTGCTCATTTACAGTTACCTCAATGGGAGTAGAACACACATGGCATACATCAGCTTCCACCTGATGTGTAAAGACGCTTAGGTATGGAACCACTTTCCATGCTTACAGAAACTGTAAAACTGCTAACACCGGAGAATATTAAGGAAACTTCAAATAAACTGCAGCAGCAGGAACCAAGGATAAAAGCCAGCACATACAGTGCAGTCATGCTCTGGCTATACCACTACGCCCTCTGCACAAAACAGCACTGGTCCACCAATCAAGCGTTTGAGAATTTCTCCGCTAGCCCATTAGGTGCTGTAGTACCATCTATAAAACAGACTGGGGGGGGGGGGGGGGGGGGGAAGCACAGTGACACTGCATTGTCCTTGCAACAATGTGAACTTGAGTCTGCCTCCTGTGAAAAACTGCTGACACAGCATTTTTGTAATTCGTTCCAAGACTAGTTTGGCCCACTGCAGAATCTGCGTGTTTGTGAGGAGTGTAACAAGTAACATTCTGCAAAAACAGATGGGTTAGACCACTGTACTCAAATGCGTCGGCATATGTTGCACGGTTTCATTTGTTTGTATCATTATATACGGAAAAGGGATTGAAGCTATCTCTACAGCGGCTGCCAGACCTCTAGCTCAAGAGTTTTTACAGTTAACTCCTGCAAAGCTCTCGGGAAGGCTCTGCCTCATGGCCGGAGCCGCTGTCAGAAGAGAAGCCCCGGCACACGGCCACACAGAGGCCAACGGCACGCTGAGAGGCAGGGCAGCCTCCACACAGCCGCCAGCCTCGACCGAGCACCCGTCCAGGACGGTTTCCCCGGGGCTTCTTCACCTAGCGCGGGCGGGCGTACCACCCGCTACTCATCTCCCGTCCGGCTCCAACCTCACCGCCTCCTCCCGGCGGACTTGGGGCCGTGGCTGCAAACCGGCGGCCCTAGCCCGGCCGCGGCAGCCCCCGTACGTGCGGGGGCAACAGGAACAACAAGACCCCTCACCCCCTCCACCTGGCGCACCGCCTCTATAGCTTCTCCCGCCGGAAGTGACGAGCGGGGCCCCGCCCCGCCGCGGCGGGCGGGGCAGGGGCGGGGCCTGCCGAGCTGGCCCTTGCCGAGCTGGCGCCGCCGCGCGCCCCGCCCCACCCTTTCCTTTGGTTCCGGCGCGGCGCCGGCGGTGACGGCGGGGATGGCGGTGCTGAGCCTCACCGTCAACGCGGGGAGCCCCCCGCTCGGTAAGTGTCGGGCCGGACCTTGCTTTCCCCCCCCCCCGCCCCTCCCCGCTCCCCCGGGGGGCCCAGCGGGACGCTGCCCCCTCACCGTCCGCCCGCCCGCGGGGCGCGTGGCCGCCGTGTTGCATCATGCGGCGCCGCGCGCCGGTGCGGCGGTTGTCCCCGCGTGCGGGGACGGGCGAGGCGTGAGGGGAGGCCGCTGTCCGTCCTTCCCTCTGCGGCTCCCACTTGCTGTAGGCCAGGGCCGTGTGCCCGCTGCGGCCTCGGCACGGCTGAGCGAGGCGGCCGGCGGGTCCTCGGGGCGCGGGGCGAACCCCCTCTCGCTGAGGGGGATGGCGGGGCCGGTCCCCGGCGGGCAGGCCGGCGCTGAGGGGGCCACGTCGCCGCCAGGGACTGGCCCCCGCGGGGTCCCGCTGGCACTTGAGGTGCTGAGGAGTCGCCGGCCCGGGAGCCCGGCTCCGCAGCGACTGCTCCGCCGCGCCTGCCCGGCTCCGGTCCGCAGGGATCGGGCAGGGCTGGTCCTGCCGCCCTCGGGGCGGCTGGTCTCCAGCAGGTTGCGTTCCGGGTAGCTGTTTGGGCAGTGGTGACAGCTGCCGGTACTTAACATAACTTACGCTAAAGAAACTGAGTCATAGGTAGAGCCCTCGAGTGACTTAGCACGTTGAGGCTAAATTTTCAAGGCAGCCCTAATTCAGATTGCTTGTTTGTGAGATCTGCCTAATTGCTGCTATCATTTGTTGTCACTTCTAATCTGTTGCTAAAATTCGGCTCATCTGGGGAGCTGGTTCAAAGTTGCACTGCAAAATCTTGCTTTTTCAGTTGCGCACTGTCCTTCGGTGTTATTTTGCCTTTAAAAAGTGAGAACCTCCTTCATTACACTTTCTGCCATCTGGAAACAGCCTTTTATATGTAATCCATATCGTTTCTCCATTTTGTTACAACTATTTAAAATACATTTTCTTCCCATTCGTCATCTTAGTGTATTGAGTTCTTTTTCATGCTGTTATTCCCAAATGCATTTCAGAGTTGAATACAACTTGCATGACTACTGATTTAAGGTATAATAATATATAAGTTTTAAATAACATTTTTCCTGATACTTGTTTATACTGAATTGCTAGAAAAGATATGATGCAATATGAGCTATGATTAACATGGGTTTAGGGGCTTTGGAGGATTCTTTTCTTTTGATAGCTGGTGAGTGGCACTAGAGATTTAATTCAGGAGATTGCATAATTATGTCAGAAATATTACATATTACAGATGAAACACTTTCGTAAACACTTGTATCAAGAAGACAAGCACACTCATCCTACTTGTGCCTACTTCGTACTATTCATCATGGCTGCGCACTGGGAAAAGTGTAGTAGCTTTTAATGTCATTAGTATTAATTACATAGCTTGGTATGCATAATACTTGTCATTTTCAAAGCATTTCCGTGCACATTGTTAAAATACTTACATGTCTTACAAACATATTGCATAAGGGATGTCATCCTGCCTTTCACAGATGGATAACTGAGGGATGGGAAGAAGGACCTTGACTTACTGTTGGTAAAAGCTTAATGCCACAAGAAGGGTTTGCAGCTGAGCAGAGGTGAGAGCTAGGGAATTCCTAGCTCCAGTGCTTTGTATTTAGGCCAGTGTATTAATAGCTTACAACATCATCTGCCTTGAGTAGTCTGTGCGTTGTTCTAGGGAAGATAAAGTGCACGGCACACTATGAAGACTGTGACAAGTTAAATGCCTTTCAAGACCTAGAGCATAGTCCTTTGGCTAGTTTCATTTAAGTAATATTTGCCTATGCAAAAGCTTGCTGTCTTTGTACGTGATTCTGACCAAAGCAAAAGAACACAAGCTCCTCTACTTATGCTCAGCAGGCTGAATCTGGACCAGAGCCAATCCAGAAATACAGCCAAGCTAGCTCGGTGCTTTGTTTAAGGTACTGTGTCATGCTATAGAGCATCGAGATCAGAGCAGGTTTGCAGCAAGTGACTTTGAATATGGGCAGAGCTGTCTTCCAGTTGATAATGTAACCTAAAAACTTGAATAATTCTTTTATTTCTAGAGGCCATCCTTTACTGTCACTGGTGAACTACTTTGAAAACCCTGTATAAGCTTCCTGCACTTTTACGTGGATAGAGTTTCTTGGTTTTGAATGGCTGTTCTTTTCATAAACATTAAATCAGGTTAAAAATAGTCTCATCCTTGTTCAGAAAGTACTGGTATATTCGGTAATTGATCTCCTTTGATGCATATGTCAGGGCTGGGATGGAGTATGTTACTATACTGTTCAATAATTAAAAGCAATTTGATTACATTCTCTACATGTATTGGGGGACAGCACTAATTTTTACAATACCCTTAGGAAGCAAAATGTATTGCTGCTGACACTTGCTGAGCTCACTGCAGGTTGCTGTATGCTGGACATTATCAATTTGAAGCTGTAACGATTGCCAAGAATAAGAAGCCTCTTGCATATGAGACTGAACATTGATTTCTTCCCTGGGCAATCTTACTTGAAGGAGCCAGTTCAGTCATCTGGTCCTATTTGATGAGAAATGTAACTGTTTTGTTGCTACTATGAAAGATCTCTTTCCTGTAAGAAAGTTCAGTATCTTTTTCTCTTGTTTTTTAAAGGAGCTCTGCTGACAGTGGAGCATGTGAAGAATGATGTTGAAATTTCAGTGGAAGAAGGCAAAGAAACCATCCTCCGTGTGTCCGAGTAAGTGACTTTGCATCTCTCATTCTAGCTTTGGGTCAGCAGTTTTAAAAATCACATGGCTGTAACATTGACAGTAACCTTTTCAGGTAGGAGGAAGCGAAGAATACAGTTTTATTCATCACTGCATTACTGATGTCTCTTTGTAGCCCAGACAAAACATTTACAATATATTCTAAACTTGATCTTTATGGAAAGAGCTCTGGTATTCTTATCTGTATGCACTTATGTCTAATTGTTTGTGCTGTACCAGTCACTTAATTGTTTAGGTGCTTGCCTTTTTGAGGTGCCATGGATTATCAAAAGCAAGGTCATTTTATATTAGGCAAGATTGGTATACAAGATTCCTTGGACTTGTACATATGTGGTGGAATGAATTTTAAATGTTTATATGGCATTATGTCGGGCTCACTGCTGCATATAAGGGAAGGCATGATGTTATCTCAGAAAAGTGCTAATTAACTATGCCATGCTGTCCAGTGTATCCATCTGCATCCTGTAGAAAGAAGCTTGGAAATTTTTGTAGAAATCTATTGTCTATCCTTCTAAAAATACTCTGCCATTGGAATTAATATTTTCAAGTTTGGGGCATGAAGGTGGTTTTTATGGTCTCAGTAGGATCATATGCATAGCAGAAATGCAGGACTAATGCTGTTAGTTTTGGGAAGCTGCATTGTCATCTTAGATTCCATATCAGGTAAGATACCTGGATCTATCAAGAGGAGATATCCCGATATCTTAAGTACCACTGACCTATCAGTGGAAATCTCTGATTTCTAGTATCTACAGTAAGGAGCATGTTTTGACCCATAAACATTGCAGTCCTAACAAAGTATATTAATGCTATGATGAGTCTGGAATTGGTGATTATAAGTGTAGTTTTTGAATACTGATTGTTTTTTGAAAGAACAGGGAAAAAATCTATTGTTCACAGACTTGCTGGCGAACTCGCATTTTGTGAGCTATTTCAGTAGAATATACCGTTAAAGCTACCAATGCATCATAAATTGGTATTCCTGCATGTCTGTAGAATGGTTATAAAAGCAACATAGTATTTTTATGTTGTGTTGTGGAGATCCTGACTTGATCCTCATAAATTAATGCCGACTGAGCTTTTCCACTGCCTTCTAACCTTGGGGAAAGAGCTTGTCACTATGTACATATTTCTGCAAAAAATCAAAGGATGATTCACAATCTTCAATCATAATGATTATTTTACTGGTTGCAAATATTGCTTTCTGTTTACAATGTTAGACTTGAACTCAGATATGAGTTCTTTCCTTACTGTAATCTCTGATTTTACGTGTTGTCTTTTGCTGTGCCTAGTGATGGCATTGAATTTGTGATTTTGAATTGAAGCAAGAGAAATGTGGCAGGTTGTATTGGGACTTAATTGGTACAGCATTAATAATTTTCAGTGTGTGTCATGAACATGTGGGATACAGCTTACCTAACAGAGAGTTAATTGGATATTTTTTAGTTGCATGAGAGAGTTTTCCCCTTAAGTAGTCTCAGTCAGATTTTGGTTTCATTTTCCTTTCACAGTTTAGGCAGTGTGTGTGTATGTATATACCAAAAGATATACGTGCACATATACACTCCTGTGACACATGGGGATGATCTTGGAATAATATAAATTTATATACTCAGCTTTGAAATAATGTTTTATTTTGTTAAATAATTTTATATTACCATGCCTTCTTCACACTGTATTGCAAAACCACTCATTTTCACTGTAATGGAACTTGTCAGAAATGTAAAGCAAAAGCTTTTCTTCTGCGCTTTGGCCATGTGTGGATAATATCTAGAATCATGGTTCCATCAGACGGAATTTTTTGTGTGTTAGTGTCCTCTCATCCCTGGCATTGGATTAGGTTTAAGAAGTTATTCCAAATCTCAATATTGCATTAATTTTCTCTTGCTCAGTTGTACAATCATTTTAAAAATTGATTCTCTATTTTAAAGTCTGTTAAAAGTGTATCTGTAACTTGAGAAGCATCAGCTGAACTCATATCTCAACTAATGCTTTTGGTAAATGGATTTCATGGCATCAGTTCTGCTGAAGCTATCTTATTTTGGCATGACTTGAAGTGCACTTGGGATATTTCAGACTTCGATTTTTTTTTTCAGGAAACCATTAGTTCTAATGACTTGACTTGAACAAGAGAGAACGTTTTATTTGCTATTTTTCTAGGTTATATTTTGAAGTGCAGTTAAAATCTGGTGACAAACTTTTCAGCTAACTAGCTGAAACTTAGCTGTCAGCTAGTTAGCTGAAAAGTTTATCACTAATTTGAGATGATGAATTTTATTTTAAAGGTTATTTTTGAAGCCTTAGCTTCAAAACTTCATGTGGTAGTAGCTCCTAAACAAACCACTCTGCTAAATGCCAATGGCTTTATGGAGTGTTTTAGTATACCTGCATCTTATCAGATAACAAGCTGCAGTACAACTTTTCTGGTTTGTGTTGTGAGCACATGCATACTTCAGAGTAGTATTACTCTTAGGCAGATGTGTCTAACCTCTGCACAGAATCATTCTGCAATGCTTTTTACAAATTAATTCAAATAATGATTTATTACAATTGGAGATTCTCTGTGTTTTGTTTTGTGTTTGGTTTTTCTCCTTCTCCCATCTTGTCTTCTGCTTCTTGAATATTTGCCCTGGTATTTAATTATATGGCATTTCATGTCACTTTCGAGAGACACTTACTCTTTGCCTGTAACACTACATTGTCCCTGTTTATTCTTCCTTACCCCTGGAGTTAGCAGGCACTAGCTGCAAAGAGCAGCCTTAATGTTTTGTAACTTTTTCAAAGAAAGGAGGCCAATTAGCACTATGTTTGGGTGGAAGTAGATCTTATTTTCTTTGGGGAAGAAAACCACCTTTTTTTTAAGCACGAGTAGGATTTTACTCAAAGTAACATTGTCACGTTTCATGTATTTATTCAGTTTTGCTTGAGTAATCAAGGGTATTTGTTTTAGTGTGAACTAGTGAAAACAATAAAAACACATTTCACAGACTTTCTGTAGATGCAAATTTATTAGAAATGTTTTGTTTTTCTCACTTTGAAAAAGCTTCATTAAAATCAGATAGCAGTGTGAAATTATAATAGGGCATACTTTGTGTATGTTAAGCCCCCCACTGTGGCTTTTGTTTTTAGTTATATTTTATGGATCTTCTGTATACTGGATCTTAGAAGCTTCAAAAGCTAGAAGCAAAAAAACTACAAATTAACTACGTTCCTTAGGTTTTAGTGCAGTTAATCTAATGAGACTGGCTGATCCATTTGTACTAAAAATGGGACTCATTGTAGTTGTTAATGTATCAAGAAGTCTTCTATCTCTTTTTCAGAACTTTCACTGATTTTTGTAAGGCTTTTTGAGGGCTATGAAAAATTCTTTTAATTTTATAACGGACACAGTAGATGTAACAGGAAGTACAGAACAATGGCAGAACAGAAATGATACCTTGTTTGGACAAATTGAAGTGTAGCATTCAGTCCATTAAGTTGAATGGAACAGAACACTTACAGGAACTCTTTTTGTTGATGTCAATGCTTGTTTAGAAGCAGTTGGAGCTCTGATTTTGTAATCTACACCTATGTGGGACTGTGGAGATGAGTATTATCTGGAGAATTGATGGTTGTGATGCATCTTTCTTCCAAAGCTCTTTAGTAAATATTAAGGAAAATGTTCACATTTATCTTAGATTAATTTGAAGCTAGATTTCTGACAGTATGCAGCTTTTTGTAATACTGTATGTAAGGTAGAAAAGGGAGATTAAAACACAGAAAGAAGTGTGCTCTTTGGAGAGCCTTTTGCCTCCAGATCTGTTGAGAATTTTCAACAGCAGAATGGGAAAAACAAATTCAAATTAGTCTTTTATCTGGAGAAGACTGGGTAAAAAACAGAAATACAGGCAGCCAAGTTTGTTCAACAGGGAATAGTCTCTATGAAGTGTGAATTGAGTAAAGTGAGTAACAAATGAACAGTTCTTTTTCCTCTGATGCTAGCCGTGCTGGAGACCTCTTGATTCCTCTGTAGATTCTCTAGGAATTCTCTTCAAAGTCGTCCTTCTTGTATGAGAAGAAAAGAAAACAAATGTTGATTTAGCTCCTTGTATTCTGGAAAATGTGTAGCTCAGGTTATACTTATGCATTCTGTCAGATGTGGAGAGAGAGTTTTATTCTTTGAAAGAATAATCGGAGTTTTATTTTCTTGATTTCTGTCTATCTAAATAAAATTGTTTCATGTTTAGAAGCTTATTGTTCCATCTGGTGATAGAAAAGCAAGGACTGATATATTCTTTTGCTAGGTATGTTTTTTTATTCTGGTGACCTGGTACCTGTTGGTTCACCCAGAAATTATTTTGCGTTTGCTTTACACATGTTTCAACTATGTGTGTACAATTAAAATTGAACTGGAGGTAGTAATTTAATATACCTTTATCTTGCCTCTTTCTTTTTTTAGGCATGTTTCATTTACCGATGTGAATTCAATAGCTCGTTACCTGGCTAGAGTTTCTGGTTCTGCTGGGTTGTATGGTTCGAATCTGTTGGAACACACTGAGGTGAGAAGGAATCACGCCTCTCTCTTTTTTTGTTTTTCTCCTCTCTTTTGGCCTGGATCAAAGTTGGGTTGTTTTTTGTTTGTTTGTTTTGTTTGTTTGTTTTGGAACTTGTATCTATTGTTCTGCATTTTATTGTTAGACTGAGGTTCCAACCATGTGGGATGCTGAGGGTTTTGTTTTCTTAAGCTTGCTCCTTCTTATAAAGAAGAGTCATAAATCTGAGCTTTGAAAGGGTTGCCCTTTCTCACCCCTGTGACAGCAACTCCTAGCCTGACTGTTCACTGATACAAGATAATTCAGGATGGAAGGTGATACCTGCAATTTTCTCTCTTCGCTTTCCTCAGCTCTGTTGCCATCAGTTGCTACCTTGTAACATTTCATTGTAACACCAAGGAAGGCTGTATGACATTGAAATACTGAATTAGTTTTTGCTGTATATGATGGACAAAACCCTGACCCTGATTTCGTTTAGTGAAATGTGGCGAGACATCGCCACATAGATGGACTGTTCCCTTGTGCGAAGTCCTGTTTCCGCAATGCTTCTCTAGTGGTGCCATGAGGGCACCAGAATTTTTGTGCCAAAGAGGGAACTTTTTTGGTGTTCCTTGCTTACACAGATTACCAGAAGTTATTAGGAATGGTGGATATGATAGGAAATAAGAGGGAATTCTTCGTGAGTCTTGCTCAGAATAATCATGTGCTGAATTTTAAGTTGGTAGCTGAAACTAACAGGTAAATTGAAATTTATTTCATCTGAAATTTGGGGAGGGACTGAAGGACTTGATTCAGCTCTTTTCTACAACTACTTGAAGCTAGCAGTAATCACTCTCCAGCCCTTATAGCTGGTCTCAAGGGAAGTACTGTCTTAGTATATTGCTTGTAAGGCATTTAAAAAGTTGTAGGTTATCTTATGGCTATTTAAACTTTCTGACCAAACCCCTTGTTTTTAAGTTAAGCCCCGAGACCTCTGCAAACACACTTTCAAGATTGATATTTCTGATAAAATACTTCTTTTCTCTTCTGCATCTTTCAAAAGTTGTACTTCAACAAGTACAGTGACAGCTGCATTTGTGGTGCAAATATTTTGGAGCATAACTGCAAATGACTGAACTGAATTCTGTGGTGGTGTAATTACATCTGTCCCTGCCACGTTGGCTCGAATATTGGAAGGATTCCTGATGCAGTTTACAGAACACTTGCACATGAAATAGACAAGAGACAGTCTCTTGCAGGACTGAGGGATTCAATTTATAGACAGGGCTACATTCTTAACCAAGGGCCTGATTCTTAATTTTTTTTTTTTTTTGTTTATGTACCAAGATATATTTCCTTTTATGGGAGAAGACTGTTTTGCAGGAGGGAAATGAGGTGGAGGAGGGATTTGATTTCTTCAAATCTAAAAGGAGACGAGGCAGAGAAGATAGGGACTGAGGGGAAAATAGTATACTTATACAGTAGCGGTACCAGGAAGATCAAATAGGTCACAAATGTGTTATCTAAATAGTTGAAGGATAATGACGATTATTATATACCCTGTGTGATAAGTAAGTACCTAAGAACTGCTGATCATTTTTACCAATGGGAATAGCTTCAGTAAAGCCGGTATTTTCAGCAGTTTGAACACATCGTGAAGGAAGAAATTAAATTTAATCGTTTAGTATAGTTCTGGGTGAATGTTTCAGTATATTTTATTTTAAATGTTCTTTAAGCATATATTATGATTTATTGTCCAATATATTTAATGCTAATGTTACAGTTAGTATTTTCTGTTCTGCTATTAAATGGGTTGTATATTACTTCAGTTTTTTAACAAGCTTCTTTCTCATTCCTTTATTAACTTTGACTGTCTTTTGTCCCTTAAAACTAGATTGACCATTGGCTGGAGTTTAGTGCTACAAAGTTATCTACTGCCAGCCAGTTTCTTTCAGCAGTCCAAGAGCTCAACCACTGTCTGTCTCTAAGAACATACTTGGTCGGAAACTCTCTGAGTCTCGCAGACTTGTGTG
This sequence comes from Gymnogyps californianus, assembly GCF_018139145.2. Taxonomy (NCBI): domain Eukaryota; kingdom Metazoa; phylum Chordata; class Aves; order Accipitriformes; family Cathartidae; genus Gymnogyps; species Gymnogyps californianus. The sequence continues at coordinate 21,971,381 of NC_059473.1, forward strand.
TCTGGGCTGTACTAAAAGGTATCAGTATATGTTCTCACTTTCATTGGCTTGCAATCAGCGTATACCAGGAGTCCGCAAATTTTCTTTTTTGTGGATGCTAGTAGCGACTCTTAGCTGTATGCCAGACTGTATACTATCGTGCATACCGCTTTGGCCTGTGCATCGCTAGTGATGGGAATAGTATTGCTTAGGAAACCCTAGAATTTTTTTGAAATTGTTGTTATATTTGGAAATTTATAGGAGGTAATCATAGAAGGGAATTTTTTAAACTTCTTTTGTGTTAACGGTAAGATTGTCTTTTTATTACCTGTTGCCTAAATATGAAAATTTGCTGTGGCCCAAAATTTTGGATTAAATATTTAAATTATTTTGTAATACAGAGTAAAATTATATACACAGAGCTTTCCATGACATTATCTTAGTAGCGGAAATTTCTTTGGTGTTTAGTTTGAATTATTAAAAGAGGTATATGTTACTCTGTGAAATACCCTTCGGAGGTTAAAAGAAGCTTTGATGATCTGTTTTTATGGGTTTGGGTTTTATATTCTCTTAGATGTATATCTAAAGTTGATAGGTGTCAGTCTACCATTCAGTATAACTAAATTCCTCTTGAAAGTAAAAGGCATGTTCGAGATTAAAAGCTAACATCTTTTTATATTTTTTCTAAGTTGCTGCTCTTGAGAGAAATCTGAAGGCAGTGTACTTCTTTCATTTCTTTTCTCCTTTCCCCGTCAGAATCTTTCTAGTGAAGTTATGTTCCTTGAAAATTAGATTGTGGGAACACAGCCCCTCAAAAATAAAGGGTAGTATTGATACATGCTTCACTTCTGATAAAGCTTAGAAAACATCAGATGTAGACACACTAGAGTTATATCCTATATTTCTGTCTTGAAAAAAAAATTGTTATTAATTTTGAGGTGGGTGATACAAAGAAAAATGTATGTTCCCCAGTCCCCCCCACCTTCTGCTTTGATGAATCCAAGAAAGAATGCAGTATGTTTTGGGTTTGGAGGGAGTTTGTTTATTTAATTTGCTTTAGAATGACTCGTGTCCCCATGACTAAATGTCTTTTCAGAAGAGAGCGTAAGTAGATTTTTTTAAAATTGTAATCTTTTTTTAGTCTTAAAAATTACTGTTGGTAATCATTCAATTTTTATAATGTAATAGCTTGAAAAATGATTTGTTTTCTAACAGATAATAACATCTGGCAAGAGCAATTAGAGCAAAACAAAGCTCCTGTCCATGCGAAACGATGGTATGGCTTTCTTGAGGTACAGCGTGCTTTTCAGTCAGTAGGAGCCAAGTGGGCTTCTGGTACACCAAAGGTTAAAATGGTAAGATTTACTCAGATCCTCTGGAGAGTGTAGCTTTATTTGTGTGAATACACTATAAGACAAATTTTTATTTTTTTTAAAGTTAGAGAATTAAAAGTTAAAAGGAATCACTTGTGCAGTAAATTACATTTTTGTAAACTCTTGTTTAAAGATAAAGCTGTCACTTTCATATTTAGAAAGGCGTGAGTGGTGTAGTCCAGTGCTTAAGTGAGATCATGTAAAAATGGCACATCTTAATCAGCACTGCTCTTTAGATATATTGTTTGCTTTTTCTAAAGAGGATTTTGAGGTCCTGATAAACTGCAAAGATTGCAGTCTTTGGTTGATTGAACTTGTTGATCACATTCAGATTAAGAACAGTAAGACATAAAAACTTGGCTAGCAACTGTTTTCTTCTATGGAGTAAATTAAACAACTTGGTGGGACTTTTCAGTCCTGGATCAAATTTGGAGACAGAATAACTTAAAACTCCAGAATTAATCTTGTTTTGATGTACTACGAGTAATGTGAAAGTTGTGAAGAGATGAATTTGGGGTGCAATATGGCAGCTTTTCGTAGTCTGGTTTGAAAGGAGACCTTGGTGCAGAAGCTATTATCTAGAGTTTTATATCTGATTATACAGCTAATGCGATCTGTAATTATGTCTCTGTTAATTTTAAGGCAACAGAAAAGAAAGCGGATGTTGGGAAGTTTGTTGAACTTCCTGGTGCAGAGATGGGCAAGGTCATTGTAAGGTTTCCTCCTGAAGCAAGTGGGTAAGAAACATAAATACTTTGAGAAGGTTCTATTTGTGTTTTTTCTTTCAAAAAAAAAAAAAAAAAAAGTGTGCTTTGGTGAGGATGTTAATCAGCTTATCAGACAAGACTTTTAAGCCAAAAGAGTATTTAAAGCTTTGTCCACATCTACATTAGAGCTGTAGGTTTACTTCTCCTCTATACCTCATTGCACTGTTGCCTGAACTTGGAATAGGGAGGTTAGTTGCCAGCAGGTGACATGGTGCTGCTCAGCAGTGGGATGAGGAGAAGCAGAAGGACGGCATTTGCATGGATAATGGAGGCGTGTGCACTGACAGGAGCTGTGATGTGTAAATACAGTCTTTATGAGTTGGGCGAAAGGACTCATAGTGCTTCTCAAGGAAGCTTGGATTTGAGGAGGGAAAGATGTATGAGATAGCCTCCCTTCGGGAAGCTTGACACCAGATGTGTAATGGAGGCCTTTGGCCCAGGGGTCCAGACTGCATGTAGTCCCAAAACACACACTCCTTAAAGACCACACAGTGGAGATGTGATGAGCCAATTTAATAAATACAGTTTTCAGCCAGCTTTTAATTTTCTGTTTCTTTTTAGAATTGCCTGGTGAGCTGTAAAATTTCCATGATTGCATTTCTTCATTAAATTGGCTGATCAGCATCATGTGACTTCTGTAGTAGTGTTTCTTACTTTATTAGTCCAGTATAAACTGTTGCTCAAATATCAGAAGTTATGTATTATGTGCATGTATGTGTATAACATACATTGTTCTCACATTACTTTAGTAGCTTTTGATGTCTTAATTCTGGTGTTTTACTTAAAACACTGTTCTTTAGGGACGCATTTTTAATTTTTTTGGAAGTGATTTTCATTTTGTGTATTTGAGTTTTTTCTATTTAGTTTAAATTGACAGTAGCATTTTAGCTTACGTTAAAAATACGCAGCAACCACCAGTTTGGAAAATTCCACTCTTCTGAATGTGGTAGGTTCAGATTATCTGGTAGCTACTACTGAGTATCATAAACAGTTGGTTTAAGTTAGTCTGTAAAACTGGAGATAATTGCAGTCCTAACTTTATATCCATAGTGACACTCTAATTTACAGATTTAGGTATTTTTAACAGTTAACTACTAGATTTATGGTAGAAAAAACATAATCTACTTTCATAAAAAATGTATAGTATTTCAACAAATAGTCTGGATTGGGGGTTTTTTGTTAGACTTAGGTATTGCTTTCCACTCTTTCTCCTTCCCTCACAAAAAAAAAAAAAGTCTAGCTGAAGTAGTGCTGGTGTATATATTTATTTTTTATTTCCTTTTTAGATACCTGCATATCGGTCATGCCAAAGCTGCCCTGCTAAATCAGCACTATCAAGTTAACTTTAAAGGAAAACTTATTATGAGATTTGATGACACAAATCCAGAAAAAGAGAAAGAAGACTTTGAAAAGGTATGATAAGAGAACAGGGAAATCCATTCACTGTATAGCTAATTCAAAGGTAAATGACATGCAGATCTGCTCTTACATGCTTTTTTTGCACTAGATTTTTATGGTATCAGTATTGCACTTAAGTCTTATGCTTGGAAGAAATTTCCATCATCTTTACCTTAAAAAGCGTAAAGCCCTTTTGCTGGTAGCTTATTTCTTCCCTTTCTCCAATGTTTATTTTACAGTATGTAGATATGGAACTCTTGCGATACACTGTTGTTTTCATTGTATAAATACTACTTAGTCCGTAACAAGTAATTTGTTTCAGCTTTTATCTCCTTTTCTTGTCCTGCCTCTTTCTTGAAGTTGTTTAAGTCTCAATTCATATAATTATAGGCTGTGAATGAATGATAAGTGCCTGCCTCTCTTTTCTTTCATGCATGTCATATTAATCTTATGGCTTATCCTTCCTGGACAATGGAGCATTAAAAACACCACATCTGGCATGAAGAGGATAAAGGTTTAAGGAAACTAGCTTTCCTGAATATTACAGTATACAATTTCACACTTTGCAGGTTATTCTTGAAGATGTTGCAATGCTGCACATCAAACCAGATCAATTTACATATACCTCAGATCACTTTGAAACAATAATGAAATATGCTGAGAAGCTTATTCAAGAAGGGAAGGCATATGTGGATGATACTCCTGCAGAACAAATGAAAGCAGAGCGTGAGCAAAGAATGGAGTCTAAACACAGAAATAACTGTAAGATATTTTAAGCTTCTGTCTTGCTTTCTTATCTTTTTAATTTGGCATCAAAACTTGATTTTTATTAACAAAGATGGACGAGATGACTAATTGCATATCTCTAAGGTCCTTATAGGAACTTGGAAGTGTTTAATGCTTTGTTCTGCAAGGCTGGAATAAGTGTACATTTAGACAGGTGCAGTAAACTTGTCTATGTAACAATTCATCACCATTCATTACCACTTTTAAAAAATTCAAAATATAAAATGTGTGAAAATGAATTCCAGTGTCTAAAAAGGGGGGTGACATTGCTTTTTGTTACCGCAGTTTATTTTTATTGTTCTTAGGTGTTGATAAGAATCTACAAATGTGGGAAGAAATGAAAAAGGGAACAGAATATGGACAAACATGTTGTCTACGAGCAAAAATAGATATGAGTAGTAACAATGGATGTATGAGGGATCCAACTCTTTATCGTTGTAAAAATCAGCCTCACCCACGTACTGGAAGTACCTACAAGTATGTCCACTTCCTCCTTGTGTGGCCTGTGATTTTTGCTCTTTTCAGGGCATTTACCATTCCTTAGTAAACTTATTTTAATACTTGGAACCTGCTAGCATTTTTCAGTCAGAATATGTAATGAGTCTCTTGACTTTCTGAAACTTCTGCAAATGACTTTTAAAACCTGTGAGTTGGCCATCGTGGTCAGCAGTGAATGTTATTTCAGTTTTGGTCCATGAATACATTGTATGTCAGTGAAGAGCTTTGAGTCAAAACATGAATTAAGACTTAATGGCCGTATCTTGGACAACAAAGCTGTTTGTTTTAGCTCTTGGAGCTTAAACAGAACCATGGCAATTTTACATTACTAGAATTTTATATTGCTGCAAAACATCCTTGATCTACTTACCTGAGTGGCTGCTTCCATTTTCACAGCAACTGCTGTCTTTGTGCAGAATGAAGAATTACTACCTTGTGTATTGAAAGTAAGCCTACCCAATTGTTCAAGGCTATGGTTCAGTGCTTATTTGAAACCTCTGTTTGCAGCTATACAACTCCCTTTTTGGAAACATTGATTTAATGTGTGTATAATAGTAAAGCTACGTCTGTGGGTAGGGCTGTGTTTTTAAACATGAAAGCTTTGCTCATTATTCAGTCAACTAATGATTCTTTTTGATGTTTAAGAAAAAAACCCCTGTTAGTCAGCATTTTATGTGTTTGAAAAGAACAGGAGCAGTGTAGGATTTTTTTTTTTTTAGTCTTGAATATTAAGGCTATGATCAATTAATTTCTTGAAGGCTTTCTTTGTTTTAAAAATGTATTGCCCTCTGGGTCTTTTTATGGACAATTAGTTGTGTATGTGCTATTTTGGTCTTGATCTGAAAGTTTTCAGGATCATAGATTATAAATATTTATAATATATGAATATAAATTATGCTTAGTTTAAATGTTTACATGTGAGGAAAATGGTTTGTTCTTCTGCCCTGCTAATTTAAGGTCTTTATTCTCAGGGTTTATCCCACATATGACTTTGCCTGCCCCATTGTTGACAGTATTGAAGGTGTCACACATGCATTGAGAACAACTGAATACCATGACAGAGATGAACAATTCTACTGGATCATTGAGGCACTGGGCATAAGGAAACCATATATATGGGAGTATAGCCGGCTAAACCTCAACAACACTGTGCTCTCTAAGAGAAAGCTTACGTGGTTTGTCAACGAAGGGCTTGTGGATGGATGGTATGTTACATGGTTGTAGTTCAGCATTGTTCCTTAAGATACTTATGACTGATGCATGCATTCTCTGTTTTGGACAGTGCTTAGACATCAGAGCAGCATGAATGAATATTTAAACAATATTTAAGAACATAGATAAATTACAGTGGCTTCTGCATGTACAATGTGTCTGTTTACTACTCTGCAGTAACTGTGTACATACGTATTCATATCCTGTAATAAACATGAGGTAGCTTATTTTTGGACTCTGGCTCTTGCTGCGGGTGCTACTTACACATTTTCCACTCTGAGTCATTGGATACACTCCTGAGCAATGCCAGAAGGGAGCCTAAATTGAAGAACTTCTGGTCCTATCCATCTAGTCAAATCCGTCCTGCTTCCCTCCTGCCTGCCATCCCCCCCTTTCTTTCTGTTCTTTTTTTCATGTTAACTGGATTTCTGGAGATAGTGCTCGGTGGCCTAGTAGTCTAAGTATTTTCCTAGAAACGGTGAGCCGTAGGTTTACACTTCTGCAAGTAGTTCAGAGTGTAGAGAGGCTCCTTTGTTCATTCCCACAATGGGCTAGCTGTGGGAGCATACCATCTGAAGTCCTCTCCTCATAGTACAGGAGTCTGAAGAAATCCATGGATAATGCTAAGTTAGACAACTGCTTGTAGTGTTTTTCCTGGGCTGGTTTTAGGTGATTCTGTGCTCAGCCTATGGGAGCATCATTTTATACAAGTTCCTAGGCTGCCTGATTGTCTTGCTTAGGTGTGCCAAGTGTGCTTTTTTTTTTTGTTGGTTTTATTTTTCGATTGTGTTGGAAGCCTAGATTCCTAGCTTATGCATGGAGCCACTCTGCTAGAGCCAAAATTCTTTTTTTCTTTTTTCTTTTTTCTTCTTTTTTCTTTTTTCTTTTTTCCTTTTTTTCTTTTTTCTTTTTCTTTTTTTTTTTTTTTTTTTCTTTTTTCTTTTCTTTTTTTTCCTAGAGGTGTTAGCTGGTTTTATGATGACCTCTCCCTCCCTAAGCCTCCATGTTAGGTCCTCAGCAAAGTTTGATTCATCTTCCCACCAACACATGTTTTACATTTCAGATTAGGCTTTTTTATTTCTTGCATAAGAGAATAAAATCATAGAATTCTATCAGTTATGTCATTGAGAGATAACATTGTCATTCTCACTCATCTCTTTCTGGTTTCTCTTGAGCAAGAAAGAATCAAACCCTGTTGTTTCAGGATCCATTATTCAGGTGCCATTGAAAAGGAAGGAATGTGATAGGGGCATAACTTTTGCCTTGCCAGTTTTTGAGAGGCTTAAGGTTGAATAGATATAGGAAAAGAGCCACTTCACCAAGAGATGGCTTCCCTCCCTGGGGTGAAGTAGAAGAAAACCTGCACCATACATTTTGTGTGGGTAAGAGCTCAGTCTTTTCAGTTAGGTCTTCTCATCTGGCTCTTAATTCACACAAGCAAAATACACTGAAGCTGTGCCTTTCCTGTGTGGCAGTACTAGTAAAGTTTTTGATCAGTGTAACTAATAGGTAGAACTTAGCATGTGACACTGATGAAACGCCTGTTTCTACTAGGGATGACCCAAGATTTCCCACTGTGCGTGGTGTCCTAAGAAGAGGCATGACGGTTGAAGGGCTAAAACAGTTTATTGCTGCTCAGGTGGGTGTTTTCTTCTGATTCTTTGACTCTCACACGGTAAGGACAAGTTTTTGTGAAGTTTCAGTTAAAGTACTTGTCACTGGGAGGTTTCTTCTTTTGAAGGTTTGCTGCTTTCATGTGTACTGCTTCAACAGTATTAACACCTGTGAGGAGGTCCTGGCAAAATGGGGTAGCAGGTTTCTTACTTTAAAAAGTGTTTATTTTGCAAGCTCAAGATGCCTTTCTAAACTGTTTTGAAGAATGCAAACCATAGAGGGTTTGTAGTCTTTAAAGGACTTTGTTTTAAATGAGTCTAATAGCTAGAATATTTATATTAATGTGTGGGGTTTTTTTTCCCAGGGCTCCTCTCGATCTGTCGTGAATATGGAGTGGGATAAAATTTGGTCCTTTAACAAGAAGGTATGTGCTTACTTGAATTTGATGCTACTCCTGGTATCCTCTTTCTGGGATATGTAGAGAATCCAGTGTTCTTTGGAGTGCTTATCACAACAAGTAGCAGTTGCAATATGTTGCATCATTTGGCACACTTTCAGGAAAATGGAATGTCCCCCCCTTTCTAACCTGAACTAGCACTAATCCTATTGATTCTCCTATACCAATACTTACTTGCCTTACTCAGTAGTACGGGGAAAGATAATGATATTTGCTGTAAATCTGATGTGAAAACTGCATTTCATTTTTCTGCTTTCAAGCTGCGAGCTATCTGTAAGAAGGTATTACTTAATGCTTTTTACCTTAGCATATAGCTTACAGTGCTGTAAGCATACATAGCATAAGCTATCATTTTGCAGCTTCATAGCACAGTCACATTTGCTTATATAACAGGAGCTCTACAAACCCACTGAAAATGCATTATTCCTAGTTTTAAAAGGCTGCCCATTTCTGGTTTGGCTTAGTTGTTAACATAAACACAAATCTTATTCAATCTGATTCATGTTGGCCGCTTTTCCTTTCTGTGGCAAAAGGACTAATGCACTGCGTATACTGCCTATGTAGATAAAGCCAGCACTGCTGATATTTTTGACTGAATGTCAAATAAGGAATATTGCATCTTGACACGGTTAGTCGCTTTTTGGCAGCGGATGCTTGGACACTATAATAAGGCGAATTGTTATAATGCTGATTGCATATTTTGTGTGATTGTGGAAACACCTGTTATTTTGCATTGGGATTCCTGCTTGGTTTTGCTTAGATAGTACCCAGATCTGTTCATTTAAGTAGTTTTTGCTTGTCTGGCATGTGTCTTGTATTTCTTCATGTATTTCGCATTTGGTCTGCTACATACACAAAGGTTTATGAATTGGTTCTTTCTGTTGCTGCATAAATATATTTATGACTAAGAATTGGATTTTGGGGAAAAATCCACAATGGACTGTCAGGGCTCATTTTTTGAATTGGCTTTTAAACTGAGTTTCTTGGACCTCTGACTCAACTCCTTGGACAGCACCATATTTATTACCCAGTTTTATTTACATGTATCTGTGCAGATAGTTTGCAATCTGCAATATGAGCAAAAACAATTGGTTGCATGCAGGTAGTTCTGAGCTCAAAGACTTCGTCAGTGTGAGAGCTCTTATTTTATATGTTATCCTGTAATTGTGCTACTGACTCTTTAACACCTGTCATCTGAGGAAGGATTGTGAGTTTTAATTGTGAGTAAAATAAAGAGCCTGGTAATAACATTGTAAAATTCAGTCATTTATCAAAATTATGATATTAAATCACATAATACACGTATATTTTGAGATACATACACAAGTCCTTTTTTGAAGTGTGTGTCTAACATTTAGGAGTCTGACTTCAGTGACTATGAACTTACAAATGTGTCACTTCTTAAAAGTATATCATCATATCACCTTGCTTGCTAATGTCAAATAATTAGATACTAAATATTTTTTTCTAAAATTGCCATGTAGTTTTTCACTTGAGCAGGAATAAAATCAGGAGAAAAAAGTGTACTTTATATTAATAAAAGCAGGTGTTTTCCTTTGTGTTAGTTTCCAGTTAAACTGGTAGATCTCTGATATTCCTTTTTGGACCTAAACAACTGTTTTACTTTAATTATGTTTTTAAATGCCTCTGAACAGTTTGACAACCAGTATTTCAGGTATGAAAAGTGCTCTGGAAAACTACGTCAGCTGAATTTGAAAATGAGCAATAAAAATACAGGAAGACATTTTAGTGGTATCTTTTTCTTGCCAAACTCATGTTGTAGAAATCCTGATGAAGTCAATGTTATGGTGTTGCCTTATTATAGTATCTAATGCGTCTGTATTAAAACTGCAGACTTAATTGGTGCTTCCTCTATAGCCAGGTCTGTCCCTGATTCTGCTGAAGTACTGACCTGGAAAATGAGTATGGGATCAGGTCTTGTGCTGCTGGAAAAAGAACGAACTGCACTGATAAATTATTGCTTTAAATTCAGCTACCTACAGAGAAAGTGGTCCAGGAGTAATAGCCTATGTGCATAGTAAAACTATATCAAAGTACATTTTGCTATCTTCTCTATGAGGCATTAGCTCATAATTTTGGTTGCTTCTGGTGTCAGTAGTACCCAATCCATAGTTTTTACTCAAAGTATTTCAGTAAAGATGGGAAATTGTGAAGTATTACCACTGTTTTCTCACTTTTCTATAGCTTTGGATTAAAGTAATGTTAAAGCAAACATAAAAAAATGCAGTAACATAAAGAATACCAGTTAATATTCCTTTTCGGTGGTTGTTATTTTATACAACATCTTATTTCTCTGTCAATGTCATATATTCATGATCCACCTCATTTGTTTTCTGTAGGTTATAGACCCAGTAGCACCTCGGTACACCGCTTTACTGAAAGATGCAGTGGTCCCAGTAAATATTCCTGAAGCTCAAGAGGAGATGAAAGAAGTGGCTAAACATCCAAAGGTTCTCGCTTTACTCTCTTAATATTCTTGTATTGCAGATCAGTAAATTTGGAAGTACTTTCGTTTGGAGCAGTCAGCAAGGAGAGTCCTGCTTTTAACTTGCTCAGACAGCATGAGATAAAACCAAGGTGTACTTTTTTTTCACAGAATTGTCAAAAACTAGGCAACTACTGAACGTGTTTATTGTGTTAAGAGGATGTAGGAAACTACTTTTGTAAATATGTAGAGTGCATATAGACAGTGCATTGAAAGGCCCCTCTGGGAGTTTTCAGAAGAGGCGAGATGTTACAAGTATGGAGTGATGCTTAGACTGTTTTTATTATTGTTTGATACTAACTTTCACAGAGAAATTTAAATATAAAATTTTATTCAAGCTTTATGAGTATAATACAGTAGATGCTGCTTATTCATAAGAGTGAGGAATGCAGGAGATTTTTTTAAAATAGTTTATAAAATTAGACTTATGTAGAGAAGTGGTATATTAACCTGTTAATTCTACCATTCTCTGGATTTTTTAATAAGACTTTTAAATTCGGATAGCAAATAGTTATCAAAAGTTAAGAACTTGCTAATTTGATACTGTTAGTATCCAGTAAACAGAATAATATCCCTTAAGAAGGGGACTGTGATACTGGTACAATTTGGTTTTGGCACTACAGTTAGGAAAGATGCTTTCCTTTGAGCGTGGCATCTCAAATTGTACTTAAGCTTCACTGAAAGCATCCCTTAGATATCACAGTTATACTGAGAAACAAGTGAATATTGTTGAGGTTTTGCTTCATTTATTTGTTTTTATTTTGTTGCTCTGAGTTCCTGTAGCCATTTTTTGTAACTGAGAAGTTCATATCTAGTTTGCCCTCTTTCCCGTGGCTGATAAACAAGGAACAGATTTTGAGCAGATGCAAGTGAGAATTGTGACTCTTAAAAGAGTCAAAAAGTCTGAAGTTTGGTCAGATGCAAGCCAGCATATTAAAACATTGATATTAAAAATGCTGCCTCCAGTATATAATGAAATAAGTACTGACCAGAAGAAACAAGTTTCAAACTCCTGATCAGTTGAAAAAGTCTGAACTCCCAGCTGTCTGCCTTTTTAAAAAACAAAAAAGTTTATCTCCATTGTTGAGATGCTTTACAGCTGAGTGTTTTTACTGTTATGACATATTTCCAGTTTCTATCTTTAAAAATCTATGCAGCTGAGAGAAGCTCCATATTTGTTTCCATATTAACTATGCAAAAAAGCAAAAATGAGAGTTATTAAATTATTTTTGAAGGGAATTTGCATAGCAAAACAGAAACTTGAGAAAAACTTACTTAGTTCTTATCTGTAAGATCTTAAAGATGTATGGACCTTAAGGAAATGGGATATGCTATCAGGTGTGTTGGAGCTAATATCTGATAGAAGATAGAATTTTTTTAGTGTACTGTCAGAGGAGTGCATGCAACACTTGTGAACGAGAAACCTGAGAGAGTTGTAGAAGAATACTATAGCTTTGCATTACTGTTATTGTCCATCTTCTCTTCATCTATCTTCTATCATAAATAAAGCAGTGTTTTGGCACTGCATTAACTTCAGTCAGCTTATATAATAACAATCTCTCCTTTGAAATTAAAATCATTATTCACAGAATGCCGATGTTGGGTTGAAACCTGTGTGGTATGGCTCCAGAGTCCTGATTGAGGGCGCAGATGCAGAGACCCTGACAGAGGGAGAGGTGGTTACATTCATAAATTGGGGCAATATTATCATCACCAAATTAAACAGGTAACCTGTTTACTGGGAGATGAAATTAATTTTTGCTTTTCAGCTTTTTGTTGATTTTTCTTTTAATAGGTAGCTTGTAACAGTAAAATATTAATAGTTGTCTATATATGTCCATTCTATGATTCTATATACAAATATCTACTTTGAAATATGCCACAAAACTGCATTTTAGCATAGAGCATACTTTACTGTAGATTCAGGACTGAAATCACCAGTCAGTCCTGACACTGCATGCCCCTCTCATCCAGCGTTCTCCATGTTTCTACAGTAATATTTCCCCTGTGAAACAGCTTTTTCAGACAAAAAAAACACCTGGAATTTTACCAACTTTCACTCTGTAACGAATACTGCTTTTGCATACTAAAAAACTAAACCTATCACAGTTTCAGTTGCAGAACTGTTGAGGTGGGAAAGGAGACCATTAATGTCATCATAGTATCTTTGAAATGGTTGCGTTGAGACAGTGGCAGAATGGGGTGAGCTGGGATAGAGAACATAAATATGTAGAGATTTTTTTCCCCGTGTTCTTTACTGTCTCTTGATATTTAAGAAATCAAAATTAAAGGAGAACTTAAACAGGAGTGAATACACTCTTTCATTTCCTACGTCTCCCACACTTCAAAAATGAACTCTGAACTCTTGTTTTTCAGTGAATCTATTGATGGTCTGTAGTATCAAATAAGAACTAATCGTTTAGGCTTTACTCTTATAATTTCTGTTTTCCTGTAGAAATTCAAGTGGAAAAATTGTGTCCGTTGATGCCAAGTTGAACTTAGAGAATAAAGACTTCAAAAAAACAACCAAGATCACTTGGTTAGCAGAAACTCCACGTGCGCCACTCATCCCAACTGTCTGTGTAAATTATGAGCATCTGATCACTAAGCCAGTTCTAGGCAAAGATGAAGATTTCAAGCAATATATCAACCGAAATAGCAAGGTAAGTTATCTTTTTGTCCCCTTTATTCCACAAAGCTTAATGTTCAGGCGTTTTTTTTGCCATCACTATTTCCAGTTACTCTTTTTTCAATGTAAAGATTTCATTTGTCAAACAAGTAAATCATGTGCTGCTGTAGCTGTTTCCATGTTTCCATTTAACCTCTCATAATTTCAAAATTACAATTTGACTCGTGTTTTTTGTCAGGCGTTATCTGGCTTTTGCACATCTGGGACCGATAGTTTGAGTTTTTGTCTTGATACATTCTTATGATATGGTATATTCTTGCTAGTACTTGTTCTGCTGCCCCTGGTATTAACTAACATTTCAACACTTCCAAAATCAGAAAATCATCACTATCCTTCCACAGCTGTACTGTATTTCTTACTATTTCTTGTGCTCTGTTAGATTCGGACTGATTTCTTTTAACACTTACAGCAAGAAGAACTGATGTTGGGTGATCCTTGCCTTAGGGAGTTAAAAAAAGGGGACATCATACAACTTCAGAGGAGAGGATTCTTTATTTGTGATCAGCCTTATGAGCCAGTGAGGTAAGCTACCTAAGAATGGCCTAAGCAGACTTCACAGAATTTGCTTTAGCTTGCTGTGTTTTAATGTTTTCACATATGCATTGGCAAGAGTAATGTTGCCTGCAAGTAGTTTCCCCTTTACCATGACCTTTCTGTGGAACATTTCTGTGGACTGGCATGGCTTTTAGCTTGTACATTCCTACCTCTTCAAACTGTCTAAGCCAAGTACATGGCACTTCTGGTGCACCCCAGCTAACCTGGACTTAGTAAAGAAATCATGGTTTCCTTGTGATTCTAAGTATATGAATGAAGGAACAGTATTACAGAATAAAACAGGCCTTTGCCCAATTAGAGTGTGCACATACTATTTAATTGTAACAGTTCTTTAGCAAGCTACCAAACATCTGATATTACACTGCATTTCAGCATAATAGTATAACATAAAGAAAATTTGTTTGTAAAATGCAGATCCCCAGTTATGTAAATTTGGGTAACTACAGTTGTGTACAAAGATAAACTTGCAGTTCTGCGAGAGCATCTTGTAGAAAGAATAGAATGTTTGTTTCAATAAATGTTTCATATGTATCGTGTATTTCCTTTATTGTTGTGTTTTCTATAAATCCTTTTATAGTCCTTACAGCTGTAAAGATGCCCCATGCATTTTGATTTACATCCCTGATGGACACACTAAGGAAATGCCAACATCTGGGTCAAAAGAGAAGACCAAAGCTGAAACTGCAAAGAAAGAGGTAAACTTGTGTTTTAGAAAAGTGCCATAAAATGTATTACTGTACATCTATTGCTGTACAAGATTATCATGCTGAATACTTGGCTTTTTTTTTTTTTTTTAAGGCTAGTTCAGCTGTAAAAGGAAAATCCGCTCCACTTGTTGGTGATACCTCTACTCCAACCTGTACTGCATCTGAAGGTCATCTGGTCATTTACAACAGGGTTTCTGCACAGGGTGATATAGTTCGTGACTTGAAAGCTAAGAAGGCAGCAAAGGAAGATATTGATAAAGCTGTGAAACAGTTGCTGGCCTTGAAAGCAGAATACAAAGAGAAGACAGGCCAGGAGTATAAGCCTGGAAATGCTCCAGTATCTGTAACTGAACAGTCTTCAAAGCTTGAGACCTCTGGTACCCTGGACAGTAAGACTCTGTATGATAAAGTGGCAGAGCAAGGAGAAGTGGTCCGAAAACTGAAAGCTGAGAAAGCACCTAAGGTGGCTGATTAAACTAATATTTTTTTGTTTGGGTTTGCGTAGCCCATTGTTCCCTGTCTGTGGAGGTGAATGGGTGCTTATGGATCCATGTTTTCATAGTGATCATCATTTGGACTGGGGTCTGTTCTGTCAAGGCTTGTTCCAATACTGATCTTTTAGCTAGATATATATGACAAAGTTTGTGTTAATATTGATAAAGATGCAAGTAAATTCCTTTATTTCTTAGACTGCTATTCTGAAATGTGGACAGGATTCATCCCACAGCATGAGTTGATTAAGTGTCTAAATCTGGTCCTTGGGGTTAAAGTGTCCTGCAGTATTTATTTATTTATTTATTTAACTAAATATGGTCAAATTATGTGACTTCATAGCATTGACTTGTTGCTATTTAGACCTTAAAACCAAAACAAAACCCCCAAATCAGAAAGGAAAAAAGAAAGTAAGGATGCAAATACTACAGATATTTTCGAGACATCTTCCTGTCTGGAACTGAGCATAGAAAACATAGCTACTAGTAGCTGTGTTCTTTCCATTCTTTCGAATGCAGAGCAAGAAAGGATGGGAAATAACACACTTTGCCTGGTGGCTAAATACTGTTCATAGTAGTGTCTTGGTGGCACCATAAAATCTAAATAAATGGGAAGATCTAAACTAATTTATTGCTATAATTTTACTTAGGACTGTTATCGTTGTATATCCCTTGACAGGAGTTACTTTGTTAAAGTAGGAAACTAGTAGAGAAAACTTCTCTGAACTTCTACTAAATAGTTAAGAAAATGGAATAGGTGCGCATAAACTGCAGGTCTTTTCATGAAAGTATTTAAGGTGCACTTCAGAGTCTTATGTCTCTATATCTTTGTTCCTCCCTCTTTCTGCCCTTTCCTTTCTCTTTCAGGATGAGATAGGTGCTGCCGTGGAAGTCCTTTTATCCCTAAAGGCAGAATATAAACAACAGACAGGCCAGGAGTACAAACTTGGAAGCCCACCTGTGGTCTTTGTCCCTCCTCAGTCTTCTCCTGTTTCTACTCTTCCATCCCCATGTCCAGTAGACAGCAAATCTCTATACAACGAAGTAGCTGAACAAGGCGAAGTGGTCCGCAAGCTTAAATCGGAGAAAGCTTCAAAGGTGAAGCTTTACTATTAGTATTAGCAGTGAATACTTCTGAGTGGAACAATATTTTCAGTTTAGACTAAAACCTAATTACAGGTTTTGTGAAACTTGAGGAACAAAATATAAGCAAGTACTTTCAAATTCTATGAAGTGCTTTCCCAAATTCTCTTAAGCTGATGATATGGCTGACTTAATGAGTTCTGTGATAGTGCATGGAGAACCTGGAAAATAAATAAACAAGTTCTTTTTTTTTTAGTGATACAAGATAAGTGAAGCAGAATATAGGCAGTAACTTGAAAAAAGGACTGTAAATTGAAAGCTAGAATGGCAATAATAAATTTGGTAGTAATTTGATAGTGGCCAGGGAACCATTCTTTATTCAGAGTCTGAGTATTTGCTGCCATTCTCCAGTGTACAAAGTCAGGGACTGCTGTAACTGGAGGGAACTAAGCTGCCTAAATGGGAAGCTTTCATGGCACAGAAATCAGCCCTTACATATACTACCTGATTCGGTCCTTTGATGTGCAACTCTTAGGTATTCTGGCTGAAAAGTTTTACCACAGAACTCAATAATGACAACTTATACTGACAAGTTAGCTCTAGAAGTTTTATTACAACAGCTATGTTAGTGCCATTCTAGTAAAGGTTATGTTACCTTAGCTATTGTGTTGCCTCTCTGTTATTTCTATCTTTATCTGCAACTGCTGTTTTTCCTTTCTTGCTTCAGGAACAAATAGATGAGGCTGTGAAAATTCTTTTAAATCTAAAAGCAGAATATAAACGAAAGACAGGTCAAGAGTACAAGCCTGGAAATCCACCTTCAGCTCCTCCTTGTATACCTTCTACTACACTTCCATCTCCTGTATGCTGCAGTAACTTGGCACTATGTAGCTTAGTGGATGGCAAAGCACTTTATGATAAAGTAGCTGAACAAGGGGAAGTGGTACGCAGACTCAAAGCAGAGAAAGCTTCCAAGGTATAATAGTAAACAGAGAGTAAGCAATTGTAATTCTTACCATGTTCTGCCACGGGGGGGAAATCTTTCACCAAGTAATGATCAAACTCCTTTATGTCAGGGTCATAGCTTAGCCATCAAACTTGCATGGTCTGATAATGCCACACAAGGCTACTCTGATGCTGGATACTTTCTTGACTCCGAGCTGTAAATTCTAAATTCTACTGGTGTAGAAAGTCAAACTTAACCTCTCACATCTAGATGAATAGGCACAAGCATGGCAGATGTCAACCCTGCAGAAGTTTTTAATGTATTTTACTTTTTCTTGCTGTATTTCAGACAAGTGAAGATAAAAGTATCTAGTGTGCTGCAACAATAGCAAGACTTTTCAAAACTTGACAAATTCAGTGATAGTTGTGGAAAAGAACACAAGACAAACCTATATGTTTTCAGGAGCTGATGGGTTTTTTTGCCTATATTTCTGCCTTGCAGAATTGGTTTTGGTGTTGGGTTGTTGTTTTTTTGGTTGTTTGTTTTGGTTTTTTTTTTTGAAAAAGCTCTTTTCTAAAACAGTTTATTGTATTTTTCAGTGTAGATTCTGCTGCAATTATTAACAGGTTATAGCTGGCCAGGTGGGCTAGGGGAACATTCTGGTACAACGTGACAGCTCTCAAACATACTCCTGTTGCTTGGGGAAGAGCTATTACTTGAGTCCTCCCCTAATTATGAAGCACTTTTTATTGCTAGATGGAAATTTTATTTTCTTAGCCTGAGAATCAATGCTTCTTGTCAGTTCTCTCTTTAATCCTCATCAGCACATCTTGCTATTTGTCCTCCATATAGGATGAAATAGATGAAGCAGTAAAACTCCTTCTTTCTCTAAAAGCTGACTACAAGGAAAAGACTGGGCAGGACTACAAGCCAGGACATCCACCAGTAGCTCAAGGTGCTTTGCCTCAGGCATCAAACACAGTGCCCAGTGGTCCAGACACACCCGAAGCTAAAGCCCTGTTTAGCAAAGTAGCTCTTCAAGGAGATGAAGTTAGGAAATTGAAATCAGAAAAAGCAGAAAAGGTAAAAACATACGGTAATATAAAAATGTAATATATGTATTTAAATCTAAAAATCTATTTTAAATTCAGTATGATTATGGGAATTAGAAATGTACATTTAGAATAGGCAGCATTTGAATTCTGAGATCTGAAATGTACTTTTAAAATTATTCCTGTCAGATATGGTCTTTAAAATGTTAACACATTCAAGTTAAGTATTGGCTTTTGCAGATTTTTCCCCCAACACTGTGTGGATGTCCACAATGCCATACATAGATCCATTTTATTTTTTTCATTTTATTCCTGTGATTTCTCTATAAATTTATCTTTATTTTTTTGTTCTTCAAGGAAAAGATAGATGCAGCTGTTAAGGAACTTCTTCAGTTGAAGGCCCAGTATAAGTCTGTTGCAGGAGTTGACTATAAACCAGTTTCTGCTAATGGCACTGATGACAAAGACAAGAAGAAGAAAGAGAAAGAGAACAAGTCTGAAAAGCAGAGTAAGCAACAGAAGCAAAATGATCGCCCAAAAAAAGAACCTCTGCAAGGACAGAGTGGTAATGAGCTCCCCTCAAATGGATCAGGAGAGAGTCAAGGCCCTAAGAAACAAACCAGGTAAAGATGTGATCTTTAATCTATTTGCTAGAAACCTCAACTGTTTACCTCTCTTCAGATTTAGAGTTTTACAGGTTTCTCATTTCACTTGAAAGTGTGGACATTTGCAAAATAACTGTGTACATTTTCATATTTAGGATCAAGCCAAAAGCAAGTTACCAAAGTTTATTTAGTGTCAGTTGTACCTCAGCATCCTACTGAGGAAAATTCTACTTAGCCTGTAGAAAGCATAAAGCAGTGTGCACACTCTGTTACTGTGGGTACTGTTACTATCATTGAGAACTTGCTATACTTCATTATTTGCTTCTGCAAATGTGCTGCTGTATCTTGCTCAGTATAAACCCTGGAGAAAACAAAAACCTTATGCTTATTTCATTGTACCAGGGTTTCCAAAATATTTACTGCGAGTACCATGAGAAGTATGTAGCCCAACCCAGAGCAAGGCACTGCTGCTGTTGATGGTGGAACTCTCCAGCGATGATTGCTGTGCATCCCCTCTCCTGGTCCCACCCTGAAAGTTTAGAAGTCTTTTCCACAGCATGTAGTATGCAGCACTATTTATTTCCTGTTTCAGAATCGTAAATCCTGTTAGAGACGCAGATGTGGTTATTTTGTATAGAGATTATGCCAGAAAAATGCATTTTTCACCTTTAAAACTTCTCTGTTTGTAGAGATATAAAAAAGTCACTTTTGTCTACTGTCATTTGAGTATGGTGAGTTTAGCCTCCTTTAGAATCTTGTAGTTTTACTGGTTATCTTTATTTTGATGGTAGGGTCAGTTTTCTGTCTTGAACAGTGTGACTGACATTCACATGAATGGTGAATTCAAGTTGCATATGTTTCCTGAAATTGTAGCCACTGGCTAGATAAGAATTTTTTAAAATAAAGAGTAAAACAGCTTACACACAGGTCTGGTTAATCTTAAGTTCTTACTGGAGGTGCTTGGGTTTTTTAATGCATCATTATGAGGTTCTTTGATGCAACCATGGTGAGAATTAGAAGGGTTCAAACAGTAGAAAAGAAACAGAGCTGTTTTTATGAAATACTTTGTTATCCAAGGTAAGGAAATACTAGCAATTCCTACTAGTCAATACGTACTGAACTGTCAGAAAAAAATTGAGAAAAGTTAGCTTTATGAAGTAAAATTAAAATAATCTGTTCCATGCCCCTCTTTTTCTGTGGGCCCTCCCCCCCTTGAAAAAAAAAAGAAAAAAAGTTAGGATAAATTTCTCTGCTAAATGCTGTACAGCACAAATCTGGTTCTTTTCTAATACCGTAGGCTGGGTCTAGAAGCTAAAAAAGAAGAAAATCTTGCAGACTGGTTCTCTCAGGTAAGTGCACATCAGTCTGAATTAAAGAATTATTTCATTCTCTTATAAATCAAGATCTGTTGTGGATTTATATCTTATCTTGTATTTCTGTTTGGTTTTTTGTTGTTTTTTTTTTTTTTTTTAATACAAAGCGAGGTACTTGCTCTTTTCTATTTCTTACATTGCTATCATGGTCTTAAGTAGAAGTGCCTGGAATGAAGAGCTGAATAAATTTAGGAAGCTGTAAAAAGGATGAGCATCAACCATTTCACCCCTCCCCTCGTATTTTTTTTTGTTTGTTTGTTTGTATGTATGTATGTGTAGGATTTTCTTAATTCATGTATGAATTCCTCTTTCATTAAGAGTGCAAAGCTTCAGTGAAGTGATAGGAATTCCACAGGCTTGGGAGTTTTATTTCACCTCAAGGTGATGTATAACAGAAGTTAGTATCTGTTGATACTGAATGAGTTTGCTGGCTCATGAGGTTCAAAACAACCATACTAGAGATGATTAGTTTAGATTAGCCTACTTATGAAAGACTGTAAATAGATATCAGTGGTGTACATTGCTTCTCACTAGTATAATTTTTGCCTATACCCTAAGGAATAAAAATCCTTTCTGACATGACCTAGAGACTTTTCTTACAAAAGTGCAGTTTGTTGGTTCCCAGAAATTAGCTACTGTCTCGCACTTGAATTCATGAAATTCAGTTTTAGTTGTTTACATTATTCAGATCTATTATTAAACTTAATGTTCCTGCTTAACTTTCTCTAATTATAGGTAACAAAAGCAATCTCAAAGCATATCTTTGCTAACTTTTTGAGCACAAAGACTTTTAAATAGAAGACTTTTCTTGAATTGCATGCCACACACTTGAATTACTGAATGTTCTTTGTGTATGAAATTGAAACTTGAGTATCTAAATAATCTTTTGAAAGGTGATCACAAAATCAGAGATGATTGAATACTATGATGTGAGTGGCTGTTATGTTCTTCGTCCTTGGGCTTATGCTATTTGGGAAGCTATCAAGAACTTCTTCGATGCAGAGATCAAGAAACTTGGAGTGGAAAATTGTTACTTCCCCATGTTTGTGTCCCAGGCTGCCCTAGAGAAAGAGAAGACTCATATTGCTGACTTTGCTCCTGAGGTACACTTCAAAACTTTGTTTTAATCTGAGTACAAGAAAACCCAACCACTTAGTCTGCAGCTGAGTATGAAAGTAAGGGTTTTTTTCCAAACTTGTTTTGTTTGATTCCTCCCCCTTTAGGTTGCTTGGGTCACAAGATCCGGGAAAACAGATCTGGCTGAACCAATTGCTGTACGTCCCACAAGTGAAACAGGTAGACCTCTTTTCATGCAGTTTGGCTGTAAAGAAAACAGTTACAGGTATAGTGTAGCTGATAGACAAGAGTCCCTTTTGAAAAGCGGAAACCCATTTTTTAGAATGTTTTCTATAATTCCTTATCAAAATTTCCTAAATTTGCTGCTGCTTATAGCAAATGTCATAACACTATACGTTCCCTTAAATAGGCTTTTCTAGGAAACGTATACTCTAGGAATTTTTCCATTAATATCCTGAAGACTGACTTGCTTTGACTGAAAAACACGTTTGGTTGTTTGTTTTATATTGTTTATAAGAAAATTTCTTCATCTTGTAATTCACTTCAGTTTTGCATGTACTTTGACTCTAGCTGTAAAACTAGCTTTTACTAAAATTTACTCTGAGTAGTTTAAACAAACATTTTAAGACCTAAGGCTGGATGAGTTTTTAATTGAATCAGGTATGGTATAGCATCCTGAAATCTCGAGGTCAGTGGATTTCTATTCGTGAACCTAGATGTATTTACATACAAACATAGTGTCATTAGATATTAAGCTTTGGTTTGTACTTCGACCAGCAGCAAGCAAGCTATTTTGCAGAGACACAGGATGAAGTGAAAGTACTCCTTTCAGTGAAAATATTATGTGTTAAGACAAAAAATGTGTTTTAAAGAGAATTAAACATAAAAGCATAGTTCTCACAGCAGAGAACGTTAAGCTTATCTGTAGCAAAAAGAAGGGTTTGGCATAAACTGGCTGTATTGTGCAGAGACCCAAAGCTGCTTTCTTTTTACAGTCATGTATCCTGCCTATGCAAAGTGGGTGCAGTCACACAGGGATCTTCCTATCAAGCTTAATCAGTGGTGCAATGTTGTGGTATGTCTGTACACGATTTCTGAGTAACTGTTGTATCATAAGTGCAGTGTAGGACAATTATTCTATGTGGACACGGCATGATGATACTGATCACAGCACATATTTCATGGCAAAATTATGACTGTGGTTTATGTGATTTGTTTTTCTCACTGCTTTTAGTAAAACTTACTTTATCAATGTATATTGTTGATTATATTGTTTAAGTAGAAATCTGTGGCTGGTTGACTTCTTATTCAGAATTTTCTAATACTTATTTATAAATATTATTTTTAACAATAATTTGACACTTCAGTGTTAATCATGGTGTTCAATTTTTTTATTTCCCCCCCTCCAGCGTTGGGAGTTCAAACATCCCCAACCTTTCCTTCGCACTCGTGAGTTTCTTTGGCAAGAGGGTCACACAGCATTTGCAACATATGAAGAAGCAGCAGAGGAGGTAAAAAGCAAATGCACTAGTGCTTTTGCTTTCAGAAAGTTACCTTACTCCACAGCAACACAAACAAATCTTTTTACTAGGACCATGTAGAAATCTGTCTCCTTTTCTTTGGGAACCCTCATGAAAAATGCCAAGTGTACTAGAACCCATTTTTTTCTCAGATGTAACCCGTGTCTGAGGCTTTAGTCTCTTCAAACAATATGGGGAGTTTGAAGAGTGTGATATATGAAGAATACTTTCCTTAAAAATCTCTTTTACTTAAAAATCTAAATAACGCATTCATGTGTTAACTGCTCGAAATTTTAACACTTCCTTTGCCCAAAAGACAGATGTTTCATTGAGTATCATGGCATACCTTTATTTACTTAGCGGATGTTCAGACTTTTAGGTGGAAACTAGAAGTCAGTATAACCATTGGACTGGCATTTCTGCAGTGACTCTTCTTGTTTTCTGTCATGGTTTATAGTTTTTGCTATTTGATTCATAGAAAATAACAGCCAAAGTTTAAAGCAATTGAAGAAAACTTAATTTTTAATCACAATCTTAGGGAAGTGTTAAATTTTTAAGATTTTAGACTCAGGCATATAAAAATATTTCATGATTTAGCAAATGCAAAATACTGAGTAATTCTTAAGACAGTATGTTCATCATAGGTGATGCAGATACTTGATCTGTATGCTCAAGTGTACGAAGATCTCCTAGCAATACCTGTTGTGAAAGGAAGGAAGACAGAGAAAGAGAAATTTGCTGGGGGTGATTATACAACCACTGTAGAGGCATTTATATCTGCCAGTGGAAGAGCTATCCAGGTATTTATCTATTAGAAGAATATTTTTTTCAGTAAATACAGTAAGATGAAAGCCTTAAACTGATGCTTGATAGACTTAACTTTCCATTGAGTAGAATTTTCTGTGTGCAACTATTTCAGGGAGCAACGTCACATCATCTAGGGCAGAATTTCTCAAAGATGTTTGAAATTGTATTTGAAGATCCCAAGAAACCAGGAGAAAAACAGTTTGCTTATCAGAATTCCTGGGGCATTACAACTCGAACTATTGGCGTAATGACAATGATTCATGGAGATAACATGGGATTGGTGCTCCCACCTCGAGTAGCCTGTGTTCAGGTGTGTAAAAATGCCTTAAACTACCATTTTGTTTCCTTTCCTGTCTTGGAATTCATGAGCATTTTGTATTGGGCACCTGGAAGACTTAACATAGGATAGGAGCTGTCTAATTACAGAGCGTGCTGTATAAAGTTAATGCAAATCATTAAGGTACTTGTGGTGGACAAGCTCCCTTTGATAGTCCATCCATTTAAAATAATTTTATCTGTATCATTTGGATGAAAAGGGAAATGTATCCTTTACTTCTGAGAACTTGAAAGAAATTACTGGGATAAAGGGCCACAATATTGGTTTTAAGTTTTTATAATAACTAGGAGCTAATTTTTTTATAATGTAAAGTACATGTCATGTTATATTGCAGGTTGTGATTATTCCCTGTGGTATCACAAATTCCCTTTCTGAAGAGGACAAAGAGGCTTTATTGAAGAAATGTAATGAATATCATCATAGGCTGCTTAGTGTTAATATCCGTGTACGGGCTGATTTAAGAGACAACTATTCACCTGGTTGGAAGTTCAACCACTGGGAACTTAAGGTATGTTTCTTTCCAGGAGGTGTTTTGGAGCTTATATGTGGGGGGTATGTATGAGGCATGTTATGCGTGCCTTGTTTTCCGAAGGCAAATATTTTCTCTAAATGAAGAATTGCTGCCTGATAATCAGTGATCACTTTCATTAATAATTGAAGAAATGATGTTTTCTGAGACTTGCTCTGTTTGCTAGGATTTGTGTGTCATTAGCGATTTTTGAACTTCCAAGTCTCCACTTTATATACCTAGAAAATGAAGTTAATAGTACAAATTACTTGCATGTTTAAAAATTTGTACTAATACTTAAATGCCTCCAGGGTCACCACAGTGCCTTCTTTGCACACAGTGGAACAGAGAAGATAAACCTGTACAGGGTCAACAAAGAAAGGAGCAAATTTTTTTGTTTCAAAATTACCATGTTCCCCTCATAGTAGTTGAGAGGAACAGTTCTGCTTCATCAAATATAAGAGGCTTTTGTAAAACAAAAATAGTGAAAAGAATGAAACAATGGTAATTAGAAATTGAATAATGTATTGAGTGATGTTATGGGATCATATTTTTGTTTTGAATTTGAAATTAGTTTCAATATGTTAATCTTCAATGTAAGATGATAGAAGCTCCCTGAACTGTTGATAGTTCCCATTGTGTCCATGTCCTCTTCCCTTTGTGTAACCTTATATTTTTTTTAGATGGAGCTCTAATACCATGAATCCATGTTGGGAGACTTTTTAAATAAAATTAGGTTTATCAAGGAGGCACAGCATGGGGCAAACGATGTTTTTTATAAAATCGACTAAAGTATCCAGCATAATACATAAACTGCATCTTCAGGCTAATTGCAGGCAAACTGCACTCATTTTATTAAGTACTGATAAGGAATTTCATAGGGTAAAAAATATAAGGGTATTGAAGTAAGAAGTACAAGAATGAACTGGAAAGTATTTTGCCTTATGTACTTTTCAGCTTAGCAGATTTCTGATGTTACCTCCAAAAAGAGCCAAGTCATTGGTATTTGTTTTATAATGTCTGGTATTAGTTCCATTGCTCTTTCTTAGGAATTCTTCCTACATGACCATTAGGCATCCTTCTTTCACTGGAAAGTAGTATTACAATTAGGAATACTAGATACTTTCTGCTGAGTTTTAATTATGGGGACAGCTTTTTTTGTATGTCATAAACTAGAATGTTCAGTTTAATTTGCTTGTTAATTACAGTTATGAATAGCTTTGTATGTAGCTTTGCAGTAGGAGTAGATATTTCACCCTTTAGACAGGTTTTACTATATAATTAATCTTTTTAGCACAAATAAGGTGGGGGGAGGTATAGGGAATCATTTGGAGGCTGTGAACCTGAAGAGATTCCAGAGCACAAAATGCATAGAAAGCTTGGGTAAATGTCTTTGATTCTCCTGTTCACCTGTTGAACACTGTAGAATGTTTTTAGCTTTTAGCTTTTTAGCTTACTGATTAGTTTTCCCTTGAGGAAAAAAACAAACCAAAACCACCCACCAAAGTGCATTCACACTTACTCTCTTCATTTCCCGTGAAAGAATGTGTACAGCTTGGGACACGTTAGCAGGGTGTAGAGAAAATAAGTTAGACTCAGTAGACTCTTAACTGACTAGTAAAATGGAAACTCTTTTTGTTTGATGGTATATGAGAGATGAGAAATTACATGGTTCTTACCACCAAAGTTTATGAAGCATAAAAGCTTTACATAAATAAAGCAACTATCTGTAGTCAAATATTCTATGCAATTAATGTCGATATTAGGGCTATATTTAACAGAACTTTTGCTGTTTGCTGTTCATACAGTTGAAAGTGTTCTGTGAAAACAGAATTAAAAGGTATTGTTGGATGAACTAGAACATTAAAATGAATATAGAAGTCTTAATCATTCAGACTTTAAAAATCTGATTTGAACTATCTGGGATAACTGTCTTAGTGTAGTTTCAGTTGTGCTTTAACTGTCTTAGTATTACTTGCATGTTGGCACAGATGCAGTCTCCAAGCTAGTGAAGCAAGGTTGGAGCAAGGTATAATGCACAAGTGAAGAGAATGTGGATGGGAAAGACAGAAATGCATAAAAGCAGTGGAATATATGCTGATTTTTTTCAAAGAAACTTAAAATGTGTAAAGTGATTCTATATTAAGACTGGGCTTTAGAACAAAAAAAAAAGAGAGAGAGAAAATGAACTCTTCTGAGAATGACTTATTCATCATAACTTCTAACTTTTTTTAACAAAGGGTGTTCCAGTCAGGGTTGAAGTGGGACCACGAGACATGAAGAGCCAACAGTTTGTAGCTGTTAGAAGAGACACAGGACAGAAGCTGACCTTTTCTGAACATGAAGCAGAAGACAGACTGAAGCAGATTTTGGAGGAGATCCATGCTAACCTTTACAACAGGTAAATTGAGAGGTACAGTAAATGGCTGTGCTAATCACAGATGCACTTTACCTGTCAGAAGAATTTCTCACATTATTGGTTCATCTGTGGAGAAAGACGGGTTAGGCCCATCTTTCTGTTTGTGACTTTTCATTTTTCTGCCTCTGAAACTTGTTCACATACAGTGATAGAAGTTTCTTATTGTGCTCAGGAAACAGAATGTTAAAGGTTGTGAAGTTATTTTAAAAAATACTTTTGTGAATTCATGTGGAGTATTAATAAACAAATACACCATAAATAGTTCATGGGATAATAATGCACAGGATTCATTCCTGAAAGATGCTTTTGGTAGGGAATTTTGAAAGATACAAAGTTGTCCAAGAAACTTCAGTAGTTGCAGTTCTATGTTCAGAAGTGTATTTTAAGACCCTATATCCTATTGACTTTCATAGGATTGTTTTCTTATTAGCAATCAAATGCTTTTTGGAACTGTTATTTGTACTAATTGCATATGCCAAAATCCCTTGCATGTCTGTCATTGCAAATTGTTGTTTGTAAATACACTGAGAAAGAACAGGGTGCTGATCCAGCACCACGGCAGATGAGTTTTCCTACTTTCTTCTGTGGTGATCAAAGTTGCTTACAAGCAGAATATTTTTACCTAGTTAAAAAGCATTTTGCTATTTAGATTTAGAACATAATTAAAAAAGAAAAATCTACATGTATAGTACTTACCTGTTTCTATCTACAGCTGGTCAGTGTTGAACTGACATGCACAACAGTGTGAATTAACATGGTGAAATGTGGAGCAACCTGGAGAACACCCCGTTGGCAATTAATCAAAATTTTATCTCTTTGAGGGCAGAAGTGGTAGAAAGACATAACTGGATTAGGAAGGTTGGAATGAATATATAGCTTCTCTTGTAACTATTTGTTTTGACTGACTCTGAAAACTTAGTTCATTTGGCCAGTGAGGTTATGTGCATAAATCTGCCCTGACCGAATTTTTTTTTCCTTTTCTTAGAGCTTCTGAGGACCTAAAAAGTCATATGGTGGTGGCCAATACTATGGATGACTTTCAAAAAGAGCTTGATTCAGGAAAGGTAAGGAAATTTACTTCATTCTATCCCAGTAAGTGCCTTCACACACTTTCTGTCCCTTACAAATAATCAGGGGCTAGAAATTTCAAAGCTTATATATAAATACTGCTGTGATTTTTATGGAACTCTCCCCTCGCAAGCAGATGAAGCCTCTCTTGTAGAGCTGCACAAAAATAAATTAGCTTTTCCAAATTTGTGATACATGTTGCTTTCTTCTTCTGCTAAAATACCGTATTTACTAAATATGGTGTTTCAGGCTACCACCATTCAAAATTTAGTCCTATGCCAGAGGTGACAGGGTGTCTTGAAGTGACTTACAATGCTGCAGTTTGGTAATTTGCATTTAAAATGTTACATTTTTATCAGAAAGTGCTTTTCAGAGAGATTAATATAAATATTTTATTCAGATTAAGATAAACTTACTGTCATTATTCTAATGCAAACAGTGAAAAACACTTGTCAAATCTTGTAATAGGT
The DNA here is from genome assembly GCF_018139145.2 of Gymnogyps californianus. Taxonomy (NCBI): domain Eukaryota; kingdom Metazoa; phylum Chordata; class Aves; order Accipitriformes; family Cathartidae; genus Gymnogyps; species Gymnogyps californianus. The sequence goes on from NC_059473.1 coordinate 21,999,678, forward strand.
TCCAAGTAAGAGTTTAAAGTACATGCTATTTACGTCAAAGAAGTTTTACCTTTATGACCTGAGTAGAAGCCATTGGGTTCATTAAGAATTACTGCAAGTCAGAAACCTCCTTGGGTTGATAGTAAGAATAACCCATAATGTGGATGATTGAGCTCTAGTGATCTAGACATCTGTGAAAAATTTAAAGTTCTGGCAAAGTATTTGAAGTTTAGGTAAGAGATTAAGTCTTCAGTAGAGAATTGAGCTGCTGCTTCTTTTTCAGAGATCCACTGACAGAAGTTCTTAACCCTGAAATTGTCACAGACCTCAGCTTGTGAAATTGTTCATGTATTTAGATTAATGTGTTCAAGTAGTAGGATCACCAGGATCAATCATTAAGGCTGTGTATTTTATAAAGAGTGATCAGGGTTTTTTTGTGTACCAATTAGATCTACTCTGAAAATTTCAAAATTTCTGATGGAAAATGCACAAGTGCCAAGAATTCATAGTACTTTTGTTAACTTCAGAAATAGTTTTAAGTTATTCTTGGTTAGGCTTGACCTTCCATCACACTCTTTTCTTACATTTCTATTGCACTTCAATTCAATTCATAATAAGATTTAAAGGAATAATTATGAACTTCAGAGGAGGGACTGATTTAGCATGCTTATGAAGTTGAGGATATAGAGTTTTTAGACATTCTGTGCCTAGGTGCTATAGTAGTAGTACTGCCTTATTTTCCTCTACAAAACTAAATATAAGTGTGAAACATTCTGTTTCCAAACAACTTTGGGCTCTTCCTACTGACTGCAAAGTATCATTTCTTTGGTGCAAGTGTCTCTAAAGCATCTGATGATTCTGGTGGTAGACTTAAAAAACAAAAATCTTTAGTCTTTGCTTAACAAATAACTGTGCTCTGCATAGATCTTCAACTAGTACTACTGCTCTCATACATTGTGATTTCAAGATGTGCCATCACGTATCTTTCACTTCTGAATTAAACAAGCACTCTGAAACTATGTTTGACTGTCTTCAAGACAAAGAAACAGTTGAGGAAGACATAAGCTCTTAAAAAATCTTAAGAGATGCAGTAAACTTGTATGGCAGAATAAACTGAAATGAAGGGTCAAGCTCATTCCAAGAGCAGGAATGGAATGTGAAGCTAAATCTGTATTTGTACATGCACATAAATTATTATGCTTTAATTTTGATGAAATACTATAGAACACCCTTTCTTCTCCTCCTGCCACAGCGGTTCCAAATTATACCCTCTGCCTATGGAGAGGATAAAATGGCTGGTCTTCCATGTCCAACACTCACTGTTGTGTACAGCTAGATTCTGGAGAGGGCCAAGAAAATTAAACTATTTGTATTTTGTTTAGAACTCTAATATAATCTAGTTTATAATGTAGTTAAACTTGGAAATGTGAACGAATATTTTTACATTCCAAGTTGGATGCTTGCACCATTTTGGTACTTAGGATATATAAGTTTATTGTAATTGGCATATCTGAATTGAAAAAGAAAAGACGTATGTCATTTTATGACTGTTTTCCTCTCTACCTATATATGTTGTATGGACAAAATTTTATAGCATATATATTAGTGTAATTTCAAGAAATTACACTATGTTAGCACTGGCTACTGTTTAAGAAGAAAATTTTTACGCTGAATTCCTGTTGCTGTTTTCCCTTTACTATAACTGCAGTGTAGACTATTAGCTCTTTAAAAACGCGAACCGATTTTGTGTTCTTTTAAGTTGCATGCAAAGTTTAGCTGAAACTCTAAGAATAATTGCACAGGTATTTAAACAAAGTTTCATTTAACTAACAAAAGATTAATGCAAGAACAGTATAGTAGAGTGGTAATAGTTCCTTTTTTCAGTGGCAAGAAAGCGAAGCTATTAAGTGAAGTCTAATAAAGGTGTGTTCCAGTTCAAGGCAAATTGAGAATTTTGCACTAAGAATGTAAATTTGGTGAAAGAAAGCCACAGATGAGCAAACCTTATTCACAGTTTGGATAGAATTAAAATGACTGTGAAGGCTGAATTTAGTAGCTGTTGTTGCCCTCAGCTGTTAGCATTACATGAGTGTTCAAATGTCTGTAGGGGGTGTCTTTTTAACAGTAATCCTACTTTTTAGTAGTAAACAGAATTTTCACTGTGAAAGTCCGTTAAAAATGAAAAAAACCCCAGTAAAATGGAATACAAAACTTGGGAAAATAGATTTTCTGCAATAGCTGAGAGTAGTACTGAGAAGAGTGTATGAGATTATAATTTCAATTTTACTTTCTCAGTTTTCTTCGTTTAAGCTAACTGAAGGAAACAGCAGGAAAATACGCACCACTTCCCCTGCCCCCAAGAAGAATGCGCTGTTGGCGATTCTGTTTCCTTAAAATATGTATGTCCTTGTCTTGTTCAGAAAATATGAAAATTCATAGTAATGGAATTAAAATGGAAACTTCATTAGGAAAGCACTGTCCTGCAGTATGTAAGCAAGCATTTGTTCTGCAGTTTGAAAGTTTTAAACTTTTCCTGAAAAACAGAGTATTTGAGGAGAAAACAGTATTTATACTTTCCACAGAAGGAAGATATATTGAGTTAAAAAAAAAATAAATAAAATCAGCACCCTGACTTGATTTTAATGCTGCTTTGGGTTTGTGTAGGTTTTTCCATGCTGCACTATGGAGGGATGACTCTGCTTATCTATTTCTCTGATGAGAAAGAGCTATTAAAATTTCATTGTAGCAATGGGAACTTTTCCCACTTTGAGTGTATATGAGATCTTAAGGTTTAGGAATCTTCCAGAGACAAGGATGATTTTTTTAGATGTATAACTGTTTGGGTTTTTTTTTTTTCTCTCCCCCCTTCCCCACCCCTCTTCAGATTGTACAAATCCCTTTTTGTGGGGAAATTGAGTGTGAGGATTGGATCAAGAAGACCACTGCCAGGTAAAATATAACTGAACTGGAGAGTATCTACCAAGATCAAAATCAAAATGTTTTGCATATGAAACAGGAATGTAAGATGCCTCCAGGTATAGCACTGATGTACAGTCCTCACCCTTTACTCTTGCTGTCCTGCATAATTCAATATATTTAATCCCTTAGTGCTGAAACTTTCAGACTAATTACTGTGCTTTTGAGATTTTACTTATAATACACTTTATTGCACCTTTATTTTTAAATAAAAGTGTTTATTTATGAGTATGCTTTTATTTCAGGGATCAAGATCTTGAGCCTGGCGCCCCCTCCATGGGAGCAAAAAGCCTCTGCATACCTTTTAAGCCTCTCCGTGAACTACAGCATGGGGCAAGATGTGTCTGCGGCAAAAACCCTGCCAAGTTTTACACCCTATTTGGTCGTAGCTACTAAATTACTAGTGAAAGCACCTTATCCTTTATCTGTGAATTGAACTTTTTTTATTAAGACTGAAATAGCCCCCAAACTTAATCAGTTTTGCGACTTTTTAAATGATTCAAAAAACAAAGCCATAAACCATAACCCCCCCCAGTTGTCAGTCTTAGGCTAGCAGTAATTCACAGACTTTTCTGTAAACATCTCTAATAATAAACATGTATTGTGAGCTGTAATATGCTTTGGTTGTTTTTTCTGTGTTGCTCAATGGGGAGGATAGGTATCCTTTGCCTCATGTCTTTTTTCTGTTTTGGTGCATGTATTTTCTTGTACATTGAGAAAATGCCTGAAAGATTGGAGAGAATGTCATAAACGCTCTACAGTACAGTTTAGTATGCTGACATAAAGTTTATAGATAAAACATCTGCCTTTAATTTTGCCTTCAAATTTTTCAGTTTTCAGTACAGATTTGCTGCTAACTTGTAGGCATGGTAAGTGCTACCCTTTTCAAAACTCCCTCTGGAGCCAGGTGTTTCAAGGAATATTTTCACCCCATCGTAAAAAAAGTTTGAAAGGCTATCTTAGATTAAATGCCACATTGTTAGCAAGATGCAGGTGAATGCCATTTCTTGCAGATATTTTGCAAAGCCCTGTTTCTTGTCTTATAAACTCGCATTTATAGCTGCCTCACAGTGATACTGCAATGAGTAATGCAAAGGCAATCTGAAGAGAGGTATTTTCAGTGCTAAAGATTTTAGACTGTGGTTATACCTATAGCATATTTATCAAACCCTTTTGCTTTTCCCACATTTACTATATGTTGCTTTAGCAGAGAAGGCTGGGTGTTGCAGAGTTACGAAATTATTTTAAAATTACTTCCACTCTGAGCATAGGATTGACTTTAAAAAAAATATGAGATAGCCGTGGCACAAAATAACTTTTGGATGACACGTACTTAATTTGTTACTTTTTTCTCCTGTATGTTTGAAGGCTGTCTACGTAAACCCATTTCCCTGAAAAGAGTTGAGTGAAAACTTGGCAATTAAAAGGTGGACCAGTAAGATCCTCCCCAAACTCTTCCTGGGACAATACTACATGGCTGCATGTTTCCAAACCCCTATTTTTATGTAGCATCAATAGTCTAAAATTCTTAAGCATACAGGAGACTTACAGTGCTATTCCCAGATCTTCGCACTTCTCTGCTTTTCAAAAGCATGCAAAATGTTTGCTTTTGCCCAGATTCCTGTGGTCAGCCGTCCTAGTCAAAATTTTGAATATTAAATTTGAACCAGTGGCCTGTCCAGTTTAGGATCATGCACCTTGTAATAATACCCCAGTTTTTCACAGAAAAGTGTGAAATTGATTAAATATTTCAGATCAGCTTGCTCAAGAGTGCGTAAGCACTTGGAAATTCTCTGTAATATTCCTTGGATGATGGTTAGTCATGAAGGCTTGGCTTCAGTTGCATCTTAAAACCCATCTATCGTGCATTCGTCTGTCTAGATATTTTCTCACTGTGTAGACGAAGTGTCAGGGTTAGTAATGAGCAAAGGATTTGGGAAATGATATGTCCGTGCATGCATTCATCTTTTGTTTTCAGTTGACATACCAGAAGAGTGGCCCTAAGGTCTTTCTATCCTGGTATGCTGTCTGATGCTGACTGGAATTATACCTCGAGAAAGAGCATAGGAAGTAATACCAGAGTGTTGTTTTCCCAGCCTCAAAGGATGGTAACTAAGACTAGCCTTCAGAGGTATTGCAACCTTATCAGTTTGAACAAACAGCCAACCTTCAACCAGTTGACTGGATCAAATTCATGAGTAAACATGTTGACAAGATGTTCGTAGAAATGAGTTGCTCTGAACCTACAGATGGGTTTGTCTGAAGCCAGAGATTTCACAGGCGGCCAGCCCTTTTTTTTCTTTTTCTTTTCTTCCCCCCCCACCTTTCTTTTCCCCAGAATGTTTCTTCCTGATAATAGTAGGGCTTGAAGTGTCTGGAATGTGGATGACTCACCTGCAGATCTCTCTGTGGTGATCTTCCACAGAGAGGCTAATGCCTGCCTGGGAGAGACACGTCCATGTCAAGTATTCTTCCACCAGAAGCACAATCTGAGCTATCTGTAAAGCATTATAGAAACATCCGTACTCTTAATTACACTGGTATGAAAACTCAGACTCTTAGTAGATTGCGACTGTTAGAAAACAAGTATATGAATCAGAATAATACGCTACAGCTGATTAAATGATACTACTCTGTGTTTATAACAGAACTGCCCATCTCTTAGTGTTCCTTAGTTCTTACAGTTGTATACTGATAAATTTGGGTTAAATAGCATAGTAAGGTGGGATGTAGGGGAACTGCCTTAACATGGGGCTGCTCCTTATTGCCAAAATAGAGCACACGTGAGCATTTTAGCTCTGCTGCAAAGGGAATGCTTCATTTAGCTTGAGCTCTTGTTTTGGTAATCGAAACCTTGTGTAAAGCAGGACTTTTGAGAGCTGTGAAGATTGACCTTGGTCTGTTCCCATTGAAAGGAGAATAATTCTTGAAAAAAAATTCTCACTTTTCACGCTCTGTAGTTCAGATAATAAAATAATTAAGTAGTTGAACATTACTTTAATACAAGAAGGAAGAAAACACCATAGAAATAGCTGGAATAGAAGTAGTAACACAGGTGGGAGATGATGAAGAGGAAGAAGAGCAAGTACCAGTTTCAATGTTGTAATTAGTTCTACTAATTCACCCTACCAGGGTTAGTGGTGGTCTTAAAATGGGGGGGGGAACCCTCAAGAGTTGCAGCTGCAGTGTGTAGGTAGACAAAGAACCAAATGTTAAAAATTACATCTGTTGGCAGGCAAGGCTTCTAACAAACTGGACTTTAAACATAAATATTTTGGCTGTTGAAACCCTGTGAGCAAAAAAATAAATGCAAATTGGGGGTGGGTGTTTGAATTTTTAACCTAAAGTTAATGCACCTTGGGAAGTGTAAGGCCAGCAGAGACAGTTGGTCAGCTCAGGTTATTAGTATTATTATCTTATCTCTCTATGGCTGTACTGTATGTAATTTCCTTCTGTTTTATCTTGTAACTAACTGTGTGTATATATGTACGCAGATGGGCATTTCAAACAAAAACTGGATCGTAGGCTTTTTAAGGAAGGCACATGGTCTTATCATCCATATTGCCTAGTGTGCTATTAGCACCTAAATTTCTTTCACCGCGGTTTGTGAGCGTGCATCAACTATGCGTACACTCAAGAGCTCAACAGGTACTACAATGAGCGACAAAAAAAAGTTACTGCTTCAGGTTCTTACTCTGTTCCAGAAATGGCACCAAGTACAAGCTAGGACTTCTGCAGCTCTTATTTCCCCCTTAACTTCTGGTTGTGCTTTCCCCAAATCTGACTTTTCCTTGCAAGCATATGAGGATTACATTGGGATTTTGAGATAGGCAGGGTTTTCTAAATGGGAAATAAACAATGCGCTTTGGATTTATTGTTAAGGCTCAACTTCTGTGTCTACTGGCTGCATATTTAGAAAATGGCCTCCAAATTTGCTCCGTTTCCATGGGCAATGTTAAAACGTGCCAAAAGTACAAGCAGATGAGAACTCTAGGTTGCTAAAATGGAAGAACGATTCAGTTGTCTTTGAAATTTGCTCTATGGACAACATGTTCAACGACCCTTGCAGGCAGTTCATGTTTACTGTGTTCTTAAAAGTAACGTCCACCCAACATGGATTTCAAATGTCTTCTTCCACAGGCATGTAGTAGTATTTTGTCAGTACTGAAGTTACTAGCAACAGAAATGGCTGAAACAGACATCAGAGGAGAGTTTTGTGCAAAAGAAATGCCTTCTCTAACTGCTTAAAATTCTGAGCCACCTTCTTGTGCTCTCCTGTCTGGGCTTTATTCAGTTTTTTAGGACAGCGCCATTGGGTAGAGCAGCAAGTGCTGGTGCTCCCATTAGTCTCCCTTGGTTTATTTTTGGTTTTGTAGGGGGAAAAAAAAAAAAAAGCCTCCTGAGGGTGGAACCCCTACAGGACTGGAGCCTTCAGGCTGCCTTCATGTGACAAATCTTGCTAAACTGCCCTTTAAACTGATTTATTGCTTTACGGCTTCCTATAAAAGTGGCTCCCGCATGTGAGCAGCACTGACAGGTGAAGGGCAGAATCGCAAGCAGCGAGTTGCTCCTCGCACAGCTCTGTCTTGCCAAACCTCAGAGTAAGGGGAAGTGAGCAGCAGAAATGGGCCGCTACTCGGGCAGGAGCAGCAGGCTCATCCTCATGTGTGTGGTGAGCCTTGTGCTTTTTGCTGTTGAGATCTCAGTTGCCTACGTTGGCAATTCTCTTTCCTTAGCTTCAGATGCCTTTGCTGTTCTCTCTCACTTGATCTCCATGATCATTGGTTTGTTTGGTGTTAGGTTCAGTCGCATCAGATGGCACAAGTCTAACACTTTCGGCTTCAGCCGGGCAGATGTGCTGGGAGCTTTTGGCAACTCTGTTTTTGCCACCGCTCTGATGTTTAGCATCTTTGTTGAGGCAATCAAGAGGTTTATCAATCCTCAGAAGACTGAGAAAGCACTGCTCGTCCTCATTGTTGGGATTGCAGGTCTGCTCTTCAATGTGTTCAACTATGTTATCTTCATGGACTGCTGTTATTGTCGTGCACCCCAAGGAGACACCGAAACAGGTAAATAACCTAATGCAGTTGCTCAACGTTCCCAGCCCTCTAGGCTTCTGCTTAGTGACTTTTCTGGAGACTATTTACTGCTTCTCTGAGATGGGCAAGTAAAACGTTGTAGTTTTCTTCATTCTTTTGTTGGCAAGGGTAATGGATTTTTATGCCTGAACCCATACGTGTTTCCAGCTATCACCACATGTGTTTCTCAGTAAGTAATGTGTAAGTAGTGTATGCATTGACTTTCTAAAGTGTACAGTGATCTACAAGAGAAATTTTCTCCCTAATCCACTGGCTGGCCAAACACAGGACAAAGCGTACTACCACCCTAAAGAGATACTTATTAGGAAATACCTAATCCTGAAATACCAATCATCCACAATCTCCACTCTCAATGCTTTAGTAATTCTGCTGTAATTTTTGTCTAGGACGTGGTTATCTTTTGAGAAGTGTTCACAGTTTGTATGAGACAAAAGAATAGGTAAGGGCAAAAGGAGAGTCTCAGCCTTCCTTGATTTGGGGGTAAAAACTGTTTTGAGAATATTTGGATGCTGACCGACAAACCTGTGAATACAGAGCTGAAGTATTCTTTGCTGATGTTTATTAACCTGTGCTTGGGAGAGCGTGCAGGGGAGAAACAGGGATACTCTGCTACACCTGCCTTTTGCAGGAGGTTCTGTTGAGTGCACAGAGGTTTAGCCTTTCAGTTTATTTTTCTTAGCATAGAATTTTCAAATTTCTACATTTGGGAGGAGGGATGGGGACTGGTTTTTGTATTCCTGCAGAAACTATCTCACTTTATTTGACATAAGATACATGCGAGTTCTCTTTCTGTCTCTCTGTACATCTATATATATACACACATACAAACATATTTCTTAAAAATAGAAATATTTCAGTTGCAAAAGAAACCAGACATTTGCAAAGCGTTAACTGGACATCTTGGGGGGAAAGCTGAGAGAACCCGTCTAATAAAGCAGCTGCTGTTATGTACTGCTTTAGGTGAGGTAAGGTAAGTCTTACATTTGACTTTCAGGCTGGACAGGGCTTTGGAGCTAGAAATTAAAAGTTTGTTAGTTTACATTTCAGTGTTTAATGTGTTTTCTGTAGAACTTAAAGTGGAAAAGATTTCTGTTCATTATTAAAGGTACCTCCAGATGATATTGAAGCTTTAACTTTACTGGTGTATAACACTAAAACCAGATGCACAACTTATTTTGCTGCCTGTTTGTTTAGATGCCCAACTGTTTAAAATTTGAGCTGCTCTTAGACTAAAGTTGTGGTGGTACGTAATTAGCAGGGGGATTTAATGGGCTTTTATGTTCGGAACTGTCAGCAATTCCTGACAAAGTCTCTGTTTGTGATGACTGCTTGGAAGACAGCTTCCAAAATTGTGCCTCTGGGTGAAGTCAGGGAGGAGGAACATATCAGCACTTAAAACTGAAGGCAGAGTGTCAGGCAATTAGGGAATTAACTGAAATTAATGGCAACTGTGTAGGTAACTGCCGTTCTCACGGAATTTCCAGGATCCTGCTCCTAAAAACTCTCTGGGACAATACAGACGTCCCTCTCCCTCCCATAGACTCACGTCCAAATACCTGGCAACTCCACTTTGCTTTCAACTGAATTGCAGTTGCATACGCCAGGGATGAATTTTGTACTACCCCATAAACACAGCGTGTAGATTTATTGGTGGTTTTGCCTCTCTGTTTCTGGTACGGTGAATCTTCTCTGCTTGTGGTAATGCCTACAGGCAAGCCAATGCCATTTTATGCTGTAGAGGGAATGCTCCTTTCTTCTGGACTTGATTTTATAATCCCCCCTTAGGTAAAATTTCACATTTATTTCCTCCAATTCTCTCTGTATTCAACCTGATTGCGATTTTCATTACATTTCTTTTAAAAGAAATGTTACTCGCCAAGTAGCTGTACTCTGAAAAGTATACTTATATGCTTTATGTATATATTAAAAAACATGAAAAAAGAGAGATTCTCTCTCTTGTCATCCTGTGTACGAGGAAAAGATACTCTTTCCTGGAGATGGAAGTCAAAGCAAATTTTCGAGTGCGTCAGCGCCACTAGCAGAAATTCAAGTGGATGGACATGAATGGTCTCTGAATCCTGCTGGTGCAATCCAGCTGTCCGCAGGCAATACCCTCGGTGACACCTAAGCAATCTCCTGACATCAGTGACGGTTTGCTGGAGGGTAAAGGTTTATAGGGTAACCCTCTACCTCTTAGGCTTTCCGGGGAAGTGGGAGAGCTGCCTTCAAATCTCTCTTCCCCATGTAGGGAATGGATTTAAACAGCCCTCTCCTCTCTTCTATGTGATTGTTTGCATCGTTGTGAAAAATACAAAGCAAAAAATAAAGAGAGCGTCTGTCATCTAGTGCTGTATTGTGGGTGCTGACGGCAGTGGGAACATCTAAATCCACTGAAACAAATTCTTCGACGTGTATTAGTGCCACAATTAATTGCAACAGCCAACAGTTCATCTCATTCCTCTGTTGCATGGTCTACCATCAGGGATGGAAAAATTAGCTGGTGGGTTTCCTGGATGCTGCTGACAGCAGGGGCAGAGTGAGCCATGCCTACAACGAGCGTTGCTAGCCAGGTCTGACATCCAGTGGACACAGAGGGTGGTGTTTACAGGTGTCAACCCAGCTCTCCGTCCTCTTCCCTTGTTCTACTTCTGTACTCCTCATTTAGCTCATTGCAACATCCATGCCTCAGTTTCTCATCTTAGTACAAATACTCTTGTTGAGCAAGTATAAATGTGTTTTTCTAAGTTGCCATCCCTGCTTACCCAGGCACACTCAATTTCCCTCCTCCACCCGTCGGCTGGGTTTGTTTTGCCTCTCACCCTTACTATTCTGTCCCTCCCCCTTCTCTTTTTTCTGGTTCTTGCTACCCTTTTGCTCTGTGTCCGACTCCCTAAGTCTTCACCTACTGCCGTCCCCCTTTGCCTCTCCCCGCTCCCCCCCCCCTCCAAATTCCCATCTGTCCCCTCTGCCAGCTATAAGCACCCATCTCTTCCCACCAGGTTGAATTAAGGTCTCTCTGCCCTCTAGGTCTATCTTTGCACTTGATTCAGACAGTGTAGTTCCCCACGCTACATTAGGACTAAGAGGAGAGGTCAGCAAGAGTACGGGGAGGACGTGCCCCTGTTCTTTCTTTTGATGGTGGCCCAGAGCAGCTATTACAGGTATAAAATATTTCTACACTCTCTAAAGGAGCTGCCATGTAGAGGTACTTGGGCCAGCTGGGCAATCCATAGCAGCGTGAAGGGCAGCACAGACTAGTTCTTGCTTTAAAATCCAGGAAATAACTTGTTAAAACATAGAAATATTAAAGCTTCCCTAAGAAACTCTTGCCAGAAGTTAACATTCACAAAATGCTTTTCTTAGTGTTGCTGTTGGAAATGACAGCAGCTTTAGCCAGAGTTTTCTGACAATTTTGAGGTCTTGTATCTTATGCAGAAAGTTTTGGCACAAAAATGAAGAATATGGCAAAGTAATAAGCAGCTGAAAAAAAAAAATCAGGCTCTTATACTGAATACCAGACAACTTTAATACCGGTCATAGCCTTTATAGTCAGTCATAAAAATACAGAAGCCTGTTTTACTGCACACGGAGATCAGCTTCCTCCTGTTCGTGTGGTTCAGTGTAATTGTCTCTTCTACTCATTTATACACAGTTTTAAACTGTTAGGGGGACCACAGTTTGAAAAGCACCACATTAATCTGATTATAGGAGTGCTCTGTTGTTTGTCTTGAGAAAATGAATAAAGATTTAACATGGAGAAAACATTTGTCCTGTCGTCTTGTGATCTGTACAGGGAGGTGGGGGGGAAGTAGGAAACGAGGAAGATGTCCCCCAGCCCAACCTGGGTGATACTGAGCCACCCATAAAATTGCTGGAGCTGTGAGAAACAGCTCTAATCTTCTCATGAGAGACCTCACGGTCTTCACACACTTCACAACTCATTAAATAAAACACGTTCTGTGTTAGCAGCCAAGTGGCTTGCTTTTATATTCTGGTAGGTGCAGTTTAGCAGGCATGTGTGTGAGCTTTTTACGTGGTAACACTGTTGGGTGTTGACTCTCCTATCTCACTGCGCACCACTCAGCCTGCCTCTCAGATAAAAGGTGGCATGTAAGCTAGCAATCACATAAATGGAAAACATACCTTCTTTCTCCTCCTGGACCTTATGCAGGGTGAGTTTGTTTATTCTGAGGCTTGCTGTGAGGCATATCTTTTTTTCCCAGGCTTTTGTAAGTAGGTGAGATTTGGGGGTATACATGTGTGAATGAAGAGAAGCACTAGCTTCAGCTGGCTGGGTGACTTGAGAAGGCTTTGTTGCTATAATATTCTGAACTCAATTTTCGGATCTGTTGCAGCAAACATACTGATCCCAGGGGAAGTGAGAACACTTATAGGCCAAAATAAGTGGATAAGTGGCTGTTTGACCAGTATGTTAATGCCATAGACCTTCCCAGTGGAGACCTGGTGAGCAGAAGTGTGCAGGTATTGAAAAGCAATTGTATTTGTAGTGGTGCTCTCTGATTCAACAGAACCAACAATCTATATTGCAGGAGATAAAAGCGCTCTGAGGATTCCTCTGAGCCAGAACAGAGGATTTCAGTTTCTTAGGTTGTCAGTGTGAAGAATTTCATGATCACTTAATTCACCTGCGTTTAAGAAGAGAAAAATAAGTTCCTTGGTCTGAACAGGTTTCTCTCTCAAATGTACTGCTGAAAGGGCGTCAAACGATGCAGCCTGATAGCTTGGAGACCTTTTTAAGGAATGGGAAGGAACCCCGGGTGTGACACCTGTAACAACAAACCTCTGGCTTACTCTGCTTTTCACACCTGAAAAGCCTGAAAGCTTTTCCTCAAGATCAGCATTACTACCTCGATTTAACCTCTCTTTTAAGTATGTCTTCACCAGGTTGATACTGGTTTTCCCTGAAAGCACCAACCCTTCAGTAAACACTTCATGCCAATTCATCCCCTGACTCCATTCATAGACAGATGATTGTTGAACGTGCAGCACCAGGGTTTACCGATGGACAGTTCCTTCATTCACACAGGACATCCTCATCCTCACGGATTTATGCTGCCTGTGTAGTGCACTGTGGCATCCAACTCCTAACGTTTGCCAACATAGTATGTATAAATGAAGGGACATATGCCTTATGCATTTATTTCCATAAATCCCAGACGTGTTAGTGTGTTGGCATGCAGGTAACCACAGCCTACTCTAACCAAATATTTAGATTTTCTGGCTTTGATTTCTACAGCATTACTGGACGTAGTCCTCTCAAATGGAATAAAAAGGCCAAGAGAAACTCTCAAAGCAATTTTAAGTGTTTATCAGATACCTAAAACTGAACACATATCTTTTCTGAAGGTCTTCTTTAGTTTAATAGTGTGCCAAATAATCCTCACCAAATTCTTCCAAAGCCTTTCTGAGCAGCTACCTCAATGGTAACCAGATCTGTGTTAACTTATATTAGCTGAAGCTCTAATCCAGAGTCTTTAAGAAGACAAGACAGATGGGAAGAGACTGTGAAAGTTTATTTAGCAACATGCTTCACTAAATTTTCTTCAGATCTGTTTTGAATGCTTCATTCTCTTAAAAGAAACCTCAGAAGATAATCTAAGGGAGAGACATTTTACTTTCCCCAGTTGTTGTCAATGAGAAAATTTTGCATCAAAACAAGTAAAAACAAATGTTTTGGGGCTACTTTTTGGCCAAAATGGAAAGTGCGGAATGAAAATTTTAAATCTGTCAGTAAAGCAATCAAAAGCATCCCTGAATGGTTTACGCAACAGCATAAAGGTAAGATCAAAACTTCTGAACCTAGATTCCAACACTACTAGTGCCACTGAACTTTGGGTGGCTGCATTTGCTCTCAACTTTGAACCAATTTCATAGTAAAGGCATAGACACACTGTCCGAGTTACATCACAGTATCTGTGGTGAGCTGTAAGGAAATAAAAGGACTGTAAGATAACTGAGTTCAAAGTCATAAACAGTTTCAATACAATGGGGGTTTTTAAGGCTGACATGTTATATACGTTAACTGCAATTGTTTTATTTGGACAGCTATTCTGCAGAGAGCTTGCTACAGGCACAGGTTTGGTATCAGCTTCAGTCTAGAAATGCTGCTGGGATAGAGAATGAAGTTTTTGCAGTAGGACTCAATGTAATTTACAATGATGAAAGCAGTGAGTGGCTTTCTCCTCTTCATGTTCTTTGCAACATGCTATGCTACCTCCTGGTAGGAAAAGCTTATATGGCTGTGTATATATACACACACGCACACATTTATAGGGGAAACTTAACAGAACTACACTTCTAAAAAAGTGAATTATCAAGTAGTTGAAATATTCAGGGAAGCACTATCCAGGTGCTAGAGCAGATACTGACTGGATATGTCTTAAAGTATCTAAAAGGTTTCTTTATGCTAGATATTAAGAGCAGGGGAAGGTGGTTTGTAACTAACAAACTGAACAACCATCTTAAAATAGAAAAAAATCTAACAAAAAGAAGACATTCCAGGCTAGTAACTAAATAATCCCACAGGTTCATCATTTCAGATTGACCTACCAGTGTATTCAAGCCCCCTTTGGAAGGGCACAAAAAATCTGTTCTCCGTGCCCGGCCAGCCCGTGGTCTCTCCCCGGGACAGTTTCAGGACTGTCATGAAGAGTCACAGCTGCGATTAAAAAAGTCAGGGACATTCACCTCCATACTCTGCCGAAGACGCTGACAAAACTTTCACCCAGACTGCTGAACTCTTGCCGGAGGGCTAACTTTTAGGCTTCTGCTCCCTGGATTGAAGCAGACCTAATGAACTGATTTCCCAGCTCTTCCACCCTTCAGTGTATGCCAAGAAACCCCATCTTCCTCTTGCACGTATCGTTCTGAGCAGAACGAGAGGGAGATACAAATAAAATGAGGAAGCAACGAGGAACAAAACATCTGCAAACAGAATACTCTTGTACTAACCATCTTCCACAACAAGGTCTGTTGGTTGGTGTTCATTTTGTGATTAATTTTGTGGTCAAATTCATCTGTGGCAGAAGCCAACCACATTGTTTCAATTTAGATTTGTTACGAATTTGGCCCAGCATTCCTAGTTTAAAGAAACAAGCTTCACAAGCTTCACAAGAGCCTTCAGGGCTGTCACCACGTCTTGTTGGAATGAAGCTTAAAGGTCCACTCTCACCCACCCATTGCATTTCAGGCTCCTACAGCTCAGGATGCTGCCTTTAAATGTAATGTACCTAGGGTCAGCCTCAGCTTTTTAGTGCAAATGTAATATTTTTCTCTTCACAGTCTTAAAGAGGCATGACTCCTTTATCACGTACAGTGATGTGTGGGCATTTGTTTCTTTCATTCTCTAGTTTCTTCCAGATCATTCCTGAAACATCTTTTGTAAATCATTTTTATGATGGGTTAAAAAGTAATCTCTGCCCGGACTTTGATAAGCAGGATGAAGAGTTATCTCTCTTAAATAGTGTTCATAATTAGTTCTTTATTCTCATAATGTTTTTTACTATCCAAATTCTATAGCACCACAAGGCTATGAGTGATCTTACTTTCATTCTTCATTCAGCAGGGGAAGAAAATTACCATTGTTACTGCTGTTACTGCTGTCATATTTCATAATAATACAGAGATACCTTATTTTCAAAGGCTGGTAATGGCTTCTCTGCAAGGAACAACTGAGCAGATTTCAACCTGTCACCTTGAAAATGGATAACTTAAGGAGGGTGTGACAGAAGTCTGCAAAACCAAGAGCAGCATAGGGAAGGTCAGTAGTTGATGAGTGTTTGTTCTGTCCTCTGATAAAAAACCAAGGATATATTAAATGAAACTAGCAGGACCCAGGTTCAAAACAGAGAGAAAGAGGTGATTCTTCATACCATGAGTAGAAGATGTGGGGAGCTTGTTGCCAAGCACTGTTGAAGTCTACATCAGTGAGTGAAAGGCTGGACTAGTACATGGAAGAGAAATCCGTCGAGGGCTACTAAATACAGATATCTAGCTCAGAAACTCGCTTAAGCTGAAAATACTTGAAGGATGGAAGAGTATTATGGGAAAGTATCATATATACTTATCCTGTTCTTACTGTTAAACTAAGCATCCCCTTATGGCCACAGGTGGGGATAGCCTGCTGGCTAGAAGGTCTTAGCTAATGGCTAAGTGTTAAAAATTGTTATGTTGAGAACTTTAAAAACTTGGTATGCAGAAATCTTGAAGCTTACAGGAGTGCTTTGCATCTTTGGGGTTCAGAAGGAAAGTTGTCTTGTTTGTAATAATTTTACCAGTTCATAAGAATTTTACCAATTCCTGCTCCTGATCAGGATGAGGAAACTGCAAGAACAGCTTTTCTATCAGCATTGTAGTTGAAACTAAAGTTCGCAAATAATTCAGAAAACTAAGGTGTTGGACAACCTTTTCTGAACACCCTAAGGTGGACTTGTTCAACTCAGCATAGTTAGAAACAGAGAGACGGGGATATTTAGGTCGATTGTTTTGTTTAATAGCAGGTAGCTAGCTCAGGCAATCTCAGTACTGGATGAGTAAGTGGACCTGTAACATTATATTGTTGAATGTCTGCAGTCAGTGTAAAACACACAAGGATGCTAAGCACGCTGCAAAACAATCAGAAACACAGTTCCTTTCTAAAAGGATTTGAGATCAAATGTTCTGATACTGCAAGTGGATCGGTGCAAGCAGACCGGTAGTGCCCACAAGGCGGGAAGAGCCTGAGTGAAAACCCTGGTAACGGGGTCGGTGCCTCCTACGTGCAGGATCAAGACTTTCTTTTGGACTATGTGGAAGAAGATCAAGGTGCAAAAGAGCTACAGGGGTAACACACACTTTATTCTGAAGATTGAGCTAAATTAACTATTGTTATTGAAAGCAACGACTTATTGAACAAAAATGACTAGTGTAGCTTTGTTCAGATGACAGTTTTAGGAAACATTTGTCTTGAAGTGATAGTGGTACCTGGATGAAGAGGGCCAGGGAGGCTTGTATGCATAGTGGGGTGAGCAAAAGCTTGGATTTCCAAGGGGCTTTCTAAGCAGCCACAGCGTGAAGGGAAAGGCCCTTGTGTGTGGATAAATAACTGGTCAGAAGACGAGAAACAGAAAGCAGGAGAGAATGATCAGTTCTGTAAAAATGTTCGCTAAATGTTCAGAAGACAAAAGTGAATCAAATGTGAGGCAGTACTGGGAAAGGAGGAAAGGAGACAGTCGGGAGCTTTGCTGTGCCTCTGTATGAATCTGTGGCTGACCTGTGTTTTGCAGACTGTGCAGGTTTGGTTCCCTCATCTCCAAAAGATGTAGATGGGAACTGGAAATAGTTCAGAGGTGGACCTCTGGTCTAACCCAGCACAGACATTGCTCTGTTCCTATGTCAGTGTGTGGCTTTCAGACTTGACGCTGCATCGTGAGAAGCAGATTGAGGTGTGTGACCTTGACAGGCAGAAGAAGGAAGAATCAGTGGATCAGCAGACACAGCTTCGGAGCTGAGGCTCTGAACACTGCTTCTGACTTCTTCAGTGAGTCATCTGTAATTGTGCTCCATGTCAGAGGACTTAGTCACAGCCTTATTTGCTGAAAATAATATTTTTAGCACTATTTCTTCAAAATAACTGTGATACTTTTATGTTTTTGAAGTGAGTTCAGGGCTATGACATGTTATTTTTTTTCAAAGAGAATTAATGTATATTTTGCACAGGACGATTAATGATGTTCCAGCTACTGTATTGTACACCTTCCTAAAATAAGAAACGCTGGAAATTCTTTTCAGTTGTATGCAGGTGCAATGAGCTGGGCTTCAGTGAATTTTTTTTTTTTTTGATTGTAAGTGAAGGGCCAGAGGCAGAATTTTCTATCATTAATTATAGTAAAGAAGATATAGTCTATCATTCTAAAGTTTATATCTAATAGACTATTTAACTTCCTATAACTGATACATATTTGTCTTCTTTTTGTTCTACCTATGTCACACTGCCTTTTATTTGGCCCAACTGTTTAAAATCTCTCATCTTATGTTGGTAGATGTAATTACAGAGCTGAAATGTGTGTTGATGTAAATTATGCTATCTGCTCCCACTATTGTGTTTGTCTTTATGGTAAGGTTCTTTTCAGTACATTTATATTTATGCATTTGTTAATTTGAATATTGCAGAGTACTTTCATTGCTTGGGCACTGAACGTGTGAAGGACATGCACAGGAATCTCCAGTTAATTGGGAGTTGTGTGTATTAATCCTTGCAGATACACGGGAGATTATCCCCTGAATGGCTACTGAAGTCCACTCCAGAGGTTAAGATACATCTTGGGTTATATGCAAGAAAGGCTTTGGTTGTGTACACAGAATTTAGGTGGAATTGAGAGGCCTCATTTAAAAGATGTATTCAAGCAAGCGATCAAACTCAATTAACAGCAGTAACAATGCAATTGCTTCAGAGTTAGAATAAAGAGGAAATTCCTGAGGCCTTTAATGAATTTCTGGTTGTGGAGAACAAAACCTTTGGTAGTGTGCTGGTTTTGGCTGGGATAGAGTTCATTTTCTTCATAGTAGCTAGTATGGGGCTATGTTTTGGATTTGTGCTGAAAACAGTGTTGATAATTCAGGGATGTTTTAGTTACTGCTGAGCAGTGCTTACACAGGGTCAAAGCCTTTTCTGCTCCTCACACCACCCCACCAGCAAGTAGGCTGGGGGTGCAAAAGAAGTTGGGAGGGGACACAGCTGGGACAGCTGACCCCAACTGACCAAAGGGATATTCCATACCATATGACGTCATGCTCAGCATATAAACCTGGGGGAAGAAGAAGGAAGGGGGGGATGTTCGGGGTGATGGCATTTTGTGTTCCCAAGTAACCGGTACGCGTGATGGAGCCCTGCTTTCCTGGAGATGGCTGAACACCTGCCTGCCGATGGGAAGTGGTGAATGAATTCCTTGTTTTGCTTTGCTTGTGGGTGCAGCTTTTGCTTTACCTATTAGACTGTCTTGATCTCAACCCACGAGTTTTCTCCCTTTTACTCTTCTGATTCTCTCCCCCATCCCACTGGAGGGGAGTGAGCAAGCAAGCAGCTGTGTGGGGCTTAGTTGCCGGCTGGGGTTAAACCACGACAGGTAGGAGGGACATGATAGTGTTCCCTAATAAGCCATGCTGGCTTATTATCTGATAGTGATGTATGCTTTGTCAAGCGTGGTGAAATGTTTGATGTGGCACTTCAGTGTGAATTGTAGTTGCTGAAGCAGTAACTCCAGCACTGGTGTGCCTCTTGTGTAATTGAAATATTCCAGACTCTCGCAGGATATAATTTTAAGGACATTATTTTCTTTAGGTCTTACGTCTTTTATTTAAGTTTATTATTTTTGGGGCCCAGTTCTGTTATTGAGAACGCCATAATTGAGGATGACTTAATTTCCCAGCACCTCCTTTGATTATTCAGTTGCTCCTATCATTTCAAAATGCTGTATTAGTAGTCCGGCTCTGTCCTTTTTCCATTTGCACGCAGGGGTGTCACTTTCCCAAGAACTGTCATAACAAAACAAAACAAAAAATCTACAAATACAAGATAGAGTTTTACTCGCTTATTATGCTTCTTATAGACTATTCTGTAGGTTAAAAAAATGTATGAAATTATTTTTCTCATAGGATGATGATAGATTCATGCACACTTAGGTACTATTTTGACATACTTTTTTTAAAGGCTAGCGGCAGAAAATTACCTGGTTCAGTAGATGGCACTCTATCCTTTGATTTGGCACTTAAGCCACCAACAAAGCACCAAAGGAGTATAATTATTGGATCCGTCACTGAAACTCCACCGTATTCGGATAGCGCGGTGGTACCTGGCGTCCTGGAGAGCACGCAGGACAGCCTTCTGGTTTCGCCTGGATGGCCCTGCCCGCCCAAGCGGGCCCTTTTCCAGCCGGCGCGCCACGTTCGCGCCTCCCCCCCCCCCCCCCCCCGCCGTTTCATTTCGTATTTATTTCGTATTTTATTTATTTCGTATCGCCCGCCGTCGTTTCCAACGACCCGTGAGCCCCGGGGGCTCGGCAGCGGTGAGCCCCCGCACTCTCCCAGCCGCGGATGCGGCGGGGCGGGGCGGGGCGGGGCGGGGCGGGGTGGGCGGTGCCTTCCCTGCGGGGCCGGGCGGCGGGCGGGGCCTGGCGCGGCGGGCGGCGGCGTTAAGGGCAGGGGCGGCCGCACTTGTTGCGGGCTGGCGGCGGTGCCTGCTCGGCGGCGGGGCATGCCCCGGCGCTAGCGCGGGAGAGGGGCGCCGGTGGGACCGGCCGCCGCCATCGCCATCATCATCATCATCATCATCATCATCATCATCATCATCATCATCATCATCATCATCATCATCATCATCATCATCAATCATCATCGCCATGGGGCGGTACTCGGGGAAGACGTGCCGCCTCATCTTCATGCTGGTGCTCACTGTCGGCTTCTTCGTGGCCGAGCTGGTGTCGGGCTACCTGGGCAACTCCATCGCGCTGGTGTCCGACTCCTTCAACATGCTCTCGGACCTCATCTCCCTCTGCGTGGGCCTCTCCACGGGGCGCATCGCCCGCCGCAGCCGCCGGGGCCCCCGCGCCACCTACGGCTACAGCCGCGCCGAGGCGGTGGGGGCCCTCAGCAACGCCGTCTTCCTCACCGCCCTCTGCTTCACCATCTTCATGGAGGCCATCCTCCGCCTCGCCCGGCCCGAGCCCATCGATGATGCCCAGCTGGTGCTCATTGTTGGCACCCTCGGCCTTGCCGTCAACCTCGTGGGGCTCCTCGTCTTCCAGGACTGGGGCGCCTGCTGCCGCTGCCGCCGCCCGCCTGCTGCCGCCACGCCGCGGGCCGTGCCCGGTGGTACCCCGACGGGGGAGGCGAATGAAGCAGGTGCCTTTCGGCTGCATCCTCGCTGCCTCGCCTCGCCTCGCCATCCAGCCTTCCCCTCCTGTCCCGCACCTCTCCCCACCCCTCGCACCCTTCCCCATCCCTCCCCGTCCCCTCTGTCCCTCCCGCTTGTCCCCAGAACCTGCTGAGCTGCCTGACCCATCCTCTGGGCCCTTTCTCAGCCCCAAACCCGCTCATGGGCCCCAGGGAATTTCTCTAACCTCGCTCAGACACCCGCTGCCTCTTTCACCTTGTACTTTACACCGGGCTGCTGGGCGTCTGCTTGGGATGGGGGAAGGAGGTGTTGCTCAGAGAGCTGCATGGAAAATGTTTTGGCTTGTATTTTTTTTTCTTCTCGTCATCTTTGAAATAAGTTGGTTTTGAGAAGGTTGATGTTTTTTCTGTTTGTAGAACTTATACACAACACAGCGTTTCTTCTTTGAATGCAGGTGATTCACCAAATGACCAAAAAAGCCCTGAAGAGGGCTCTGAGAAGAAAAAAGAGAAAAAGTCTGAAGCCTTGAACATCAGAGGTACAGCATGGGAGTATACTGCTAATATTATATTAACTTTAAACACTTTCTGGTTTCCATTTCAGACTTCCCCTCCCCCCCCAATATCAGTAAGAAATGGAGCAAAAGCCCAGGACTCTTCTATGTATATGGACCCTGTTATCTTTAGCAGAAAGGTTTTGGTTGTATGAAATAGCATAGATAATAACAATATAGTGTGATGCTGATTTGGCTCCAAGTGTGCTCACATTTTGATTTTAATTCTATAGAAGAGTGCAGCTGAACTTTTTGGAAAGGAGGCAAAGCCTATTGCACTAAGCTCAAGTCACTAGAGGCCTTATAGGAAGGTAAAGCAGGTAGCTATGAGGCGCTTCTTTGAGTGTCACTGCTGTAGTAGTTGAGCAGTTTTAAACTTGCAAATGCTTTTGGGCAGAAAACAGAATTTCTTTAAATCCTGAGGTTGATGATAGTGTTTTGTTGTCAGCATGAGGGAAAAGGTGCTGAAACTGGTGCTTCAGCACAGTGTTTTTCCAGGTCCTTGAACTGTGAACCTGTCCCTGAGAGAGTCTGTGACAGGCTCAGCCCTTCTTATGTTGTAATTCAGCAGCTCTCTGGGTATCTGCGGAGTGAAACTGTATAGCTACTTCTAGGAATAAATTAACCAAGTGTCTCTCTCCCTCTCTGTATAGGTGTTTATATGCATACAAGTTTACATACCTATTCCGAGCAGAGCCAAAAGGAGGTATCTTTGAGTTAAGCTCAATTAAACATTGAGTTTGTCCCCAAGGAAAGGGCTGTCAGAAAGCTGAAACAGAATGGTAGTTTCAGGCTTCTTATGGTCACCTATCAGCATCTGATATTCCCCCAAAGTCCTGTAAGTTGGCATCACGTGAATTCAGCTTAAGACTTTGACATGGCAGTCAGGCACCTGGCGCTTTTTTTTTTTTTTTTGGTGTGTGTCTGTCTACCTGTCTTTCAAAACTGTTTTCAGAGTTACACAAATGTGTCTGTAAGGGAAGACACTTTGGAGATCAAACCATGTGCCACAACACTTTCCTGAATGTCTAGAAATTGGTGTCACTGGATATTATGGTGTTATAGTGGTAAGATTATTGGAGCAGGAAAAGCGAACTGTCACTTTCAGGGCTGGAGGAGAGAAGAATAAGAAATCAATGTATTTCTTATTGTATTTTAGAGAAAGCCTTACTTGCCTGAACAACAGTGCTTAGGCATAATGATGCTGGAAACTTTAAAAAATGTCTGAAGGATAAGGAGTTTTGTGTCAGTTATTTTAAGATACCTGTCATCTTTGATTTTTAAAAAGAGAATTTTTCTTTAAGTGCTACTTTAGTATGTTATCTTTGCAAAATTTATTTTTATTGTCCTTACAAATATTACTTACTTCTGTAGCCAATGCTACTGATATGTGTCTTTAAAATTCTGATTAAAAATCTATATTTTTCCTTTGAAGTTGTTACATAGCTATACTTACTTCATAATCACTTGGCAAAAATTTCTGTACATTATAGAATCGGAGCCTCCCTGAAAAACATGGCTGGACAAAAAGGATTGGCAGAGGAACTGCTTCCTTGATTTTAAAAGTGTTAGGAACAGGAATACATACATTCTGCCTGACAGGATTAATTCTTGTAGTGTAAAACTATTCCTTTTACTTCTTGAGCATATGCAGAGTAGTTCAGACTTTCCAACACAAGCTGTTGGAAACTATGCATTACCTATGGTCTTACCATACTGACTTTATTTAATAAAAATTCATTTTCAGTTCTATCTTATAACCATAGCTTTTGGGGATCGATAGGGAAATGGGTTCATTTCTGTCTAGGCCCTCATTATGTGATGCGTAACCAAGACATACGTATTAATGATGTTAGTAATGTAAAATAAGCATTTTCCAAATTCCATATTCTCAAGTCACAATTTATCAAAATTCTGACATACTTACTTTTTTCTTGTTTCAGAAAGTCTTCTTTTGAATTATTTTCCTGTTCTTTTTAAGCTGTGCTCTCTCGTTAGTTGCCTTGGCAATTGCATCCTACCTGTCCCTCTTGTTTGTGCAATAGCTGATAGCCCATGCTGAATCAGGATTATTTGTAAATGAAAAGGAAACACTGCAACACTGTTAGGAGGAGTAAAACCCTGTGGGAGTCTGCCAAATGGGGCAGAACACGCCTGACTCCAGCAGAAAGAGCTGGACTCGCTGGAAGCTTGTACTTTCTTATCTGACCCAAGTGATTTGGAGGAACTCCAGTGGTTATTGCCTTTTCTCACACAGAAGATCAACGTTCATGCACAGAGCTGGCAAGAAACAGCAGCACAGGCATAGCTCTAGGTCTAATCCACTGTCTAGCATCACCAGAGAGTCAAAACTCTTAGCTGTGTTGTTGATGAGTTTCGGAGGGAGCCTTTTACAGCTTCTCCAGCCCAGAGGAAGTGATTAAATTGGCATGAAGCTCTTGAAAGTGCTTGTCGTAGGGATGTTAAAAGGAGATGGTCCATTTTATTCTCTCTCAGACTCTGAATAAAAAGTATTGACAAAGAAATTAACTTCATATATTTAGAGATGTTATGAATTAGGCATGGGTTGGAATGAAATCTGAGTCTGAACAGTAAAGACTGACAAAACTGGAGTGCATTTGAGCAATGATGGGAAGAGGGAAGATTATGTAAAGTAGTAAAAAGAAGAAAGAAGGAGTTCTTAGTATTGTAACTTTATAGCAAGAAGACTACTTTGATCATTGTAGTTGAAAAAGTGGTACCCAGTGTTCCTCTCGATTTAGAGTAGTCCAGGTACACATTAAACCGTGGCATCTATGTGACTGACTCTTAAACCAGATTCTGATTTTTTGGGGGTCTGAGGGCTAGTAGTGTTGGTGGGACAAGGTTTAATATGACTAGTAATCAAGCTTGATCTGAAAATTGGAGTTTGAGAGCATTTGGAGCCATAGGAATGGGCTTAGGTTTCACTTAGGTAATTTTTCAGATTTCAACAGTGTCACAGAAGCTGATGGAGGAGAATAACTGTCACTGGGGGTGGTCTGTGGCTCTCTTAGCTTCCAGGGTAGAATGGATAGATTTAGTCATCAATTTTTAATTGAGAATTGAGATTTAATGTGCCAGGATCTCTTAATAATCTGCAGGCATTTAAGCAAACACATTTTACGTTGCCATGGCATTGCAGTTGGACCGCAGTTGCTAGCATACCCTACATGTTTAATAATGCATCCCACTTAAGCAGCTGTGGTTCAGAGTCAGTATTTCCCTTGCTGTTTTGTTCTGAAAGCTGTTATTGAAATCTTCGGTTATGATGTTAGTGTCTGGAATATTGCATTTTTCATGTCAAGTAGAACAGACTTGAAAAATGCAGCATTACTCTCCCCCCCCCCCCCCCAAAAAAAACCCTCCACTAATGGAAGTTGTGCCATTTGTTTCAGGTGTTCTTTTGCATGTTATGGGAGATGCACTTGGATCTGTGGTTGTGGTAGTTGCTGCTACAATCTTCCATGTACTTCCTCTGGGGAATGCTCCATGTAATTGGCAGTGCTACATCGATCCAAGCCTGACAATAATTATGGTGTTCATCATCTTGTCTTCTGCGTTCCCACTTATCAAGGAGACCTCAATTATTTTGTTGCAGATGGTTCCCAAAGGTGTTAATATGCAACTACTGAGTAAGTCAAATTTGTTGTTGAAACGCTATTAATTTTAATGATACATTTCAATGCATATGTTATTTCTGGAATGACATGTTTGGATTATTTACTCATAATAGCTCTAAATTCTCAAGAACCGTGAGAAATAGTCACATGCCTGTGTCCTAGCAACATAACTCAAATCTCTCTGGATTAGTTAAAGCATGCATTTTGAGAATGTGGTACTCCAACAATACATCAAAAATACCAGGTCTTGAGCTGTTAATTCTTTGTGTGGGATGTTTGTGAAAGAAACAACATTGAATTACAATATTTCCCAACCCTGCAGCGGCTTCTTCCGAAAGGGTTCCAAAACAGCTTACAAATTTCCATTAAGGTTGATTAATTTTGTAGCTCTCCGGCGTTGTTCACACTGGTTAATTGTGAGGTAACACTGGTTATTTCTGGAATTGCACCGTGCTCAGGGCTAAAGAAACCAGAAGATGTGGGGTCTTGGCCAAGGAAGTGGTGCTCTAACGTTGCTTCTATGAACGGCTGGCAAATTGCCATTAGGGAGCCTGAGGGACGGGTGAACCCAAAAGGAAGGGTGGCCTCCTCGTGTGGTCATCTGGAGGCTGAACTGAAGGTAGCTGGGAGTAGACATATTTTACCAAGTACAGCTCTTTTAAAAAGATAGTTCAGACACTGCTGCTTTTGGATAGGGCTCTTAATGAGAAAGCTAGTAATTAGCCAGTACACCAAAGCCTCTAATATCTTTCTCTTATGTCTTCCAGCTGACAGACTAGCTCGTGTACCGGGGGTTAGCAGCCTTCATGAGGTGCATGTTTGGGAGCTTGCAGGTGGGAAGAATATTGCTACTCTCCATATCAAGTGCCAAACCCCTACTGATTACCAAGATGCTGCTTATAAAATACGGAAGGTTTTCCACGAAGCAGGGATCCATTCTGTGACCATCCAGCCCGAGTACATTGACCACAAGACCTCCCAGCTACTGTGCAGCTCACCCTGCATCTCAAAAGCTTGTGACTCTCAGCTGTGCTGCAGTCAGCGGGAGCCCCCCCTGGCTAAAACTAATGGCTATACTGAGAAAAACGATAGTTCCCTTTCTGCACTGCATAAAGACAATGGTTCAAGTAAAAATGATATTGAAATCCCTATTGAGTACCCACTGGCAGAGGATAGCATTAAAAACGTGAAAAATTGTGACGTGTCTGATGACAAATCACAGTTGAGCAGTACACGCCTTTAGGCAATTCTCTCTACTCTCTGTAATGTTTTCATAGAGCAAACGTATCCTGGCTGGGAAGGGGGTCGTCGGTGGTTGTAGCTGAAGTTGGTGTGGCAAAAAGATTTCTGTGCTTTAGCTGTAAACCAAAATACACCTAAAACCCCCTTGTATCTGAAATAAGGATTGATATTTCCACGAAGGGCGTTGCGTTCATCTGAGATTTTTCTGATACGGCCTAACCCAGTTCCTTACCAAACTGCGTGTGAATTTCTGTTGTTAGAGTGGATGGGGTGTATAGCTGTCTGCACTGATGCTTGGAGTTAATGGCCAGTGGCACTGGGAATGAAACTCTGGCCTTTTCTGGCCTTTTCTGCTGAAGTCAGCTGTTTCCTGAAAGCTCTGTGGCCAGTTAACGATTGTACTGGGCTGAAGTACTGTATATTTATAAAGGACTTCAGTAGAGATGCTTTACTGATCCTTAAAACCCATTTTTGCATAGATAGGTCATGTTTAACAGTAATGCTTGTGCTTCTGGCCAGTGGGGTTTGTGAATGAAATTAAGAGTGTCTAAGGGGGAGGGGAAGCACTCAGGAATTTTGACTTGCATTGTTTTCTTGATTGACTCCTGTATTTAGGGACAGAGCAGAAGCTTCTCTACTAATAATACTGGAGTCCTAGCCTAATCACAGATAAGTATGCTAAAGAATAGACTTCTTGTCATGAAAGCAAAGAAATACTTACTAACGTCTGTACTGATTCTAGCAAATGGAAATGCAGGCAGTCATCCAATGAACTTTTATCTTGTTCACTGTTGTGATTGTACAACTCAGTCTTTTTTTTTTTTTTTTTTTTCCTCCTGACAATGGACGTTACAATAGCCACGATCTTAATTCATCATTGTGGGGGATGATTGCAGTATCTTTAACACTGAGTGTCTGTCATTATTCATGCTGAATAAATAACCTAATGTGTTTATTATGAACAGTTAAAATTCTGCGGTTCTATTATTAAGACATGATTTAATATTGTATTAATTAAGAAAGTCCCTTTAAAGTTTTATATGCAGTATTATCACTTAGAGGGAGCTTTAAAAAAAATTACAGGGAATTTTTCCTGGTTTAGTCTCAATTATTTCTTGTTGGTTTGTTTTAAACGTCTAAGCCCTCCGCTCTGCCCTGCCTTGCCCCTCCTCCCCCTGCCCAAAGGTGTATTTCAAAGTGTATTTAGTGACGCAGTTCCATTATCTTTTTGCTGCTTGCTCTTTTTGAAGGCATGCAAGGGTGCTCTAACGAAAAGAAGATGACATGCCCTGTCACCAGTGCTGGATTTGGGTCAGGTGTGCTCTCCAGGTTTCTGGGAGAGGAGACCCACTACCTAATCCACACTGAGTGTGGCGCTTAGCCTCACTGGCTATGCAGATCAGATCCAGAAGCTTTCAAATACATTTTGCTGTCAAAAGCAGCCTTTCAATAGTCTGTGTGGCCTGGGCAGGCTATTTTATTCATTTATTCATGGGGACACCTTTAGAAAATAGTGGTGTCTTTACGTCAGTGACATGTTAACAGAAAGGGCAAATTGATTGCCTGCCTGGGCTGGGAAAATACCAGGACCTCCTTGTAAGGCTGGCTTGAAAGCAGCCAACTCCTTATTAATAAGGACGATTACATTAAGTCAATGAATATTAGAACACACAGCAGGATATTTTGCTGCTCGGAAAATGGTATTTACTGAAGCAGTGATTGCAGTCTAAATAGCACATTTCTAGATTTGTAGTTACCCCTTTTGAACAGATTCTTGGGTGAATTAATATATTTATAGCCTTCCATTGTAGGTTTGTATTACATAAATTAAACTATGCGTTAGTATATTTAAAAGCTTGATTCTGCAGTCTGATTGATTCTGTTGGCAGCAGCAGAGGTGAAAGCAGCAGGATCTTGCTTGGCAGTTATTGCACGAATTAATGTAAATCAGGAAACATTTTAAGAATTGTTCTGTCTCTTAAAATCGTGTGGCATAAAGTAAGACAGCCCTTTCTTCTGTTCTTTTTGTCCTTATTTTCATCTATGATGATGTTTAAATGTCGAGGTTTAGATGTAAATAACAAATACATGCATAGGTTTTTTTGAGAACTGGAGTAGAAGGCTCCCAAAATAACAACAAAGTCTATGTGAGAACTTACTTCCCAGATATCCTCTAAAGCAAGCACCCTTTCATAATTACGCATTTGTGTCTTAAATCAGGTAATTTTTTTATATATACATTTTATTAAATGGTTGAAAGATGGAATGGTATTATTGTTTACTCTGGAATTAGAGAAAACTAGTATGTGTAATGTTGAGGCATTTGACAAAATGGACCATCTTTTTCTTGATCCTTCCAGTGTTTGTTAAAACTGTGGTTATCTATTTTTTAAGCTTTTAAAAGTGTTGTAACCTGAAAATACAATGAAGTAACATTCTTAAACTTTTTTTCTTGTCTGGTTGAATGTACTGTAATTGTTGCCTGTGAATAAATAGGAAAATACCAGGGATTATAAAAATTTTCAGGTATAGAAAACAAGCAGATTTAAAATTTGCTTTATTTCTTAAGCAAGCAAAACCAACAGAGCTATGTTATTGATGAGATGAACCTTGCTTTTTCTGTGTAGGGACTTTCAGGGTATTCAGCTAAGGTTTCTGACCTGGTATCCTTGCCTTCCTTTGAGTCCCGCAACAAAGTATTTTTCTCCTCTATTTTAAGCGTGTCACAACTAGGCTGTGCTGGGTGCCCCCTCTCTACTTCTGTAGAAGACTTCATTCCAATCAGTGGGTATTTTGTATTGGCTTATTTCCCTTCAGTTCTTGGCGTATCTCTTCTAGTTCTCTTGAAGTAGGCTTACCTCATTTTGAAATACAGTATATTTCAGTATTTGCCCTTATCTATGGGCGCTTGTTCTAAATCCAGTTTTGTAGTGTATCGCACTGTCAAAAAATCTCTTTTCTGGCCTCTTTAGCTTAATTGCTTTTTTCCCCTCCAATTCAGTAACGTAAAATTTCTGACGATTGCAGGTTGATTGTGCTACTCTGTCCTCTTCAAGTACTCCCTTGTGATTGCTTTGTTACGGCATTCGGGTTCTCTTGCAGTGGTTGCCCCTATCTGTCCATCACTGTCTGTAGCAAAGGAAATCTGCTTAAAATACAGGTGACTCCCAACTGGTTGTCCAGCTTTTGTGGCCCTCTGATCCATAACCAGTCACACTTGTGACCTAGTTGTATGACAATGAAACGTTTGCTAGCCTTGCCAGATAGTTTTGGAGTAAAAGTGAAATCTGGAATAAATTAACATGTCACTGAATGCTAAAGCAATTTACTGGCCTTCACCAGTCATGGGCCTTTTCTTAAAGTATATCAGTTTTTTGCCACCTTTTCATATGTGCCAAACATGCCAATTTGATTGCTAGTTTTTCCTTCTTCTGTAACTCTCTAAATGCAGGTCTTGCCTTTGCTCTTCTGTGTAAAGAAAAATAACTGATGCTATTTTTAGGAGTATTGCCTTTGTTTTACCAGGTTTTCAGTTGACTTCCTTTCCCTTGTGTTCTTTGCGATACTTAATTTGACTTGTAGTGCAACCGTGTTTTTTTCCTCTTAATGTTTTTCTTATTCTTTGTCTCTTCAATAAAAGCAGTATGGTTTTGCTAGCCTTCTGGTCATGGTGATGTACCTATAATATAGTTTAGAAATACCTCTTTTATGCACTGGTTTAATTTTTGCACTCCATTTTATTCAAATTCACCCACTTTCTGTTTGTGCTATGTGATATACTTTACCATTGCAAACCACTTTTTGACCTTGTTGAGTTTTTCCTATTCTTCCCCCCTGCCCTCCCCGATTATAATGCTTACTGTCCTAAATGCTCCCTTTTATTCTGAACTTTGAAGGGAATATGCCAGCGTCCGAATTTTCCCTGAAGTGAGGTTCACCACCTGAGGTCTATGAATGGCTTGATGTGAGCTACTCCAAGGACTGTTTTATGTCCTGTGGTCTGTGTAGAAGTGTTGTATAAGTAGTCATCCTGAGATATAAATATATATATTTATATATACTTAAATTCTTTATAAACACTCCACCTGAACCAACTTTTTAAAGAAGGTTGGTTTCTAAACCCGAGAAGGTGTAATGAAATCAGTACCATTTGTTAGTCATTCATTAATACCTTTTAGAGGAAAGCTTGGATCACTAATTGTAAAGCAGGTAAAAGGGATGTTTCTGAAGAGATAATCCAAAAGCTATGAAGATTTCTATAGGTTTTACTACTTACTCTGCTGTACAGTGGAAGCACTTTCTATGTTAAATACTTTATTTGAACAGTGATACCTTGATATGAGGATGTCACTGTATAAGATTGTTACATTTATGGAGTTGTGTTGCTTAAAAGTTTCCTCCCATTTTTCTGTTCATTATGTGATTTAAATAATGTGCCAAAATGTAATTTCCATGATTGCTGAATCAATGAATTGTAAATCTCACTGTGGTTTTATTAACTATTAGTGAAAAATCACTTAAAGTTTTATGTACAGTTATATTTTTTTCAAAATGAAGTTTGAATGTCTTGTAAATAAAGTGTATTTTTAAATAAACCTGTTGTTCTGCGCTTGATGTATGTTAGCAATAGGAAGCTTGTGTCGGTTTGGATAATTTTAAGACCTTTGTATGAGTAAAGTTTGTACTTAACCTGTGAGCTTGTTAATGCTGCAAATTTTGTTAGGTATTTGGAAGAAAAGGGACAGACACTCAAAAGCTTTTCCTCTGCAAGCAGCTTAGCGTTTCCTAACCTGGGAGTGAATTTAGAGCCCGTCACTCCGGGGTACCAGACAAGGATCTTGGCTGCAAACGTTTGGTGTTTAGCTTCTACTCAACAACTCTCCTGCCTTCTCTGTCTTCAGATATGCACCTCTGTGTGTGAGGATGTTGCTGCATGGAGAAAGCTGACTGTGTGTGTAACATCAGGCTCAGGAGAACTTTGAGATTCTCGCTTCTGGGTTTCATGACCTGAACGTGCATGTAAGAAATGAGATGAGGCCTAACACTACAAGTTTATGTGCTGTTTTTGGAGCAGTGGTCATGGAGGTGCCCTCATGTTTCTGTCTCCTTAGCATCAATATCAAGTCATCTGCCAGCTGGGTCCTACCCCCTTGTGTCTGATCCTCCAGTTGTCCATGTACCTACACATTTTTGTTAATAATGATCAGTAAGGAGGCAGTAGTAGTTGTGCCTGGCTTTTTTTTTAATCTTTTGAGTATGTTCAAATTGCAGAAACTACATAAATGCTCCATGAGAAATTCAATTCAGTTTTGGCCAATATGTTGCCTGTGGTCATGTGCTTGGTTGATGTTCCTCAGCTTGTAGCTAGTGGACCCCTAGTGATTTGGGAGACAGAAATGAAAAATCTATAAAGCAATTCCTGACAAATAAAATTAAAATAATACATATACTCAAGAGAAAAAAAAATTAAGGTCAGAAAATAAATGTTGAAGGTTTAACCTAACTGTGGTTATATCAATAGAGATAGCAGGCATTTGAGTAACTGTGAAGCGTTATTGACTACTTCTATATTAGGAAATTAATTATACCTGGGAATATTCCCAGGCACAGAGACCAACCGGCATAGAAGAGCTTGCATCTATGCTAGTGAAGTACCGTCCACTTCAAAAAAGGGTGGCTCTGTGCTGATGGCCAGCTGAGATTAGGTCCTTGACGCTGGACTGTGCCCGGGAACGGCTGGGGAGAGCCGTAATTGCCGCAGGCCATGAAACGCTTGAACAGCTTACTAATACAGATGATCATGGTTCATCCCTAGTCGCTGTTTAATTTGCTAATATTGATGAGGCCTTTCGTCCCTGAGCCTCTGTACTGTTTTGCAACATAGCAGTACCTGCAGATAGAAAAGGAGATGAAGCTGGCGGTGGTTTCTTTGGATCTGGGGTTGAAAGGTTTCCTCTTTTTCCACACCTATGTTGTGCTGTGTCAGTGCTCAGGGCGAGCTGCGAGGGGAAAGGCTGCCCATATCAGCAGTGCAGTCAGCAGATAACGCTATCGTCATGGCTGCTTGCATGGCTCTGGAAACAAAAGGCGCTAGGCAAGTGGCACGTTTGATATGGTGTTGCACTTTGCTTTACCTCCTTCCAGTCCTGGTACATTTATTTATTTTTTTTCAGCGTTCACCCATGTTTAATAAAGCTCTGTGTCTATTTAACCACATATCACTGACCACGCTGTGGTGAGGAGTTGGAAACAAAACTATGGCAAGAGGCTTCAGGGTACGTATGGGAAAATAAACCTGCGAAGACATTATACAACTCATTGAAATGGCACAGTAGGTCCGCAGCCTAGGGTACAGCAAGTTTTGTAAGTAAAGAATTGCATAATTCAAGAGGTAGAAAACAACCCTTTTTTCAATATGCACCTTAAAAAACAATCTGTAAAAAGCATCTGATGCAGATGAGCCAATCCCCCAAGTTTTAAACCAGAAAGTACAACAGGCGGTGGGAAATCAGCACAACGAATGCCATGGCATCTTGCAGAACAGCACTTGCTTTAATTAGCTATTTCTTTTTAAAATTGCCATATGAAGTAGGGCTGGTAGCCTTTCTGCGTACCCCAGTTTCCTTTCCCAGATTGTTCACAGAAAGTGTTTTCTTATGGCTGGGCTTAAGAGTCCAGCAGCGTGCAGGGTCTACCCTGCGACAAAACACCCACCGGCAGTACCTGCAGCTCTTGTGCTGGCTGGTGCACGCTTCAAACATTTGCACCCGAGTCATTTTGGGGACATTGCCATCTGGGGAGCACATTTCTACTTGTGAATGTCTCTGGCCTTGTGTAATTTCTAAGAGTGTAAGAGGGTGTTCGGTCAGCCCTAAATTGTCTGGGTGTAGCTCGATAAGTCACAGCAGAGGGAGGTAATCAGGACCACCAAAATAATTGCGACCCTTTGCATAGCGCTGAGAGGAGCTGCTTCCCAGCCCTCGCTGAGGAGGAAGAGGGTCCTGCTTCTCCCTCAGAGCCACACCAGCTCTGAGGGAGAAGACCTGTGGTGGTGCAGATCTGTGCCTGTGCTGCGGCAAAGGGACATGGTGCATCCCCTGGGACAAACAACTTCAGCTGCTGCCAGGGAAGGATTTGCTGAGGCTTTCGGAGAGGGAAGAGTGGGAACCTGCACAGGTCCCTCGGTGACCTCCGAAACCCCGTTCTCTGAGTACCAGCTGTGCTTTCAAGCACAGTTTCTGAGGCCAACCAGAAGTGGGCAGTGGTGTACGTGTCTTCTTTCTGCCTCCTACTCCTGGATGCTTTTTCCATGAAGGGAAGGGACTTACTTGGAAATGTGTTGAGGCTTTTTTACGATTTCCCTTAATTCCCATTGTCTCCAGATGTGAGCTTTTTCATTTGTTTGCAGTAACTCTAATTTGCCTCTGTGCTTTAGTATCTGAAACATGAAATCCGATCTTAACCGACCAGCTCCTTACATTCACAGTCACAGTAAGTCCATCTGCCCCTGAAAGTAACACTGGCTCATCTTTTATGCTAATATGCCAGCGCTGTATGTCTGCACTGAAAAGAAAGGAAAAAGCAAAGGCAGAGATCCCAAGGTATATTTCTCCTACAGGCTATGAAGTTCTATAAACAACAAAATGGATTATGCTTCCTCCTGGTTGTAAGGCAGGGTACTGCTCCTCCAAGAAGCAAGCTGATCGTTTTGGGTTAGTGGTTGGGCTGACGTGAAGGCTATCCCCAAAGCCTGCCTTTGGCAGGCTGAGCATCACTGTCCTTACGGTTCTTTCAGCATTGCCAGCCCAAGAATGAAGGGATTCGGCTCCTAATACAGGAACACAGGAGCAAATTATCTGCTGGTGGAAGCGAGCACAAGTGTATTGCCTCGAAGGAAGTTCTGGCTATTTTCGCTAGCTGAAAATTTGGCCCTGTGCTCTGCTTTTCTACATGTGGCAGGGAACTGGGCTGCCGGCACAGCAAGGAGGGGTTACACAGCGACTCAGCGGTCACCTTAAAGGGGATGAAAATTTATTTTTCTGGCTACAATGGGGATCTCCAGGGGCCAAGGAGCAGCAAGGCAATGACCCCCCCTCCTGCTGACACTGGTGCTTGTTCCTGTACATATATATATATTATTTCTGGCAGAAGTCAAAGGCTTCTGCTAATTATGTTATATTTGCAACCTCCAGCTAACACTGATGTTACGTTTCCTTCTGAAAGACAAATACTGTCTCTCTTAAGCACTCTGTGTCCTCGCCAAAGAGTAATCATGTGAGGCAGCAGCAACGGGAGACCGAGGGGAACAAAGAGGAGCCTGGCTCACAGAGCTCTTTCAAAGTAGCTGTTCACTTGGCCAAGGAGTTCGGCAGCTTGCCTGTGCCTTCTTTGAATCCAGCATCTCTCATACAGCCCCATGCTCGTGGGTAGGGGTAACCTTCTTTGTATGGGACACACACGCACACACACACAAAGCAAAAACCAGTCTGGACAAATGTGGCCTCAGGACAAGGAGCTGTAAGGAAGAGAGGGATGGAGTATATCTCTCTCGTAGGATGGAGGTTGTTTCCACAGCAAGTGCCAGCAGCAGCTCTGCTGCCTGAAAGGCAGTCAGCAGAGAGGGTCTGATGAAATGGAGAAATGTCTTATATTTAACACACACACACACACACACACACACACACACACACACGTATATGCATGTATTTTTTTTTGCCTGCATGCAAACGTGTATACACACACACACACATATATACTGACATATATATGAGTGTATGATACTGACTATATATGACCATATTTATTACCATTCAGCAAATGAGAGTTTTTGCTTTAGTCACAGTGCCATACAAATACTGCTTGCTGGGTATCCCCGATATCTTCTGTCTGGTATATCCTTCCTGCTTATCACTTTGAAATTGGACCAATTCAGTATGCCAGGATTGCATAGTTGCCCTTTAAATAGTTGTGCATCTGCCTGGCAGAAACTGCCAGGATTTAGTGGCAGGGTTTTGTGTGCATTTGGTATATTTTCTGTACCATTAATGAGCACTGCTGTGTGGACCCCAACTGCGCGAGGCAGCTTTCTGCTAGGTACTGAAGTTGTCTAAAAGGCAGAGGCATAATAAGAGGACTTTCCTTGTTGTGAGATTTACGCTGATTTTCCCTGCTGTGGGTGATCTGGGCAGAGAGGAGCACAAAAGTGGTCTTAAAAGTTACCTAGACATGCACAGGGAGAAAAGAAGAGGGCATGGATGGCCAAATACAGCCACTCCCCTGGGCAAAGTCCTCCTGCTGCTTCATTCAGTGGGTAACTGCTACTGCAGCATGTTTTTTGGCTGGCGACAATGGCCATAATCTGACCAGCTCTTATCGCCCCTCCTCAAGCGTGCTGGGTCCTGCTCCACCCTGACTCTATCTGGGGCCTCCAAACTCCAGCCCCTCTGATCCCTTTGATTATTTTCCTTCCAGTTGCTCTTCTCAGATGCTTTCTCCCTTGTCACTCAGCGCCTCCCTAATCTCCTTTCTTCCTTGCCCATCCGTCCAGGGCTGCCAATCTCTCCCTTGCTGGCATGCTGCTGGCCACCTTGCACTTGCCGTCTTTCTGCTTGGAGTCCTCTTTAGCTTAGTCCTGGAAAAGATGGAAAAGGGAGGTGTTCAGAGTGGCCAGGTCTAGGGCTTGAAAGAGCAGCCAGCTCAAAAACTAACTTGTTCTTCACAGAACTGCTTCTCAGTTTTATATCTAGACATGGAGGTTGACAATACACTGCTGGCCAATTTTCTCTTTTGTATTGAAAACTATCAAGTGGTGTGTTAGAGGCTAGAAAGTTTGAGGATGTGAAAACTCAGCTCAGTTACTAGGGCTAAGTAGAAGTGTTTTTTAATGCTACTACTACTAACAACAACATGAAAAAGAAAGGCTGTGGTGACTAGTTTCAAGCAATTTAGAGAAGGGGATCAATACAAAGATAGCCTGCAATATTGCTACTTAAGGAAATATTTGTGAACCCTCAAAGCTTTTGTGGGAAACCATGTAAATTCAGGGGTATGGGAAGAATTTGGCTAGACCATTTTCCGCAGCCTCCTTCAGGGTCACACAGTGACTCCCGAGACAAAGCTCCCTGCAGATGCTGAGTGCTCTCCCTTTGGCAAAGACCACAGATATCCTCAAGACCATCCTTGAGGTCCTGCCCATTCACAGCACCAACAAACCACCCCTTTTTTAAACCTGGTTTTCGTCTTATTTGAGACCGGGCTGGCTAGACTGCAGCCGGACGGGACTGCTGCAAGGCTGACCTGCGCTTGGCCTGTTCCTTTCTGCCTTTGCCACCTTGGTCCGCTGCCGCCCAACAAGCAGCGCTCAGAAAAACCCAGAGCATCCTTCTGATGCGTGATTTTTCTCAAGACATAAAAAGCATTTTAGAGAGCTTGGGGTGAATACAAAATCAAGAACGATGCGCCTGCGTGTGTCTCTTGTTCTCAATTTATTGTTTGGGGTGGGGAAGGAAAGAGGGTGTTTTGGGTTCATTTACAATAGAGATTTATATGTGCTCTTTACTCAGCACTATGTGCTTTAGCATAAACCTCCTGACCCCTAGGGAACTGCTGCTGTCATGATAACAGGCAGACATTATGAGTTAATGCTTATAATAACATTTCATATGGTAAAAGATTTCCAGGGTTTACAACTTTGAACCTGTTATCCTATACCAGATTAATACAACTGTATTTACAAAAGTGATTACAAGGGCACTTCTCTTGAGATAGGCAACTTTTCTTGTATGAATGATTAAACAATTCTGACTAATTTCAGTGCCATTACACTTTTTAAGGAAAGAAGTCTAACAGATCTTGAGCAAAGATTCCGGGCACTTAACCTTTGATTAATTCAAAATGAAGTTCTGCTGATTTGAAAGACTGGTGATTCTACCTTCACTGAGACAATGGGTATTGCAAGAGCTGTGGGACTGAACCCCATGAACCTCCACTGTGACACTCATCACTGCTGTTTGTTTTGCCTGGCTGAACCAATGCCTCTGTCCTCCCAGATTTTTTTTTTAATCTGCCTCCCCCCCGTCTTTCAATGATAAGACTATGTTAATAAGGCTGAATTTTGTTTGCCCAGCTGAGCATTGTAAAGAAACCCTCTGAAGTATTGTTTGACTATATACTAAGGAGTAAATGTTTAAAAATGTTAATCTGTATAGAAATGTCCTAAAGTTTATTGCTCTTAATATTACTAATCGTTCCTTTATTAGGAGAGCACCTGAGAACAAGTGAAGGTCAGAGCCCTGTTTTGCCAGACGTACTGGAAACATAAAATGAGTGGCACTTCTGAGCCTGAAGAGTTTAAAATGTAGACCAGGTTCTCAAACTTCCTGCTAATTTGGGGATTTTTTTAATGTGAGTGTTGCTTTTAGTGGGGTTTGGCGTGAGTAGCCAGTCTAGCTATGGTGAAGGGGGTGTCAGGAGCATGTTTAACTTTTGTTTCTTGGTTGCTTTATCTTGACTTCAGATTTAGTGGTGTTGAGTCAAGTTACAAGTTAGTACATCAGGATTTATGCATGTAGATATATTTTAATCAGTGAACTCATTGATTTCAGTTGTTCTATAAATAGCTTAGGCTTAGTAAAGAGACTAAGACGTTAATGAGTCCATTCTTCAGCTCTGACAGGAGTGGTCAGGCTGGCTTCCAGTCCTGGTATATATGTCAAGCTTCATGCTTCACCTGTAGATGCAAAAAGGAAGTTATTTGGTCCCTGGTCCCCGGTCCCCAGGCCTGTGGCAGTCAAGGGATGATACCCTTCTGTAGATTTTGGGTTGTTAATATAATTCAATTAATGCTTTTCAAGAAATATTTCATGAAGTCCTACTTGAAAGGCAAGCACAAGCAGCCAGGAAACAACTTTTACGGAAATCACGCTGAATTGGAGTTGTCTGGGAGTATAGGCTCTATACTATCAGGAATGTTATTATCTGCCTGAACCAGTTCCCTTTTTTCTTATCTGCTTACCACATTGTGTAGCCAGAAGTCTGCTTTGTATGCTATACACAGAACAACTTAAGCATTTATTTTAAACAATGTGCATTTCTTAATGAGCTAGTAATGAGCTACTTAGCCTGCCTTTTGGAAGCACGCACCTCTTCTTTTACACTGCCCAGGGATCTTCTGGGTCTGACTCCAGGTTTTGGATTGCACACTCAGGGCTGGGAATCACAGTGCTGCTGCTTCTGGAAGTTTCTAATGGGCCTTCAGCTCTCTAGTCATATAATGGGTTTCAGTAGGACAGCAAAAAGAGCATCAACAAGGCATGCAACTATACCAAAGCTGGAGAGCTGCTTCAAAGGTGAGATGAAAGAAAAACCTTAAAATGAAGAGCATGGCAATTCTCTGATGACTTGTTTCTCTACTTTAATGTCATTTGTTGAAGATGAGCCTGTTGAAACAAGTGGCAGCTTAGTCCTTATATGTCAGGGTAATGCTGGGAGGGTGTTTTGTGAAGACTGCAGGGTTTCTAAACAATAAAAATCTTTTCTACTCCTCTTTTCAGTACAGGAAGGACTGGTACAGGGAGTCCTGCTGCGGGCTGACTGACTCCAGCAAGGAGTCAGCAGGACTCATCTGGTGTGGGTCAACTTGACCGACACAAAGACAGTCTGCTCTCTGGAAAATTGAACTTCTTCACACCAAGAGAGATTTTGGGAGATGGCAAGAAACAGCAGACTACTGGCATTTGACAGATCCTGTTGGACTTGCTTTCCTGATCAGAAACTGCTTAGTGGTGAGAGAAACATAAACTTTACGTGGTAATTCTCTGGCAGTTTTGCGTGGTACTTAAAAGGCATGACCCTGATGAGCTGCCCTATACTTGCCGTACAGTTTCAGTCAGACACTTAAATCTCAGAATGAAATAAGCTAACTTAATGTAAACTGAACCACACTTTAGTTTTTATTCAATAGAAAAAATCAGAATGGGTTATGATATCACTGTTATCTTAGTGATGTCTTTGGTTACACATGCATCTGTCTGGGTCTGATGCAAATAAGCAGAAAATAACATGACACATGGGATCTGATGTATTTGACCTTCTGCAGTTGATATAATAGATTCCCCCTCATCCCCAGGTACTCAAGCTTTCCTTCTTACTCACTTTTTCAAGCTCTAACTGTTGAATGCCTGTCTTTTTCTAACACTTTTCTTGTTCCTTTAACTTATCTTTAGTATATGATTTCCTAGGGGTTTTGTTTGTTTACATAGAAAAACTGAAATGGCAGTGCCCTCAGGGGTCTGGAGGCACATATGGGAGCACAGCAGCGGGGGGATCTCTGCCTTGAACAGAAACCCTCCATATGTGCCAGCACTTCAGTAGGATGAAGTTTTTTTGGTAGTGAGTTTCACAGACAGGCAATGAACATGCCTGTTGGACACACACTCTTGCTAACAATATTTCCATCCTTGTTTCTTTCTGGTTTTCTCTTTCTTTTCTTTCACATCTCCACTATCAGGAGTTAGTTTTCACTCCTCTGGTTTTTTTGTGTCTGTTTGACCAGCAAGTCTTGTATCCTCTGCAGTTTCCCTATCCCATTCTCAGTTACCTCCTCTCACCTTCTCTCATCTAAGTTCATCTAGTCGTGGTCTTCTAAGTGTTGGGTTCACAACCTTGACAGTTACAGCCTTGGTCAGTGTAAGCAGTATATACATGTTTTTAGATTTACAAATAAGCTCAAGGAACATGCTGGGATTGTAGGTGGGAATCCCACAGCTCCAGCCTCCCAATCCAGGGAGCAAGACTTGTCATGCCACAACTCCCAACAACCTTGTTTTTGTAGGGTGGTGCTAAATAAGCTTCTGCCAAACAAGGAAGGAATCCATTTCACCACATGGCCTGCTGCCCTCCAGTCAGGGTCCAATTCGGTGCTTGCTTTAAGACATTTAAAGCAGCCTGCTTAGACTTTGGATTTATTTCTGGGGAGTGGAAGGTGACTGATATCCCTCCTTCCCATCCCACACCTATACACAGAATCTCCCAGGGGAAGGCGAGATGTCAGTAAAATAGAGAGATTAAGTGGGAAGTCATACTAAATGGCAGGAAGAGTGAGGGCTGAGTCAGCCTTCTTCACATTTAGGCTTGAAGATCAGCATAATCTCCAGAGCCATGATGTAAGAGCCTGGCTCTAGGTGTTGCTCTCTTTGCCTTGACATAAGCCAGAGATGCAAACCTGATAAATATTGTACTGAGTTAAATCTTTCACTTGCACTGGCTTCATATTGATGTTGCAAATGGAATTAATCCTGGTTCATGCTGGAATAAATCAGGGGAGAGTCTGTGCCATGGTTTCTTGAAGTCTCAGTAAGAAGTCTAATCTGAAACACAATAGATTTAAAATCCTAGTGAGGGTACTAGGTACTGGATCATGGTCAAAGTTAAAGTTTAGGATGACTTGTTTACCTTTGGTATCAACAGGGGGTTGGTTCTTGAGTCACTAATAATTAGTAATAATGATTCATAGAAGAGACAGAAAGTGGTGGTCAAAGGTGAGATGAATCATGCCACCAGTGAAGCCCCATATTACTACTGATGCATGTCTTCCTAAGTGTTGGGGCTTTCCTCTTTTGGAGGAAATAGCAATTATCTGAAAAGCAGCTGTGAGAATGGATTCAAGGGAGTCTACATTTTTTAACTACCAATGTTTTGCGAACAAAAGCATCCTGCCCTTGTTTAAAACCAGCATTGTCTCTCCTCATTGCCAGTCCTAAATATACTCATGGTTCTATATTCTTATACATTAACCTCACACAGAGTGAGACTTGTAATGCCACGCTGTCCACTACCAGAGCTGTTCCTCCAGTGGTGCACAGGAGGAGCTGCAGCACAGAGCAGGTTGTGAGGTACCTGGGACCATGCCGGCTGCTGTCCCTCTGCCAGGAGGGGCATGGCCTCATAATATTTCCTCCTTGCTCTTCATTTTCATCTCTTTAATAAAGGTGGTGCAGGCCAAATTGTCACCTCCATCGCATTGCCATCTGCAATACTTTAGCGACAGGTAAGCTCCCTCTGCAAAGGCAACAGCAGGTCTTTGCTAACATTAGTCAAAGTCAAGTCTGTTGAAGATCCAAGTTCATTGAAGTCCTTAGAGGGAGTCATACATCACTGTCCCAGAGATCAGAAGCCAGCTGGATGGATTTTTGGATGTGGGAGGGACCTCCTGCTGGACTCCTCACTCATCCTTTAGTTCAAGTCAGTATTTGAGCGAGAAGATACATTTGTTCAAAGCACGGGTGGGTTCATGTGTGCTAAGGCCTCCTCCCAAAATAGCAGCACTTATGTATGCTCAGTAAAAACAATCCCGAAGTAATAAATCCAAATGTTTCAAGATGTTGTTGGATAAAAGCAGATGAAACTGCATAGGGGAGGAGACATGCCGTGCTGGTTGACTGTAAGCTGACTGGCACATTATTTCACGGTATTCCTCATATGAGTATTCCTCATACAAGGAAATTATAATGCATAAACTAGTGACCTTACACCCAGCCTTCAGGTGAAATATGCAGCAAGGCTTGAAGAAGTATGTAAAGGAAGATCTTTGCACAGTACTGATCTTTCTCAACTTCCCTTTGCCCCCAAATATGATTTAAAAACCTATTTAGTGAAATTTCTCCTGCAGAAAGAATATCCTTTAGGGAGTTCATTTGCAGTATTATGAACAATACCACATACTCATTTAGCAAGCAGAAGCATACAAGATTACTTAATAAAATATTTAATAAGCCACTGTAATTATTAGTGGGCAATACTGAAAACAGGTGGTGTTAAAACATTTCTTATTGAAAGGAAAGCAATGCTGCAATTATCTCAGATGAACACAACAAATTTCAGGTCTGAAAATCTTAAGAAATTGGTCAGCCAAGGTAATCTCTGTTAAATTAGATCTTTGTCTCAAAGAGATAGCCCGAGGGAATATGTTTTTCCTTTGCTTTAGGAGACAGGTTTTTTTCAGATATCTGTCCATTTACCACTGAACTCTGATGAGGTGTGGAGTTAAAAGCATTTTCAAGATACATTTCTGCATGATGTTATTAAAGTTTGGGAGACATAAACAGTCCTAGGAAGGATATTTAAATTTGATTGCAGCAGACTAATGATCCTTGTTGATAGATGTAGATTTTTTCTTTACAGTCATTATTTTCCTTATTCTAATTTCTGAGAAGATGGGAGGTTTTTATTTAGTCTCTACCTTGGAACACTAACAGTCTTCCCGAGGCAAATTGTTTAGCAAAGGATTAAATGTGTCTGGTGGGACATAGTTTGTGATGATAGAGATGAGACCAATGTGCAGGGAAGACTGGATTTTAAGAAGGAGCTTCCGAAGGAAGTTAGAGCTCTTCCACAGTAAAAGTGGTAAAATATTCCAAGTATAGGAGTAAGTATTAGAAAGCAAGATGGAGTAGAAAAAAAATTATTTCAAAATCTGGGAACTGTCTAAGGAAAGAGGTATACGAAATATTAGTTAAAGGCTATCCCATTTCCTTTCATCTGAAACTTTTCCTCTAAAAACTTTTTGAAAATTGATTTTTTCAAACATTCATCTTCTTTTGGACTGTCTACCTCTGAGCCGGGAGGAAACTCGGCTGTTTCAAAAGGCCCAACACAATTATGAGTTAAAAAATAAACCATACCAATCCACCACCCCAAACCCAGCCCCTTTAATTAAAGGTACTTCAAAAATCTTTTCATACGGTCTGTTGAAATTAATTTTCAACCATTTCTTCCCCAATGTGCGTGACAGTCCTTGTTTCTTCTCTGTTCTGTAAACCATAAAATAGTAGATTAGTTGTTGTTATCGTTGCGTGCTACCAACAGTTGACACAAAGGTAGCAATGCCTGTGACGCAGGCGTCCACACGCATTTTTGACATTTGAGGCATTTTAAATAAAAGTGAGAGATATGGCAACTAAAGAGAAGATCACCTAGGGTAATTAACAGAGTTTGAACCTGATAACTCTCATAACTGTAACAGGCAAGAATTTTCCGTTGCACTTTCCCCTCTACAATGGACAGATCTGTTTTTCTTTGGAGACGGTTGAAGTACTGCTGGCCAGACGTAAGATACGGCCTCTTTTCCCTGCAAGGAGTGGGATGTCCTGGACACAAGTTATGTGCGTCTTCTGACCACAGGATGAGCCAACACTGCTGAGTCCTCCATGGAGGCTGGGAGGTCAATCATTTAGCTCCTTTTTCTGCCACTGCAGGACACTTCCCTACATTAAATTTCTCGGGTGTAGTATGAGGGCCAGTTTCAAGTGGAAGTGATTTCCCTTGCAGAAAGCATTCCTTACTTGACTAGATAAATGCTGAGAAAGGATGAAGAATTACTTTACTTTACCATAGCCAGGAGATATGGTGTAGGGATCTGCAGCTAGAAGTCGATGTTGCAGTCTTTCTCAAAAAAAAAAGTTACTGTTTGCTGAAAAACAGCAATAAAACAGAGGAAGAATGAGACGCTTTATACCAAATAGCAAGACACCATGACAAAACTTCTGCCTACACAGCAGTTTTCAGATTCAGATGACACGGATCCTGGAGCCCATTTGTGCAAGTTATCAGACCAGTCTGGTGACAATGAGTTTGCTCCTCTGCTATCAGCCTTTCCCAGTAGCCGTTGGGTTCACCTTATGGTTTGAGTTCACATATGAGGTGGCTAACAACCCTTTAAGAATTTGCTCTTTGTTTGTAAAGATGAATTGTGTACCCTGAAATCTCTTAACCTCTGGATGCTATAAATACTTGTATGTCCTTGGCGCACATGTTGCTTTTGCAAACAAGGCCTGCTCAGTGCTCACCTTGAGCGAAGGCACCAGCCTCTGGGCTGTCTGCATCCACAGGCTCTTTTCGTCTTCCTAGGACAGAGGTCACTTCTGGGACACCGGCAGCATCCACTCAGCACATTCCTGCCTCCCATTTGTGTCATTCCCCAGTGCCCTGAATGAGATCAACCTCTCACTGTACGGACAAACAAGAAGTCATTTGCTCAAGGGTCAGTCTCAGT
The DNA here is from genome assembly GCF_018139145.2 of Gymnogyps californianus. Taxonomy (NCBI): domain Eukaryota; kingdom Metazoa; phylum Chordata; class Aves; order Accipitriformes; family Cathartidae; genus Gymnogyps; species Gymnogyps californianus. The sequence continues at coordinate 22,044,106 of NC_059473.1, forward strand.
CCTCACAACTGGTCTACCCATCTCATTTTACAGCTGCTTTCTACCAAACCTTCTGAGCACAGTTCCTGAAAAATCAGTGACAATAGCGAAGTTGCTAGCAGATTTTTTGGAGTGTGTGGCGTTTCACACCTCTCAGAGAAACCCCATCCTTTGGGATGAGTTTTTGTCTGCCTTCAATTTCTTTTTTTTGTATCTTTTTCACTGATCTCATTTTTTAAAGGTATTTTTTTGTTTTGAGATGATTCATGCTTCTTTGCTAACAGTTTGGAGTGTTGCGTGCTCGGGTATATTATGAGTGTGGTTCTTAGGGGATAAAGGCCATTACCTTATGTTAGAAAGAGAACAGACGGAGGGGAGGAGAAAGGCAGGGCTTCTACCCCATGGATGAATGAGGAAACTGGTGGCCAGCGAGCTTGTGCTTTGCTGAAGACCCCAGCTGCACGAACTGCACTGCTGGCAGCAGGGGCTCTCGGCTCCCTCCTCTACCTGGGACCTCTCAGGGTGGCTGTGGGCAGGGAGGGGATGCATGAGATATATAACACTTGTATAGATGGATCATTGCCTCTTGGCACTGGCTAGGGTACATAGTCACAAGGGAGGGGGAAAGGATCCCTTAGCCTCCAGGATATGCTTTCTTCAGCTTTTTCAGTTACTTTTGTCTCCCACCAGCAGCACTAGAAACCTCCTTTCTCCCAAATGAAAGCTGAAGTCACACATGATTTCATCAGGTGGGTGGCTTAATAAACCCATGCAACAACACGAGACTTGCCATGATTTTACGCCTGCCGGTGGCACTATGGTTTGTACAAGCTCACAAGCCAGCCCAGCTCCCTCAGCAGAGCTGCGTGGCGTGGGTGATGGGTGCATACTCTGAGGGCATGCAGCAGCACCTGATCCTGCTCTGGGCATTCTTGGGTGTCCCCTGTCAATGGGAGCAGCAGCCAGTTTAAGAGCTTGTGAGATTCAGGTGCGATTCATTGCACATCAGTGTGGCTGTTAAACCTTAAGGGCGGTTTAACCTCTAGAAAGCAGAAGCTCTGTGCCCTTGTGGGGTGGATGCTCAGGCAGGGAGACTAATTTTTGTGTTTTACACTTCTTGAAGGAGACTGGGAATTTTACAAGATGAAGAACTACTGCCTGTTCAGTGAATTTTCACTCCTCCCTCAGTCTTAAGTCAACCCCATTTTGTCAGAAAAGCCTTCCATTTATTTCAGTGGGCTATAGACGTATATATTTACATCCCACCTTTTCTTCTTATTTTCCCACCTAACTGTGCCTTGTTGCTGGGTTGTACCAGCCTTTCATTCTGAGCTTAATTCTAATTTGCAGATGTAAAATAGCGTGAAGAACTGAGTCGAATAACTCTCATAAATCGGGCAACGAACACGCACCGGGCAGCCGGGCTGCTGCTGAACCGTTAATGCCCACAGCAGCAGGGCGGCGGGCGGGACGTCGGTAACGGCACGGTTTGACTGACAGGGCTTTGGGTGCTTACGGAGAGAGGCGCCTCGCGCGGCGGCCGTAGGCCTATGGAAGGGCGCCCTCTAGCGGGCGCTTGACAAAATTGACGGGCGTTGCCGCTGGGCGAGGCAGGAAGGCTGATGGAGGAATGAATGAAAAAATTGCCCAATATTGGGGTGGGGAAAAAAGAAAAGAAAAGAAACAAACAAACAAAAAAGAGACGGCCGCACTTTCTTAAACTTTACCATTGAAAAAAGATTTTAAGGTGATTGTTGTGGGAAGTGGTAAGCATCGCCAAAAATGCTCATTCAGTGACTTTCGCAAAACTCTTTAAAGCACTTTTATTTGGATTTTTTTTTCTTTGAAGTAATGAGACTGTTTTACGTATTATCATAAGTATCATCTTCTTGGGAGAGAAAAAGATTTGAATCTTTATGAAGTATCTTCTGAACGTTCAGGAAAAAAAAATCTGTTGTGATTTCTTCCTCAAGGAGAAGGCATAAATATTTTATTGAAATGACTTTTTAATCTTTCAGTCTTTTTCAAGAGATTTCAAGAGATCTTTCAAGAGATTCAAGCAATTTACAACCAAGAAGCAGTCAGGCTTTGTGCTCTAACAAGCATTGCAGGCACCACCTGCTTCTAGGCCAGAGACATCATGTGCCTTTCATTACTATCATTGCTCATTGTTAGCACATCTTGTTAAGAGCAAACCATAAAAGATCAAGCTTGCTGGCCCCTCTAACACTGAGATGTGTGCTGAAGTTATTGTGTGTTCTGCTTGTGTGTGGAAATGTGTGAAATGCCTAGACAATGTCTGATGGAGGTCCGAGGTATCAGTTGTCCTTAGCTGCCCTGAAGAAATAATTTGTAATTAACATTTTCTTGTTGCTGCTACTGTGACAAATCTTTGCAGCATAGCCTCTAGCAGCCTCTGCAGCAAGCTCCTCTCTGAGTGACCTGGTGCTGTATCACTGCATGCTTTCCTGTAGGGTCAACCGTGTAATCCTGTGTTGCAAGAAGTGCTCCCTTGTGTAAGTACAAGCCTGAGAACTTTTGGGTAAACCTCCAGGTGACCCTATGCCACCAGTGGAGCATAGCTCCTGTCGCCAGCCCCTTGCTCAGCTCACTGGTAGAAGGGGTGGCCGTAGACAGGCATTACGCTACTGAAATCTGGTTCCTCATGGGTTTGTGCTGTATCTCCCTTCATCCTCTCCTATGTCTAACTCCAGTGCTTCCCTCCCCAGGTCCTCCATCCCACAGTTGCTCTGTGCCTCTGGCTCACTGGGGTGCTCCCGGGAAACAGTGGAGCCTGCTCCACTAGGTGACCCACACAGACCCACCCGGTTCCTGACCCAACGTAAGCTCCTGCTTCAACACAGCTGGATGCCTGGCCAAAGGCAGACTTCTTGGAGCTTTTCTTCTCCAAGCCATGCAGCCACATCACTAACAGCTCTTTTCAAGGTAAGGGTTTCAAATGTTTTTATTTTCAAATGTGTCTGTTTTCAGACTTTTCTTGAGATGTGAGAAGAAAAGGCAGGGCCCCAAAAGGAGGTGTTCATGCACTGCTCAGGCAGTGCCGATTTCATTCCCTTTTGTGTGGCTACACAGGTGGTCTGTGCTGATAAGCTGTGCCGCTCACGAATCGTGCTTGTCCATGCTGCTGCTCCATGAAGCTTCGGTAGAGGGGATCCATCCTTAGATCTATATCGCAGCTTCCAAGTATAACCTACAAATATTTTTATTCTCCAGGTACGTCCTTGTGCTCTGTCATTGGAGGGTCTTTTCTTTACCTCATGAGGCTAAATCCTGCCGATTTAGAGGCTAATATAGCAATGCTCTTTCTTTTATATTCCCAAAACATAAGCTCCAGATGAAGATTAGTGTGTGTTGGGGGCAGGAAGAGAGAAGAAAAAAGAGATGAGGGGGAGAAAGAAAGGCAGTGCCTTGACACCAGCGTCGTGCTGAGTGGTGACTTGGTGTCACTACAGAGTCTTGTGTTCCCTGGAATTATAAAGCAATTTCAGAGGGAGGGGAGTAACATGGTTTTAAGTCCCAGTGAAACTGATTCTACCCTTGTCAGACAATGGAGAATTCCACTGTTAGACATCGCATATTAAATGCTTCAGAATAGAGATATTTGAAGCTTTGACAACAGTTGTGACTTTCCTTCATGTCACACACTAAGTTATTATCTTGTGGTATTGAGTTTGAATTTAAATCATGACTGAACTAAAGCAGTCTGTCATGTTCATGGTTTGCTTGACAAAAGTATGAAACCACTGAAATGTATGGAATTAGCTCTTTCTGGGTATTCATCACAGAATGAATGTTTGGATCACTTATTCACACCAGTCTTGCATTAGATAAAAGTGTCTGTGGAAAACTACTTGTTTTGCAAAGAACTACTAAATATTCTGTCAAGCTTTGACTTCAACTCACCGGTAAGACTCATGAGTGCAGTTCCAGTGAGTGGTGCTGGTGGAGTTCCCCACTCACTTCTCTTTGTAGAGAGGATGCTTTTTTAAAAAAAGTTGGGATTTCTTCTCTCCTAGTCTGTGGATTTTCCCAAGGTGCAATGGAAACAAAGGGCTTTTCACGACAGTTTTGACTGTACTTCATGGGAACCATTTTTCCGGAGATTGTGCTGAATTCAGCTGCTCATAGAAATCCTATAAAAGGATACTCCATGTCATGGAGAGCAAAACAATGCGAGTTCAGGCAGCAGTGAGTCTTACAGTTGGGCAGGATCACAGCTGACCTCTTCTCTCCATCTCCGATCAGGGACATCTTGCAGTGATTCTTCCAAGTAGAACATGGCTTGCAGGTGGAGCAGGTTGTTGGTTCTGTAGAGGCTCCTTTACTGTGTGTGGAGACCTTATTGTTTTGTCTGTATTTGGCTGTATGTGGTTGTTCTATTAATAAATGTGCAAATTTAGTAGCAACCTTTTCATCTTCACTAGAATGAACTGGATCAGGTTCTTACAGAATTGAACCCATCTGTTGAAGCTGTCTGCAGGTAGCTCTGTTATTTTCCTTAGAAGTGAGCATCATTTGCAGAAATTAGTTCTGTATTTGGGACTCAAATTCAGGGAAATTAAAGCGTAACGCCCTGTCTTGGACAGGTAAAGGGAATATCAGTGAAGTTTACAATGCATTGCCTGCTTATGTTAAGACTTGCAAAATTTGACTTCTATACAATCTATTTTTGCAAACTTCTGTAGTACTACTAATTGCCCTACTGTAGTATGCAACCCTAAGTAATCAACATTAATATGTTAATTAGTGTAATGACATGTTTGCACTAAGGAACAGGGTATATGGGCTAATGATGCCCAATCTCTGTTCTTTCAACGTTTGAGTTGTATATAGTGTACAGGAAGTGAAAGCAATTTATGCAATTATGTAGATTGTCTAAGCGATCAGACCTGACAGACCATGGGTTTCCGGGGAGTGCTGTGATATGCCTCAAATGTACTCTTAGACAGGCAGTTGACTCCAGTAACCCAAATAATCCATAGACCACCCCAAAATACATCACCCACAGGGTTTCCCTGCTGTTGAGAGTTTTTGTTGGGTGGTGGTTGTTGTTTGTTTTTTTTTTTTTTTAATTATAGGTTATACCCTTGCAGTGAACTAGGGGTGCAATGCAACCTTGTAATTTGTAATCACAAAACTCTGTGCCTTGCCTTCTAAAATCATGTCAACAATGTAAACATCAAATGCTCCTAAGGTTGTCATAAAGTGGACCTGATGTGGGAATTTTGAAGCACTGGTAAAGTTTTGGCTTTAAGTACAAAAATCAGTTTAGTTCCACATTATTTTCTTTTAGAAGTCCTGGCAAATATTCTCATTGAACAGGAGTGTTCGTTTGCAAGGTTGAGGATAAAAAGCTGTAATGCATTTCTGAGCACAGGTGACAATCCAATCTTTGAAGGGTTCACAGCTCTTGAATGACTGGGGTATTGGAAGAACGAGATTTGAAAACAGCAGGCTCAAGACAGGGCAGTTTGGAAGAGCAGCCATGTGGGCAGCTGAAAGAACTCCAGGGAACAGGCTCAATTTGGGCTAAGTTTTAGCTGAGTAAGGCATGACTAACAGGATTTTTAACAAAGCATTTTTAGAGTCTGTTGAAAACATCTATTTCCCTTGAAGGAAATCAAACACTTGCAAGGTTTTCGCTAATCCTAAACTAAAGCTCACTGTCTCACATTTAGCTTGTGTGGTGGGAAACTGCATGCAATTCACTTTGGAAACCTCGCTAGCATTTAATCATCAGTGAATTGAACTACTTAGGTCATTAAGCATTCAGCTGTTCTGCCATCTCGGTGTAAAACTTGGTGCCTGCTTTTCATGTCAGCTGGGGTGAGAAAGTTGGAGAGCAGAATACAGAATTAATTGGAAAATTAGCATAGATTGAATTACACTTGTGGAAGCTGTAAGTAATTTGGATAGGAAGGCTGGAAGTGTTTACTGGGGGATGCAGCAGTGTGGAGAGTGAGCATGCGTTATAAATGTATGGGGGCAGGAGGATGTTTTGGAATGTGGCAGTTCTTGAGCTGGAGAACAGGTGGAATTCATGCCATGGTGTTACAAGGCATTATTAAAACTATGTAACAGTCCTTTTTTTGTTGTTTTGTTTTTCCTTTTTTTTCCTCCAGTGGCTTTGTGTTTTGGGGCTGGGCATAATATAGAGGATGACTTTCACTGATTGCAAGTGTATCTTAGCAGACTAAGGCTGTGATTGTATTAGTTTACTTGAGGACAGACTTTTTAGTAGGGTCTGTAGAGATAGGACAAGGGGTAATGGTTTTAAACTAGAAGAGAGTAGACTTAGACTAGATATAAGGAAGAAATTTTTTATGATGAGGGTGGTGAAACACTGGAACAGGTTGCCCAGAGAGGTGGTAGATGCCCCATCCGTGGAAACATTCAAGGTCAGGTTGGACAGTGCTCTGAGCGACCTCATCTAGTTGAAGATGTCCCCGCTCATTGCGGGGGGTGTGTGTGTGTGGACTTAGATGACCTTTAAAGGTCCTTTCCAACCCAAACAATTCTATGATTCTACTTAGGAACCTTTTTGTTGAGAAAGGTATCCGTGAGCTTCTGTATAGTTAGCAGGTGCCACTCAGAAGGTGGTAGTGCAGTTGAAGAATGAACAAAGGTTGTAATTTCTTCTTAGTCCTAGGGCTTATTTTTAGTCTTTGTATGAGAATATGGATATTCTCCTTTCAAGTCTGCAAGTCTACCCACAACCACAATAAAGTCACTCTCCGCCTATTGCCCATGGAGACTGTTATTCTGCACTGAGGCTTTGACAGAAGAGATAAGTGGAGAGTGTTCCCAGGTCATTTAAGAAACATTTCAGCTGCAGACATGTAACTCTGTAAGGTGATGGGCATTTTGATGTTTATGGTGCTAAAGTGATTACACAGTTTTTTTATTTTTTTTACTGTTTTTGGGACGGTCTAAATATGATTATGAGAGTTAGCAATACTGAATATTATTGCTAAAGTAGATCCTGGATCACGTGAGCTCTCTTTATGCATTTGGCTGGATATGATGGATATGAGTAGACTTGTACTAGAGAGTGGGTTGCATTTTTGTTGTAGAATCTGTTTTCTTTTCATGTAACGTTTGCTTCAGGTGGCTGCAAATATGTTTCTTGGAAACAGTTTTACATCTATTTTCTCTTTCAACTTCTGGAATGTTTTGTGCTACATAAGTTGCATAAGATAGTAAGTTCTTCAGATATTTTGGGGAGATAACATCAACATCTTAGCTGACTTCCTGATACCTCCCTTTTGGATGTGGAGGTTTGAAGGACAGCTGTGAATGCAACTACTTCAAAGATTCAGCATGGAAATTCAAAAACACATTTCTGTCCTAATAGATTTTAATGAACCATCTGCTATTTATTTAGTTTGGTGTTGCCAAGTTAGCTCAATTTCTCAGCTGGAAGCATCCAAGAAGATGAAAGTCGTTTTGAAGGAGGAGAATGGTTTGGAAGTCACGCTTCTAAATATCTCTGTACATGACTGATTTTTTTTTTTTTTTTTTTTTTTTTCCCCCAGCGATTTTCATCTATGGATGGAGTCATGAGGTGTAGGTATGGCAAAACATTTTAAGATTTCACATGTATCTTTTTATTTTGAGAACTGCCAAGTTTGGTGCGTAGTGATAGGGATGATATTGACCTAAACAGAGTAGGTGACTATGTTGCTGGGGTGATACCTCAGGATCTTCACTGGTGTTAAGGTACATCACAGTGCTCCCCAGCATGGGTTTGTCAGAAAGCTTTGAGAAGCGTGTTGGGTCTTCCAGACTTCCAGCAGTTTAGCTGGGAACCCTCACTTAGTATTTCTGGTTTCACCCTCCAAAGGAGCAAACAGAATTTCTTCTAAGACCATACTGAGCTGACCTTGGCTTCTGCCAGTGCTTTAGGTTTGGGGACCCATCTCAAGCAGCTCTCCTCTGGAGTTCTCTGAGGAAATGGGGTGAGAGAGGAGAAAAAAGGCTAATAGCTTTACTTGTCATAGACGAAATAATTCTTTTTTTTTGTGAACTGTAAAAATACTGGAAATTTCTATTCTTTAGAAAAATCTCAAATGTTTGAACTTTTATTCCATATTGGAATTGGGTTGTCTTCAATGTAAGGCATTTTCTAATGAGTTCCAACTGGCTGTAAGCATAGAAGGGCTGGGAAAAGTTAGGTTACATGTCATATGTATTCATAAGATTGGTTTCTGCTGTTTTCTGTTAAACTACACCCTTCAAATGTTAGAATATATCAAGAAAAGGAATGATTTGCTACACAAGTGATCATATTGATTTGCCAGGTACGATTACGCTGGTCTTTTGTTACGTGGCGAGGTAACATAGATGTCCAGTTCATTGCTAATGCTTGTGTCTGTAGCATGATGTTACTCTGCATACTGCACAACATGAGGCACATGCATTCCAAGAGACACATGGTGATATTTTAATGGGGGAAAAAGTTAATTGCCAATTGAAGTGTGAACATAGCTTTCCTAGAAATATGGCTGGATGGAGTACAGTTCAGGAAACTGGGATGTTTTGTATATTTTTATAGGGCAATTGGGTGCAGTTGTGACTAGCATCAAGTTAAAGATTCAGCCTTCTTGGTGTTTGCATGGCAAGCCATACATGACTTCCTGTCTTCGGTCGCTTCAGTTCTGCAGCTTCATCCACATCGCAGCTGAGCAATGTTATTCTGCACTGTTTAATATTGCCCATGTAACACAGAAAGAGCCTGTAATGCAGTCTTAGTAGAAACAGGCTTTGGGTGTGCTTTAGTCAGGTGATGTATAGCATCTTTATTCTTATCGTGCCAGTGTAAGTTGAGAGATGCAGTGCATAATCTAGTCTGCTGTTGTACTGAAGAACAATTGTCACAATTCTTGTTGTCCTTGTTATAGGTAAAGAAACATGCAGTTTTGACTTGAGCAATAAGAAATTAATTTTGAACGTTAAGCATGGCATTCTAGGGTGAAAAGAAAAAAGGAGTTAAAAAAAGTGATTGTTAATGGGAGTGTGATGACTATGGAAAGCTTCTCTGGAAAAATTGCTTGTAGGAGATTCTTCCATTGGGGTTTGGAGAAATCAGGAGTATCATAAGCGTGTGTGTATATATAAAAAATATTTCTTCACAGTCTTGAGGGGAGGAAGTAGAAGAAAATCAAAGTGAAACAGAAATGGATAGAGTTGTTACAGAAATGAGAAATTACCTATGCTGGTTTGTTCTGAGCAAGTGAAATGTATTTTCACGCTTTTGTGTTTAAGTAGTTTATTTGTGACATGATTTTGCTATTAATTTCATAAAATGTATATTTAAAGTATACTTCAGTAAAAATGGAAAAAAATTTATTTTTAAAGCGTAGGTATGCATATAAAGTCCATGTAAAATGTAGGTGTTGAATATTTTATTCACGTTGCTGGTTTTGTCCACGTATGAATACGTGTATACGTACATAAGTAAAAGGATAATGGATAGCCTGGATTTTCCAATATCACACTGTACATTTTCAAGCATATTTTAAGGCTCAGCACGTCTCTCACATTCTGTTCCAAAGCCATAGAGACGTCTTTGTGCCAGGATGTGTATACATTTATGGAGGGTGTGAAATTTTTTACAATTTCCTTGGCAACCTAACAATATTTAGACCACCACAATTTTCTTATGCAATAAACATTTGCTGTTCAGCTGGCTAGGGCATCTCTGCTCTTCTCTTCCTTTGAGCTGTGTGACTGGGTTATCCCAGATAACATTTTTGAATTGTCATTTACTGGGCATATGCATGGACAAAGGATCTGTTTGGTCTCTCTAAATTTTTGTTTGTTTGTTTCATGGAAACGGACGCAAAAATTCTTTGTGATCCCATAAAAATTTTGTCAGGGGTGCTTACAGGAAACAGGGAAGATTTCCCTGGCAAAATACTAATTCTGTGGCTTTTCCTGCTGCTATTTCATATTTCCTACAAGAAGTCTTCCCAAGTCCTTTGAAGTCTTTTTCCTCATTTGCTGAAGGCTGCTTCAGTTCTTCGTTCACGCAGCTTTTCTGCTTTTCAGAGTGAACTCTTCAAAATCCAGAAGATGTACCTAAGTACATGATCAAAGGATACATTCAAATAGATGGAGAGATGTGTGGATTCAGAAGAGCCTTTCAGGAGCGGGTGCACCAAGGCTATAAAGGTTTCTCTTCCACCTTACTTGGGATCCAGGCTGGATAACCAGCAGGAATCACTTTCCTCCTCTGCAGGATAGTACTTCTATTTCTGGTCCCCAGTGGAAATCGGACACATTAGGCAGGCCTGGAAATGTAAATTAATAATAAAAAAAGAGGGAATATTATTCTTACAAAAAAAAGGTTGGTTTAGAAATCGGAAAATTACTAGTCAGTGGAGAATTTACTTTTGAGTTTCCTAATAGCTAACACTCATCCTCTGGCCTGGGAATGCTGTTTATTTTAAATGGTTAATGTAAGCCTGCATTGTAATGTAGCTAATGGCTCCAGAAGTTCATGGTTCTGCTGTGGGTGTTGGTTTGTCCCTGTGTCAATATGTGTTGTTGACCACACAGTATCAACATGGCCTGAACTTCTCCTACTCCTTTTCTTCCTGATCACCTTGTGCTCTGAAGGAAACGGCAGGAAATTATACTTTCTGGAGGGGAAATATTTCATTATCTGAGACACACAAAAGGTAAGGGCTGCCTCAGCTGGCAGAGGAATGATAACGGGGATTGCGGGATGCGACATAAACATAAATATCAAATAACATTCACAAAGAGAAGGGCGGGCTGTAACGTTTGTCAACGGCAAATGGACGAAACGGGAGTGGCCGCAGGAGGGCACCAGCACCTCAGGAATGGAGATGTGCTGCTGTCCCAGGCCTCATGGGCTGCCACAGCTGCCCTGCTTGCCACACATTTGAAAAGCAAATCTGGCCATAGCATTAGGTAGTCAGAGGGGTAAACATGTCCCACAGTCATAACAGTAGATGAACTCAGATTCGACTCGCTTCTGCTCTTACTTCCATGGGTCATTCTTTAATTATCTCTACTGTGTCCATCCAGATTAGACTGTAAGGTCCTTGGGGTAGTGACTTGTCTAAACGATGTATTGCTATGCACACCTATGACACTGTGAAAATAATTAACTGCTGTAATTATAGTGCCTGTAAAGCACCCTCACTTGACATTGCTACAGGGCAGTTAATATCATCTGAATGTGACTGTGTCAACCAGACTAAGACCTTGAATCTAAAACTGGAAGACGCTAAGCCCTCATTCACTAACATATTCTATTGTTTTTAAGTGTTTGTAGAAAGAAACCAAAATTTTACCCATTAAACTTTTCCTGAAGTGCTTCATGGGTGAGAATGACCAAACAGCCTGGGGACCAATGCTTCCCAATGGTGAGCATCTGGGAGAATGAGGTTCTAGCCTGTGCTCCATTAAATGTTAAAAACGCTTCTATTTGAGATAGAAGGAAATGCATTAGCAAGGGCTGTTGTGAGACCTTGGCAAGTTTTTAATCTATTTCACCATCTTCCAAGGTGCTCATCAGTAGAAGATGAGGTTTCTAGGGGTCATGGCCTCCCACAGACGCTGACCTCCCTCAATGTACTGTCGTGATGCTCAGTGTGGTGAATTGGATGTGTTGGCTCTTGGAAATAGCCCAAATCAGAAGCTATGGGCAATCCCTGTCTCACCTGGCTCTAGAAGAGCTGCCTGGGATGCTCTCCATCCCTTTTCTTGGCTCCCAAAGTGATGGAGTCCCTTGAGTATACACTGACCTTACCAGAGCTAAATGCTTGCTGCCAGACAGAGTTAACACATGAGGAACAAATGCTTTTCTTTCACAGACAAGAGCAGGTAAAAGATCATGAAGCCTTAAGGAAGGAGGGTAGAGGAGCTAAAAAGCACTGCCAAAGCTCTGCTCCTACTACCTGAGCTTTTGGGGTACACTTGGGAGCTTCTTCAGTACATTTCCTTCCCAGTACTCCTAGCAGCTCTGCAGAGGAGCCAGCTCTTGTGCAAAGGTGTTATTTTTGCAGAACAGGAGTCCTGAGCTCTTGCAGAGGGGTAATGAGGGACTGCTGGTTAGTAAAGGTGGCTGTCAACAGAGGAAATGTGCAAAAGTAACTTTATACCTAGAATGTGCAGAGATCAAACAGGATTAACATTGCAGAAAACCAACACAGGCATGTGTGCACTTGTGTGTGTGAAGCTTCATCCCGTGGTTTCAGGGAAAGGGTGGTGTTTGCTGCAGAAAGCACACTGGTGCCAGCAGGAGCTGGCCTGGCTGTGTCAGGGCTGCAGTTAAGAGCTTGAAACCAGCACCTAGAGCAGTGGTCAAGCTACTCAGCTGGAAGGGGTAATTCGGGACTGCTGGTCACTGCTGCCTGGGTTATTCCCTTTCTTTACCTCCAGTGGCCAGTACAACCTCAACAGCCCCCTAAAAGGAGGAAACAGCCTGGGTTACCCTATTCCCAGCTGAGCACCTCAACTGCTTAACTACAGGATTGGGCTCCTTTCACTTCTTTCCCTCATGAGTTTTACCTTCTTGGTATCCACTGAGGTGCCTTCAAGAGGGGGAATGGACTAGGATCTCATCTGGTTCGTTCACTGATTGGTGCTGAGGTGCAGCTTGGGAGGGAGGATGCCTTGGATTCACATCTCTCTTGGGCTGAAGGGGCCCTAGGCGTATGCATTAGTGCCCTTTCACCACCTGGGGCTTGGCATGGGCATTTTTTGCGCCACAGGTCCAGGCAGGGGCATCTATTCTGGCACCAAGGAGACCGTGCCCTACACTTCGGATATGGACTCAGATGCTACATCTCAGCAGTTGTCCTGCAACTACACGAGGCTGTACTGACAATTTCGGGCTGAAGAGGTCATGTGTATATATAGGCACTTGATTCAAAAAGGCCAGTGAGCCTGTTGTTACAAATTCATACCAAATAGGCTTTGTCACATGGATGTGCTTTAGCTTTTCAGCTCTCTTGGGAAGCAGGTTGGTGTTACTCCCATTTTAAATATGAGGGCTAATTGACTTTCTCCTACGGGCTACAGCGGATCATAGCCATGCAGATAACAGAGTTGTTTGCTGTCCTCAGGCTGTACTGCCCCATTTCAGTGTCCTCTCTGTGTCAAGGACAGAGGCCAAGCTCTGCAGGTCTCCCAAGCACATCTGCAGGTCTATTGAATTCAACAGGATCCAACACTTAGGAGAGCAGAATTTGGTCCTAAATATGCAAAAGATTTAAATGGGTGATTTGAGACACAAGGACAAGAGAGGGATTTCTGAAAAGTAACAAAAGGTTATGAAATTGCTAAGGGATTAAGTTGTTTGAATCATTGTTCCAGCTCTATTAAAAAAGGTATAAATTCATTTCAATTCTTAGCGGATTTCAAGTTGCCAATTTCTGAGCTTTCACAGCCTTTGATGTGATTCCAGCTTTTTATGATGTAAGTGGATTATTTTTTCCTTAATTCTGAAAAGGCCTTTTCCCTCCCAGCCCCCTCCAGAAAAACATTGCAGCAATCAGACTCTAACTAAATGCTGATTTTGGCTCATTGTGGATATTAACCTACTCTCCGCAGTGATCTATTTTTCGTATACTTCTTTCAAGACTTGAGTGTAAGATGAGGATACCAGTGGTAAACTGCTATTTTAAATAACAATGATCCTAAAACACACAATGGACCATGCACTCCCGTTCCAAACTGCATACATAAAGAACAGTTAATCCATCCTTTAAATACAGCCAAGTCTGGGGTGGAATATGGCAGCTTTTTAGCATGCAGAGCAGCAAAACACAATTTAGGCTGCAGCATGAGGAATAGTTTATCCAACTGAAAGCAAAAGGGAAATGTAGACAGGAAGAATGCAATTATGTACCTGGACTTAATCCAAGATACCTGAGCTGACATTTCTGCTCTAGCTGAAACAGCCCCAGAACCCTTAAATCAGGGCAAACAGTTAAGAATGTCCACCTTCTGCGGTGGCAGAGACCTCCAGTGGTACTAGGGTCCTTCCTGCTGACGTGGATAAGCTGGATCACTGCAGGTTCAGAGGAAGACATCTGCCTATTGAATTATCAGTGTTACAGCCTGTACATTACTAGCATAGTAATACCTCTGACAAGAATAATATACCATGTGAGAACTGCTGAAATCACAGCTCAGACAAGTGTGGCTGAAGATACTGATGTATATTTGGGACCAAAAATAATACAGCTTTTAACAGAGAGTTGCAAGGACAAACTTTGTATTTTCTCCATTTTGTACAGGTTGTACTTCCTTATGGGGCATCCAGCACCTTTTAAATTACACTGGCAACCAATGTCCCGAAGGGTCTGGTGGAGCATCCAGGAGCAGGGAGATGCAGAAAGTTTCCTATGGGCACGAAGGAAGAACGACTGTTCTGTGATTGGGGCTATAGGGGGATGGACCTGCCTTTTTGGTGACTGGCACGCACTGCAATGTATCGTACCATGAGCAGGAACTTGGCTATTGTCCAACCTAGAGAGTGGTTTCACTTTGCAATGGAACATACTCCTGCAGATTAAGCTCTTAGAGTAGACCATCTCCCTTGCCTTGCATAGCACTGAGTGTGTACTGTCATGATGTGGAGAATTTGGGCAAATGCTCTTCTGGCTTCTCTGGTATGAGCTTGCTGGCGGGTGTGCTGAGGATCACCTGGTGTCACTCCAGCAGTTTTTATTTTGAGAGTCCTCTGTGCTCTAAGCAACATCTTTAGGCTTTCTGTATTAATTGCAAATGTTGCTCTTGTGAGCAAAACAGTGGTTTGTGAATTTACATGTTTAGCTCTTATAAATGCCTTATCAGAAGGTTTTAAAGAGCAATCACAACCAGTCTCATTACTTGAGACCCACTAGTGATTCTTCTTTGATTGCTTTACTCTTTCTTAGGAGAATTCAGTACACAGGCTGTGAAACTGATACTGCTGTGATAAATATATGTCTGATTTTGGGGGTGGCTAGGAATTTGTTGTTTGTTGTAAGGAAAATGTTTTCTCTGCATAAGCGTTTAATGAAAGAACGCAAATGTTGAACAGATACAATTAATTTGCATTAGTCCAGACCTAAATTTTACAAACAATTGAAATCTGAAATTTTGTGCTAAAGGTGTGTCCAGCAGTTACCTTCAGGATGTTTTTCCTTGGGGAAAAAGATTGTTTAATCTAACATCCAGTATGCACTAGATGGCACTGTTTTATAGCGTGTGTACCTGTAGTTTGTCCTGCAACCGAGTTTATTGCTCTGCAGGGAAAGTTAGTGCTCAGACAGTTGTTACATTTGAAATACTGGTAAACAAAATCAACGTCTTACACAGGATCTGATTATTGTCATCTAATATACAAATTGGCTCAAAGCACAATACTGAAACCACACTTGGTTAGGGATTTTGGCCTGGAATCTGGAAACAAAGTCCACAGCTGAAGCTTTAAATCACACCAACTAAACAAAAACCAACTAACGTTTTTGGGAGGTTTATACAGACTTTGAACCCTCACAACCCTCCTTAGTCCGTGGTCTGAATAGTCCTGGAAGCCGTGCAGGAGCACAACACCAGAGACAAGCTCACCCTATAGACATACATGTATACCCTGTACACCCTTGGACACTAACTCACTGTCATCACTGGGCCCTGGATTTGGCCTAAAATATGCAGCATAAACATACCCTGTCTGACTTTGTAACTTCACTGCTTTTATCTGTAAAATGAGGATTTCACTTTATTTTCCCTCTTATTGGATTAGCCTGTAAATCATAGCTATGTTCAGGTTTCCCCTTTTTTGTCCGGGGCCTCACGACTGCTATTACTATGAATAATGCTACGTGTTCATAACGTATTATGGTCCCAAAATAGCAATGAGCTATATAGGAAACTGTGTCCCAGGATAATACCAGTGTGTTTTTTACAGTCCAAGTAGATATTCATTTGAATAATATTAAGATTCCCCTTGCAGAATAGCAGACACTGGTTGCCTAAATTTAGGTGTTACACCCTATATACCTGAACACAGAATGACATTGAGTTGCTTATTACTCTATTGCACACACTTACTGCTAATGTCACTTACGGGGCTGTGAGAGGATGAGTGTGAGACCCAGCTATTTGTGGTTTTTTTTTTTTTTTTCTTCCTGTGACAGAAAAGCTTTTGGCGGCTCTGGATTACTAGGTCACATTCATTTGCAGTCCTTCTGTGGTTTGAAACTGGCAGTCCATCAGTGATAGACAAAAGCAGTAACCTAGTGAGCCACCAAAGCACTTTTGAGAGCCAGTTTGCAAGCATTTCTGAGGAGGCCAAGATCTGTCTTCCCTCTCACAAAAACGTTTTGACTTGTTTTTGTTCACTAGGTGGCACAAACGCATAAGAGATTGATTTGGAAAAGTTTTCTCTGCAGTTTTACGGTTGATGTTATAAATGTGTCCAGGATAATCTTGAATGTGTTTCAAGAATGTTTTGGGCTCCAAAGTTCATTTTTTGAAGAAAGACCCATACTGATATGTTCACTGGGGACAAGCCAGTGCACCAAGTCTTAGTTATCTGAGCAATGCTTCTTCCAGTGCTTTGATATGACCAGCTGTATTCATGTCCTTCATGTTCATCACCACCCTTCTTCCCTTCTTGGTCTTCTCCCAGGTCATAGAACCAGGGGAAGACAAATTTTCACTAGAACAACACTAGCTTAAAGATGATAATGCACATTTTTCTTAATTGGAGAGGCAAAATGCTTGGGGAAAAACTTTACATTTTCTCAGCTTTTATATTCTCATCCACTTAAAAAAAAATATTACATGTAGATAATTAGTTATTGGGACTTTATCTCCTATCCCTGCCATACTGAGAGGTAGAATTGATTGGCAAAAAAAGCAAAGATTTACCAGGAAGATGCATTTCTTGACCCTTCTTTTCTTGTGTACTTTTGCCAAGAGAAAACTTCAAAATAGAAAATGATCCACTGAAAAGAAAGAGAAATTTAATTTTCCAGTTTCAGTGAGGAAGCTGGATGTGTCAGGGAGCCAAATTTGTTTGTAGAACTTTTAAAAAAATAAAAAAAAGTTCAATACTGAAAAAAATCCCACCAATTCCAATCATGGAGGAAAAAAGTGAAGAAAGCCCCTAACTGGATAGCAGGAACAGTGTAAACTGAACAGCATTAAAAGAAATACTAGTAGATGCAACAGATGGTGGCCATGTCATTCCTCACCTAAGGTTTGGCTGGAGGGAGGGAGTGGAGGCAAAGCTAGTGGCACAATGATGAGGGCTGACCTGCCTCCCGCCTGCCTGACAGCCATGCTGCTTCTCTCAGAGCTGGAAGGATTGAGCTGGAGTTGGGAACTTTAAGACTTAATTCATTGTTTGAGGTTTCTTTTCTGGCTTGGCAATACAGGTTGGCTTCGTACATGTGCTTTTAGAAAGTGCTAGCATAAATCCCAAAAGATCTGTGTCCTCTAATCCTTTCTCTAAGGATCTAATTTACTACTTAAGGTTTCCACAATTTCACCAAAATGGTATTTTCCAAATATGGCTTTTTTGTTTGACATATATTTACATACATACATATATTTTATTTTCTACCTTGATAAATTCTTTCCTTTAAGCGATAAGGAACTCTTGGGTTTCTCTCCCTGCCTCCACTGCTTAACTCTGAGGATAATAGAAGTGATGTGATTTCAAAGTCAAGGGTGAGTGCAAGACCTGCCGACTCATGAGGTTTGTGCTATGAATAAGGAGGGAGCAGGCAGTGGCAGAAAGCCACCACAACCATTAAAATGCAAGTGGAATATCGAACGTAGGGAGGGCTCAGGCTTTGAAAACGAGTAACTTAAACATTTTCTTTCCAAACATCTGTAAATTGTTAGTCTGATTTATTTTGAATTAAAAAAATCTTTTTTAGCAGACTGACAGCTTATTTTAATTTTCAGCCATTAGACTTTTCAGCCAGTTAAATTAGATGCTGTGCCATTGCCTTTGATGTTGGAGAAAGGTGCCCCTGCTCATCAGGTATACTTGGGTCCTTTACCAATGAGTACTGTTTTTTTTTCCTTCCTCTGTGGGCAATACCCTTTTACCAGTCTTTTAGTCCTGTCTGATCAAGTCCTTGAGGCTGTCTGCAACCCCTCTTGAGACTCTGATATGGCTTTTTAGTCCTACTGAAAACAGCATTAGCTCGCTTCCTAGGCCAGTCAGATGAAGCAGTGTCTTGGTTTAAAGTGATGTTACCAAACACTATAACAAACATGGGATGTCTGTCTCTCTGCATGGAAGCAGCCAACATAAAAAAATTTCAGGACTTAAAGCACCCATTTCCCCATTGTTTCCCCTCCACCGTTGGCATTTTGCTTTTGTTACAGTGATTGTTTGTTCAGTGAAATTACTTACTCTCTTTTTCTGGAAATCCCAAACTCAACTCGTATAAGCATTTTCACCTCTAATTTCAAAAAGATTTATGGAAGAAAGGAAATGTGTTGGACTATATCTCTACCATTCACTTTGGTAACCAATACTGACGGGAGTTCAAATAAATGCCTGCGATACTGAGTTTGGTGCTCTGACAACTGAAATAGCTGGACTTGATTTTTTTTTTTTTAATCTACAGCTGAGTGAGGACTTCCAGGTAGTTCAGATCTGTGCCTTGCCGCGACCTTTCTAGCAAATACATCTAACCCTGAAACTTGTTAAAAATTTAAATCTGAATTTAATTAGACTTATTTCTACCTGAAATCATATGAGGTAGAAGAAGAGTTAAGTGTTTCTATAGATGATCATCTTCAGCATCAGATGATCCACCTACGTATACATTTCAAGTAATCTGAAACTGCTGGATTTTCCTTGTTTTCAGGCCCACACCGTAGGATTTAATATTGTTTTATCCCAATCTATGAAATTCTTCCTTGGCATCTGAAAACCTTCCAGTTTTGCTTGAATGCAGTAGCAAGCTCAGCAGAGGTTTGGATGAATGAGTTATTTTGGCAGGTCCCAGAATTTACTCATCTCTAATAAAAGCCTGACCACCTTACAACTGAACCCAATACAGGTTGTGGCAATGACACCGCAGGGTGTTTCACTTTTTATGATTCCTCTTGTTAGTGTCATAAAGGTCTTTATGGCCAAGACAAGTTTTCTGTTGACCGTGGCCAGCAGACAGTAAACACACCTTCCAATAGATTACTTGATCTCTGAGTGTTGTTAGGTTTGGACTTTATAGTAACAAGCATGCATTAATGTTTCTAGATTCAGGCCTCCATTCTGCAGACTTCCCTAGATGCTTGAACTTGTAAGCAATATGGGCACCATGGTTACACGGGTTTCATCAGGAACAGTATGATGAGCATCTTGCTGGGTCTGGGCAGTATTTGGTTAATGTGTAAGAGAGCAAAAATCTCCCTCCATCTCTGCCCATCTCCTTTGAACATCTGACAAAACATACACTGACAGATTCCTGAGCAATCCTCCAAGACAACAGGTATCCCAATGCTTTCCCAGACTTTCCTCTGTTCTCCCTTGTTGTGACAGGTCCTAAGCCGTAAAACTAATGAACTACTTCCACCTAATACAAATATAACAAGTACAGGATAAACCCAATGGAAATCCATGCAAAAAAATTCAGTGACAGAAACATGCAAACATGGATTGAGAAAGTGGCTACTTGTTTAAATTCTTAATACTCTACCATTTGTACAGTGTTTTGGGAGTCCTCAACATTGAGGGATTCTGACAAATTACTTTTCATGGAAAGTGTTTAATGACTAGGCATAAAACAAATTCATCAGAAGCACTTGTCCAGCCTGAAAAGTTTAGGTCTGGATAACTTTAGTCACCTCTTTTATACAGAAGTTGGACTGAATATTTTGCAAGATCAGGTTTTGCCATGTTATTTCTATTAGTTTATTTCCCACCCCCCCCGATATTTCAGTAGCTTTTCTTTCTGTACCTTTTCAGCTTTTTTTTTAACCAACCTTTCTGGAAACTCAGAGTTTGATTTATGCACAGTTATGGGTGAAGTGTGATATGGATATGAATCAGGTAATGCAGCTCTATAAGCTACCAAATGTTTTACGATGTTATACTGAGAAACTGTACCTTTGCAGTAAGTGGTGGATGAAAAGCACCTCATCAAATCAGAGGGAATCCTAGAAGTTTCACAGGGAGCGTGAGTGACTTTCCCACATCTTGAGTGGCTGGCTTTTCCTTCCTATCAGCCTCCCATTAGCCATTCCAGCAGTAATGGTCTCGCTGGCCTCTGATGCACTGACAAGATCGTATAACTTAAGAGCTTAGGGAAACACACAGTACAGTTGCTGTAATTTGTTCTTCCAGCTTAACTAATGGCTTGTGAAGTTGGAAATCTGTGCCCTGAGTGTGATGGATTTTGTTTGGAAATTGATCCCAGTGGATAATTCATTTAAAAGAGTTCCTAGAGATGAGACGTGTACAGGGAAACCTATTTAAAGCAAGGCTCATCTCAACATACGGGGCCAGCACAGAGATGCGAGAAAGAATCCTTACATGATAAAGACTCATGTATATTTAGTGTGCACAGTCACACTGAATGATTTTCAAAGCTGCCTTCTTCCTCTTTTTTTTTTTTTTTTTAATTCATACATCATTCTTTGAGCTGTCTTTGCATGCTATCTTTCCCATGGCACTTGGCCGAGAAAGAGGACACAGGGCTACCCTATAGTGGGAATCCAAGAGGAGAAGGTCAGTCATTCTCAGCCCACAAAAGAGGACTTATCAATCAATTGTCAGACCATGAGGCCAGCGTGTCCAGCGTTAAAGAAGTCTGAAACAGATCATCACAAACACCTCACAGCTCTTCTGTAGCAAGTGCGTGGAGGACGTGGGAGGGAACTGAGCTAGCTGTTCCTTCAGGTCTGAGAGAAAGTGTCATCGTTCAAAACCCGTTTGATAAACTGTCTTGCAGTTCCAGCAAAAACTGTACACAAAGACAACCGTCTGCAGGGTTAGGAATTTTGGATCAGAAGAGGGAGGGGACACGTGGGGACGGTGGAGAGTAAGGAATGCAGCTAAAGGGTTTTAGAAGACCTATTCTTAGTCTCTTCTGTGCTGCTAATTGTTTAAATAACTGCTCTTCTGGTAGAAGATTTTTTCCATGTATGTGTTCACAATCTCACCACCAATCACACAAACCAAAAAGTGTCTGGGAACGTACGTGCGAAGCAGTGGTTGCAGCCAGCAATTCTCAAAAGGTATTGGCGCACCAAAGCTAGTGCATAGTATGTAAGACTTTAATACAAGCTGGGTAACTCAAATTGAAGATGCAAACAGTAATGTGAATAATTAACTCTGAGGAGGTTCACATCTGTATCTGAAATGTTCCAGCTGCCCTCTCCATGTGTACAAAAGGCTGAACCATAATGCTGGATTCAAGCAGACATAATCTGGGAAAATTCAAGGCAACATGTAATCTTCCTTACTGGCAGCCATCTCCTTAAAGAGAACAAAGAAAACTGCAGATGTGAACTCTAGGAGCATTATGGACACTTGTGATTTTAATATGGATGCTATGTGTACAGTTCTTCTTAAAGAAAATAGAGAGCTGAGAGAAATGTTAAACTTAAGTCAGAGGGAGACTTGAAATCCATTTTGGTAGGTACCGTAATATAGATTGCCCTATTAAGGGCAGTTGGCCCTAAGTTTATTTTTATATATTTATTTATATTTAGAGTGGAGGCCTGTTGGCTGGAGTCAGGCCTTGCATGACTTCATCCAGGATGCCATTTCCTGGGTTCATTAGGGATCATTTTAGTCTTATAACACCTAATATTAATTTGGGTTTAGGCAGCAAATACAAAGCTGAGGCTAGCTTAGATTCTGGTCTCGTTTTGTTAAAGTATCTGTTAATGGCCTATGGAGAAGGGTTTGG
Source organism: Gymnogyps californianus (assembly GCF_018139145.2). Lineage (NCBI taxonomy): Eukaryota > Metazoa > Chordata > Aves > Accipitriformes > Cathartidae > Gymnogyps > Gymnogyps californianus. The sequence goes on from NC_059473.1 coordinate 22,066,014, forward strand.
GTTAATCCAGAGATGGACTCAAGATGCTGCCATTCTTGAATCTGGACACACATTTAAAAGCTCCAGTGCAGGAGGTGGGTGGAGGGCTACTTGGACCGTTATAAATATTTCAAGATGATGAATAAACAAAGGATAGATATTTTGATTTCATTCCATTTCTGTTATCAGCTGCCAATTCTTTACAGTCCCCACCCTAACTCTTAAGGATAAAGCCAGACTGCAGAACCATTGTAAGCCTCCTCTTGACACTCTTAGCTATGACAATTATTAGACTGAATCAGTTTGCATTGCTGCAGGAGCCACATGTCCCTCTGGCTACAGCTGAAAGTGTTAATGAGTCGCTGCTCATCCAGGTAACATCTTTAATGTACTCTTGAAATGAACAACAGATCTGCTTGCCTCTTGTAGCTGATAGGCACTGTCCTGCATGTGAACATCGGTGATGGAGAGGGAAATCCACTTGAGGACCATGTTGTGCAGAGTTGCAGGGGGCTGAGGTGTGCTTCTTGCTTATCTCCAGTGCTGCTTTGGGATGACCAACCATGGCCGTCTTCTCACAGAAGACCCTGCATAATGTTTCTTCCTAGCATCGTTGCTGCCTAAGCCATTAGTGAAATTGTAGGCAGTGTTTCTTGTTAATAAACCATTCAGGTGCCCTCCTGGAGAGGAGCCACACCCAAAAAGTTGATGAAAAAGCAAAAAAGAAAAGAAAGAAAAAATAGAAAGGAGGGAGTGGGGAATACGAGAAGTTTTCATGAGTGTTTTGGGTTTCTGGACTGTATCTTCAAGCATGTCTCCGAGTTGATTTGCAGGCAGAGAGAAGCTTGTGCTCTGAAGCAGCCGGATGTGAGCCAGCTGTAAACTGAGAGTGCTGTGGTGTGTTAGGGCAGCGTTGAACCTGGGGTAGCCTAAACCTGGCTCTCAGCAGGTCTTGTGTTCACTGCTGGGCTAGCCACGATGCCTAGATGATTTCATGTTTGGAGCTGGCAGGCTTGGAGAGCACAAGCAGAGTCACCTTACTTCAGCGCACAAAACACGATGCAGATATGCCCTTGTGCTGGTGAGAAATGCTGGCAATCTGTCTCCCACTGCCAGTGCTGAATTTACTGCCGAGAGTCATCCATTAACGCAGGTGGACGTGCCACCTCTCTTACATCCGTGGGGGTCCAGGGCAGGTATGAAGATCATCCATGAGTGAAAGTTAACGTTACACTCAAAATTTTGTCCTGCAGAAAGAAAACATACCTTATATGTAATGTCAAACATTATTTGTGTAACTGAATTGCTATCAGTATAATTAGTGAAAAATTATTAGTCCAGTTCTAAATATTAGAGAAAAGGAAAATAGCATACAATTCTAGAAAATATCTCAATAATGATGCAATTAAAATTGCTATATACACGCTCCCTTGTACCTACCATTTCTCTGCTCTTATGCATACCCTTCCACTGCCCTTTGGGTCCTGAAGTCACTGGCTTCAGTCTGGAAGAGGAGTTAGTGTGTCATCAGTGTACTAAGTCCTACACGTGGAAGGCGATGATGGTGGTGTTGAAGGCTTTTTCCTCTTACTCTAGGGTACATTTGGGACTATTTTTAGTTTTGTTTTTTTTTTCCCCTAACATGCTTTAATACTTGGTTTTTTTCATCAGTCAGCACCTCCACGTTACACCCAGATTTGCTGTTTGGAGTGTCTTACATCTATTGGATACTTGGTTTCTTGTTCACTTTATTCCCCCTAATACCAGTTTTACACATTTCACGAGTCTGCAGTTCTTTGACTGGTGAGATGTTTACGTTCTCAGGGCTTCCAGTGCTGTCTCGTGCTCCCTCTCTGATCATCCCATGCCTGTACTCCTCTACCCTGTGACCTGTATCCTTGCTTTCAAGCCTTCTGCTGCCATACCTTGCCTTTATTCACCTAGACTATATTGTTATTCTAGACAATATTTCATTCTACTTCATTCATTACTACAGAAGTGCTACTTGTCACAACTGCCTCTATAAAAATGATGGTTGTACAACATAATTAAACAAAGATAAGTGAAATAAAACAGATAAAGCAATTGCCACCTGGTCATTAAAAAAATTACTTTTACAAGGGAATAAAGTGAAAGCAAGCTGTAGGTAGGCCGAGACAAGTCCAGACAAGGCTTGCAGAGTTAGTATGAAGCCTGTGGTCTGTCACTAGCCCTAGCAATACTGTATTTACTGAGTTTCGAGGGAGAAGAGTATGAGGTGACTGGTGGTACTGTTAACTGCACCTTGCAGGGTATTTGCCCATCTTTGATGAAGCTGCTGCTTCATCATACCTGATAGCTGACTCTTCTGCTGTCTTCTGAAGGATCCCTGCCTTTCCAGGAGAGTCCTACAGCCCTCCGTAACCTCATGGGTTATGAGGCATGAGGTGGTGCTGCTCACTGTCGTGGCTCAGAGGAATATGAGAATTCAGGTTTTCTTGCTCCAGAACGTTCGCTTCTTGTGAATGGTAATGAATCAATTGATATTTGCTGTTAGCAGCAACAGACTTTTGTCAGGCTCCTCATTGTATAAGTTAAGGGACATTTTTCAGACACAGGCACACATGTAATTGGCATAAAGCACTGGAGAATTGTGTCCAGGTTGTGTACAGATCTATAAATGTGCAGGAATCAGATTTTCCATCTCAAGGTACATTTTACTTCATTATGTAGGAAAACAGCAGGATCTGCATGGGTTTTTTTTGTTGGGTGGTTTTTTTTTTTTTTTTTGGTCCCCAGATGTTATGAGAGGACACTTAATTAGTTTGCACAATCCCTAGGAAATATCCCACTTGCATGAGGAAAGGATAATGCGTGACAGCCTCTGTATGTTCCAGTTGGGAGGGCAGTGCTTTTCTCCTTTCTCTCTTTTCTTTCTCAGGTGTGTGGCTATTTTTCATATCCAGGACAGTTCCATTTCTCTGCTCAGTCAGGCACTCAACCGTTTTGCCTAATTATATCTAATGTTTTACTCATAGTATTATGCTCTTCTTCAGAGGAAATGAAAAACAGATTGTCTCCTTGGCAGCAAAGAATAACAAATGTGCTGCATCGAATAGCTGCTAGATGAAAAAGGGCCACAATCCGCCTCCGTGCCAACCAGTGCTGAAGACACTCTGACAGACAGGAGGCTGCTCTTAGAGCTACTCCCTGCTCCCTTGGTGTCTAAAAATGCTCTGAAGTAAAGTTAAGGTTACTTTTCTGAGATGCAATTGTGGATATCTGACTAGGCAGAGGGTATTGAAAAATTTCCAGTAGACTTTTAAAATTTATTTCAGTGAAGTTTCATTGAAAATAATAATAATAATAAAATGCTGCACTTCGATAAGGTTGAAAGACAACATTTCCTTATCTGGACACATCTTTGTATTTTGGCTTTTTTTGGAGGCAAATTTTATTTATATATTGAACTTGTTGCAATTAAAAAATAATGAATCTCTCCCTCTGAAAGCAAATATATATATGGAAATTAAAATATATTAAAAAAGCAAAATCACACGAAATATTTTGCCTTTCAAAGCAGGGTATTTTAGTAGACCTGAATTTATTACTTTTTTCTGTTGGAAGTTTTGCTTCACAGAAACATTGTGGGTTTTGTCTTTTTTTAATGCTTGGTACAATTCCCCCTACCCTACTGAACTGAGACTCTAGAATTTGGCTAGTTCTGTGATTGTAACGGTGCCTATGCCATCTATACGTGTTACTTACACATTTCATAAGGTATTTCAGATTCCTCTTATCCATATTACCAAGAAGTTTTTATTAAGAGTGTGAATTAAAGTAGGTGAATGTTCATGACTTTTTATAAATGAGGCACAAGTCCAACATTTGATTTATTTCCTTTAACATTTGCAGGTACTGACTATTAGATCAGAGTCACAAAGATGGAAGAATGAGCAGAAAAACTGTCACAAAAAGTACTTACCTCGACTTTGTGTAATTCCATCCTATTCCATTGCACCCTATACCGACTGTTAGGCTCTCTTCCAGGAATGGTGTCTGAGTGCCTCTGGGGACTTCCAGTGCTTTTTTCCTGGGGCGAATCAAAAAACGGGAAGCCAGAAGTCCTTCACTGGTGCCCAGTGCAGACAATTCTGCTCTAAAAATCCTTTGGTGGACTGGATTTGAAAAAATCCTTTGTCCCAACTCGTCATGATGTACATTAGGCAACCTACCTTTTCTGGCATTGCTACTTTTCTTCTTCCACTGTTACCTAATTTCAGTGAGAAAAGTGAAATGTGAAACTCATGATGATTGCATGTTCTGCTGGTTATGCTGGTGAAACGGATAGTTTTCATGTGACGTGACATACAGTTCTGCTTGCAGCGGGCTCTGTTTGATACCTTCATAGCATATGTTGGGAACTGCATTTCATAATTCAAGGAATCTGCAATGACTGGAGTGGGCAAGCCCAAACAGAAAAGCCTGTGGAATTAGTCTCATCACCCTAGGAGAGGTGGTGGTGGACGTCTCTATTCCATCCTATTCCAAATGATTTCTCATTAACTTGATGAAAGGGAGCAGAAAATAATTATTTTTCCTATTGTGCTAGTAAGATCCCCAAATATTTTGTTAAAACAAGTTTATGAGTCTGAATGTCATCACTGCAACCATGCTGAGTTTCAAGAATATGTAGTTCTTGGTTGTTTAATCTGTGATGGGTTTTGTTTTTTGGGGGGGTTTTGCTTCTTTGTGTTAAGCATCTTACTTCACTAATTTTACCTGCTATGCCAGCTCACTACTCAAGACAGGATTGTTCATATCTATCTAATTTTCCCATCTGATTTCCGACGCACAAATGTCTGCTTTTTGTTTGTATTGACTACTGAGCCATTTCAATACTGCATCTGTGCAGACAGACTTTCTTCTGCTTTTTCACAGGAGGTCAGACATAGCACTATCTTGCATCTTACCTTTCACTTACACAGACAAATCCTAGCCTTCCATCATTACATTATAGCACTGTGCAAATGAGAGGCTCATAAACATTGTCTATCCTTCCCTTACCAGCCAGAAAGCCTCATCAAATATATCTTGTTCATGTTACTGTTACCAGTCAGAGAGCTCAGTCTCCAGCTAGATGATGAATTTCAGCTTTGAATCATCAGTACTACTCAGTCTTGTTAGAAATATGATGAAGAAACGCATATTTGTTCGTATGTGCAAAAAAAAATGCTGGGTTTTTGGCTGGAAATGGAAAACAGAAATCAAGACAGAAAACATGTTACCCTGCAGATTCTCAAAGCCTTACATCAGCCTCCTTTTGGTTGTGGCATACTGCTGCAGTGGTTGGGTTACCTCTGAGCCAGGGTCCTCTGACCTGGCATATCTCATCAAGACAAGCGCTGATGAGAGCACCCTGTGACTGCCTACCTTGCCTCTGAGAGGTGGATACTGAGGTGCATCATGGCAAGGTAAAGTCTGGCTTAAACTCTGTCCTGAAGGAGGATGGACGGCTATGACTATATGGCCCTTAAAGGGCTGGGACAGTAACTCAGAATCAGGATAATTTTTGTTCCTAATGCTTTTATTGAAAAGTTGTCTTCTATGGCTTTCTTTTCCATTTTCTACCTGGCTCTACTTCTGATGATACCACTTTGGAAACCTAGCAGGTTGCCCTTTCAGAATAAGGGGTTTATATTCCCATCTCTTCATATCTGCTGGGTTGTCTAGGTGAGTTGCCAGGTTACGCGAAGAGACCAGAGGCTGTGGCAATGCTGTTAGCTCCTTTTCCTCTCCAGCTTCTCTGCTCCCTCTCCAGCTCCTGAATAGCAGGACCAAGTCCAGCACTGCGAAGGCATGCAGTGTCTCTGAGCACCAGAAGGACATAACAGCGCAGGGACCTGCCAGGACAGAGCTAGCTTTCGCCACTACTCCATAGTATGGTAAAGGTAAGGAGAATAGTGTCCCATAATGCTGAAGAGAGTAGCTATGTTGTGGAAAGAAAAGAAACATTGATTAGATCTGGAGATTTTATAGTGTAGAGATTGTGTCCTATAAGCAATGCTCACTGCTCCTCCACAAAGTGTGACCTAAGACCAGTTTAGGACAGCTGGTGAGACTTTCCAACTTGTAAACAAAGGATATGGAATGGAGAGAAAATTAAGATAACACTGAAGTCTTAATCACAAATGAACAAAGCATGTGACATTCCAGACTTTTGTGTGTGCTTGTAATCACTAATCTTGTTTTAAAGAGCAGCAGTAGGGACTCATTCTTAATTTCTACTTCAGCTTTCCTTTTGCTGTTTTTTTTTGTGTTATCTTTTAAAGTTATTTTTTTAAATGCAGTTAATCCGTCTTAGAAAACAGCCTTTTAAAAAGTGTTTTTTTTTATTGTTCCATACAGCCCTTGCTTTCCTACCAGCTCAAATCATGTTGACATATTCACACAGTTGAAGCTGGCATTTTGACACGTGTACACATCGTTTTCATCTGCTTCCTGGGGATGACTCCAATGCCTGAGGTTTCTTTTAACACTCTGAAAAGCCTCTGGCTTTGTGCAAGGCTGCATTCCTAAACAGTATACCAGCTCTGAGGTTCAGCCAATGTTTACTTTGTGAGAGAACCTTTTAATATCAAAAGGAAAACAGTCTTCCTACATTCCACGTAGGTAGATGCTATTTGCCATTTAAAAAAAAAAAAAGCAGTAATAATAATGATAATGATAGATGAAATTGCTATTTCAGGGGAAAAGTCATAATTACAGTTGAATCATGGCTGTGGGCTGACAAATAGATAAGCAAAACATGTTCTGCTGAGTCAGGCACGTGATTAAGAATACATCTTCTCGCTTTGCCCTTTATGAAAACAGGAGTGACTGGTGGTGAGGATATATTTCATTTTTATTGGAGAACTACTTAATATATTCAGCTTCAGGGGGAGACTGGCTATAATAGGACAAATTGTTAGCTGGTTTAAGTCCAGACCTCTGTAGTGATGATCTAACTTTGTTGATTTATCAGCAAAGGATGTGGCCCAGTACATCTGAAAGATATGTTTCTTGTTGATGGCCCTCCAAGGCTAAGCTAATTTCAAGCTGTAAGAGAAGTGATTATTCCACTCTTGCCACTGCATCTAACTAGGTGCTCATGCCCATCCCTTGCTTTGGCGATCATGCAGCAAGCTGATCTGGCTAAAAATGTTTACTCTCTTTTTTGGTAGAGTTCCCATTCTGCCAGCTCGGCTGATTGCAGGACCACACTGTTGCTGGAATTTGTGCAGGGAAGGCAACAAGAATGCGCATGGGGTAAAGGCAAGGCACCCCTTTCAAAGGCACCTCACAGATCAGTTTAAGACATCTGTGAAAATGCTCCATTAGATATAGAGTTGCAAACTGGGACCTTGCTCTTGCTGAGGTGAGCAGTAAAACTCCCCTGTGGTAGGACTGGGTTCTTACTGAATAAATCTGATGATGTTACAGAAGAAACGTCTTTGTTGTCTGTGTAAAATGCATGTATCGTGGGAGTGAGGAGAACAAGAAACAGGCAAAATAAAATTTTTTTTTATACAGTTATGGTTTCCAATGCTGAAGGATTAAATCAATTATGGAAAATATACGTTCTGGAAATTGAAGCATGTGGCATACGGAGCATGTGGAACGCCTTTGTGAGCTGGGGAACCAAGAGTCAGGAAGGAATGGGGGAAATGTCTTTCAGTATTTGTTGGATTCTGATCTTCAAAAGCATGTATTATTGTAAGTAGCATGCTCTAGCAAGAACAACGATCACTGGAAAAATGGTGCCATTAAAGATGATTTTAAGTTCAGGGTTTAATGTGTTATTTTTCCTAAACCTAGAAATGTGCTTTTATTTTTAAAGATTGCTCTCATGGACTGTCAACTGTTCATTTTAGGAACCAAGAAGAAATCTTTCCAAAGCTATATGAGGATATATTAGTTTTACCCAGGGTGAATGTGACACGAGCACTTTCCTGCAAGAATGACCCTACTTATTTGTCTTCTACTCAGCAGTTTATCTGTTTTTACAACAATCCAAATAGATTCAAAGGGATGGAGGTCTGATCCATTTGTTTTTTCCCACACAAGATGCGTTTCAAATGTTTTGCACTTTCGCAAATGTGCAATCAATCTCATTCAAAGATGTGCAGCCCACAATATTTAGTCCTGACAACTGTGCCGACATGAAGAAAGAAGGTGCAGCTTTGTTGTTCTGAATCACTTCATGAAGACCAGCCAATCCAAACAGATTTTATTTGGGTGTAAGGCTTTTTTTGGTATTATTGCCAAGACTGCTTCATGCTCAATTAAAAACAAAACATGCTGAAGCCCTAAACCTTTTAGCAATTCCAGATCTGCTAATGATGTCAGATTGGGCAGTTCCCCACCAAGGAGACATCATCTATTACAGAGGCTGACATCAGTGAGAGATGATGGTCTGCTGTCAAAGCTCTTTACTGGGACACAGGAGAACTAAACTCAGTTTTCACCTTCCCAGTGCAACCTTTGTGTGACCTTGATGAAACCACTCCTCTCTCTGACTTGACATCATGGTACTTAGGGAGTTTATGACATACTCACATGCCGGATGGTAGCTTCTGAAAAGAGTGGTTAAAGTGCTGCACGGGAAGCTTGTCATCGTTAGTAATGTGCTTTTGCAATTTAGAAGGTAGTTTAATTCTGGGTTATACATTTGGGTAACATTTCACTGGCTGTAATGTACTGAAATGTATCAAGTTCCACACAACACAGTAAGTGTGCAAGACCACCGGGATCAAGCGGACACGTACATCTTTCCTGGAGCCTTCTATTTCTTCTCTAGCACTAGTTTGCCTTCATTTAGGCAATTCGAACAGGAAGTACCAAAAGTGTGTCTTCATGCCAAATTGTCATCTTGACCGCCATCTAATAATGGTCTCTGTCATTAATTACAACTTTTCAGGTGCTGCAACTCATAAAATTGGGAAAATGAAGTCGATGGCAACCAAAGTCAGGAAGAAGGACAGTCTGTGCCTTTTTCTGAACTTCTTAGGTCACTCTAGAGAGTGCAGTTCCTACCAAATTTCATGATTTTAAGGTACCTGTTATCTCAGTAGGTGTCTGCCCCAACAGGGGTGCTTGCTTCCACAACTGCTTCTGATAACCAAGTGAATTTTTTCCTTAAAAATGGTAAAGTCTTCTGCCAAATGGCTGTCTGAACAATTACATTTGAACTGAAAAATGGAAGGAAAAAACATTGTGTCAGGTCAACCTGAAACAGAAGACTTGCAGTTTTCTTGGTGATATCAGGTCTCATCCATCACATTTTTGTAGTTAAATATTTGTTCCATTAAAAATAAAATGCATCAAGAGAAATATCGTTTCAGTGAAAATAGATGTAGGTAAATTTGGTCTCAAAACGTTGCTTCAATATGGAAAATGGATTCACTCCCTTTTTGTCTTTTTCCAATATTATTACTTTTTTGGCTGTTCTCATGATAGTAAGGAAAACTCAGAAATTTCAGGAGACAGCCTCTTGTGAAATCATAGTCTAATTTCCCAAGAAGGAGAGAAAGAGCGGAAACACATGATAACAGCAGGGAAGTTGTGCTCTCCCAAAGTTTACTGGCATCATGCACTGGGTGAATATCTGTATTCATGTTCAGCAGTAACTTTTTTACAGAGGAAGTCCCACCGAAACCAGTGGGAACAGTATTTTATATAAGAATGAGAACTGCTGAAGGGTAGGAAATATGGGGAGTTAATCCTAGTTCCAGGGAAATATGTGAGGCTGCCTTTTGCTTAATGGCAGAGCTCAGATTTAGTTGGACCTCTCCAGACGTTTTTGGGTGTGGGGTTTTTTTGTTTGTTTGTTTTTCCCCCAAACTGTTATGTAGATTTTCTCCCTTTGAAAAGCTTCTCCTAGATGTCCAGATTTCTGCCAGCATCTGGCACTGGCCAACCTACTGCAGTTCCTGACTGCAGTGCACACGAGCCTTGATGTTAGTGGGATGCACAAGTGGATACGTGCTTTTTTTGTCCGTGTTTACTTCATGGCTTGTGAGGAAGAGCAACAAGCAACCACCTGCCATGTGTAGAGTCACTTCCTTGCTGCTGAATGAGCTGGTCTTCCCACCATTTCAGATAATCTTTTTATGCTCCTGACATAGGAAATTATCAAAGTCAGTAGATGACAGGCCTAAAAATAGCAACCCAAAATGTAAGAGTCTGGGAGCCCAACTCATAATTTCTACTTTGTTTAGATTGCAAAGCATCCTCAGTTATTTGCAATAGCGATAAAAGGAAATATTGTCTTCCTATTAGAAGACAGAGGTGTTTTTGTTGTATTTGACAGAGAAGGGAGCTTTTTATATGGATTACTTCTGCCATTGTTTTGATACGATATGTTGAAACTAAGAATTTGTATAAATGCTGACTGTCTTTCCCAGATAAGTGCCTGATGGTAGAATAGCCTGCTATCCACTTTTCTTGCTCTGTGTAACATTGATTGATGTTAAGTTCCAGCTGGGTAACAGGCAAAGTCTCAGAGCTTCATAGCAGGTTATAGACTCTTTCACACCATAGGTTAGATGCTAAACCACACTGGCATAGATTGTTCCACAGACTTGTAGAATGGATCTAATGGGCTCTGTTTAGCTATCAGCATCCATGCCTGTCCTGGTTTCGGCTGGGACAGAGTTAACTTTCTTTTTAGTAGCTGGTACAGTGCTGTGTTTTGGATTTAGTGTGAGAATGATGTTGATAACACGCTGATGTTTTAGTTGTTGCTAAGTAGCGCTTATCTTAAGCCAAGGACTTTTCAGTTTCCCATGCTCTGCCAGCAAGCAGGTGTGCAAGAAGCTGGGAGGGAGCATGGCCAGGGCAGCTGACCTGAACTAGCCAAAGGGGTATTCCATACCATGGAACGTCATGCCCAGTATATAAACAGGGGGGAGTTGGCGGGGAGGTGTGGATCGCGGCTCGGGAACTAACTGGGCATTGGTCAGTGGGTGGTAAGCAATTGCATTGTGCATCACTGTTTTTTTTTTCTTCCCCCCCCTTCCTTTTTTTGTTATATTCCTTTTCATTACTATTATTATTATATTTCATTATTACCATTGTTAGTATTATATTTTACTTTAGTTATTAAACTGTTCTTATCTCAACCCACGAATTTTACTTTTATTTTTCCTTTCCTCCTCCTCACCCCACTGGGAGGGGGAGGGGGAAACGGCTGCGTGGTGCTTAGTTGCTGACTGGAGTTAAACCACGACAATGCCCTAGAAATCACGGCTATGCTGGGCAGTGGTGTGACCGAAGAGCAGGTAATGCATCATGCTCTGCATCAAAGGTGCTCAGTCAGAGCCGTGGACATGCAACATTGGCTAGACAAGTGAGGGATGCTTGCAGAGCCACAGCTTGCTGTAACTGCTCTGTATTTCCCCATGAAGGATGATTGTTCTGGGACCCTTTCTTAGCCAAGAATTCTGAAGGACCAAATGGTGCTTCTGTACCGGTGTTACAGTCTGAATCAGAAGAACGTTACCAGCCATCACCTCTTACTGAGCTTTGATTTGCAGCAGCAGAAGGTTGTGATGCTCATGAGCTGGATTCCTTTTGTATGAAACCAAACTCGAAGACATGCATGTAAAACCCCGCGGCTGCAAATGAACACTCAGTACCTGGGATCAGACTAGACTTAGCATGAGGAAACTGTGGATGTCAGATCCTCAGCAACAAATGGTTTGCCCTACAGAGCTGCTCCTATTGATTTGCATTACCTGCTATGAAAGCTGGGTGTACAACTGCAATGTGAATTCAAATGAGACTAGAAAAACCTAACTCCTGTCTGTGAGTTATCCTTACGCAGCCTCTGATGGCGAGGAGGGGAAGAGCAGAACTGGAAGACTCAGTACTGCAGGTGTGAATGAACAAAATAAAGAAACCTCAACATGCGCTTGCTTAGCCTCACTCAATGCAATGTTTGCCACAGGTTCTGCTTCAACTCCAGCAAAATCATATATTTGCAAAAGTTAACGTGGGTCAGAGGATGAGAAAGATAAGTGAACCTAGTGACACATGGTGGGGAAGAAGTTGGATGCAAAGTAGGAATGCAGTGTTTGGACAAGAAATGTTACTGTGTTGAGCCAAAGGAAAAGGCTCAAGATCAATCAGCCAGAAGACGAAAAGCTTTAAAGGCAGAAGAAATGCTAAAGTTAGCATGTGTGGCTTACTATAAATTGGGGTAATCTGAAACAGATATTCTCTGAAGAATACTTCCAATGTTTCCTGGCTCTGCTCCAGATACTTCAAAGCCCTGTTATCAGTGAATTGTGGTCCCAGTGTTAGGAAAGCTGGGCGATGTTCTAAGGAAATGTCAGCTTCAGATCACAGTTTCCTCTCATTTCTGTGAAAAGAGGTCAAATTAGCAAAAGCACTGCCCACACGCCGTCTCTGTCACAGCCCTCCGTGGCCCACTTTGTTAATGCTTGAGCTAATCCTTAGGATAGGGAACAAAACTGCTTTGAAACAGTAAGTTATTTGATTTAGGAAGCAAAGTTTAAAATAATACACCAGCAGTACGTGTTGCCAAAAATCTACTAGGCTGTAACTTTCATTAGAACAATTAAGGGAAGTTTTTAATTCCTCTCCTCTGCTTTAGGATCCTTCCCACCCTCTAGGATCTCTTAGGGCATTGGGTAAACCTGTACCTTGCTATCTGGGTGCTAATTGGTACAAGGTTTGATCAGGTAATTGGGGTGAATGGAAATCTTACTTCTGTTGTGTTCTCTGTAGGCACCAACGTATGAAATTTCCTCTTTTATCTGAAAAGTACCCATGCTGCTCTTCACTGCTTGGTTCTCACTGGTCTGAAGGGCAGAGTTAGGAAAAGTTTATTGTTTTATTTTATGTAATGTGTCTGTTTCACAAACCCAGGTGTTGCTCACGTTAAAATACTGAGATTGCTTGATCTGCCAGCATTCAATCTTGTTACTTCAGAAATGGCTTTGCTAGCAGGCCATGTGTAAGAGACCTTTTTAGAGGTTAGATATTGCCGTCAACAAACTGTCTGAGATCATTGAACTGAATCACTTTAGTCTGGCTGTTGAATTTCATTGGAGTTTGATCTGACATTTGTAGTGAAGCACAACTCAGTGTATCAGCTAAGGATCCATGGAGGCGTCTGTGTAGCTATTGCTAGCCACCTGAATGAGGAATCCCTTGGTTCTCACTTCAGAGTACAGTTTTGTCTCGGCCGAGTGAATCTGTGGATACGTTCCCTCTCCTCTACACCAAAAGCTTTGCAGTGGTGGATGGGTAAATGCAATGTCATCCCCAGAGCTGAATCAAACTGAATGGGAGGGGAGCTGGATTTCCATGATTCCACATATTATGAAAGCAGAGAAGAGCAAAGCTAAGCCTTGCTAAAAATCCGTGTATATGTCATGCCCATTAAGTTCTTTTTAATGCTATATCCTGTGGCAGAAGCAGAAGGAAACACATAATTAAAATCCATTCAATATGTTGGTCTAAAACCAACTCCGAAGACACAGGCTGTTAAGACATGTGATGAAAAGAAATCAAAAGATGACAGTGTTTTGGATGTGTTTATTTTTGCTAGCTGTGGGAGTACTAGTAACTGACAGACAGAATCATTCGCTTCACTGATCATGGATATAGCTGTAGCAATGATACAGGTGACCCTTACAAAACCCTCAGTGAAATTCCATCCTCACAACAGTCTAGATCTTTAATGGTGTCTTGCTCCACACCACCAGTTGAGTACAGGCCATCCTTGGGCAGGGATGCACACGCACATGCAGTTTAGGTACAGTGTTACATGTATCACAGATGTTTTTACCTTCATTCTGCCATTCTAATCTGAAAAATTGCTCCCTATAAAAAGATGAAAATTGTAACACCATTATTCACCAATAAGTCTTCAGAATCACAGGCTAGGTTCCGATGAGATGTGAAAAGCCACATTAGTAGCAAAGCATCAGAAAAGGCATGCAAGAGATGAGGAGGAAGATAGTTATGTATTACTCAGCTGGAATTATGAATCATGCTCGAGAGTGTCTCAAACATTCAATTCACACATACTGTTTTTCTCGGAGAAAGGATAGATGAAATAAAATATTGTAAGTGAGAGATGTTAGTCACTTTGTTTACTGCACTAATAAAAAATGCTCAGATGCTCAGCTGAATATGCCATAAAGACCTATATGGAGCCAGGTAGAATAAGAGTAAGAAAGCTGAAGTAATTGGCAGACAGAGACCCCTGTGGATTTGGAAATGCCTAGTTAAAGCAGCCTTTTTACATTTCTTACTGCTAGCGGCAAGTTGGTGCTGGTTCTGGCCTTTTTTCTTACTTTTGGCTCATGGCTCCCACCTCTCGTAGAACTGCACAAAGTAATTGCTGTGCCAAGCCAGCAATGGTGTTTCATGCATGATCTAAAGATTCATCTCTCTGAGATTAGGTTGCTTGTCTTTCAAGGCTTGTTTTGCTTTTTTGATCGCTCTTGTTATTTTAAAAGGCAAAAAAAGAGATCACGGCCAACTATGAGTACTAAATAACTTTCCAAAGGTTAACCTTTGTTCTCTTTGTAAGTCATTTATGAATAGCCAGCTATTCAGTTTGTTCAGTTGTTATGAGTTACTTCATTTCAGATTTGGAAGTTTGTCATGAACTATTTGCTCTGTGTTCAGGTAGTCTGACTAGTGGGGTATGACTAGTCTGAAGTTTTGCTGACTGGAATGCTAATAAATGGGAGGAAAGAATTCAGCATTTTCGGGATGACTGCTTTAACTCATGCATGTGAAACCTTTTCTGAGCAAACAGACACCAAAATATTCACCAGACTTTCACTTCCAGAAAATCGTCTAATGCACTACAAGTCACTTATTTATAGATGCAGAAAACTACTAAGATGGTTTCCGAGTGCTGTAGAAGTTGTTCACTTTGAACCAATGTTCAAATAGCTCATTTGGTGAGAGTGAGCAATCATCACATTTCACTGGGGGCAGAAGATGTTCCCTTTGTTTAACGTATAGCAGTTGCAGTCTCATGAATAGCTGATCCCTAGGGATTTGAGCTTCTTAGAAATAGGACTTCCTCCAAATCCATGCTCTCCTATTCCCCGAAACTCGTTCAAAGAAGTAGAGCTTGTGCAATTGAATAAATGACTGTGTCTGTGGAACAGCTTCATCTTAGGCCAGGTCTCAAATTTATCATAACAGTTCTCCCCTGAGGTACAGCAGCAGAAAAGAAAATTCAGGGCTCCACTGATGGAAACAATTTTCGAAGAGGAGACCGACTGTCACAAAGAGTGAAGGCAGACTAGTTGTTAGGTTTAAAGTATATGGAAAGGGTAGACTCATGATTTTTTTGTCTTTCTGGTCCTTTTCCATTTAACCCCAACAAAAGTGTAGCAGACAACAGGCTGTAAATTTTTTCTAGATTTGATATGAAAATAGAAAAATGACTTTTTGATTCTGGAAGAATTCAGATTTCAGGAGTGGCAGAGACATGCCTTTTCTTGGGGCTTTGCTGTGGGCTTGCTCCTTCCTAAAGGCAACCCTGTTTGGCCCCATTTAAAATTTCAAAGGCTCACTTTTCTTTTTTAAAATGCTTCTTCATTACAATGTTAAGGGACTTGCCATCTTCCTTGTCAGGGAGGAGAAATGAGGGTAGTACTGCTATGTGATCCAACCTGTGAAGTACTCTCTGCAACTGCTGCAACTGAAGTAAAGACAAAAGAAATAATTTTGGGACCATGAAGCAGGACTGTTACCTTAGGCTGATTCAGGAATTGTTGGATGTGGGCTGAGAGCAGTTACTGATTCCAGCAGGACTGGCCGTATGGTAACTGATTAATGACTGTGGTGCTCACTGTTTAGTTCTTAACAGTAATAGAGTACATCTTTCCTCGTTGTTGTTACTGCAAAGGAGGCCCTGAGTACAATAGTGCTGCTGCAGGCAGTTATTAAAAAAAGAAAGTCTGAGAAGCAATGGGTATGTTATCTCCTCAAAAGGCAGGGGCATCTCCCCTTGCCTCTCCCATCCTGGGGTCTGGCCTTCCTTCCTCAGACCTGTCTTTAATGTCACTTACTGAGAGTTACAAAGTGCAGCGCTGCTGAGAAACGTCTGGATAGTGAAGCCTGCCTCTCATCAAGGATGGATCCTGAGAGCCTCCAAAGAACCCCGACTTCCTCTCTAATCTTTCAAAAAAGATTATGTGAAGAGGAGATGGTGACTGTGTGTATGTGTTCAAGGAGGGGAGAGGAGGAACATTTCCAAGAAAAGAGTTAAATAATTCTCTCTGTTAGCCTGATGCATCCTTCTACTAGCTGACTGGTTAGCTGAGAAGATCCCTGCACACCCTGAAAGACACAATTTCCAATCTAATTCTCACAGCCTCTCTGGGAATATTGCAGACAACTTTCTTTCTCTTTTTCATGGTCTTGATATTTAGGGAAATTTGCACAAAGCCAGTTTGCCCCAGATGATGCAAAGTTAAAGTTGTGAGAAAAAAAGATTAAAACCAAGGAGATTCTGAATACTGGAGTTATTCCAGCAAATATAACTGTGCAGTCTTTGATCTCCTACATATTTCATGGTTTACATCGCCATTATCTTTATGTTCAGATTTAAGCAGAGAGAAGTAAATTAAAGAAATACATCATCCCAGTTTTACCTTTAAGATGATCAGAGGTTCTGTCTGTCAGAGACAGCAGGTGGGGCCAAATTAGCAGGAGATGAACTTTTAAGTAAGGGAACAGTAACATGAGGAATTCTCATGGCCCCTTTTATTGCTAAATCAGCAAGATTCATCTTACAGGTATAATTTGCTTTGGATAGAAGCTCTTACTGCCAGCATTGCTCTGTTTGTGACCTTTTGCAAGCAGCTCCTTTCCATAGGTTCCTCCAGTTTCCCCTTCCTAAAATGGGGGAAATAGGTTTTTATCTGATTTTAAAAGCAATTTGAAACTTAATATGGGGTAAGAGTTTCGCTCATGGGCTTTTTTGATTTAGAAAAAAACATAAGGCAGAAAGCCACTTTGTCCCTCAAGCCCTCTTTTCTGAGAATGCCAACAACTGAGACTGACTGTGACAATGCTTTTTGAAGTGAGAAGCCTTGTGCCTGTCGTATCAGCTGAGAATCCCAAACGCACTTAATATGCTTTGGACTCCTGAGTAGCCCAAGGAAGCCAAGCACAATGTTGCTGTTATGGTAAGGCCAAGATTTTTGCGCGCACTTTTTTCTTTAAATCGGACTGGAAAAACTGCACGAAGAGCCTTTTCTTCTTTTGTCTCCTTTTTCAGTTCCAGACCAAGCCAGAGTCAGACCTTCATGAAAGTCCAGACACTTTTTTAAAAGTAATTGTTTGATTCTGTGCATATTTTTGTGTGGAGGTTACAGTACATACAATTAATGTGACTCAGGCTCAGGGTCAAAAGTCTGGGTTGACTGTGACTGGACTTCTAATTTCCTCCATACTAAGTCACCCATCCTTTCTCTGAGTCATTCTTCAGCAGACAGCTTCAAGTTTAAAATTAGAAAGTAGAAACATATACCAAGAGAAATGACTGGTGAGAGTACTGGAGGCACAGCTTGTTTAAGTTTCATGAACTGATGGAGCAGCAGCTATCTCAAGGGGCCCGCGTTCTAATGTCTACAACAGATGCCCCTTAAGTTAAGATATTCATAAATAATTCAGGCTGTAGAACATCTGCAAACATCCATGGCATGAATGCATCCTGAGCTGATAAACATACCTGTTGTTGGTGTCAAACAATCCCTTTGTGCACACTTGCTACAGATGTCTTTTGTAGAAAGAGTCTTCCACAGTGTACCCTGGTCGTGCAAGGCCCTGGGAGTATAAGCAAGGGCTACCAAGCAACAGCAGTGGCATTTGTTGTGCACAGAGGCCTTGCTAGAGGTCTTTGGCACTCACCAGCAGGCAAAGGTAGCAAATGAGACTCTCACCAGATGCATTTGAAAGGAAAGCTGAAGATCTGAAGCATACAGAAGTGGTAGAATAAGTCACTCTCGTGACACTCTAGTCCTTATAGTGGTACACTGAATCCCTTTCAAAGACAGGTCTGGGAAGATGTTTATCAAAAACTAGGTCATTTATCAGACTAATGAGCTATCTACTCCTCTTGGTTATTTAAAATCTATTCAGTTAAAATACTGGCACTCAAAAGGCAGGGCTGAATAAAGCTGAGATCACTGTGTACATGAATAAAAAGAGCACAAAATCTATCATCAATGCATTTGGAAGGAGTTGAGAGAGTCTATTCTGATTGCAGATTTCTCCCTTGTGTAATTCCCTTTGCACTCCAGTCTGAAGCTCATGGTTTCCACACCCTGCGCTCTCTTAATGGCCACCAGACTCATAAACATTTTTTAATACTATTTATGTTATTGTAGTGTATGAGAGACTAAGTAATAGAAAGGGACAAACAGATTGGATTGTAACGTAGAAAGGAATAAGATGCTTGTCCATTGAAGTTAATATGGAATCTCAGTCTGGATCTTACACCTTTTCCGTTGACTAGGTCTTAAGTTTTAAGCAAAATCTTTAACTAAACCAAAGTTGAATATGAGTTCATAAAGATGTCTAGCAGTGACATTCTTGGAATTCACTTTTGCCATCCAACAAATATAGGGAAATTATTGCCAGGAGAAGAGGGATTCCTCTATCTGAAAGACATGGAACATCAATTCACTAAAACCAAAAAGGAAACAAAAACACTTGAAATGTTTGTTAAGTATTTAAGTCCTTAGCATTTAAAATTGAAGATGTAGCCTCTCCACATCTCAATTTCCATCTCTGTAAAAAGGGGTGACATTAATGTCAATTCATGGAAATTATAATAATCAGTTGGGACCCCCGAAGATGGTCATATGTCATGGTAATAGACACAAGAGAAGATCCTCAAATGTCCCATTGAAGTCACCTGCTGTTTTGCGTTTAACTTCATGAAGGCAAGATTTCTCGGAGGGCAAGAGGCTGATAGAAAGTGTTCCTTCTATGCTACATATCACCATAAAAGTTCCAGATATTAAGCCAAAGTAGCCAATGTTACTCAGTAAGTGAAAAGGAGAACGGGTAATGCTTTCTGACAAGACCAGGTAACAAACAGTTGCAGTCTCCATTTAAAGATAGCTTTCCCTCAGCCACCAATGAGTCTAATTAATGTGTATGAAAATAGCTTGTGTTTTCCTGAGGAAGAGTGTATAAAAGCTAAGGAGGAACTCCCCCCAAATCACCACTACATGTAGCTTTTTTCTGTAAGAGTCAGCACTGGGGTTTGCTCCTAGTAAGGATCCCAAATTGAGGATGGTTTTCTGAAATCTTATAGGATCTGTTTAAAATGCCAGCATCTGAAAAACTAGTTTAGATAACTTGTGTTAGGCCAGGAAAGGAGATAAATCCTGGATTAGGCTGAACCAGACCAAACAGATGAATTGATGCTTTTATAGAGGAATAGAGTTGTACTGAAAAGATCTAGTCTTGGTTGGTTTTTTTTTTTTTCCTACTTGGAATTGCAAACTAAATGCACTTGTTCCCTTCAGATTTCCTATTTCAGCATCGACATTTAAACAACCAATTGCTCTACAGAGTGTTTTCTAATGATGATAACCATCAGCTAACCTACACGATTCCTTGGGAAAAAGTGTGCAATTAAGAATGTACCTACCATATTTGCTTTGAAAACTTGTATAGTTGTATTGTAAAACGTCTGGAAGCATTCGGCAGCATGAATTGTTTGTGAAAGAAGCAGTGCAATACAATGAAATATGGAGGAATGAGATTATATAACTTTCACACTTAAAAACAGTGACCAGTTTATTCCTCATAAGGAGGATTGATGTTTTGTGTTTCACTCAGTGCCACTTACAGTTGCTCTTAGGTCACATAGCTCATACAGCATATACAATAACAAAGCCAAAAATACTTTTATGCCTTTACATCTGATTTTTTGCTATATTTCTAAGATAAATAAGGTGCAATACTGGAGCCAAGGAAGAAATTTTCAAGCCCTAATATTTCATTAAGGTAATTGTGGTTTGGAAGTGCATTAGGTGCTATCTAGAATATCTTTCCGTCTCTTTCTGATAAAGATCAACTATTTATGTTTCATTGAGCAGAAAAAGCTTTTTAAAAAGAAAGGAAAGAAAAATGAAAATATGCTTCTAAAACCCACAGCTTCTAAAGCATCTCAGTGACAATCTTGGTAGAAAAACCTGACTGAGCAGCCTTTCAAGTATGGGTAATTTTTTACTTATGGAAGTGTTTTTATAAAGTGCTTACACTTAAGGTTCTTGCAACAACATTTGCTGACTTTGCTGAAATGTCACAGGTTAGCTTTCATGACCATGATTTTTTATATACAGCATAGTAATAAATATAAATTAAGCTTTAAAGCATTATGATGAAGCAGGAAATTATGCAGTGACAACTTCCCTAACTTGTCAGTTGAAGATACTTGGGATGAAGATGAAGAGCACTTTCACAGAGAAAAGCAATTTGTGCAGAAAAATAATATTTCCAGCCAAAACTCCATGAAAAGGGAGATTCTATATTATCCAGACTGGAATTGCTAGAATACCCTGAAATTAAATTCATGTCATTTTCTAGAAAGGCATGTAGTGGTTCTAATGGCCACAGGAACAACCTCTATTTTGCTCTTTCTCTGGAAAAAAGAGCCTGTGCTCTCCATACAACAGTGCCTCCCAACACTGTGTTGAGTGACTCTTTTAATAAAAGCTCACATGGAAGCCTGCCGTTGACTTAATTAACCTTCCTCCTTCCTTTAGGAAGACATTTCTTGGAGGTCCAGGAGAAGAAGCTTGACTATTATTTTGTGAAATCTGATGGTAAGCATCTTTGAAAGGTACACAAAGAGATTTGTAATGGCATTCACTGCCGCGTTGTGCTTGCCTCAGTGTGCAGGGATGCAGTCCCATGGGGCAGGCACAGCCCGCACCCCTGGGGTGATGCTCGGGTAGACTTGCAGCCTTGCAAGACTCCAGAAGAGTATTTGATGTAGACGCAACTGGCCTCCATCTGCATTGGAGGGCAGGGGCAGCAGCCTTTTATCAACACTCAGCAGCATCCAGTCTCTTCTTAACTGCATCTACTACCATATCTGAGGTTCGTGATATTGATGCCTCTTGTATCTTGCTGCACAAGAGTTGTAACACATTCAGGACTTAATAATCAGCATTTCGCCTGTTACGAGTTTGTACCTGCTCTTTATAATGCAACAGGTTTCATCAGGCTGTTCTGTGTTTTAAGAAGTTCAAGCCTTACAAGAACCTCACACTAGATAGCTCCATCTGTTGCGGATTTTACTCAACTAAACAGCACAGGTTTTTTGCCTGTGTGTTGCTGGAATGGCATCACAGAGCCTGTTTTGAGCCAAAAGGGTTAGGGTAGAGGCAAAATTTTCAGCATGTGTTTTCACACTGAAGTTAAATGTGAATAATGCATGACCCACAACACTGTTTAAATAAGCTTAGGTAACATTTTCATTTTTCTTACACGATTTTATTTAGTGACAGAGGAACTATAAACTGGTTTACACTACAGGTCTAGCTTGTCCTGTTTCCTTTTGTCAGCCTTCATTTCACTGCGGGAAGAACTTGTGAGCTAATGTGAAACAAAATTATAGTGAAATGAGTTAGGATTTATAATTTTTTTTTTAGTGCTAGTTGTCTGATAAAAAAACTTTCTCACTATTTGCACATTACCTGCTAATTTGGATTTTATAATATGTTATGCCATTTCCCCCATGAAATACCTCTCTCTGAGCAGTCAGAAGGTGGCACAAGAATCTCTGTCCTGAACAAGTCCATGGGCAAGTTTCTTCCAATCCTTCAACGTAGTGTTGGTGTAGACAGTGGAAGATGCAAATTTTAATTGTTTTCGTCTATTTTTTTATTATCCATGTAGAACTAAGTTGGGCTTGGACATTCTTGCTCTTAGCTTTTGTGTAGTATAAAAAATGTGTTTAATGAAAACTAAAGTTATGAGGCCACCTAAAATAAAAAGAAAGGAGACTGATAGCCTTTGGGCAAAGGTGGGTAATTTCTACTGACTATTCTGCAGTCAGTACTGTCAATGTGAGCTGTTATCAATCATATTTCAAATGCATCATGTGCTCAATCTAAATATTATAGGAACCTGAGGCTGCTACACTGAGGATAGTGAGACCTAAGATAAAAGTGTGAGGAAGACCTCCTTGCAGTAGTTTTTCTCACAGTTTTCTGAATTCTTAGAAAAATAGGCTTAAAGTAAATATATAAAAATATATAAATGATATACGTGTGTGTGTACGTGTACACTTGATCAATATTCATTTCAAATTGAAGAGATAGACATATGTATTTCTTTTGCAAAGGGAAAAAAAGAGGAACCCTTTCTGTAAAGGATTTTATGCTGCTGTTTCCAGCAGTACATCTAGGGACATTCTGAAGATAATTTTTATGTATGATCTTTTGAAAAATGAATGAATAAACTGTGTCATATATCTGTGCAACAAAACAAGAAAAGACAACTTTGTGTAATTCAGCGCCAAAAAAATGATTGGAGGATGTGGCCAGTACAGTTTTAAGACTTTTAGGCCATAGCGCTTCCTTCAGTTCATTCTGTTCCAACAACTCAACGCAAGCGCTGTCCATGCCCCGGATGGCTTTATTCAATTAAAGCTGCTTCCCAAGGTATTGGGTCCCCGTGGTGGAATCACGCAGTGCAGACATGTGCATCCGCTGAACTGGAGTCATATTTGCTGCCAGCTCGGCAGCTTAAGGTCACTTAAGTACTTTCTAAGAGGAAGAAATCACTCCAAAGAATTATCTGCTGGCCTGGCTCCTTCAGACAGGAAAACTGCTAACTTTCTCAACACCCACGCTTCTGCCAGCACTTTTGTATGCATTGCTTTATCTTGTGTTGTGGTGGGTTGACCCTGGCTGGATGCCAGGTGCCCACCAAAGCCGCTCTATCACTCCCCCTCCTCAACTGGACAGGGGAGAGAAAATAAAATGAAAGGCTCGTGGGTCGGGATAAGGACAGGGAGATCACTCAGCAATTACCATCATGGGCAAAACAGACTCGACTTGGGGAAAAATTAGTTTAAACTATTACTAGTCAAATCAGAGTAGGATAATGAGAAATAAAACCAAATCTCAAAACACTTTCTGCCCACCCCTCCCTTCTTCCCAGGCTTAACTTTGCTCCCGATTTTCTCTACCTCCTCCCCCGCTGAGTGGCACAGGGGGATGGGGAATGGGGGTTTGGGTCAGTTCATCACACGTTGTCTCTGCCGCTCCTTCCTCCTCAGGGGGAGGACTCCTCACACTCTTCCCCTGCTCCAGCGTGGGGTCCCTCCCACGGGAGGCAGTCCTTCATGAACTTCTCCAACGTGAGTCCTTCCCACAGGCTACAGTTCTTCACGAACTGCTCCAGCATGGGTCCCATCCATGGGGTGCAGTCCTTCAGGAACAGACTGCTCCAGTGTGGGTCCCCCACGGGGTCACAAGTCCTGCCAGCAAACCTGCGTCAGCGTGGGCTCCTCTCTCCATGGGTCCGCAGGTCCTGCCAGGAGCCTGCTCCAGGGCGGGCTTCCCTCGGGGTCACAGCGTCCTTTGGGCATCCACCTGCTCCAGCGTGGGGTCCTCCACGGGCTGCAGGTGGATATCTGCTCCACTGTGGACGTCCATGGGCTGCAGGGGGACAGCCTGCCTCACCATGGTCTTCACCACGGGCTGCAGGGGAATCTCTGCTCTGGCGCCTGGAGCACCTCCTCCCCCTCCTTCTTCACTGACCTTGGTGTCTGCGGAGTTGTTCCTCTCACATCTTCTCACTCCTCTCTCTCTGGCTGCAACTGCAACTCCCCTGTAGCTTCTTTTCCCTTTCTTAAATATGTTATCCCAGAGGCGCTACCACTGTTGCTGATGGGCTCGGCCTTGGCCAGCGGCGGGTCCGTCTTGGAACCTGCTGGCATTAACTTTATCGGACATAGGGGAAGCTTCTAGCAGCTTCTCACAGAAGCCACCCCTGTAGCCCCCCCACTAGCAAAACCTTGCCACACAAACCTAATACATTCCACCCCTCACCTCTGTGAATCACATATTCAAGAATTATCATTAAAATCCACATTCATCACACAATCTTCACAATCTTCACAAAGTTCACTCAGATCAACAAAAAAGAATTCCCCACACCAAAATCAAAACAACATCATCACAACACCGAACGGAAGTGGACAATTTACGCACAATCCACCCTTCGTCCCTTCACCACAATTACAACAATCAAAATTCCCCACGATCATTCCGCTCTCTAACATTATTCAGTCCATGTTTTGCCCGTTACCTCTCTCAATTACTATCCTTATCTCGAATCCCTCATGCCCCATGTTGGGCGCCAAAAGGACTGTGGTGGGTTGACCCTGGCTGGATGCCAGGTGCCCACCAAAGCCACTCTATCACTCCGCCTCCTCAGCTGGACAGGGGAGAGAAAATAAAACAAAAGGCTCATGGGTCGAGATAAGGATAGGGAGATCACTCAGCAATTACCGTCATGGGCAAAACAGACTCGACTTGGGGAAAAATTAGTTTAATTTATTACTACTCAAATCAGAGCAGGATAATGAGAAATAAAACTAAATCTTAAAACACCCACTGGGTGCAAGCTACAACTTGTATCTGCGTTCTGCCAGCAGATCTTAAGATGGCAAGGCTCTAGGTCTGAGTGTCTCACCTCACCTGTGTGAGCACCCAGTGAGCAATAAAGCTATGAAGTGACAGGTGCTTCTCACAAAGCAAGACAGCATGCAAAAACAGTGTTCTTCCCATTTAACATTCGGTTCCCTGAATATGTATAGTTCTGACTTCCTATGTAACACCAAAGGACATGAGCTAAGATGAAGGTCAGATAAGATTAAATAAAAGAGCTGAAGGAGGATGTGTTGGTAAAATTGATATAGTTACCTTCTTTTAGAGAAGAAGTAATCACACTTTTCTATTTGTTTAAATCTTGGCCTAAAGCAACTTCAACCCTAAATGAAATCATCCATCCAAGAGTTTAACATACTTTGAATTCACACAGTTTGTAAGTTTTTATTCTCCTGAGTAGTATTATCTAGTCAGCAATAAAAATGTACGCTGTAGTACCCAGTAGTTCCTAAATAACTAATTTTGCCACGTGAAAATTCAGAGCAGAGCTAGTTAAGAACAATTGCATGGCCTTAGGTCTTACTAACACAATGAAAACCAGAATGGCCCACTGTTTGGTTGACTGACTATTTAACTGCATGCTACTCAAGCTCTGTGTCTTGCAGGCTTGGTGATAGAAAAGTGGATTTTCATTGGATCATCAAAAAACATTTTTGACCTAGGGTCAAATTTTAACTCTCTTCCACTTCCTGCTGAGATGCTGAGCTGTTCAAAACTCAAAAAGGTTGCCAACGTAAAAAAAGCAAATTTATACTCATGCTTTTCTGTCAACATTCTCAGAAATGGCTTAACTGTTTGTGGTCAAACTTAGCATAAACTGTTGTCTTAAGCAAAAGCCAGGTGGAGAAAACTGAATCCTAAAAAGATGAGAAAACTGAGTAACTGGAAAAAAACACCCAACCCTTTGAAATGGAAATGCTCAGATAGTGTGACTTCTGCTTTATCCCGGATAGACTGTTTAAAACCATACTTTTATCTACTGCTCTGGTTAACAACAGTAATGGTGGCTGCTCTGCCCAGTGAGGGAGAGAGCTGGGACCATGCAGAGTACTGGTGAGGCTGGCAGACTTAAGGCTGGGGGAAACAAAGATTAGTAGTCAGAGCTCAGTATCATCCGGCAATGGTTAAGCCAAACGCCAGCCCTGAGCAAGGGCTTGGCTGTGGCTTCACGTCCAACTTGCTGCAAGGAGAGGCGAGATCTATGAGTGTTGGTCTGCTGAAAGACTCTGTTTTGCTTCTGTCCTGTGGCAGGATGACTCTATTTTTCCAGCCTGTGATGTTTTAGTCTTTCTATTTAAGGTGAAAAACCTCAGAAACTGTATGTTTTCTTTAATGTCTCTTAGTGTCTTCAGTCTGAGAGGATGCAGTTATTATTTATATACACCAGCCCTTTGTTCTTGTTTAGGCTGCTGTAGCTTGTCTGAAATTACTCATTGGGTTCACGTCCCTGAAATTGGAGTAAGCTTTGTGGCGTGGTATCCACGCTACAACACATCCCCAGCTGGAGTTCACTCCGGCGTAGTTTCCGAAAACTTGAGGCTTCCTGAGGGAAAGAGGTTGTGATAGGAAAGATGCCGTAATCTTGATTATCCCTATCATGACCCAGACTCCAAGACAGGCACCTCAAAGTATTGAAGTCTACTTCTCCCCTGAGATCCACAGGGAAATGACTTGATGAAATGTGAGCCACTCTCATCTTACACAATGTGAACTCATTTGAGTAAAGCGAAGTAGCGTTACACAACTTTGTTACAGCACGCGGTGAGCGCTTTAAGAATCTGCTCTTTGGACGCCAGGCAGGCATAGGTGGCAGGGTGCTGTTACCAAAAATGCGTTACAGACTTCCTGGTGGGGCTCTGCAAGGCTGGTTAAGCTCTCTACGCTGTGCACTGTTTGAAATCAAAATGCGATTGCTGATGATGCCAGTCGTGGGTGCTGTAGGGAATGGCTCGGTGGGGTGGTAAAAGGTGGTGAGGCAGAGCAGGCAGCCTGGTTCATCTGGGCTGCTGGTTACTTGGAGCTTGTTTGAAGAAAACTCCTCCTGAGCACAGCGGGGTGCATTTGGGATTGCTGGCTATTCTTGCAGGAGGGGGAACCGCCTCTCAGACAGCGGGGGTCCAAAAAATGTGAGGGGTCACAGTGGCATGAAGCAACTCAACCTGAGCATTTGCGTGGCTGACAGAGGAGGAATGGAGAGGCAGGGGTGTTGGTGTCTCTCTTTGGACACTTGCTGGGCCAGTGCTAGGCAGTTCACATTCGTTTTCACAAAGGATAGTGGTAATGGGAAAAAGGGACACGAACTTTATGCTAAGGCCTGGCAAAAATGCTTTAGAGTGGAAGATTAAAAATGCTTGATTTCTCTGGCATAATAACAAGATCTTCCTGTTGTAATTGAGTTAGGGGTCATAACTACCTCAATCAGGAGGAAATAACAAGATTTCTTTAACCAACAAGACAAAAGCTGTACAGAAACCAATCCCTTGATGTTAAACACTGCAGACAAATTTACCTTTTAGAAACAAACTTCCAGCTTTTAAAATGATGGTGGTGATTAATCTCTGGTGTTTGGTGCTAAATGGAAACATAATTTCTCCATATCTTTGTATTTTCTGGGGTATCATTACTGAATGAGTCTGTTTCTACTAGAGTTCTGCAGAGACTGCAGGAGCCCTGTCACTTCCAAAATTTTTATTAATGATTTGGGAAGAAGTGCCAATGTCTCGATAAAAATCTGTGTTGACACAATGGTTGTTGGAGTGACTGTTCCTGGGGCAGTCAGACTGAGAAGCCTAATGCAAGCTTTTTTCAAGTAACATTCATTGAACTCACTACAGAACTGAGCAAAATTCCTTGCCTTGTTTTATACAGGATGCAGACTGAATGACCTAACGGGATTGATTGGCCTTAAAATAGAATTAGTCATATTGCTTGTGTGAGTAAAATAAGGAGCAGCAGACACACCCGTGGGTATCTGCATAATTTATTTTAAATCACTTTAGACAGCCAAAGAATATAAGATTCAGGAGCATTTAAGTTTAGAGGGATAGTTTTCCTTAGGTTGTCAGTGGAAAGAAGCACATGCCTCCAGAGGCATTGCAGAGCACCTAGGTGAGCTGACTAGAAATACAGTATTCTTCATCATCTCCAGAGGTTACTTGAAGCCAAGGAACACCCTTATATAGCATATTGTATTTTAAACTACCAAAATAACAGTATTTTAATGTTCATAGTGTTTTTGGCGGCAGTATACAACTTTTTCATTGAGAGTGTAATAAATGGTGGGAATCTCTGTTTTGATTTTCTCTTGATATTTTGAGTGAACATTGTAAGAATGGCAAACCTCACACCTGACATTTAATTTTGGCATGATTTTAAGGGATGGGGTGCTGTTATAGTCAGCAATAATATGGCGTAAAATATAATACTGCCAACTCTTGGGAGTTACAAAGTATTAAATGTTCATGTCCCATGAAATTACAGATTTGAGCCAACTGTAGAGCACACAAATCTAGGTTTTTCTTAATGCAAAGATAGGCCGTGTCTGAAACAGTATCTAATTACATTCTGTGTGTTGGGATGTCAGCATTAGCATAAAATCTCTCCCCAAAAGGGCAAATCCATGGAAAAAAAGGACATCATGAACATGCAATAGCAAACCAAACTAGGAGAAATGCATAAATATCAGACAGTAACTCTTCTTCCTAATCCCTTACAGTCTTTCATTCTGTTAAAAATGAGGTATGTAAAGAATCATCTTGTGCTCTAGAACATAAGATTTTTATACCTTTCCTTGCATAACAACAAGAGTTAGTGGTAATGACTCATGAAGTTATTCAGCCCTTCGTAAAAGACCAACTTTTCTTTGACTTCATGACCTCCCTTACAAGCAAATTCCACAAGATGATTCCAGCATATATCCATAAAGTAGTTGTGTCAGAATTTACTGCCTTGTAATTCAGCAATAATCTCCTTGTTCTTCTAGTGAGCAAAAAATAAAGATGAGGAAGATGGACCAGTTTTTACTTTCTTTTATTCTGTAGACCTTATTTAAAGCCTAAGAGCCAGGTCTTTTTTATGTAGATCTAATCTCATGGATAACAAAATGGTTATAATTCGGCCTGGTTTGCTACCTTGAAGCTTTTAATGCTCTGAATATGAATTTTGTTCCAAAATGTGAATCAACTTCCTTCCACACAATCTATTTTTGTTTTTTTGATCTTTCTTTTATACCTTCATGAAAGAAGTGTGATTTTCCAGGGCTTTTCAGGGAGCAGCAGTACATACAGTGTTATAAGCAACAGGCTTGTAGCATATAAACTGCCTGGCTTCGAGTTAGAGCATGAGTTAGCAGTGAGGGCACTTACTTGAAAGGCAGGAGGCATGACTGTCTCCAGCTCTTCCACTGACTTGTTGTCTAACTGCTGCCAAGCCCTTCCCTCTCTGCGTCTTTGTTTCTCCTCTCTCTGTTTTTTATTTTTGGTTAGATTTCAAATTATTTTCAGATGGGGGATTATCTCCCACTATGTTTGTGGAACGTCTAGCACAACAGAGTTTCAATGCTGACTGCAGTCTCTAGGCACACCTTAACATAAATAAGAGGGAGGGAGAGAGTTTCATTCTTTCCAAGGTACTCTGTTTTTGCTGTCTGCAGACCGAACACAGAATGCAAAATCACAGCCTTTGATTGCTAATGACCCACGTCTTCCTTCTTGTCTTCCCCTGGTTGCTACCATGACATCTTTTTTCTGTGAATTGATTTTTTGATTATGTCAGTTTTCCAGATCCTGCTGAAAAGATTTGAGCAAGCTGGTCAACTATTTAAGGCAAAGATATAGTATGAGTAGATGTACAGTGTAGGACATGTCGAGCCTGCGCCATGCAGTACGGTGTTGAGATCCGTACGGCAAAGTCCAGAGCCATACGGGGACGGTGAAGTAATAACCTCTACAGTTTGTAAGTCAGCACTAGCTCTGCGGTCTTTGCAGGTCGCAGTGTCCATGCACCCTTACTGTCCCTGGAATAATGTGGGTACTCCAGGGATGCTAAAATCCCTGTACTTTCATGATGGAGAGTTTATACCATTTACTTTGTTTTGCCCAGACCTGCTACTCTGTAGCAATTTTTATGCCAGCTGGCTGCCTTTCAAGTTCTGCTGTGTCTGTCTAGTTTGCAAAACTCTCTGAGATTTTGTTCTCTGTTCTCAGCTAATTCAATAGAAACTCTCTGTTCTTTTGTTAATTATCTGTTGTAATGATACAAATGAAATTTTTTTTTTTTTTCTCTCAACTGGAGACCCACTTGAGCCTCCTGCTGTATTAGAAATGAGATTCTGTGAGAAAAGAATGGATATTACATACTTATTTACTGGTATAAATGCAGTCATTAGGTTATACTGGAAAACCGTCCTCCATACATAGGACTTAGGTCTTTCTGGTCTACCCTGTGAGGTGCAGTGTTGCTTGGAGTTGCCACAGCAGTTATTGCTGCCCTACAGTCCCTTCTCCACCACCGTCATTGTGAGCCCCAGAGCTTCACTGCCTTCTGTCTTGCTGTGGTGGGTTGACCCTGACTGGACGCCTGGTGCCCACCAAAGCTGCTCTATCACTCCCCCTCCTCAACTGGACAGGGGAGAGAAAATAAAACGAAAGGCTCGTGGGTCGAGATAAGGACAGGGAGATCACTCAGCAATTACTGTCACAGGCAAAACAGATGCAACTTAGGGAAAAAAAAATAATTTAATTTATTACTAGTCAAATCAGAGTAGGATAATGAGAAATAAAACCAAATCTTAAAACACCTTCCCCCCACCCCTCCCTTCTTCCCAGGCTTAACTTTGCTCCCGATTTTCTCTACCTCCTCCCCCAGCAGCACAGGGGGATGGGGAATGGGGGTTTGGGTCAGTTCATCACACGTTGTCTCTCCCGCTCCTTCCTCCTCACGGGGAGGACTCCTCACACTCTTCCCCTGATCCAGCGTGGGGTCCCTCCCACGGGAGGCAGTCCTTCACGAACTCCTCCAACGTGAGTCCTTCCCACAGGCTACAGTTCTTCACGAACTGCTCCAGCGTGGGTCCCATCCATGGGGTGCAGTCCTTCAGGAACAGACTGCTCCAGCGTGGGTCCCCCACGGGGTCACAAGTCCTGCCAGCAAACCTGCTTCAGCGTGGGCTCCTCTCCCCACGGGGCCACGGGTCCGCAGGTCCTGCCAGGAGCCTGCTCCAGCGCGGGCTTCCCTCGGGGTCACAGTGTCCTTTGGGCATCCACCTGCTCCGGCGTGGGGTCCTCCACGGGCTGCAGGTGGATATCTGCTCCACTGTGGACGTCCATGGGCTGCAGGGGGACAGCCTGCCTCACCATGGTCTTCACCACGGGCTGCAGGGGAATCTCTGCTCCGGCGCCTGGAGCACCTCCTCCCCCTCCTTCTTCACTGACCTTGGTGTCTGCGGAGTTGTTCCTCTCACATCTTCTCACTCCTCTCTCCAGCTGCAACTGCTACTCCTGTAACTTCTTCTTCCCTTTCTTAAATATGTTATCCCAGAGGTGCTACCACTGCTGCTGTGATTGGCTTGGCCTTGGCCAGCGGCGGGTCCATCTTGGAGCTGGCTGGCACTGGCTCTACCAGACACAGGGGAAGCTTCTAGCAGCTTCTCACAAAAGCCACCCTTGTAGCCCCCCCACTACCAAAACCTTGCCATGCAAACCCGATACACTTGCTTGTACTGTGGGACTGACTTTGAGACAAGTTTCTTCATGGCCTTTCACCTGACACAAAGGGTTCGGGGCGTTTACCTTTTGTAGATGAATTATATTTACCATAAATCTCTTCTGTTTCTCAGGACCAATGTCCTTCTGCAGAGTTCAACCAAATAAACAGACTTTGTCTAAAAGACAAAGCCCCGGAGGGTCTTAGAGAAAACAGATCCTATGACACAACCCAGTAACAAAACCAAGGCAACAGTCATCCTTTGCCTTTCTTTAGTTTATTTAGCCTTTATTTAGTTGCTAGAGTTTAACAAGGGAGTGATTTTGGCTGGAATATGAAAGCAACTGAGCTCCGCTGTACTAATTGTACTGGCTTTGAGGTTGGTGGAAGATTTGGTCCACCCTGAATAGCAGTCTTCCCCAGTTTATACTGTCCTGCTTACTCCACAGGAACAAACTGGAGAGCTGTGCACTGTTTATCCTGAGCTCTTTGAAATGTGAATCACTCCAGGACAGCCTCTCCCAGGCTAGACTAGGAAAGCTTATTATCACTGATTTACAAGCCTTTAGAGATCAAAATGGGCCAAACCAACATTTCCTCCCTTCTCCTTTAAAACCACAACAGAGTGTCTGTCTGCTTTTGAAAGTAAAAATTCTTTCCATAGTGATTTTATTCTTTTGCACTTCTACTGACAAATAATTTACTAATTTCTCCCTATTGTTTCAAAACAGCTTACAATTTATGAGGGCTGGTTTTTTTTTTAATCATTAACTATTTTGTTGTTTGTGCAGCAGCATCCGCATTGACTTCAGCTGAGCTCTGGCAGTAACAGACCTAATTCTCAGGCCGTTCTGTAACATGTGTGTACACTGAAGACAAAAGGGACAAGCTTCATGTCCAGAGGGAAACGAGGATAGCCACCAACAACTGCCAGAGCTTCATAACATGGGCCACTTCAGTGGCCTTGCAGTGGTAAGCGTCTATTTTTAGAGCATGCTCATTTTCTTCTTATTAGGTTAGGTGTTCACCTACACAAAGTAATCTGCTGTTTAATAGCTTAGTTTATTAATAGAAAGATTGGGAAAGTGCACATAGGCAGGTTACTAGGCTGATAGGATTGCTGGGTTGTACTACTTGTAAAACAGATTACATCTCTTAACCGCTAATGGAAATGTGTTTTGCCACAGCGCTGGAATCTCACACCAGGGTTTCTAGGGACATGTAGTGTGACAGATGCCAGCCCTGGCCAGCGGCACAGCTGATGCAGGGGCTCAGTGCAGATCTCTCTGCTGCTTGGTTCTTGTGGTGCAAGTCCCTACACCTGTGTGCCCTGGATGCAACAGCAGCTCTTGCTCTTTGTGAAACACCTTGGCCTAAAAGTCTTGCACTCTTAAGACATAAGCATTACTGATGACACTATCCCAGTGTAAAGAAGGGTTAGTCAGCCAGATACTGACTCTCTAAACTCTAGGGGCCACACTAAAAAAATTCTATAAAAACACAGAAATAAGTGTAAAAGAAGACAAAATGAGAGAGCTCTTTTGGATTAGGGAACGAATCCTCTGTTTTGGTGGCAACCCGCATATAAATTCTTAGTCTGCTGTTTCTTTAACTTACTGGAGTTGTCAAACAACTGCCAGATGAGGCATTACACTTTCTGAGGCAGCAGCGGTACTCCTTCACTGTATGAAAGAGTCAGATTGGGATTCATGTTACCATTACTGTGTCTGTGTTGGGGCAGAAAATAATTTCACACAGTTAGAGCTTCTCCTGTGAGCCAGTTCAGGGAACAGCCTTGGTTATTAGCTGAGCTAAACTACACACCCACTCTCAGTAGTGTATGCAAGGGTTGCAGATAATATAACACAAGACATGGATCTTGAATAGACCTGTAAGTACAAACAAGACCTCAGGGCTATCAGAAACCATATGACTATCTGCTCTAAATGAAAGGCACCATTCTTTGTCGCCTTGTCTAACGCAACCATAAAGACTGGCATATAAGTATGCATGTATCCTAAGGGGAAGGTGATAGAAGAGGTATATGGCAACTGTCAGTTGTGTTGGTTGGTACACTGTTAATGAGAAGAAGAACCTGCAGATAACAGGAAACAGTATCTATATTAGAAGGCTAGGATTTGGGCTTCAGGCTGTGGAAAGTCATTGAACTTAAGCATTTAGTTTAAAATGTAACCTGGATCAGAATGGCACCTCTGTGGTTCAGTTATAAACCTGTGTATACAGTACACTGTGCTAAGCCGCATATCCACAATGTGTGTATGAACAAACTACCTTCTGGCTTGTTGTCCAGTTTTTCTGCAGAATCAAAGAGTTCATTCTGGCACCCTCAGCCATTTTTCTCCCCCTCCTAAGCACATCAAGAGCATTCCTAGCATTTTCCCTAGGAGGTTACAATCATTTCAATCATAATTTGAATAAAAAATGTTGGCATTTGTCAACAGGTCTGTAAAATCTTCACCTGAAATCTCTTTTCTTGCTAATGAAAAACACCTGACTGCAGAAAAGCATTAATTGACATAAAAGTGCTGGCAACGCAGCATGCAAACAGTAGATTTGGTCTTGAGAACTGTGCTCATACCATGGCTTTGCTACTTTGGCTTTTACACACTAAATAGCTAAACACAGTCGGCTACATGAAGTTGCCCCTTCTGCTGGA
Organism: Gymnogyps californianus; assembly: GCF_018139145.2. Taxonomy (NCBI): domain Eukaryota; kingdom Metazoa; phylum Chordata; class Aves; order Accipitriformes; family Cathartidae; genus Gymnogyps; species Gymnogyps californianus. The sequence continues at coordinate 22,100,100 of NC_059473.1, forward strand.
GAGCTGTAAGGAGACAGGGTGTGAAGGGGGCTGCCAACATCCTCCCTCCCTCTGTGGGAATAAAGGAGAAGGAGCAGTGAATGAAAATGGAAAAGAATGAGCTGGAAGGGAAAAGAGAAGATGAAGATGTGTGGAAGTTGCCCCAACACAAAGTGGGAGATAATGGCATTCGTTTGGAGAGTGCCATTCCACACCTGGTAAGAACAGGAAGCTTCTGCAAAATTTGTTCTGTATTCCAAGAAATACAAACATATTGAATCGGGCACTGATAATGGTGATGTCAGTATGTACAATTTTATTACCCTATTCTATCATCCCAAAAGCAACTGCTGAAAGTTGTTGCAGAGTTTGTTTTTGGAAACAGAACCACCTTTGGTGAGACATTCATACATTTCCAGTGCCAAGTGCCAAAGATACATTGCCCTTCTTCATGTAAATGCACAGATCACACCTCAGAGAAGCCTGAATTAAGCCCTTTTGCTAATTGCTAGTTGCTAATTCATCAACTGTGACACCTTCATTTCTGAAGAAGCAGAATGGGAATCCTTGGGGTGGGGGTTTGTTATTGCAGCAACGTTCAGAGGAGATGTTAATGGAGAGGTGCAGAGACGTTTTACTAACTCAAGACTAACAGCTGCACCAGGAAGGTTTCATTAACTTTCTTCAACCATACAAACATTTCAGGTTGAGACTGCTAAAGTCAGTGAAGAGATTTAGGCCTGTCACCAAAGCTAACAGCTGGAAACCCTCAGATACAGTCAGTTTCTAATGCATTGGTGAGATAGGATAAAGCAGGAGGGAACTCAGGAGGAGTTATCTGCTGTTATTTAAACTAAAAACACAGGAAAAATCCAGGCAGCAGAATGTGATTTGAGACAATAGCTGCTTCCTGAGCTGTGTGCTGTGTGGAGCCCCTGCCCGTGGTGACCTGACCTGCTCTTCCTGAACTGGTAAGTGTCCCAGAAGGGCTGCAGAAGTGAGGTCGTATTTCAAAAGGATTTGTGGTAGCAAGCACAAGTTCATATGCCCACCTAATCCCACCCAAAGTGAACTGCATTTCAGAGGTAACCTCTGAGCGGTGGAAAAGTGTCAGGTTGTCCAGCACTCATGGTCGCACAGGGAAATGTGAAAGGGGCTCTGAATACAGCACTGGGTCTGTTAGGGAGGTTTGCAATGCCAGTGAACCATGAGCTTTGCAGTGCAGAACATGCCCAGCCCAGACCTGTTCCCTCACCTTCCTTCCTGCATGGCCCCCTTCCCAAGAATAAACCAACCACAACATCAATCAGTCTACCTGTAGTTGGCAACACATAACCCAAACACCTGCATGCCAGGCACAGCTGGATGTTTGCTACTGTTGACCCAGCATAGTGCAAGCTGCGTACTGATTGTTTGATCAAGGTGGTTTGGGAGAAAGGAGCATTAGAGAATAATTTGCAGCAAAATTAAGAAGCTATGTTTTCCCTGGCTGCCTTCATTTCCCTCCTCTCTTTAAAATTCTCCTTACTTTTTAACAACACTTGCTTTGGGCATGTGCTCTTGGTGAACCTGGGGAATTTGTTTTGTTAAAAGAAGGCATGTGTGCGTGCCAGCCAGATTTTCCTCTGCTAGCATAAAATCAGATGCATAGTACAATCTCTTCTAGATAAAGAAGACTCTTTGGAAGTGGAGCGTGATTAAGAGTAACAGGAATATATTCCCACACAGATAAACAAGTCATACAAAGTGACATCTGAGGGAACTGGAGAAAGGCAACAGAACAGTGAAGGTGTGCAAAGGAAACGGGTCCTTCAGTGGAGCCTCGGAGGTGAGAATGTGGATGAAAAAGTAGCTGGACACAGGAAAAGACAGAAAATCAGTGAAATGGTATGTGACTATCAGTGCAGTAAAGATATGGATGAAAAGAGTGACAGGCCATATTGCGGGGCTTCTGAAGGAAAAAAAATGACAATAACGAAAAGAGAAAGAATAGTACATGGAGAAATGTAAAGTAAAAGCTATAATGCTATGGCATGAGAAGGATACTCTGAGGAAGTAGTTGGACTAAACAACCTTCTGAGTTCCCTTCCAACCTGAATGGTTCTGTGGAAGCAAGCCTACAAGCAATTAATACATTAGTGGATTATTATAATTATTTTTGTGTTTTGGTAACACTTGGAAGCTTCATGGCGTCGAACACCACTGTTGCAGGGTGGCACATATGCAGATATGCTTATGCCCTATGCAGAACATATACCTATGTAATTCTTCTTACCTTTTGTTTTATACTTCTACTTTGTCTCACTAAGTTTGAAGGACATTAATATCTTTGGCTGTTTGTGATACTGTAGTCAAGTAAACAGAGAATGACAAAAATAGTAGAAAGTGTGTTCCTAAAACCATAAACAAAATAATCAACTTTCCCTTGAGTAAGAGACTCAGTGGACAGTTTTTCAAAGTGTCAGGGATAAAATTGTCCCAGTCAGGGAAAAAATTTTCAAAGTTCAGCAACATGTCACCTAAATAGGGTAGCCAGATGTTTAAGTGTGCACCTATCTGGCAATTTCATTTAGCTATTTAAACAAGAAAGCCTGTTTCTGAAAGCCTGTCCCCTCACAGTTCCTGAGTATTGGCTTATCTGAAAAAAAAGTCCCTTGAAAAAAAAATTAATGTGTGATCAGATCTGGACAGTACAAAAACCCCCACAAAACCCCTGATAAACCAGCCTTGTTGGGATTCTATTTCTTCTGTAGTAGAAAAAGGTACAGTAAACTCTTCATTCCCTCAGTCTTACTGAGAGTACATTTGTTGGACAGGATGAAGTGATTGGCGTTGATCTTGTAGTATCACACTTGCACACATTTTTCTGGCATGTGGAAATGTGGCATGCGGACCTTTTGCCTTGTGGAAAACCCAGGCTCCTGATCCTCTTTTTCAGTCTCCTCTCTACAGTTTCCCTAAATTGTAGTGGGGCAGCTACTGAACTGGTGTAAACAGTCACGGCTCTGTTCAGGGCACTGAACATAGATCGCACCTTGCAGCTGAGGATCTGCTCCTAACTTACCATGCACGGAAGCTCTTCCTCACAGCTAATTGTTAGCAGTATCTTTGCGGATTCAGGACTGACAAAAGCCCTCCCCAAGTACTTCAGCTCACAGTTGAATTGCGTTGTAATTTTATGTCCGCTTTTCTAGTCTGTTTTCAGTGGTGTCTATAACTGTTCTTTCCTAGAAACAAAAATCACTGAACTCCTATGGGAAAAGGCTCAGGCTTCTTGAAATACGTTTGGGAACTTTGAGGTGCTTAAGACTTCAGCATTCCCAAAGATTAATGGCTGTTTCTGTGGCTTTCAGCATACTTCCAAACAACAGGAATTGAATCATCTAGAAAGTGACCAGCCAAAAAATCTAGAGCATGGTGGAAAGGTCCCTAAAATATCTGGTGTTGAGAGTAGTTGTTTGGCTTTTCTGGCATCACTTAAATAAGATGGTTCTCATTATAGTGTCCTTCTACTCTGATATTAGGTGGCTGTTTTTCACATGGGCTGTACTGACTCACCTCATTTTGAATCCCAAGATACTTGGTGGTTTGTTTAGATCTCCTATTGCAGTATTAGAGTATATGATAATCTTACAATTTGTGCAGCTTGTTTTAAAGTCAGTTTCTAGATTCCATGTGTGTGAAAGAAAAGCTTCAAAATGTGGCGCAGGTATTCCTGAGAGGCTCAGAAACCAGCGGGTGAAGGGAAAGAATCACATGCTTTTGTATGTGGTCACATAATTTCCAAGTTAAACACACAAAAAGTTCCCCTCTTTCTCTTTCCTCTTGCTCGCTCGCTCCAGATCACTTCACGTTCAGCTGATGTATCTGTTTGTTTATTTACCTTTCCAGCACACATCACTCACAAGTGTGCTGGAGGTTCCTGTTAGAGAAATGAGAACTACCAAACGTGTTATTGCTGTTGCTTATCACCTGAAAAGGACAACCAGAAATTGTTCTGTGGTCATCTGGACGTTATGCAACGGGGGCTGAATGCGTCTTTGTTCCAATTACCAAAAGCACTAAAATACTACTTTCTGAGAGCTGAAGAACAAAATACTGCCCTTGGAAACATGCATCTGTCTAAATCTTGAAGCCTTTCTCATTGCATCCAAACCTGGAGGAGTATTTTTAGCTGTTGAATTTAGCCCTTCAGAATGTCTTGTGGTTTCTTCCAGGACAGAGCTCAATAAATTACTCTCTTCACAAACAACCGAAGTGTGGTTCGGTGGTTCGGATCTCCTGCAGGGTTCAGAAGTTCAGAGCACAAAAGCCCATCTCAGTGTCCATCTTCCCCTACACAACCAGCAATGGTTTTTCACGGATGGGGTCTAGGCCAGGAATGCTTGTAAGGGTCCATGCAAGTATGGCTCTCTGCAGCAGCTTTAGAGCAGAGGAGCTGATGTTTATGTCCCTCATGTCTCTGACACCTCTGTTTGGACTCGGGCAGAAGCCAGTCCCAAGAGGAGCACGTGTGCTTACACACACGCACACCCACCTGCCCCCACCGTGCACACACACGCACCAGGGGCATCCAAGCTTGTGAATGTTTTTCTCTGCTGCCTTAATTAAATCAATATTGTTTATTACGTGGGTCTGTTTTCTTTCTTTCAACACCTCTGCTTTTAGGTTATAATTCCTTTATGTCTTCATTGTTTTTTGGTAATTGGACAAAGTGTTTTCCAGCTTAACTTTTTAGCGAATGGCAGGAATCCCAGCAGCCATGTCACGGGGCCAGGATTTCAGTATTTCCAGAGCCACACATTTGTCCAGGATATTTATGTCATATTTAGCTTGGTTACTAGAAGCAGAATTTTAAGAGTGGAAATTTTTTTTTTTTTTTAAAGTGTAGATTTACTTCTTACAAATGTGGGATTAGTACCTCAGCAGCTATGGGTTTGACTCTGCAGCTAAGGGCTTAGCCCGAGGCCCTGGGCCCAGCTCTGGCAGCTGAACGTCAGCTACAGCCAGTGGGTCTGGGCCCGGGGGGGCTTCTCATACACGGTGGTAGCAGTTCGGCATCAAATCCCTCTCCCCAAAATCCCTGGTGTAGGAATGATGCCTGACCAAAATGTGACAAAGCTGGGAGAAGCCCCCAAAGCCTTTCCTCGCACCCACCTGCCCAGGCTGAGCCACGGGCTATAATCCCGCCCTCACACTGCTGTAGCTTCAGGCACCTCTACAGTGTCTCGGTAGGAAAAAGAGGGTTGCTTGGGTCCTCCTTTATTTTTGAAACCAAGGAAAAAACAAATCAAACACGTGTAATAATCTTCTTGCCTCACTTTATTTGGGCATGGGCAAACAGTTTATAGAGATAAGTGGCTTCTGACTAGACGTGAAACTGGGGCTGTAAAATCACTTGGTAAGCAGGCCTCCTATGCATCTTTGCAGATACCGGGCATGGAGGCTAACGTGTGAATCCTGCAATCTTCTGACAACCCTCGCTGTTCACTAACATGAACAGGACTTGAAATCTGCTTCATAGGATCAGGCCGAAAAAATTTCCAGTACAGCCACCTTAGCAGCATCTGTAAGTATATATGCAGTAAGTGTGTGCACTCAAATCCTTGCTGCCCCTTTGTTGTTTTGCCAAAATTCATCCTTTGTACAAAACCAGGTGTATTGTGCTAATGTTTCTTACAAGCATCTATAATCCCTGTACATTTGGATGATTCTCAGTGGAACTGTACCTGCAAGACAACATACGATTTTACATTATTGACTTTTATACTTGTTAGGATCACCTACCATGACAATTAAAAATACTTCTGCCTTGCCAAGAGGGAGCTCTGGGTGCATTCACAGTCACCCTGCAAAACACAGCCTGAATTAAATGTGATTTTTGTATGTGGAGTTCTTGCAGGATCAGCCTTTAGGTGGATATCCAGCTTTGCACATACAGTTTTCTATACTGTAAATGTATTTGCAAAGTTTCTCATATCCTTTTTATCAAGAATAAATATTGCTGAAATACATGTATTCCTGATATCAAAATAATGATCACGCACACAAGAAGGTGAAGGTTTCACTCACAAAATGAAATCACAAAGGAGAAAAGGATGTTCAAATTAAGACTAAGACTATGTCTGGGGAACTGGTGGACTTGAGAAGGCTTCAGAGCTCCAAGGCTAGGTAAGTGCCCAGGTAGCATCCTGACTCTGTGTTGCCCTGAGGCAGTGCTGTACACCAGCTCTCCTCCCACAATGTGCTTTCCAAGAAGGAAATCCTGAGCCTGTGGGCTGTAAAGGAGTCAGGGTAAGCTCTGGTCAGAGACCTAGGCTGTACAATTTGGGACCAAGGACCTATGCAGTATTTGTTCTTTGGGGGAAAAGCATACAGAAGGGGCCATACAGAGTGCAGCCCCTGCTCAATCTAGTCACAGGTTTTGAAATGTGAGACTTGACAGCATCTGGGTGCCTAAATCCTCCTGACACATGGATCTGGCTCTACCTGACCTTCTGGCTTTCCATTTTCCCTGGCAGCTTGAGGTGCTCCTCTGCTCACGTTCACAACTTTTCCAGTCTCAAAAGGATGGTGCAGTTTTGCACTATGCTTATTTCTGCACTTGAACAGGATCCTCAAAACAGACACTTCAGCTAAGCTCTTTGGGAAGATTGTGCTGCTCACAAAATGCACATGAAGCTACTACTTCTAATGCAGCATCAGGAAAACTCCTCTCCCTTGCTTTCATATTTGCTTTCTTCTTTCATTTTTCAATAATGTAATAGGGATAACATTCATGCAAGAAGTTCAGTTTTAATTCTTTCAGTCTCCCCCCATCACACTGCTTATAAGTATATCTTACTGACCAGGCCAAGCTGGACACAATTCCTTCATCTCGTCCTGAAGCTGTGTCAGTAAGACAAGATTTCACTAGACCAGTGTGACAGCATGATTTTGTGACTTGAGGTGATCAGAAAGGAGGGTGGAGCCACGGATTTTTGTCTGGGTTCCAGGGACTTTTAGTGTATTTTATGTCAAACAAGTATTAGATAAAAGGCAGAAATTACCCAGGGGAGACTGATGACTAGTTTTAGGTGGCTGTTAACTCAGTGTATTGACATTGAACAGATCACTACCTAAAGTACTTCAGTTTCTGATCCCATTTTGTTTAGCTTGCTCTGTGTTGAAAGCTGCTATGTATTGCACATCACTTGGGAATTCTGTTATGGAGGCCATAAACCTAAAAGACATTGCATCTCCTAGGTTTTAAATACCTCTTTTATTAGATATACCCCTTGATCCTTTCTGCCCAGCTTTGACAAAATCTGTATTATTGGCACATCTTTATGTAGGGACATTGTTTGTAGTAGTAATATTTAAAACATTCAAAGCCTCAGCTGTTGTAAACTTGCCAAGCAGCACTGGCATGGGGAGTGGGCCACGGAGATAAAGGGGAAAGTAAGTAGCTTGAGCAAGAGGCTTTAAGCTTAGTCCTACTTCTAGCTTTCCTCCTACCTTGCTTAATTTCCTTGAGGAAGATAATTTCTTTCTGGACTTTGCTTTACTCTCTGTTAAAGATGTCGAGACTTGCTCTACAGGGGTGTTGTGAGGCTTAATGAGTGTTCACTGTAAGTCCTCCACTCCAAAAATGTTGAAAGGGGACATGAACTGTTTGCCATAGAGATTAAGACAAAACTGCCTATTCCCTTTCTGTCTCTCTCTCCCCTTCATGTTCCTGCTCATCTTTTACTCCAGTTCAGGCTTCACAGGAAGCCAAGTGTACTAGTTAAGACAGAAGAAAACTAACATAATAAATAAAGCAAATAGCATCTGCTGGATTTCTGAGTTGAATTGGCTTACTGGGCAGTTAAAGTAAGGCAGCAAAGGCAACAGGTGGGACTCCACAGCTAGGAGTCAGAGTGGGGAGAGGAATGAGTTTGGAAGGGAAAGGGAAGGAGAGAAGGTGGAGTGGGGCCTTCCCTATGTTATTTAACCTCATCCTGGCTATGAGATATTAGACTCAGTCCAAACAGCAAAAAGATAATTTCAGACTTGCCTCCTGGGTGTTTCTTCCAACTTTGTCTGCAGTGTCTTGCTATTTGGCCACTCTTAGAGAGAGACACTACATTAGAAAAATCAAGCGTCATACTGGAAAGTATGAACAGATGTATAGACTACCAGACAAATGAAATAATCTTTTTTCACTACTCAATACTGGTAAAAGCCCAACACCACACTTCAAGACAGACAAACCAGATAAAGTGGAAAGAAAGGCAAGGAGAATATTAGAGGTCTAGAACTATGAATTAAGAGGAAACTTTGGAAGAATTGGGTTGGATAACCTAGAGACCTTATAACAATCTCCAAAGATGCAAAAGGCAAAAAGAAAGGGAACAATGTGGCCCCGTGTCTACTGTGGATAGGACAGAAAATTGACTAAACTTTCAGGAAAAATATTTAGGTTGGAGATTAAGGAATAGGTTTTAATGGTGAGGGCAGTTGAGCCCGTGGACATGTTGCTCAAGAACACTGTGGATTCTCTTCATTTAAATGTGTTAAAGAACAGGTTAGACTAACACTTCTCATTTCCAATGCATCCCAAGTAGAACATGCACAAAAAGCAGATAATGTTGTATTGATGGTTAGAACTGATACCTCCTTGCTTTATATTTCATCTTCCTCCCTCTTGTTCTTTTATTCTAGTGCACCCAGAGATCAGTTAAGCATTCAATTTTTTTGACATCATTCTTCTTTTTAGATCAGTTGAAAGAAATTATTCACCCAGAGAATAATTTACAGAATTGCAGAATCACAGAACACATCAGGCTGGAAGGGCCCTACAGGAGATCTGTAGTCCAACCTCCTGCTCACAGGAGGTCAAGGTCAGCTATGAGGTCAGACCAGGGCTTCATCCAGCTGAAAACCTTCAAGGATGAAGACTGCACAACCTCTCTGGGCAACCTGTTTTGCATCGTGAATGTCCTCATGGACAATGTATTGAAGTCTTTCTTCTGGTGGCCCCAACACTGGACGCACTGTTCTATATGGTGTCTAAGAAGGGCTGAGTAGAGGGAAATAATCCCTTCCCTTAGTAACTGTCTACGATCCTGTTGATAAAGCCCAGGATGCTGTTGCCTGTCTTTGCTGCCAGGGCACCCTGCTTGTGCTCTGCCAAGACCCCCAGCCCCCTTTCAACACAGCTGCTTCCCAGCCGGTCCCCAGCCTGTACTGTTGCATGGGGCTCCTCCTTCTGTGGTGTGGGACCCTGCATATGTCCTCCTTGAATTTCATAAAGTTCCTGTTGGCCCATTCCTCCAGCCCATTTCTGTCCTTCTAAATGGCAGCCCTGCCCTCAAGCCTATCAACTGTTCCCCCCACTTTAGTGTCATCTGCAGGCTTGATGAGGGTGCACTCCATCACCGCTGCAGGTCATTGGCAAAGATGTTAAACAGAAAACAACTTCCAAACAATATATTCCTTCTAGTCTCCTGTAATCAGGACCACTTTATAGTCAGTACATTTATTTCCAGTAAGAATAGGTGCCAGTTAAGAAGTGCCTATTGTACTCCAGGCAGGTGGCAGCTGTGGAAAAATAAGAATCTTTTACTACTTAACCAGCTATATTAAAACTATGGAAAAATGGCCGACCAAAGTAAACAACCTCCGTGGCCTGGTAAACAGAACACATACACTCTGAATTGCATCCACACTGTGCATTATTCTTTCTTGTCATATTACTTACTTACCATTGCCAATTAGGAGGTAGTTTTCTTATATTACATCACTAAAGAATGCACTGCTTGATCAATTATCCCCGAGTGAACTGAAATACAATAGCTGATAGCCCACATTTTTATGTTGTGACATTTATTTAATTTTGTGTGCATGTGTCTGTAGGCACATTATGGTAGAAAGCCTTTAATGAGAACAGTTTGTTGATCCTCTGAATTCTTCATGTACTTGCTTGTTCTTATTAAGCAGGCATTCTGGTCTACAGAAACAATCGAAACCACCTGCATTTCCTTTGAACCAGAGCCTTGCTTTCAACTGAGCATCCTAGTGTTGTAATACCTCATCATACGCACAGTAGGAAAAAGCACTTACACATTTCACTCCCTCTGTGTATATTCAGTGAAAATTTGCCAGGCACGTAATCATGCATGTGTCATTACAAGAGAGCAAAACCGATTTAGTCAGTCTTTATTTATTTTTAAACGAGGTGCTCAGAATGCAAGGCAGTGGCCTGGGCAAGGGGCAAAGAACAACATGGCCACGTGAGCGACCTGTGGAGCCCCTTGCTGGCCGATAAGTAAGTCCTCTTGTGTCACGGTTTAACTCCAGCAGGCAAGTAAGCACCACACAGCCGCTTGCTCGCTCCCCCCACGTCAGGATGGGGGAGAGAATCAGAAGAGTAAAAATGAGAAAACTCGTGGGTTGAGATAAAGACAGTTTAATAGGTAAAGCAAAAGCCACGCGCACAAGCAAAACAAAACAAGGAATTCATTCACCACTTCCCATCGGCAGGCAGGTGTTCAGCCATCTCCAGGAAAGCAGGGCTCCATCACGCGCAGCGGTTACTTGGGAAGACAAACGCCATCACTCCAGACGTCTCCCCCTTCCTTCTTCTTCCCCCAGCTTTATATGCTGAGCATGACGTCATATGGTATGGAATATCCCTTTGGTCAGTTGGGGTCAGCTGTCCGGGCTGTGTCCCCTCCCAACTTCTTGTGCACCCCCAGCCTGCTCGCTGGTGGGGTGGTGTGAGAAGCAGAAAAGGCGTTGACTTAGTGTAAACACAGCTTAGCAACAACTAAAACATCCCTGTGTTATCATCAACACTGTTTTCAGCACAGATCCAAAACATAGTCCCATACTAGCTATTGTGAAGAAACTTAACTCTATCCCAACCAAAACCAGCACACCTCGGCACGGGCCAGCCCTGGTCAGAAATATGAGGGTCTGGAAGCCAGATAGCCATACTGAGCTGGTGCAGCACTCTTACTGCTTAGGCCTGATGAAAGGCTAAACTCTGCCAGACTTGGGCTGAGCTTCTCTGCAGCACGTCTGCTGTGCAGCAAAAAAAGTGTCCTGAGAAGTCTGAGTTTCCAGTGACTATTGTGGAGCCTCAAGGGGTTTCCAGGATCTTGGGACACTGAGTGCCAAACAGGGAATTACCAACTGTCCCATGGGAGCTCTAAGGTACCAGGGAAGGAAGGTGTAGTGCTTCAGCCATGGGCTCTGCCTATTGAGTGGTTCCTATGGGTTTGCTATATTGCTCCTCCCTGCCCTAAAAAAATGTATTTAAAAGCACATTTTCAACCTCTTTTCAAGGGCACAAAGAAAGCACTTTACTTCTCCTTGTCAGAGCAGTCCAAGAGGAATGTATGTAATGTGTTGGGACTGGAGACAATAAATATTTGTGTCCTTGGAGGTTATAAGCCATACTTAGTGGCAGTGATGAGTTTTACAAGGCAATGCAAGTAAGTAATGACTAAAATACAGATAGATTAATTCAGAGATTTTATAAAAATTTGGGCCTGATTCTGGCCTCACTCTCAGTTTACTCTAGCACATCATGACAGCCTGAACTAAAAAACCCAGTGTTTTAATAGTGTTATGGGGTGCTCTTGCCCTTGTTACTCACACAGTGGGTTGTGGATGTACAAGGCAATTTAAATACCACTTTTGTTCTTCTGCAGATTCACTGCTCAGTTTTTTCCAAATTAGTTTTCATCTTTTAACTCTCAGTGACCAGCAGAGTTCTGTGTTGTCTTGTTTTCCAGTACACAAGGGAATGACTTAGTTTCATGGAAAGAGCTCTCTGCAGAGTCAGTCAGATAAGATTTTAAAAAATAATTATGTTCTTAAATACAATTGAAAAACATGTTCTGAACTATTCTGTGCTTGATTTTATCTCAACTATTTAAAATATCTTTTTACATGCAACTTCTGGCAAAGATGATAACAACAGATTCAAAATCTCTCTGGTGGGTCTTACCTGCTTCTTGCTGATACATGTGTGTGCACATAAGAACAGCTCCACCATTGTGTTATACCTTGAATAATCATTTATGATGGAGCACAAATGACTAGATGTGCTAGAAGTTTTCACTGGTTCAAGTTGTTGGAGATTTCTGATACAGCTATGCATTGTTGTCCCTTTCAACAGGTGTGACTACAAGGTCCAGAGGCAACATCCTCAGTAGTAGGAATTTTGTTTTGGTCCAGTTCACTGGCATAGTTGAGGGTAAAAAGAGGTAATGAGCTTCACGTACTTTTAATTCCAGTAATACAGAGTTTTTCTGTTTCTCATTACTCGGCCTTGTATCAGGGAGAATTTATCCATTTCTTTATTTATGACTAGATTGACCTCTACTTAATCTTTGACCCATGATTCCTAAAGTCTCTAATCTTTTTTGTTCTCTGTGTTTAGCTCTGTTATCATGAGGTCTTTGAAACTCTGACTCTGAATTCATCTGGGCTGCACTGGCAGCTCTGGGTGATGATGGTGGTAGTGGTGTCATTGATTAGCTGCAGACTTCTCTATCCTGAACTCAGCTAATAAGAATTTCTCAATTTCAGCAGATGTCTCTGCTGCTTTGCCAAATGGAGAGTTTTCGAACGAGTGATGTGAAATTCTAGAAACTTGCCACTTAGTCCACCAACTGGGGAGCTTCTCTGATTTTGTAAAAGCAGTTCACCAGCATGCAATTTTATGAAATGCTATTTTCAATGTTCCTTTTCTGTCCTATCAGTCAGAAAAGTGTTTTAAAGCCCATTTAAAAAAATGGAAAACCATACAAACACAGGCATTACGTATGTCTTTTTATATATGTTCACATGCATCCCCACTAATACAGAAGCAGTCCTGTTACGACATAGTGTCTAGATGATGTACTGACCCCTGTGCTGTCCAGGCTCCTGATCCTGAGTAGTCTAGATAAGGGGACGCAATGGAGCCTTTTGCCTTCCCTGGGGACCTCAGTTCAGTTCCCTACCCTTGAGACAGATTTACCTGTAACCTGGCTCAAGTGAATTGAATTTCTGTGCTCCAGTTCTCACTGCTGAAAAAATGAGGGTCATGGCACCTAACAGAGGAACTGGATGTAGAAACCCATTAAAGATACCCTCAGACAATGTGGTAAGAACAACTAGAGAGGTGCCCAAGAGAAGAATCTCTGGGAAAATACAGGCCAGAGAGGCAGAAAAGCCATGCTATTCCCCTCCAACCCTCCATTTCAAATTGCTGTTTCCTCCAGCAGTCTTTGCTCATTCTTATTCAGAGAGGATTGGATTTAAGCACAAACTTTGAATGAAATAAAAATAAATCTATCAAATCCATAACAAATCATGACCATATACAGATAAATAGCTCTATCATCAGCAGGATCAAAGCCAGAGCCTGCAGAAATAAAAGAGATGCTACTATTGCCCTGAGGCAAATAAAGCTGCAGGAAAGTGGTGGTACTGCCACAAATACAGAGATCAGGCACAGAGACTAGGTCTGGATTTAGGTATTGCTGAGCACTTTCTGTGGTTCAGACTGCTTAACCCTTTATGCTGTCAGGTCTCCAGCTGAATTGTTAGAGGCTTGTCTTCTCTCCTTTCTGAGAAAAAGAAATCCAGCCTAGAGGTCTTCTACACACTGTATCAAATTTAGTTCAAAGGATGAGACAAAATGAGTGCATAATTTAGAGGGCCATGTGACCAAACTAAGATATGCACAATGTAGACATCTAAAGTTAAGGGAGATTCATCCTGCCTTGGGATTCAAGATATGATGTTGCTTTCTGAAATGTTTTTAAGAAGATCAGGCATAGGGATTCCTAAATCAACACAAGCAAATAGAAAAAGAACATGTGGTACATACATCAAGGTACAATACGGTGGGCATTTACTTCATTTTTAAATACTCTTCTAGCCAATAACAGGCAATGTGCTGAAAATATGGCCTGACATAAGGATCCTTCCATTTTACAAGCCCACTTAAAATTTCCGTCTTTATAGTGTACTTTAAAAGAAGCAGTAATCTTAATCCCTGCAATCTTGACCTCAAATTACATTTTAGTGTTTTCTCCATAGCAAAAGAGATGTGATGCAGATGGCATTACCTCATGTAAATCCTGGTGGCAAATTATGTTCCATTGCTACACGCATGGCATTATTGCACGCTAACTCTGGAAAATGCACAATACGTCTTTTAGTGGAAATCCCTCTTCTTGAAAAAAATCTGAAATCTGAGATAGGAAACCAGATAGGCCAAGAACCCCTGTATTTTATGGAAATCTCACAGCGAGTGTGTATTGGGCCAGATCTTTAGACAATGTAAGACTGGCAAAACTGAGATATAGCCTCCTCAATCAGAAGATCTGGCCCATTATATTTTATTTTCTTTTGTGGTTAACAGCACTGGATTACTACTCAGGAAATGTGGGTTCAGCTGTGAATTCAGCTGTGAATTCTGCTGCAAGCACGGTGCAGCCATGGGCAATTCAGAGTTGCTTTTGCTTCCATGTGCAAAACGTAGCCGGTGTACATCCCTGGCTTACCTGAGCACCCCTGGGTGTGCTGCTACAGTGGTAGGATCAGTATGGGTGTCCAGAGAGATCACACACATCTGGTTAAGGGTTGTTATTTTTATTTTCTGACATTTTTAAGATCTTTGCTTTGTAGATTTGACTTTCATCTCGGAGTGCCTTAGTACAAAAGCCTAGGAACTCCCAGTTATCTGGATGGAAACAAACGTCTTGAAAATTAACCTTTTTTTTTTTTTTTTTGAGGCAAAAAGTTCTAATGATGGAAAACACCAAACTTTGGTCAAATAAGAAAAATAACCTCTTTGAGGCAAGCCTCTTTCCCATAAATTGAAACCTCTGAATGAAGTGCCTGCCAAAGAATGCTCTCTTCCTGGAACACAGGGAGCAGAAAGCCAGCAACTTGCTTTGAATGTGTTGAACCAAATTTTACAGCTATATCTGACTTCTAGACTGACCCCGAGCCTGCCTTTTTTCTTTTCCTCACAAATACTACTACTGCTTCTTCCAATTCATTGGTATATTCCTTAAGGATTGCACATAAACTTGGAGATTTCTGGAAGAAAATAGCTTGAATATGAAGCTGATCATAAAGCTACCAAAACCCTAATAATACTCCCTGCCCATTCTTGTGGTATAAAAATATAACTAATGTTAGTCCAGTGAACAGCAAGTAAGACTCTGGAGGGCTCTCTGGAAGTCTGTTTTGGCTATAGTATTACTTTTCCCTGTTTAACTTTGTAAACCTGTAATTGGCAATAAAAGAGACCGCACTTTTGCTTTTTTAACTAATATTTATTTAAACCTTACCATAAGGTGCACATAGTGGTTTCTTTTGTTTCCAGCAGGATAAAATTCATAAGCAGAGACCAATTTATCATTTAAAAAATTATTTTGTATTTTTAACCTAAAATGTCCAGCTTCACAATGTGTTTTTAAAAGACCTAGCTAGCTTTTTTTCACAGCCTTTCAGTGCTCTCTTGTACATGTGGGCTCCTGTGTGGGATCTCATACTGGAAATAGAGACCTCTTCGGATAAAGACAGAGGACTTGTTCTCACGGCATCTATCCCTGTTAGACTCAGCTAGGCAAAGGTGCCTGATCCTGATTATGCTGCCACGAATGTGGAGTTATTAATGTGATTATTTCAAATGTGCAGCTACTTCCATACAAATATAGACCAAGTAGGGCATAGTGTTTGGATCAATGTATCTATATATCCTGATCATGCATGTTTTTAGAGTGGCTGTTTTCCCTTTGAGGTTAACAGAGATTTTGCCTTGTATTTTTAGAGAAGTGGCAAGAAGGTGGCTCTTCTAAGGTAAATTAAATAGAAAAACAGAATTGAAAAGACAAAGAGTAAATATTTTTGTAGAGACGTACACAACATTTGTAGTGGAAGAGCAATATTTGTAGCGAAAGTGAAAGCTCTTAACATTTAAATTAATCTGTTTTTTTTTGTTGGACAATGATCTTGTCTGCCTGCTTCAGTTTTAATTAAAAAGAAAAAAATTTGGGAAGGTGTTCATATATGCGGATTTTAGGTTTGCATTTCCTTTAAATGTTCATGGAAAATAATTTTCATTTAATCCACCCATCCAAGATGCCTAATCTTATAATTATTCTGAATCTTACCTAGTGTGCGAGGCTAATGCTATACTAAAAGGACAATAATTATAAGCAGAAAATGCACCAGAAAGCAGGAGGCTAGACTAGGCAAAGTACCATGGTGTACTTGCTATGATGCCTCTACACTTTCTGAAACACCCTCTACCGTTTGCTTTCAAAGTCAGGACACTAGGCTAGATGCATCTTTAGCTTGACCCTGTTACAAGAGTTCTTATGTTTCATGTTACGAAGAGAAGAACATCTGGAAATAAAAGCTTTGTCTGAGGCTGGGCTGAGATTCTTGGGTGCCTTTTAAAAAAAAAAATCATGTTGATTGTTTTCATCATATAAATATGAACAACAGGAAAAATCCGTCCGGGTTTGATGAGATGTTGTGTCATAGCAGATAAAGTTTTTCTCAGCTCTGATTTCAGACTTTAATAGTGAAACCATCTGTTGAGGAGCTCATTTGTTTTCTTTTATTTATCATAGCGGATTATCTCTTCAGATAATATTCCACAAGATCCAAGGGAAAAGCAGTGATATATTTGGCTGTCAAATTCATCAGCTAAAACTAAGCGCAGGCTCATTTGCTGTGTTATAAGTGTCATTTAGGAGACTTGGACCATCAATGTAGCAGAAACCCAAGGGAACATAATGACTGCCTTCTTAGCTGGCACTGACACTCAGGGACACAACTGAAGACTTCCAGAGGCAAAACATGAGGTTAGCATGTGATGAAGAGCCAAGGCACCCTAGCTGAGCAGGCTCCCACTAGCTGCGGGTAGCACTCTGCAAAAGGCTTGTAACGTATGTGCCATTGCATTACATAATGGGAAGTGCTTTGGTTTACATGCAGAATATTACTGCAGTCTGTAATCATCCCCTTCTTGTCTGAGTTCAGTGACAGCTTTGAATTTGCTGATTGCTTTGGCAGGAGTAAATAAGAGAGAAAAGAAGGGATTACAGAGCGACTGCCATTATGGTGGTAAGCACCTTTCCTAGTTGTGGGAGGCTGATATTCCCCCAACATCTGGAGATCGACCCTCACATCTGGTGGTTTCTGGCTCTCCTCCACTGTAGCAGCATTTCCTCAGCTCCTTGGCACAGCAGGTGCTCGCAGTGGGAGTCTGCCTCTCTTCTTGCTGTGTCCCACCGGCTTTCTGCCTGCTGCCCCCAGCCCAGCACAGGAGGGACGGGGCAGAGAGAAAGGTTCTGCTGACACAAATCCTGTGGCTTCGAGCCCTGGGGCAGTGAGCATGCAAGGGCTTGCGGTGCCCAGGTCACTGCTGGCTCCGAGGTCTGTCCTCCAAGATGCTGCATGTGCAACAGCCAGTGCATCACCTCTGCCATCAAGGGACAGCATGGGAGTGACTGTAGCCCTTGGCTCTGTGGAGTGGACTCATGAGGCAATTTTCTGTTGCTTTTGAAGTGAGTGCATGTGCAATGTAGATAAAGGTCTTTAGGGTCTATTTGATACCTTATGATACAAAGTGATACAAGCAGGCTGGAGTCGTGTAAGAAACTCATCTCTTGGTCCACTACAGGGGTGACCAACAAAATCTTCGTGTGACCTAGAGCAACAAGGGAAAGATCTACATGTCTGGAAGTGCTGAGACGGGCAGGAACCCCCAAGGGTGACAGGCAAGGGGGTCCTACTGCTCTGCTGGAGAAGGAGCAGAGGTGGGTCCCAAAGTAACCCACAAAGAGAATGTCTCCCGCTAGCTTAGCCGTTGCAGCCCTTGCTCCTGGCCATTTGAGCATAGACTCAGCCAGGGGGCTGCACTGGGTTGGCAACCCCTTGTGTCAGGCAAAGCAAAGAAAGATGGGAGTATCCAGAGAGGCACAGCCTTGCGCCTCCAAGGAGCATGTGTGGGTAGAGGACCTGCCACCCTGGGGGGCTCTTTCTGTTGAAATTTTCACCAGTTTCATGAAGTACAGGGCCAGGTTTCTGAGAGGCAGCTGCCTGCTAGCTGAAGCACTTTTTTGTGTCCCCCAGCATTTTTGTATCTCTGCTATGATTCTCTCAATCTTCTGACTTAAATGTACAAGTGTAACTTCTCTTTCTCTTGGGCTTGCCCAACATGGAGTTTTTAATTAACATCTGCCTCTTTGACTAACATAGTCCTTGTTCCAAGTCTTTAAATGATATCTTAGGGAATTTCAGCGTTTTGGACAAGATCTTTTTCATACTGTTTATCTGTCTTTTCTATTTCTTCGCTTGTGTGCCATTCTCTTCTATTTATTTTAGCTGTCCTCAGGCACCATAATTTTGGTATAACTGATATTCAGTAGTTTTCTGATCCAAGACTTTAAGTCATATATTACTCCATGGGATTAGCCCTGCATGAAACCGCACAGTCCTGGATTAGACATTAAGAATATGGATCATGTTTTAAAAATTCATTTATGCAACTATTGGGTAAAATTAGACTCAGACAAGCTGTTCTTGTCACAAACCCATGAAACTTCTCAAGATCTTCCTCCCTTAACCAAAGCTATTTGCCTGCAGGGCATGAAGTATCCACAATACTACAATGGGAAAAACTGCGTGTCGTGGTCGGTTAGTAACATGTAGTTTTGCAAGTGGATTATGAGGTTGGTTATCACCATGTTATATTATTAACAGCACTGAGAAATACCCGAGTAATTTGAAGTAAGTTTTATTGGTGTCATACTTCTGCATTGACAATAAATTTCTGGGCTCAAATGTCAGGTATCTTCTGCCCCATGAGGACCCCAGACAGTAAGTCACAGACATCTGGACAGCATCCTCATGGAAGAGGTAGGCTCTACTGGCATGTAATGGAGCCTGTGTAGGACATAAAAGTGGTTCCAGATTAAAGGAAGAGAAATGCATTTTCCTGAGAAATGATACCTCATGGCTCAAGTGCACAGAGACAGCAGTTAGAAAGGGACCATAATTTTACAGTCTGTGCTGTCAATTATAATTCACAGCATGTTCCACAACGTCACACACATAAACAGACTCAGAGGCTCCTGAGAGACTGCAGTTTCTTGCTGCTCAAAGCAACCCTTTCCTTCTCCTTATTCCTGGAATTGTTTGCCTTTGGAAAGACTATAAACATGCTAATATTTGCAGGTTTAAAAAATGAAGGGTTTTGTACCTGAATGACTAAAAGTTCTTGCTAAATTGTAATCTCTGTTGGAATTTAGGTCCAGATTCACAGATATATTTAAGTCTCTAAACAGACACAGATCCTTCTGCAGCTGCGTTGCAGAAATAGCTACTGTGATGTGGGCTTCCTTGGACAAATGATCCCGCAGGCAGTGGAGAGGTTGTGAAAGAGGTTCAGCTGCAAGAGAAATTGTGCAGTCAAGTGGCCTAAGCTCAGACACGTGTCAAAAGTCTCTCTCTTAATGGCTTCTTCAGTTGCAATTCGATGTGCGCTGGGATCCTTGGCCATATCAGCTGCACAGCTTCCACAGTTTTGCCTCTTTCTGACCAGGGCTGTTCTAGAATGGGCCTATTCAGGATTTTTTTTTAAATTTAAATTAAATGTGTATGTTGCATTCAGTGGCTGTAAAACGTGTCTGAATCACAGTACTGGAGACTAAAATCCTCCGCCTTTCCACAGAACTGCTCCAGTTCTCCCACACTGCCCTACAGAGGTGCAATAGTCCAAACCCAGAAGGACAAACACCGAAGGAGTTGAACGGTGCAGTGTGTACGTCTGTTTAATCGTCATTTGCATCCCTCGTGAGACTGCCAGCAAAGCAGCACATTAATACCACTCATGGTATCTTGCTTATTTCATTTATGTAGTTATTCACTGCACAGGAAACGAGACCACTAAACTTATACTTAAGTCATCAAAGAGCTTTCAGTGATAACCATTATCGGACCCATTTCAACATCTTTCAAAGCTAATCTTGCAGTATGACAAGAAACAGTTATGGAAGGAAGCACTGACTTTGGTTCCGTTCAAGAGCAATCTGTTCACATGGCTGCTGCTTAAACAGAGTGTCTCCTAAGGGTCTCTAACTTTCAAACTGGTAGAGAGAATAAACTTTAAATGGTTTTGATTTTTAAGGCATTATTTAGAGGAAGTGGTCAAGGACACATGGGTCTGATTTTCCTCTTTGCACTGTGAAAATCAGTCACAAAATCACCCCCACCTTTTCTGCTCAGCTTTTGATGCTCTGTATCTGTATCTACACAGAACTGCTGTGAAAATGGGCTGCTTTTGCTGAAGGAAAGATAGTTTACAGCTGCAAAACACTACTGTCCCTCTTCCTATTCTATTCTGCATCTTATATTTTCTCATAACTGTGAATCACAATCCTTCACTTACAAGGATAGTCATTTGTTGATGTAGAAAGCAAAAAGAATGGCTTAAATCCGACATGCTGTCTCAATTTTTAAGGAAATATAAGCTGCAAAGAACCAAGAAATAAGTAATACATGTTAATAGGATAATTAGAAAAGCCTGTAAGAATAGAAGTGAGGAAGACCTGAACAATTAGTGGAATTCAGTGTTCACTTGGCAAAGTTTTTTTCATATAAAATTCCCTGATTAAGAGTCTCAGCTTCAAAACTGAAAGGTAAACAGCTTTTCTGTCCCTGGAATGCCTTCTGTGACACTATTATGGCATAAAATAAATTACATGTTTAACTGATTACAATTTAATAAAAAGGAGTTGAGATACTAATTAATATTTACTTAATATTTGACCATTAATTATACATAATAGTAATTTGTGGAGTATAGCCTTGTAATGTAGCTTTTTCAGTGAATATTAAAATCTATAGCCCTTCCTCTCTTCTTATTTGTACCACTGTAAGTAGGTTTGCTTCCTGATTTGTGTCGCTGTCAGAGAAATCTAAAGCTAGTGGTGCTTACCATGCCATGAAGGACGGTTTCCCTAAGTTAGGGTGAGCAGCGTTGGATCCACAGTCTCTCTTCAATGGAAAGTAAAATAACTCTGCCATGCAACATAGCATGAAACAAGCCAATCTCCACGGAAATCAAAGGGAATCTTCTCATCAGCTTCAATGAAAACTGGACTGGTCTTGGAACGACAAGGGGATAGATGTATTTCAGTGTGTTAAAAAAATCCCTTATCAACACTTTGCTGGCAGAATAGTGTTGGATCAGCTGCATGAAAGACAAGTATTCAGTGGGAGGCCTTTAATGAAGAAAGGGTAGAAGCTTAGATAGTATTTATTGGTTTTTATTGTATGAAGCCACTCAGAAGTCTCTTTAAACTCAACACAGATAAACAATGCTAAAGTCCGTATATTTTACTACGAATTCAATGGACTTGTTTGATTTGGTACATATATGCATTAGAAATTTGTTTTCCTTAAAGTAGTTTAAAAACATCTAGTGGAATTAAACTTAGTAGCTGTGTCTCTTCCTGCTACACATGTACGTAGGAATGGGAAATGACTGTTCCTGTCTATACCAATGAACTGAAAGAGAGGTTTAGGACTTCCTTCTGGGTTTTTTTGGTCCCAAAAATCTGATTCCCAAAACTTGTCATCATGGGCCACTGTCAGACTTGGTAAACTTCACTCTGATTTTTCCTTTCCTGAATTCTTTGGGTTGATAAAAAACTTAAATTTTTCAACATTTCCAAATGTTTCACTACCCCAACCAGGGCAGATGCTCTGTCCTCTGTGCAGGACCACCACCCTCTCTTCTACCAAGTTCAGTTCTTTGTATCACCAAAACTCACTCATTGCCATAGAAGTGCTCCACATACCAAGGTGACTGGGCAGTCTCTAAACAGTGACGGCTGAAATGACTTAAAATAGCTAAAATATCTCCTTAGTAAGTCTTTGTTAATCTAATTTGCTCACACTTAAAAAAAGCTAGGGAACACTCACAAAAATGAAATTAAAAAATTGAATTTTACTTGTTCATGTAAAACATTACTTTCATGGTTTTTTGGACTTTTTTATTGGCTATTTTTTCCCACACTTACTTCCAGTTTGTACAAATTAGCTTTAAAACAGCACACGAGTATGTTAGATCACTTAGAGAGGCTGATTTCTGAAGGGGATCAGGAGCTATAACCGAGTATGATCCCCCTTTGTCCATGTCAAAAGACAGCTAAACCAAATTATAGACAACAAAACCAATAAACTTCCCTGAACATTGAGATTTTCCTTGGTGCCTTCATTTCCTATCTTGCCTGTTGAGGTTGCAAGACCTTTGGGGGAGCAATGGCTTGATTTTCTGCCTGCAAAACATGAAGCACACCTGCAGTGCTAACAGAAAAGAAATGCAGAAGAAAGTGATATGTGCAAGTCTTTCCAATATGTAAGCACTCTAATTCATACTGCAGCATTCAGAAATGATCCCACTGTATGGATGAATAATTTATCATGTCTGAGTTTCAGTCATTTACAAGACTTACAAGAATATCCAGATTTATAATCATCCCAGTGTTCTGGAGGAATTCCAGTTTAAATAATTATATTATACCGATACTCTCCAGTTTTCTGATTTCAGCTGATGTACTCATTTTTACTTCCTTTTTCAATATGCTGTTAAGCCTTTTTCAAGGACCATCCAAGAAGTAGCAGACCTTTAGTGGTATATCGAAGGATTCCTTTGTTTACAATGTATAGCTAGCTAGTTCTTTAAGATCCTATGAGAAGAGCAGGCCTCTAAATAAATATTGATAATTTTAATTAAAGGTTCTGTCATGGGTGCTAATGGTTATTGACCTCTGCCTTTGATGACAGCAGGACTGGGTTTTAAGTGTATTCCAGAGTGAAACAGTAAAAGCATTGCAGTCAAGTCCCAAATCACACTTTTCAGAAATGCTAAAAAAAGAATCTGACAATAAGACAATATTTTTTCTTATATTTCCAGTGTGTTTTAGCTACAGTGTATCATCTTCAGTGTAAACACAAAGATCAAAAGCCAGACAACACTTGAAACTACGTACAAAAGCAACAGAGATGCCAGAACAGTACAGGAGCGGAGAGCTTGCCAGAGCAGGGAACAAGTTTAGGGTTTTTTTTGTGTTTTCATTCAGTAACTATCATAACTTGCTAGAAAAAAAGCAGCGTATGGGGGATTTGGAGTTTCTCAAGAGCTCTCTGCTTTCCCTAGTCACCAGGACTTTGCATCAATGAGTTCAGAAGACTTCTATAGACCACAATCTGCTGCAGAGCTGCTGAGGGTCTGTGGCACTCTTTGGCTAAATGAACGGGAGAACAAAGTGGGAGAAAAAAAGGACAAACCAACCCTTCAATGCTTTAGTTCCTCAGTACAATTCATAAACAGTATATGCACCTAACGTTTCTGTGAATATATACTGATGAAGGAGCAATTCAATGAGCTGATCCATTTCTCATCTTCTTTATACATACTGGAGTGGGGAGTTTCTCTCCTTTCCTGCCTTCTGGGATGGATTTGCCGTTATACACTTGAATGCTTGTATGTAACTTTGCGGCATTGACATCTCTGTTCTCTTGTTCTCCTTTGCTAATGGGTAAATGATTTTTGTGCTGCTCTCATTAGAGTAGGAACAGTGTTTGCACTTCAGAACAAATGTTGCAAGTGAAATAAACAGTGCCATTCTCATGCCGAAGTGTATGTTTAAGATTAAGCTTCTATTTAATTACATTGGTGAATTGCATTCCTTTTGAGTTATGAGGCAGTGCTACAGGAAGCAGTTTTATAAACCTGATTTTGTAATTCACATGCTCTCCTACTTTAAGACTCTGTGTACAGAGGAGTGTACAGAGTGTCTACAGAACCTTCATATAGATATTTAGGATCGAGGAATATACTTTACTATCTACCGCATCAAAGCATTTATAGACTGGCTAGTAGATAGATAAATGTGTATGTGTGTACATGAACTGTCTTAAATTGTACTTCTTGCCTAGAATATGGATCCCAAGAATTCAATAGCAGAGCATCTGGAGATTGCTACCTTAAACTTTATGTTGCCTGTTGAAGACTTCTACGCTGGCACTGAGAGTGTTTTAGGAGCTGTCTTGCCTGCCCTTGGCTGCTTTACCCATTATTGCATATTAATACCCCAGGAGAGGCAGAGCTGGGAGGGAACAGATTTCTCCAGGCAGATTTTTGCTGTGTGATCTGTGAGGTGAGAAGGGGGCCAGGCAGATTAGTCCTCATCACCCTGCCTTGTTAGCAGAGATGAAACACCCCATTGCCAGTATAAACGTGTTCGATGCTTTATGCCCATATCATGCTGCAGATTTCTGAAGCTTCATAATAGCATCTAGCAGTAGGGGGAGGTCTAAGCCAAGCAGCCCTGGTTGAGAGCCTGGCAAGGAAGCTAAGAGAAGCGGCCACACAATGTGAGAGAGACGTGGCCGGAAAAGCTTAAGCAAGTCTCTTAAAGAAAAAAAAAGAAAGTGAGTAGATGCAAAGAGAGAGGCTGGGTAGCCAAAAAACAAAAGCCGCCAGAAAGCTAAATACATGCAGCTGAAGAACTTAAAAAATTCAAGAGGAAGACATGAGAGGTGGCCAGAACAGCATTAACAAAACAGACTCTCCCTTTCCCTTCCCTGATCATCTTTCATTCCACTACATCCTTCTCCTCGGCTCTTGGCTCCCTGTCCTTTCCCCCTCCCTCCTCCTAGCCATTGTGGAGAATGGCAGCTTCAAAAACTATCAGCTCAGCTTTGCACAGGAATAAGAGCCTGATACAATGGCCAGAATAATGAGTGAATTTAGGAAAAAAAGTTAATACAATAAACCAAGAATTAAGACACTTCTAAAAAATGGAGGGATTTTGCCATTCAATATATAAATATTTTTCTCTTCTTAAGGAAGGGACACTTGCAAATACTTGTGACAGAGTGTTGTGATTGTCTTGGCTTGTGAATGTGCTGTTGTATGTCCTATTCTTGAATAGTCACTTTGTGTACCTAGGACAACTTTCCTGAACAAAGTCAGTTGAAATATGATGCCTTGTAATCATCTAGTGAGGAATGTGTCCTGATAGTCTTTCTGGTTGTATGATGGCAAAAAAAGCCAGGAAAGCATTTTTGTTAATCATCTGCGACATTCAGAATTTTTTTGTTTGCTCTCACACATCCAGTTCAAAAAAGCAAGAGTTTTGATGTTGTAGCAAGTAGGTGAATAGCAAGAAGACATTTCCACAGTCAATTCAGTTCTAAAGAAAGCTTTCCAAATTCAGTGGAACAGATTCTGGCAGGTAAGAGGAATTATTGGCAGTGGATAAATGTTCCTGGAGGCATTGCTAGTGAAGGCATTGATTTAAGTTGAAAATGCATCATCTTAGTCATTTCAGTTATGTTATTGTTTCTGTTACTGTAACGCGGAACAGGCTCTGTTGTGCCCTGCACTGCACAAGCACAGAAGAAGATGCTCTTTCTGTCCCTGGAGATCACAGTCCAGGTGGTAGACTTGTGTAAAAAGCAGGGAAAGTACTATGGGGTAAACAGAGAAATTTTGTTCCTCAATCTCAAAATGAATGTGGCATTGGGTTGCCCAAACACTCTGAATATTAGTGGCAGAGTTGAGAAATGAATGCAGTTCTCCAATACTGGGAGCCAGGCTCATTCTATTAAGCAAAAAGTTTCATTCTTGTTGGGTTGTTCTTAGGTACTAGAAAATGCTATTGGCCAAGAGCTTTCCAGGAATACAATAAGGGCAGACTAAACTCAAATGTTGCATTTTATTTCATTCTTAAGGCCGTTAGGAAACTGAGAAACTCCTTGTGCTGGTGAGCAGGTGAGTGTGTCATGCTCAGCAGCATCAGGGCTTTGAATGTTTTGGGAACTGTAAAAGTCCAACAGCTGTACTCTGGGCATTTGCAATTCCAACTCAGGTCTTTTTATCTGGAGTGATTAGGACTCAAGTTTATGTCTATATTTTAGAGTCAATACAACTATGTGTCAGTCTGGATCACCCGACTTCCAGGCTAACTTTGCTTGGCACAGTCCAGCTGTGCTGGCATGGGTTCATCTGAGGTCTTTTGGGCGCCCAGGCTGCAGGTTCACCTCTTCTCACCTGTCTCAAGCTCTTCCCAGCATTGCCAGACTGGTTCATCCACTCTAGGTCATCTGGGAAGTCTTCCATGTTTCCTTCTTTTTCTTTGAAACAACATAGAGCTTGCATGTATCAGTTTCAGAAGGAGTAGCTTCCCTGATAATTGTTATACTGCAGTTTCAGGTATATCCCCTTACAGCTAAACTAGTTTGGAAGCGTTCCAGAATCTGCTGTGAGAAAATAAGGATATTCTCTGTCTTTGTTTCATGGATGTTCATTACTTGCAGACATAGAGCAGAGTACTGATTAGTTCGCCTTCATTTCTACTCCACAGTTCTGCAAATCTTTAGTTCCGGCAGGACTTTTGTTATTTCATTCTTTCACTCAGGGTATTTTGTGAGCTTTTTTTTTTTTTCCTGGGATCATGTGTTGTTCAGAAATTTCTTCTTTGGATAGGACAGATTCAATCAACGCCTATGTTCTTCTGACTCAGCCCTGTGTGATGAGAACTACTGCACCATGTAAAAGCTGATGTCAGATCTTCTCTCAAGTTCCATTCCCTAAACAAGCTCCTATAGTAGCACACTGATAGCCTTGTGCCTGTTTGGACTTTCTGAAGCCATCAGGGATGACAAGTGAGGAGGCTCGTGGATAGACTGGAGATAAGCAAGCCAAAACCACAGCCTTGGAGTTAGAAGAAACAGCCAGAATAGGAAAGTGTCTAACTAAAGTTCTTGTGGCAGAGTAGTGCTGTGCAAGGTGAACACCTCTGTTGGGATGCAGACGTTATTATCTTCTGAATGAGATGTAAAACCAGATACACACCATTTATGGTGGTAGAGGTCACTTGGGACCTTTTGCAAGAGTAAGGATTAAGGTCTCAGAATGCCAGCCAAGTCCAACTCTGGTAGTTGAATTTTGCCTATCTAAATTTTACAACAGTTTAATTTGGAAGACTTCATTTCCCCTTCCGCAAGCACAGCTGTATAGCACTGCTGGTGCAGAATGTCTGCTGCTTTCCACCTGAGAGAGTGTTTCAGCGCTGCTTGTACTGACCCATGAACACACAGCCTGCGAAGCACTTGGAGTGTGTTCATGATTACATTTGATGTAAATGCATTATAGGCATTGTTTATGCATACATACACACAAGTATATGCACAGACATATTCTTCGGCGTATTTTTTTGCAGGCTTATCTATCCATACATTGTTCATGTATGGGCGCATGGAAGATATCCTCATTGGGCCAAAATATACTTTCAGCCAGAAAGGGTTTTTTTAAAGTATATAAAGTATGTAAGAATGTTTACCAACAGAATTCATTACATAA
This sequence comes from Gymnogyps californianus, assembly GCF_018139145.2. Classification (NCBI taxonomy): domain Eukaryota; kingdom Metazoa; phylum Chordata; class Aves; order Accipitriformes; family Cathartidae; genus Gymnogyps; species Gymnogyps californianus. The sequence goes on from NC_059473.1 coordinate 22,127,506, forward strand.
TAACACAAAAATTAGCAGGGGAAGTCTCAACTATGTTTTAAATCTTTTCTCTTTCAACTAATAGTTGATATTGCCAGGAATAGCAGGGTATTAATCAGTGTTAAATCATGATAATAGGCAATATCACCACAGGGCTTGAGCATTAAATGCATGAGGTACTAAACAATCCCCAAGCACTGCAGAGTGAGCTGAGAACAGAATTATAAATTGTAACTCAATTGGTTAGTCTTTAGCGGATCTAACTGTGGTCTGGACAGAACACATTTAAAGTGGCTCACGTATGTGTTAATGATAATTACAATTTACTTCAGTGTAGCAGTTTTCATCGCAAAGGCTCCCACAGCGCTTTATGTTTCACAGTACAGCGTTGCTGACGCACAGCCATCCCTGCAGTAGATGACAGAAAACGAACAGCATAAAACCCAGCAGTGGATGAATAGGAAACTTTGGCCCGTGACACTGGGACAGGCTCATGGGCTCATGGAAAGCAGCATGGGAGTTTTAATTTTCATGAGCTCTGGGTTTTTAAGGGCACAGCTTAAAGACCCCTGTTCAATAAACTGCCTAGTAGTAAAATACAGCTACCACAGAAGGATGAAGAACTTGCTCTGCTCTGCCAATATTCAGACCTTATGGTTCCAGGATGTCTGTTCAGACGTTAGGTTTAGACCACTAAAGTTATCCCCTCTGGCAGTAACTACGCTGAACTGTAGCAGGCAGCTTAAGGGCTGAATAATTAAACAGTGGCATTGCGACCTTACCTTGTTTCATACTAGAAAAATCTCAGTTCAAGAAAAACATACTTATTTCAGCAAGCATTTTTATTCCAGTGGCTCTTCATCCTCCAGGCGATTGGTCTAAGAGAGAGAGAAAACGTGCTAGAAAATCAGAGCTCAAAGAAATTTTGGGAATGAATTAAGGTTCATTTTGCTAGCGTACCCTGACAGTGAAATTAATTCATTCCTATACTCACCTAGAAAGTATTTCAAGATGGCTCATTATGATATTATTGATTTTTTTTCAAGAAACACCATATAAGACATACACATTTGTATGAAATGACATATAAAAACCAGCAAAAAATTCTTTGAACTCCAGTCACCATTTAACATACGTTCATTTCTTGCACATAATACTCTTGGTTTTGCTTTTCTATACCATGCCTTTATTTTTTCCTCAGTCATTCAATGTTCTAGAATAACGTATATTTTCCGGGTCCCCTTGTAACTCCCCTTTTCAAATTTCTGCCTGCTGATACCCTGCTTTATTACATATCCTTTTAAAATGCATTTAAAAACAGGTATTCTAAACTTTGCTGATGGCAGCAACCCTCCCTCATCTAAGTGCCCTCAAAATGACGTTACTTATTTGAGGGAAAGATTATAAAACGATGTTTCAGTGGTTATGTTGGAAAGTGCCTGAAGAGACCTAATCTGACTTTATTACAAAATGCTGTGCAGCTTTTATCCACATTTATGGTACCAAATAAAGAATGTTCATAGTGACAATCAGCAAAACCAACAATAATAAATAGCAATGTGATAATATATGAGAATCAACAGCTTGGGGACGAGTAAATCACATCTTAACAGCTATTTAATAGTAGGTGGATTTGCTAGCTTCTGTCGAAGATATTATACTGAACCTACAAAAGAAATGATTATATTACAGAAATTATATATTCTATGATATAGCACAGAAATTATTATATTTCTGTACGTATGACAGTATTTCACAATGTATGCTTTAAATAAGGTGTTCTTCCTGGTTTTCCTCTGGGAATGAATATCTGCAACTGCTACTAATTGGGACTTGGCTCTAGATTTCAACAACTGTTCAGTTTTGAGCAAGGGATTGCAGAGACAGATTTACTCTTTTAAGTAAAATTTATCTATAATAACTTGTTTATGAAGTTTACTGGTGGTACAGAACAGTAACTATTGGTCATTATTCTCAGGCCCATTGCTGCATGCCTTTCATTTTGAATCTCATGCTTTTAATTGCATTTAAGTTGATAAAACTTGTAATTATCATGGTACTTCTAAGGACAAACACAAAATAAACACAGTAAAGACACTATCCCTGAATTGAGTTTCCTTCCCATGCTTTTTCTGTGAACTGACTTCCTATCTCCTATCTTGGATAATATGAAGTTATAAGGAAAAGTTTCCCATATTAGAAAACTTTCCCATATACTTTTAGCATGTTGCCTAAAACAACATGGGACCCTTTGCTATACAGAGAACAATGACTTTCATGTCTTACAGTTTAAACAGGTACTTTAGCAACTATGACAACATCACTTTCTAGTACTATAGAAATTCATAATTTTCTAATGCGCTTCCTAAGTTCTTAACTGAATCGCATAACATTTTTAAGCTATTATCTACTTTTGTTTCTTATGTCTTGAAACTGGTTTGAAGAAATTGGTCGATGTATAAATTATTCACATTTGATTAGCTTCTTTGTGTGTGTTAGTTATGGGGAGGCCCACAATATTTGTTTTCTGCAAATACTCTGAAGTTCAATATGTATTTGTGAAAACACCTATGCATTTTGGAATTTTCATGAACTTTGCACAATGGAGTTTGTGACATGCCATTTGCTATGCCGCTGCTTAAAAAGTTCCAGGCATCCAGTCAACAAGCAGAAATAATACCTCAGTACCTGTGATATGCCACAAATCACAAATACAGTTTGGGAGCTGCCTGAAAATGGGGTTGAGTAATTATAAACTATAAATCCACTTGCAAAAATCAGGGACAGAACACTCACAACCCTTCCCAAAATGGCCGAAATGCATTATATTTTCAGTTCCACAATTACAATTTGAACAGTCTTACAGGTTATGAAGCTGATGTCTATTTTCTGCTCCCCAATAGAAAATAATTGTATAGTTAGTTACCGGTGCTGGATCAAGCTGAATTCTGAATTTTATTCTTTCTTGCAGTGCTTTATTCTCCAATAAACACTAAAGAGCCGGGTTCGTGTATGGTATAAGCAAAAGGAAAACTGTATGTGCTTAATCACTCAGTACTGGCTGAGAAAACAGTCCATGATGGCATCAGCTCAGAAGACAAATCCATGCACCCTGAGCCCTCCAGCCAAATGAGTAGAGACTTCCTCTGTTGTTGCAAATGCTGGCGAGCCCAGCAGACGTGCATGGTTGTGAAGCAAAAGAATAATACCCGTATTGCTATCTTTCCAAATACCTGGGCATCATCCTTAAATTCTCACATAATCTTTTAGTATTAAAAATGGCTTTGCCCTGATACTTGATGACTCTTAATGAGTATGAGCCACGCACACACGGGACCTGCTAAGTGAAAACGTATTCCACGTAAAATTGCCTAGCCTCCCTATCTCACGCTCTGCTGTCTTTTATCTCTTTGAAGCTGGTCTGTTCCAATTTTATATTCCTTGCCCAGGACTTTGCCCATCATTGTCTCCAAGTCTGCATTCTAACCATATCGATGACTTCATCTCTCCTCACATCCACTTTTCCTCATTCACAGTCTCTTTTGCAATCTACACCTTTTAATAGCCAATCCCATTTATCCCATTGCAACTCTCTCTGGGATTGATTCTGTGCAGTGGCTTTTTATTGTTCTCTGTCCTCAGAACCATAGAAATCTGAGATGGAAAGGCTGATGAGGTCATCTTGTCCAATCCCCTTGCCAACACTGAATTGTTTCCTACAGTCTAATTTTAAAATTACTCATTCAGCTGGGCTTCCACCTCTTCTCTTAGAAGATTATTTCACAGTATTAGGCTGTATATCATGCCATTAGGAAGTTTTTCCTGACAGTTATCTTGAATTTTCCTTCCTGTGCTTTTGTTCCATAGTTCATAGCTATGTCCCATTGGGCCACTCCAAACAATACATTTCACTTTTTTAGAACAGACATCCTTCAAAACCCACCTATCACTCCATTTTTAAAAATTTAATTAGATACTATCAGTTATCTTCCCCACCCACAACACTGTACGGTGACATATCTGATTATCTCTTTTTCCTTTTGCTCTGCAAGGAAGGGGACAGTCCCCCTCTGTTCCAGCTTGTATGATGGCAGGTGTTGTATGAAGACAAGAACTCAGGCGTGTTCTCCCCTGCCTGGTCACAGTCACACTTTCTTTCATAGTCTGGAGACAGGCATGCTGTCTCTCATTTACGTGGCTAGAATGAAGGTTTTGCAGCAGTTAAGCCTTTTGCTGCACCTACTCCTGCTTTTGGTAGATACATTTATCTGTGTAGCTCAGACTCAAGTACAGCACAGGCTCCTGTAGCTGTTTTAGCTGGAGTGGGGTAAAGACTTTCTGTTCTAACCCTCCTTCATTAAAATTCATGCTGCCATCAAAATTTTGACAATATCAATTAATTCTAGTTATACCTTTCACACATCCAGATGAAATGCTGATGTTCTCCACCAAAAATGAACTTTTGGGAAAATCCTGAATACAGACATACATACTGCTTTGAATCAGAGAGGCTTAGAATTATTTCAGTGATCACCTCTGAACATGTTGTGTTTGAAGGACCTGAGCCTCTTTCACCTTTTCATACCCAATTCTCAAGTGTTCTGAAGCAGCACATTTTAGCTGTGACTTTTCAGGACTTTGCAACTCTTTGGATATTTAAATGAGTGGCCACGCTGTCAAGTGAGCTCAACCACTTGGGTTGAGGTTGTATAAAAGTGCAACCCATTATTTAGAGACCTAGAAAATATTTTGAAAATCTGGCTTCTGCAGTGGAAACGGAGCTCTTGGAAATTTGGCCATGAGCAACTTTGATGATTTGTTCCCCCACTGTGTGTGCCGAGTACTTCTGGCCATGAATGAACTTGTACATGACTTTTAAGACGTCTTGAGTTCACCTTCATGTCTGCTTGTCAGCTTTTGTCAGCCTGATATGGACCAAACCTAGCATGGCCTCAGAGAGGTTAATGCGCCTGGTGCCTACAGCTATATAAAAGATGTCATAAGAACTGAGGGCACATGTTGGCAAAAACAATCACCTGCTGTTCACAAGAATTTGAGAATTTCTTGGATTCTTTTAACCAAATAAATATTTTTGGGAAGAGCTTTTCTTAACCAGTTCTAAATCTGACAATTATCTCGGTAGGGTTGGCTCCACAAAGTCCTGTGAAGCATCAACGATCTGGTCAGAATAGAAATAGACGGGCCATGAATAGTTTCTGTAGGAGGGAAATGAGAGGGATGATTTAGATGAGCTCACCACTTAAGAAGCATATGGGCAGGCTGGGAAGTACATATGCAGTATGGGCATGGCTCACTGGGACACAATTACAGCAGGATATAAGATGTGGCAAGTGGAAGTATAGTTATTCCAGAACTAAGAGGTAGTGGGGTTTCTCTCCCTCCACAAAAAACTCTGCAGTTTGAAGTCAACACTCACTGCTCTGTTTGAGATTCATACATGTGGCCGTATGTGTAGAGCCCTGACTCTGTTTTCTCAATCACTGCTTCTGCAGCTTACGGAGGGTTATTTTTGGCAGTCCCTCTCTTGCCCCTTTCCCTGCACTCTCGCTCTCGCTGCAGCTGTAATTGTTCCTGCTCTCTCAAAGTACCTGGGGAGAGTGTGGAGGAATCAGACCTCTGAACCGTGCACCCAGGTTGCTTGCAATGCCTCTCTTTTCAAGTGCAATTATCCGAGTTCTGTGGTTTTCCTCTGTTTTGCTCTCTGTGCTGTCAGGAGTGGTGTATTTATTCCGTGCAGAGCAAGGCGTCCCTCTGAGGCTCTGATCCCAGCCAAACTGAAATGGCTGACATAATGGCAGACTGTTTCCCTCCTTCCACTCCTAGCTGCATAAGTTGATATTGCCTGTCTTCATGTTGTCTCTCTCCATTGCATAGTAAGCTGTTATACTGGGAGACCTCATCTTTTAAAAAAACTATTGTACTATACATTGCTCACAGTTATCTGTCCATGGATTTTATTATTAGAGAACAATGAAACATTCTCCATGGGTGTAAGGGGACCATTTTTAGCTAGAGTGCTACTTCTGGAAAAATGAATTATGTTTCAGATCCAAGTGTCTTCAGCTAATCTGTGCGATATAAAATTTCTGAGCTAAGGATCATCTCTTAGAAACATCACAAAAATCCTACCTTTCCCTAAAGAAAAAGAAATAACTTCCTAGCAAGGCTAATGACAGAGTTCCTCCTCAAAAAAAATTCAAACAACATTTTGCTTCCTGCCCCTCCAGTATTTCTGGACACTTGCCTTGGATGGCTTAATGTTGAGTGATAAGCATTGTAGGAGATCCCACAAGTATTTCCAGAATTCATTCATGCTGTTGGTTGATGGCACTAATTTTGCTTCATGTTCTTTCTCAGCCTGCTGTTTTCAGCAGAGCTGTCTTTTCTGCTATTTTTAACGTCTCTTCTGTACATCAAGTAGTTATATTTAGGTTAGTATTTCTTAAATATGTAGATTCTTTTCTTTCCCTTCTTCTTCCCTTTTTCCATGACCACCTCCCAGAATAAAACTGTTCCCCATCTTTTTCTTTCTCCCATCTAGTTTCAGAATTACCGGCCCACATTGTAAGAATGTGTTCCTGAAATAAGAGGGGAAATGTATTAACAAATGTGATCTTTCACATATTTGCTATGCACACTTTGTTTTTCTAGCTTGACTGGAGTAACTTTTGGCTCAGGAAAAGGTGTCTTAAAAGCATAAAATGGAGTAAAGTAGATTAATTGAAAGAAGGTGAGCGGTGAGGACATATTCTAATTTGATTGCCTCCATTGCATGAGTCAAAATCAGATAACTTCTTTTTCTCCTCGTTTTTCATCTTTGAAATAGGTATTTCTTACCTCCCTTAGAAGGGGAATGACTGTTAGCTGGCTAGCCAGGAGTTAGCCGCAAAGTCCTGCAGGTGCTGGGGTTCACTAGCTAGAGCAGAAATGCTGGAAACCGGGTGCATCTCACTGAGACAGCACTTCTAAGCTGTGCACAGCCATGGAGATGGAGCTGAGCTTTACTCCTGAGCAGGCATCTGCTGAATGACCTACTGGCTTACATACTTGTATAAGGTCAGTTAAGACTGGGAAGTACTCCATAGATGCATTTTGGCAACAGCTCTCCTCAGGGTCCCTGCATTGGTCCTCTGCTTAGTGGTGGAAGGAGCTCAGTTATGCTTGGAGAAGGTTATTTCATATGGCATGGCTATGAGGGCTTTTGCAGAAAGATGTGAGCTTGTCCTGACTATGCTTCGGAGCGCTAGGAAAGCTCATCAGTGCAATTTCAGCTTACCTCCGTGTCCCCTGCCTGTCTGCAGGGCCTGCAGGCTCCATACCAACGGGATTTACAGGGTCTGGGTTGCCTTCAAATGCAGGCAGAGAGGAAGAGCTCACGTCTGCTCAGAGCATTTGCAGAGCCTGCCTGCACTGACTTGCAAAACACTGTGTGGCCACACTTCAGATGTTAAGGCTGATCCTACTCAGGCACCCTCCTTCCCATCCAGAGTGTTTCACAAGTGACTAACGCCTGCCAGTGTCTTTGCTTTTTGGATGACCGAGGAGAAGCACTTGAAAAGGGCTGGGTTTTAGGAAAGGGCTGAACATCTGCACTCAGGCTCACACCCTATCCTGGCTGTTTGAAGCTGGAACACATAAAATCACCCGTCATTTCTGAAGAAAAGCCATCCTGACGGGGGTGGGTCGAAGCTGCAGGGCTGCATGTACTTCAGAAACAAAAACGAGGGAAGAGGCAGTGTTCCGGATTTGACCCAGGCATCTGTCATGGTTTAACCCCAGCGGGCAACTAAGCACTACGCAGCCGCTCGCTCACTCCCCGCAGCCAGTGGGATGGGGGAGAGAATCGAAAAAAAAGTAAAACTCGTGGGTTGAGACAAAAACAGTTTAATAGGACAGAAAGGAAGGAAACAATAATAATGATGATAATAATAATAATATGACAATAATAATACTAAAAGAATTAGAATATACAAAAAAAGTGATGCACAATGCAATTGCTCACCACGCGCCACCCGATGCCCAGTTAGTTCCCAAGCAGCGATCCGCCTCTCCCGGCCAACTGCCCCCAGTTTAGACACTGGGCATGACGTCATATGGTATGGAATATTCCTTTGGCCAGTTTGGGTCAGCTGTCCTGGCTGTGTCTCCTCCCAACTTCTTGTGCCCCTCCAGCCTTCTTGCTGGCTGGGCATGAGAAGCTGAGAAATCCTTGACTTAGTATAAACACTACTTAGCAACAACTAAAAACATCAGCGTGTTATCAACGTTATTCTCATACTAAATCCAAAACATAACACTATACCAGCTACTAGAAAGAAAATTAACTCTATCCATCCCAGCCGAAACCAGGACAGCATCCTAGCAGCATCTCTTAAATGAACATGGGTCAGGTCCACCCTCACCGGGACATGCAAACACATGAGCTGGTCCATGTCTCGGTGCTCCTAGGAGTCTCGCTGTACCAAATACCCTTCAGGCTCAGAGCACAGGGGCTTTTCAGCTCTGGATTATTGCTTCTGCAGACACAAACACTTTTCTTTTTGAAATACATGCTGATTTAGTGCCCAATGCCCACCTACTGAATTCCCAGGCTTTGGTTTCCAGGTTTCCTCACCCTGTCAGGGAATCCAGTAGTAATTTATACAGCAGGCCCAAGGCCTGGATCATAAGCTGGGCTGTCGGTGCCAATGCAGTTGCAACATTTTTTCACAATAAAATATTTGATGGGTCTGAGTATAGATGTGAACCCTTATGGAATGCTATTCTAGAACGTATTTGCCATGTTTTCATTCACGTTAGTCTTTTCTCATGTTTCTTTTGCATGTCTAATGTTGCAGAATACAGTTAAATTCAGTTATATTTATTCCCTGAACCCCAGGATCATTGCAGCATAAGGCTACACTAAGATTAATGCAAGATACTGGAGTGAGGATTAAATACCAATTTTAAAGTCACATGAACAATCTGGCTTGTTGCCAGTCACAAGGGTAATGAAGTTGCTACAACTTCTGACAAAGCCAGTGGTTTAGGAAGGAACTGGGGACACAGTAGCACATGTGTAGAGTGGATTTTAAGAACATGGTGGGGAGCTGTAGGGAGTGTGGGAATTTGAGTGGCTGTTTTGGGGAACTGCAAGGGCAGCCATAGAGGATATGAGAATGGAGCTAAGGTTATCACAGCAGGGAATATAGGACAAAAACCCACAGGAAACAAGGTTTCATTAGCTCTGCTGCTTGCAGAACAACTTGTTTTAATTAAGCTTCCCTTCCATTTCTAAAGGGAAAATGGAGGACGACTGAAAAAAGGAAAGGGAAAGACCTGAAAAAATAAAATAAAAGCCATGAAACAACATTTTCGAATATTTTGAGTTCTTTTCTTATTCTTTTTTGGTTGGGTTTTTTTTTTTTTGGTCAGCTACTGTACCACTCCCTTTCACCCTAGGAACACCATTAATTACATAAATATTCTTTTTCTATTAAAACATTTTCAAAAAGTCATCTGTGTGACCTACTTGTTGCTCCCTGTTATCATAGCTAGGCATTTTTTATAAAGGTGTCTGTAGTAGAAACTCATGGTCATCTCTGATAAGTAAGAAGTCTAGAGGTAAAGTCTCTTGCCTTTTGAACTCTGAGGATTTTCCTATCTACCTCAGTGGGACCAGGATTTTAGTCTATGTCTGTAAGACAGTGTATCTTTTGTGGTATCTTTATTATAAATTTTATCTCATAGCATTACATGGTGATGAAACTCTTCCACTCTGCATTATTGTTTTGTCTTTGGACGTGGGAGATTGTGCTACTGAGAGGTGGACAAGTTTTCAGTCACGTCTGGGTCGCTGAAATGGATGAAGGGTCTGGCCCACAGGGAAATACGGGCACTGTGTTTGAGCACTTGGTAGTGCCCACCGATGTCAGGGGTAGTCATCTGAAAGTGGCTGTGACAGCACCTGGCCAGTCCACACCAAAACTGACCAGGCATCTCGGAAGCCAGGGAGGCGACAGCCATCAGCCTGGGGACACGATACCTTTGAGGTGCTGAACTTCTACCCCGCCTTGCAGGGTTTCATTGCCTTGCAATGATATTGACTTACAAGGAAGAGGATTTTCCGGTCTTGCACGATTTCAGCTGCTCTGCTTGTACTTGCGATGTCCCAGGGCTTGATTGAATGTGCTGCGGGCGAGCTGCGGCCTCGTGGCTGGGCTGAGAAGGCCAGAGCTCTGGCACTGCAGGAGCTTTAGGAAAGGCAGCTATTTCCTTGGTTTTAAAGTGGGTGTATGAACACCTCACTCCCAGTGGTTAGACAAGGTTAACATAATAATACCTGCCTGTAACTTGGAGTTACTTGGGTCAGAGGCATGGCTAAGAGAAAAGTGAGCAATAAAAACCTACAAAGTCTGTTCTTGTTTTTCAAACGACATTTGCCTTGTTCAAGAGAAGTGGAGGAAAAAGCAAGCAAGAAAGCAAGCAAGAAAACAAAAGAAAGTGAGCAAAAGCAAGGAAGCAAGAAAAAGAAAGTAAGCAAAGAAGCAAACAAGCAAGCAAGAAAGAAGGAAAGAGAAAGAAGGAAAAAAGAAAAAAAACAGCTTTGTACTGTAAGGAGCAACAAACCCATAAAATATATAACAAACCCACATGGAAAAAGAATATAGTTGATTTCCTGCATCTCTGAGTTATGTTTCAGTAAATGTATAGCACACATACTGTGTTTAAAGCAGATTTGACAACATATAAAACATTAAAAATATTATGACATTGGCCAATATTTATGATGTATATTTCCACACATAAAATATATTGTGTCATGTCATGGATTTTAAAAAGCATGGAAATTGGCCATGTCATAATATTTTAGAGCTTTTTTATACATTGTCAGAGCTATTTTAAATATACGTGCTCAGCATTTTATGAAACTTCCAACACATGGACATACGGAAAATATATTCTGGGTTCACAGGAGACCAGCATTTCAAATGTGAAGTTTAGCTAATACACATTTTCTAACACAAGAAACCTTTTCTTTTTGGTATATTTCTTGAGCTTCAATGTATTCACCTTACTGTATTTTGTATAGATTTACATCAGTGGTGCTCAGCATTTAACAAATGAGAGTTGCATTTGACCTGATCATGTGGTTTTAATGTAGGTGAAATTCTCACTGAAGTGTTGCAGAATGGGACCATCAGGCAACATGCACAGCTACAGAATGCCTTACAAAAAGAAACGATGTTCAGCTGACAACCCCCCCCCCCCAGTATTACTAATTATTTGCACTTGCCACTGGAACATTTCAGTGCTAGCCCTCAAAGCACACTACCAGCACGGCTCAGGGACATTCAGAAATCCCTCTTGGAAGAGGGTGAGGACAGGCTGGGCTAAAATGGGTTAGATATTTTATCTGTGTGAAAACTGAAAGGTTAAGGGAGCTGAAAGGTTAAAGCACTTGCTGAGGATCAGAGGGAAGTTTTGGCATTTTCTGGAAACAAGAACTTGATTCCCAGTCCTGTGATTTAGCAACAAGACCACCCTTGGCTTTCCAAATTTCTTGGGGAATGATGGCAACAGTTCTGCCAGCAGATTAACTCTAAACTGTATTATTAAAGTCTGTATTTTCAAATACTACTGCAACCTGAATATGAATATAAGTACTATTTTCTTATCTTTTAACTTCTTCCTTTTATTTTTCCTCCAAGTGCAAACTCTGCTGCTGGAGACTTTGCATGATATGCCATACAACCTCCACGTGGCATCATGGAGTGTTATCATGTGTTAATGAGCATGTTTAGTTTGCTTGCACTTGCTGGCATCTGTGTGGAGTCACCACACACATGGTACTGGGGATTCTTGGTTTTGGTTTGTTTTTTTTTGCATTTCTTACTTTATACATTAGCAGAAAGTGACTGGAGACAGGTAATTGCTTCCAAGGACGCTACGTAACTTATCTCTCAAGGTCTTTAGAGGAAACTGAGAAGCAGCAGATGTGCCATTTGAAGGGGGGTATATGGCATCACCAAGCACTACAGAAGAATTATAATTATAGGTATCACTGTGAATAAGGATGGGTGGAGGTGGGGCAGAAGCCCGTGTTTGCTTTAGCAGCAATGTAGACCTACCTATGCTGCTGTGGGGCCGTGTGATACTGCTCTAATTGGCTACTGAAATGTTACTTCTCTTTTTGGCTCCTGAATGTTGGTATGGCAATTCCTTCAGCTAAATATGTGCCTAATTGAAAGAGCAGCAGTGCTTTAAAAATAAAAATCAGTTTGGAGAGTATTTAAAAAACAGCTATGTTCTGTAAATAAGGTTGCCCTGCTGCCCCAATTCCATTTGGCTTTTTTTTTTTTTTTCTTTTTTCTCTGGCTGATAGGAAAAGTTATTTCAGCACTTCCAGGAACACTGGGCTTCTAGGCTCTGTCCAACTGGTTTAATTTAGATTTCCATTATTCGTTTGACTGATTTATCTGAAATATTTTAAAGGGTAGCATAATGACATCGATTCTCCAGAGCAAGTTATTGCTTTCACATATGCTTTGTGTCGAGCTTTGGGTTTTAGTGGAGGGTTTGCTTTTGAGGGGGCTGGAGGAGGTGAGGGAAAGTTTGGGCAGCATATGCATCATGGTCTTTTCTTCTTGCTTGGGTGTTTCTTTGTCATTCACTCCATGTCTTTTCCAAGAGATTACCCTTGAAATACAGACTTATATGGGAAAAGAGCAACTGCTGCAAAGTCCTAGATATTCAAGATAAACACAGAAACACAAAAGATCTTTAGTTTCTTAGGGGCTAAGAGGACCATATTGTCTCCTGCTGAGGAAAGGGGAAGCAAGGAAACGACCTAAACAGTGAAACCTATTGCCAAGTAAGGAAAACAATTTGAAAGCATGGTATGTATTTGCAATTAAAAACACAGACTCCAATTCTTTCCCTCTGTGGACAAACCTTGGTTAGAGACAGGAATTTAGAGCAAGCACTTTCCTTATTTCTTAGGAAAACATGCCCAACATAGTGACAATGAAAAGTGGGAGTTTTAGATGTCTTGATAACCAAAAGATGTCAGTCTCATGCCCCATTTGTTACAGTAGTAGCATTAAAGGTAGATTTAAAACTTAGACCACTATAGTCAAAGGAGGTACACACAAGAGAGCAATCCCTGCAAGAAAGTTAAAGCAACAGAGAAAAGATGGCTCATCAGGAAACATTAAGCAATTTGTATGGAGAGAGGTCATTCAGTGAACTGTGTCCAGCTGTTTAGGGGAAGCAACAAGACCATCACAACATATTTTGAAATGTATATAGCAGAAGTGGGCCTGGGACCGGTTCTGGAATTGTCCTGTTTAACTCTTCCTTATGAGAGAACTGCATTTGCCTTTACCCTGCAGAGTGACTGCGATATGCTTTCCCCACGTTAAACAAAAATCAAGACAGATTATGGTAAGTGAACAAAAATCCAAGGAGTTCAAACACAAAATGATATTTAAGAGGCACTCTAGCTCCAGGTCAATGCCCAGTTTCGTAGCTTTATGGAGTATGTTTTTCCATTAGACCTTCAAAGAGAGGAAGACTTCATAAACACTATGCCGAGTCCAAGTCGTAAAGCACTCCATACAAACCATGGTAGTGTTCCTCACTGTCCATATGACCCCATGTAAGAAAGAAAAAGGATGTTGAGGATGTGTGTGCTGTACAGCAGGACCTGATCTTGCAATCCTCCCCATCCAGACTGACCTCACTTGCTCTCCAGATGGTCTTCCTTTGGGTGCAGGAGTCCTGAGCTCCTGGCAAGATTCAAAACAAACCGTCGCATTTTAGGAACAGGCCACTCAACTTTGACCAAAAGCTTTGACTGCTTCAGCACTGAGCAGAGAGGGGAACCCTTTCTGCACAGACCCTGTGTTGCAGTGCTTCTGCTCAGCCCACATCACTAACACCTTCTTAAATGTTATTTCTTACCTGGAAGAGTCAGCAGGTTTAGGTCTGAGAGGATCTGGCCATTAGGAGGAATGTTCAGCAACACCGTGGAAAGGACATGAAACACCTGGCACGGTCCCAGATACATGCAGCCTGGAACATTTAACGGCACTCAAGGGATAAAATGACCAAACTGTAAACCTCTCTCCCCCCACCCTCCTTCCTTTTTTATTTTTTATAAATGCACTTTTGAACATGCAGTGCGTAGATGCTTTCTACCTTCCTTTGTCTCTCTGTTTCTCACTTGTGACTCCTTTGGGCCCAATTGAAAAAAAATTGTTCTGCACCATTTACTAAGGTTTTTGGCAGGATTTTTCTAGGAAAGAGTAAGGAATGTGCTGTTTCTACATCAATTTGCCCACAGGTCACTCCCTGTGCACTGCACACACTTCAGGGATTAAAAATGCCAGGATTCCCAGTTTGTTTGCTCTGAAAAGACTGCATGCACATTTTCTGTCTCTATCTCACACATATTCATGCATGCACATCCACGTATGCGCACATACACAAACTCTTTAGTGACAATTACTGGTGACATGCCTGACAATGTCAATGCCGTATCAGTGACATCATGCAAAGTTTAGATCAATAGTAAACAAGTTATTGACGTCAAAGGCAAACAGAGATTTTGCTGTTTCCCTAGGAACAAGGGAAAAGTGTAGCTGGTAAATTAACCTAAAAGAAATTTCAGAGTCTGAAGGTTACTGATTGAATAACTGTTTACATATATATATATATATATACACACACATATATATATAAAAACCTGGTTTCTTGTCTTCATGCCTGTCTGGGCCTGGTGAACATTAGGAAATATTTAAGTTGTTAGGAAAGTGATGAAGAAGAATACCAAAACATGAAGAGTGTTGGTGCTTAGCGTAAATATGTCAGGGCTCAGCTGTATTTCCATCTGATGGCGCTAAGAAACTGTTTCTGATGGAGCACAATGTATGGGACTAATTTGATTTAGTTAATCTAGCAATTTATGTGTTTACCGTATCTACAGGTTTTTTGGGTTAACTTTAAAATTCGTCATAAAATGAATACTTTACAGTGGTAGCCCCAGTAACACTTCTGTATATTGTCCTTTGCATTTTTGTTGGCTTGCTGACATCAGCGCTTTAATACTTAATATCCTGTGAACATTTCTGTGTTTTATAGTTCTGTATGTACTGGAATAAGGAGGGAGGAGAGGACCTAGGCTCTCTAATAAGGAAACACACATTATTCTTTACTGATATGTTTTTGTTCTCCGCTAATCATTTTTTTCCTTTTCACATAAGCCTGAAGAAGAACTGCTGTCGGAACAGAAAAGGGCAGATGGCAATGTGTATATGAAGTATGGTTGTAATTATTTTATTACCTAGGCTCTGCATAAGGCTTGTTTATGTGAAAGGAGGAGATTAATTCCTTTGGGTTACTAGAGAAAAATCCCAGGCCTGTAACTCATTTCTCCGGAGAGCTACTGAATTCTTCAGCTCTATCCCTTTGCCAGGTTGTGCCTTTTATATGCCACCTCTAAATAAAATAAATAAATTTAAAAAAAAAATCCTGGAAAGAAGTTCTGTTTCAAAGATGAGGCCTTGCCTCCTTGTTAAACCAGGGCAAGGGAGGAAGGAACATGCGAGCGGGTGGTCTAAAACCCAGCAGCTCTTGGAGGCGGCCTGGCAGAGCTGCACCGCTCACCAACACCAGGACCCCACTGTGGCTGAGCAGGTCCTTCCCGCTGGACACACTCCCCGCAGCTCGTGCTCTTTGTGCTGCAAATACTCACTCTGGGAATGTGTTCTAATTTGTTTTGGAGGTGGTGGGGGCAGTAAGGAAAGGGCGGGTGTATCGGCCTCTAAGACCTCTGGTTACCATCAGCCCAACTTAAAAAGCAACAAAGAAAACCTGAAAAAGAGGAAATAGCTGTAGCTTATTTGTAACACAGCATTAAAACGTTGTCTTTGAAACATTCAAGGTTGAAAGTATAGAATGTTGTATGAATGAGATGGGAAAAACACTTCTTGAAAGACACAGTGATTTTTGAAAGATGCAACAGTTCTCATGTTTTAATTTCAGCTATAATGAAGTAGGTTTTAAACCCATGAGCTTTCAAAGTTACAGATTCAGAACAATATCCTCCCTACCTTTCTTCAGGTTGAGATGATTCAGAAAAGAGAGGGAGGAAACAATTCATAAACATGTTTTGACCATATTGGTGACGCACCATGGCAGGCAACTATGATACTGTGGAATTGGGACCAAGTGAACACGGTCATTCCCAAAGGGACTCAATTCCTCCTATCTCACTGCATGCTGGAGCATCTACCCTGATTGTACGCCTATTCAGATGGTTTGATGAAAGCTTACTGTCCTCCTACGGGCTTCAGTGGCCTTTGGATCACTTACATAGGAGGTAGCCACAAGGACGACAGAGATATGTCCACCCACGTGGCCTTCTGTGCCAGCGTGCTCTCAGCCCTGACGAAGGTGAAGCGGTGCTGAGCCTTCACCCTGACGCTTGCAGAGGAAATCCATGCAAGAAATCTCTTTAAGAACAAAAGCAAACAAAGCCCTTGCTACAGCTCTTGCTAGGCGCTGTTTATAATGTGAACAATTTGGAAAGGGCTTGTTCCATATTTATGGCATTTTTAAAAATAGATCATATGGCTTAAATATGATACTGTTCCCCACTTCGGGGAAAGCAAAGTCTTTCCTCTGGAGTATAAAATATTTCCAAAACGGACGACTGTTAAAATTCAGAAAAAAACCCCAAAACAGTTTATAAAAAGCATGCTGACATTGTAAAAAATTAATAGTACGCTTGGAACCCTTTGAGTTTCCAAAATGGTCAGTTCAATAGAAAAAAATGGCACTTTCTTATTATAAAATTGAGTTGCCTGTCTTAGGTTTTCCCTAATGAAAGAATTTTTGGAGAGAATAAAGCTCACATTGAGTGTTCACAGCCCATCTCCCCCTCAGTGTGTAATTTAACCACCCAACCCTGTGGCCTGGAACACTTTCGATTACAACTTTAATAGTTATTTTGGAAAAAATTGGTAGCCAAATATTCAACCTTTAGAATATTATGTATGAGGGTTTTTCTTCTCTTAAATGTCATAGGAAATTATGACGACCATGTGTGTGTGAGTGTGTGTGTGCGCCTAAGCAAAATAAATTTACTATTTCATGCTACTGGATTCCATTACTCGAAACCTTGACAGCTATAGCCCTGGGAGGGGCAAGGAAGTTAGGCCAAATTCTCAGTCACTCTAAAATGGGTCATATTAATGCTGCTTTAAAGATCATCTCTATAAATAGCCCAGAAAATCAAGTGTTGGGTAGTACTGGACTCACCCTGGCCTGGGTTCCATTACTCCAAGTACAGGAGACGTATTTATGTAGGGGGGTTGCCCTTAAGGATCTGTAAAAAAAAAAAGGGAACAGCTAGTGGTATTATACAGAAGTCATTTAATTCTGTTGCGCTCACAGTTAGGCTGAGCAGAAATCACTGGTAAAATAAGAGCTGTATATTATTAGCTTTCAAGAGCTGAGATTGCTCACAAATGTTTAATGTTTTATTATTTTCTCGAATTAGCAACAAATATTTCAGCAGTAGAACACATGACATTCCTGATTAATTAGGACCAGGATTAGGTCTTTAAATGAAGTGAGCTGGAGTTCACCATCAGCTTACAAAGAAAGAGATGGGTTTGAAAAAAAAGTGTTTGGTACATTTTTTCCCCTGTCTTTAAAGAAAAAGATCAGAGCTTTTAGTGGCTGCTTTTTATTTCCCCAGCTTATATATCTAGCCTTGCAGAACTTAAATGGCTTATGTATCTATCTTACCTCAAATCCTAGGTAAAATGAAATGTCTATTTTAATGTTTTAAGTGCATTTTGATGGTTGTAAAAGGAATCAGATGCTAGTCATTAGAGACCTGAATATCTTCTGTAAGCAATTACATTGGACTTCCTTTGGTAAGCATCTTGCTGGATTTAGTTGTTGATAAATGGAAAATAAAAGGCCATTTTGTGATAATGTAGGCATTTTATGTTGCTGTCTTAGGCTGGATTACGTTCCACAGATCTTGCCATTTAGAGTACTGTAGGGGGAATAAAGCATTAATTAATGACAACTGTACTAGGCTGTGAAATGTCATAGGTTGGGAATAATATCGCTGAAGAACACAGTTAAAAATATGTTTGTAAAAATTAGAAAAGAGGAGGTGCCAAATGTATTAAGAAGTCTTGCTAATTTCACAGGCTTGAGTCCAAACTGCTGACAAAAATATATCTTAGAAAACTCTCTATCTCCTCTCTTTCTTTTAATTACCTCTGCGATTCAGAGGAATAAGAACATTCAAGCACCACAGACAAGTCTATTTTGGTGAATATTGAATATGAACATATAAAGGATAATAAAACTAGAAGATGAAATGGTGGAAAAATAAAGGCGAGTGACCAAAGTTCTCCTATCGCCTTTCTTTGGAAGTTCTTCACCTTTTCATGCTCCCGTTTCCTTATTTGTAATGTGAAGTTCCTGGGTGTCCCCACTGCAAAGAACACTTTGCTGTGTAGATGAACTGCAGAATATGACTGCTGGGTATAGTTATTAATAGTACTAAACTTTCATGTTTTGGAGTATCTAATATGTTGCCAAAGATCCATATTTATAATTATGGGTTACAATGCCATAGCAAAACATTTGCCACTATAAAATGGTCTTGAAAGGTCCAGCTAGAATAAGCAATCAGTTAACTCTCATCCTCATTTGTGAAAAGAAAGCCTCACTGTTGGAGGATAATAAATTTCACTAGGTCCCTGCAGAAGGAGTAACATCTATTTAATGGATAAGCTTTCTGAAAGAAATTCCCGTTCATTTTCTGAACAAGCCAGTGCACTATCTTTCCTACCATAGCATGGACTATACTCCTTCCTGCTGCTAACAAATAGATCATTCTTTGTAGCTTTTATAGAGCACTGAATTTTGGGGAAAGAAAAAAAAAGTTATATCTGGCTACTAGCAACCCAACCAAAGTCCCCAGTCTCTTTTCAAATGCCTAATTATTTTAGCCTGTCCTTCATATGTATGGAAAACCAGTTGGTGTTCACCTGATCCTGTGCTATGGATGCATTTAACTTAAATAGGAGGAGGTAAGGTGAGTAGAGGATTTTAATATAGTCCTGTGTGTATTACGCATATACTAAGGTACTGAGACCACTGTCCCAAATATCACTCTCATACTCCACTTGATTTTCTGTTTTCATTTCTGGACTCTGTCTTTTTATAGCACTTTAAATGTAAGTTTTTTAAAAGGTAGGAAGCAGCCTCCTGTACTCAGCAGGTTTATCAAGTTGTTTGTCAAGACCGGTTCGTTTTCTGTGTAGGTTTGCCTTTCCACAAGAGTGGGTTAAAACCATCACAGTAGCAGAAGGACAACTTGTATAACTAGCTGAATCTCTTCCAAGTGATCTTACATAGCTTGTTTTGCTAGCTGGACAAATCTTATAATACCAGAATGCTAGTAGAATATAATGTTTCCTAGTTTTTATTAGAATTGCTACCAGAATCTGTTTCTGAGATTTTATTAGAATTGCATGTTATATGCTATGAGCAGTAAAGTGTTGCCTATAAGCTTAGATTTTTGTGATTCTTATCGTTTCCCTCTGATGTTGCTCCTATAAAGAGGTGATATTATATTATTTTGTCCTAGGATCACTCTTTAGCAAAGGACTGATGTGGTTATAGGATATGCACAGGAATGTACATGTATCCTCTACTTCTACTTTTTCCAGGGTCTTTGTGAAACAATGTTTGCAGCACGAGTCTCATTTCATGGGAAAATAATCTTTGATATTTAGAAGAAAAAATTTATTTTAAGAAGAGATATTAATTGGAAATTTTCTTTTTTCTCTCTGTGCCAGATCAGAACATACCAGGAAACTCATGTAAGAGCATGTTCAATTGGGATGAAGAGACCTCTTTTACAAACCTCTGAAGTTTATTGAGGTTTTACTGATCGTTACAATTTATGTACCCACATTATCATCAAGTGAGAATAGTAAGCTAAAATAATATGAGCAAATACTATTACTTAAGAAAAATGATTTGTCCACAGTATTTATGAACTTCTCTCCGTACTGCAGCAGATCTGAAAACTGGCATTTGGGAACTTTCTGCTGAAGAATATGACCATCACCATTTAGAGTTTTAGGGAGAAAATTAACAAGAATTGCAAACATAAGTAATACAGGCTTACATGAAAAAAGATTGTTAACAGACTGCTAATAATTGTTAACAGTTGGCATTGACTGACTAAAATATATAGAGGATTCAAAAGAAGTACCTATGAAAGATTTATTATATTTATAACAATTTTCAGTAATTCTTTAAATGCATTATATTTCCCTATACTTTCTGATTGCAAAGTTTATATTTAGGGAAAGAGAGTTCTTGACTGTTCTCCACCTATAAAACCTCTATTGTTAATATCTCTGACTTAATGGAATAGTAAAACAACTGGTATGAACAGCGTACTTAAAAATGTATAGGGCTCTTCCAGGAAAAAGAGGAGATTTGAAAACACAAGTTATGACCAACATTGCTGGACAATCACCGTTCAGATCACTGAAGAGAACTGACCTTCTTAGATCTGTAACAGGAGTCCTGGGTCCATGGTAGCCACAGGGAATAAAAGAAACTCACGCAAGAGGCCTGGCAAGATCCAGAATTGGAGAGGGTTAGCAAATGGCAGAAAACTTGAAGGCAGAGATATTTTTTTGGAGGTATAAAGTTGGTGGCAAACATACACTTTTTTCTTCTGGTTGTCTTGGCTAAGTTTGATCAACTCTGAACAGAGGTAAAAATAGCAACTATTAGCCCTCAATAGCCAACGTGTTGTCATGCTACATTTTATGGACATGTGACTAAAAGAAGAATTAAATGTGCAGATTGATATATAGAAAAGGCTAAAAAGCAAACCTGTCATCTAACACATTTTATGATGGGAGTTAAGAAAATCAAGGATATAATGCATCCATGGCTTCTTTCCTTGGGGTGGGAGATAAGCTCTCTCTAGCCTTATTCCTATCTTAAAAGTACATTCAACTCAACACAAACATTTTTGACTCCTCTTTTTGAAAGCTTAATGTCACAATGTTCTAGTTTAGTGACTTTCAGTGCAGAGCAGAAATATTGTTGAGACAAAAATGCTGACAGCTAGACTTCAAAAATAGTTTTGGATGAACTCAGATTACGAGTAGTTCATATGCTCTTTCCAAAAATGGACATAACAGCTGGAGACTTTTTCCCCCCATCCAAGAGGTTACTGTGGTCTGTGGGTTTCTTTGTGTGGGAGCTTGCATCTTCATACACAGAAGTATAAGAAAACAGCCTGCAGTAACACACAAAAATAAAACAAAATGTAATATAGAAGTCTTCTGAGGTCTTGGGAATTCTGGGCAAAGTTAGTCAATAACATTATGGAAAAGGAACCTATAAAGTGTTCCTGAGGAGATTTTAGGCTCCAGAGAAGCAATCAGTTTGAAGATGAGGCATTACAAACTCAGACTAGAAACAGGACTTCAAATAGACCTTTACGGTGAGCTTAGTTAAAGTGAACAGCTCATTAGCAATGGGCTGAAATCCAAACCAGAGATTTTAAAGAAATCCTGTGGTTTACCTTGTACAGGGTTGCAGATTAGATGAGCACAATTATCGCTTTTTTGTTGTAAATTATGAAGCCATGAACCTTTATTTCTTTGCTGGCATCTCTTCAGCGATCTGAGGAAACGCATAGCCGCTTATGCTATGTAAACTCCCAGGAGCCGCTCCAGCAATGTTGGAGTCAACAGGAATATTTCCATTGCTTTTGGTGCACATTAGTTCAGGTGGTGACTAGTAGCAAAAACCATCAGCACAAGCACATGCAGCTTCCACGTAGAATACTGCTTCTAGGGACATAATGTGTGGACCAGCTCGGTCTGGTATAGCACAAGCTGACCTATCCTGACTTCACCTCCCATGCTAACACCCAACGGCAGGTGCTGTGTCCTGAAAAGCTGCAGGAGTTCCCACTGGGGTTGTCATTAATTCTACTCCTCTGCCACTCCAGGGGTTCCTTTTCTTCCAGTTTTGCTACTGGGTATAACAGACCTGTGCCCCAGCTCTCACTTCATTCATAGCAACATGCGAAACATCTCACCAGAATATAGCTTGCATTTGGATAAGTGAATGTGCCAGCATTGTAGTCAGTTTTTCAGTGGCATACATAGCCACCTGAGAAAATTAGAGGTGAAATTTAAGCTTGGTGCTACACATTCTCTCTGTGCAAGACGTGGAAGACCAAGACAATGTGCCCATTCCAAGTCCATCTTGAACTGATTAAGAAATGGGATCACTGTGTGCCAACTTGCACTTTCAATCTCAAAACTGCAGTAGAAATTTATCATCCTGTCAGCTCTGGTTCCTCTAAGTACTTGTCAGAGAGAAATTCAAAGGGGGCCAAAATATTTTTTCCATTGGCACCTTCTCTTACAACATTTTAACATTTTCTGGGGTAGCATTTCTATCCAGTGCAATGCAACACCTCCCTGATAAATGAGGGAGCTGTTGGAAAGTGGTGGAACAGCAGGGATCTCCCCTCTGCAGGTATCAAAGCACAAATGTGCCTTTCCCCCTTCTTTCCTTTTTTTGCAGTATTTTCTGCTAAAATGATTTTCCAAGAAAAAAACCCCAAGAGCGATGGTATCAGAGTGATATTGACAATCCATTTTACAGGGAGCAAGACAAAAGGAGGTACACACACATTGACTGCTTTAGGGCTTTATCTTTTATTCTTGCCCACTCTGAGAAGAGGGGCAGCACGCCCAGCTGCCACTGTTGGATTTTGCCTTAGCATAGGAACAGGAGATCTGGTAGAAATCCCAGAGCTGACCCGGAGCCACAGCATACTGCTCTGGACCGTGAATCTCTCTGATCGGTGAGAGCTGTTTGGCCCCAGCATTTCGGCTCTGGTTGTTCAGGCCCTTGTCCAGCACAGTGCATACTTATCTTTCACCACAAATACTTCAGTAGGTTTCTGCGAGATGACTCACGTGCTGACAGACAAGCATCGTGCAAGTGTTCTGCAGTTTTAGCATATAAATCAAAAAATAGGAAGTGCAGCCAGGATCTATGTGTTTTGGAGTAGAGTAGCAGGCAGGCATACATTGGTCTGCCAGCATTAGCTAACAGGAGAAGACGTTATCTCTCTATAAAGCATGTCTATGGGATTCTTGCTCAAAAGACTGTGGAGAGACCAAGTCTCTCTACGGACAAAGATAATAGATTCCCTAGGTATCTTCACCAAAGTGACTGACAATGAAAGGCTTTATGCAAAATATGAAATAAATTACTGTTCAGCTCTTCCTTAACAAATATAACATGGTTTTTTTACTAGTAATTTGTCGTCTTTTCTCATCTTTATGCATACAGAATGTATCCACAGTGAGAAAGCTGCGTGGTCTCATGACTCATCTGATTAAGAGGATTATTCTTTCCTCGCCTAGATTTAATGAGATTTACCCTTTTTAAACATCTAAAAAAAGCTCACTGATGTTTACATGCAGATAGACATTGGAGGGATAAGCTGCTTTTGAAAATATGTTTTCTAGAGAATCCTTTTATATCTTCAGCTTTCATCTTTTGCCGAACTACTTGAGCTAGTTACCGCAAGCAGACAGGATGTACCAGATACATCAGCAGAACATAACCTATTTTTTTCCCTTTTCAGCACTACCATCTTCCCTGACTTTTTTTTTTTCGTCTTTCTGCTGGGAAAGCAGAAAGCCTCTTCTCCATTGTGTTTCCTTTCTTTTTACCACCCTGTCAGAAATATACCAGAAAAATTGGATTTGTGTTTTCCAATTTGCCTGTTGCACATCTCAACTCTCACATGTTGCGGAAATTAATCCCTCTGTTATCAACAGTAAGCGGATGTCAAATGGGAGCATTCAAATTTTGACAGGTTATTCATTGGTCCTTAGTTTTGAAGGCATTTTATATGGAGCAGAGTTCCTGTATGTGTCCTGAAAGGGAAATTTAGTTTAGATATGAAAAGCTAAATCTAAACAGGATTTGGGCACTGCAGTGATAAGTGGTGTGGTCCCTGTTCTTCAGGTGCATGGTCAGCTACATCCTTGAGCTGGACTCATAGGAAGGGTTGGAGGTCTTAAGCAGGGTTCACAAAGACCAACAAACTGAGTTGTAAGCTGTCTAAAATACCCAACAGGGCGTGCTGCAAAGGGATGGGACTTGCACCTTAACCAGCTTCTGACCTGTTCTCCTACCTCTGGTTGCAGGAAGCATCTTCCGTCACTTAGTATTTATAACCCTGATTCTGCTGTGGAATTAGGTAACCAAATAATTTGTTCTATTAAATTGAATGGGATTTGAGCAGTTTTTTCCGTTTTTTCAAAATGAGCTGGACCCAGTTTTTCCCTCCTCTTTTCACCCAAAGAGCATCCAGTGGGAGCTGACAGAAGTAGGTTCAGTCCTTCAGTCTGACGTACATCAGTCTCCTCAAGATATGTCAAAAAATGTCGGGAGAGCCACTTCTGTTTCTGGAGCAACAGGGATGCCGACGACACCTCACAGTAGCTCCAGCAGAGCGAGCATCTTCTTCTTCAGGTTATGCAGTCAAAGTAGATATTGGAGTAATTCTCAGGGTCTTCACTCAAAAGCAAATGTCTTTCTAATCACTCCAGGAGGGATGCCCAAGAGAATGGGATGATTTTGCTTGTTTCCATTAACTGATATGGAATAAAATTTGTTCCTGCTCCAGGAGCGCTCTGGTTGCTCTTCCTCCAGTACATAAACAAGGCGGGGGCGGAAAGAAAGAATGTCATTTTTCTCTGCTGTTCCCTTGTCATCAGTAGAACATGAAAAGAATATTCTAAACCTCAGACCTTTCCCTGCCAATTTCTCTCTTCCTTACTCACAGCAGTTATTTCAGAGGTACAAAGGTATTTCTCTTTCTACTGAGTGTGTATCGGAGCATATTGCAATTCAGGCTAAAACTATCAGGCAACTGCAGATGCATGCCTGAGTCACACATATGTCAAGAGCACTGAAAGAGCATTACAGCATTAGGAAGAGAGAAAAGTCTGGTTTTGATTACTGATAATTATAGATAAGCTGTAGCTGACAGTCATTTTCTGACCGCAAACTCAAATCAATCAATTAAAGACTGCATGCAGCAGCACCCGTGTTTAATCATTTCCAGGCTCTTTAAAATGATCCATTACTCTGATAGCATGTCAGAGCTGCTGTGTACCGTTTGTTGTTGCTGCTGAGGGTCAAATATGCAGCTACTTTCAGGCTAATTTCACGAACTCAGTTCACAATCTAAAAAAAAGAAATCTGTATATAAAGATTAGCCATAACTATTAAATCACTCAGTTCAATTAAACAAACATCACAGCTGATGATTTAAATATCTTTTGATCTCATGGCACATAGGTAAGTGTGTTTTTTTATAGAACATATCAGTGTTGCATCACGGAGAAAAAGAGGATGGAATAATACAAGTTCAACTCTGTTCCTCCCTAGTTCCTATTTTGAAAGCTTTTTCACATGGGACTTCAAATACAGGAGAGAAGTTCGTGATGGGACCTGAACAAAGAGCTGCTGTCAGACTGTAAGACTCCACTGGAACTACTTTGACAAACCAGGTTGTTTTTGCTGAAATTTGTTTTCTTCCCAAGCTTTGAAAAGAGAAAAAAGTTCCGATGGTTTAGAAATTATCAGTTAAGATTTTCAGAATAAAATATTTCCATCTTTGATTTGAAACTATTTTTAAATCAGATGTTTTAAAATACTGAGATATTTTATGTCACACATGCAAAAAAGCTGAGTGAAAAAAGTTATTATGGTTTTATTAAAATGAAACATTTTGGGTGATATAAGACTCCTTTTTACAGGATTTTCCCTCAAGGAGAAAATTTCCATTTTTATTCATAATCCATTTAAAACTTTCTGTAAAAATTCTGGTTTGACTAAATTGATGTTTGTAATAGAAGTCATTCCATCAGTAATTTTTCAGTCAAATCCCAGTTAATGGTAGATAATAGCCTATACCTTCCAGCTTATGTAAGCCGGCATAGCACCAATTAGTGACTTGACTAGATTTATAACAAAGGCTCAGTCCAGCCCATGGAACAATAATGTCATACAAGGATATGGTCCAGTTACACACAGAAATTAAAAGAAATTAAATCTCAGAGAAAATTATTAGCTAATACAACATAATGCTGAGATGCACGACTTCGGGTTTTTATCATCAGCTTTGTCATTCTAGTAAATTTTGAATGTGTTGCCTAAATTATCTTCAGTTCACATATTTTTAATGTTTGCTAGAATCTGAGTGGCTTTATTTCAATTTAACAATTTAATTTCTAAGGAAAATTGAATGAAACTGGATAAAGGTACTTCTTTAACTAAGAAAGGGTACTTTTACTAAGTAAGGGTATCTGTAACAGGATTCAACACTTTTTAATAAATCCATTTTAAAATAAATATGAACTGATGTTCCTGATTGTCCCTGTATCCAAATATTTCACTTAGAAGCCTGAAAAGGATCTCCATGTCACTGACTCTGTTACTCAATACAATGCATGAGTAGGAAACAAAGAACATCTCCAAAGTTATAAAATAAGGTTTGATTTCTGCCAAGCGCTGCAGGTGGGTCTCATCTCAGTTACCTTTTGACATTTCCAGCACAGACACCTACATATAGTCACCTTATACAACTGTCACAGTCACTGGAGATAAGTAGTGTCTAGTAGGACACAGTTCATCTCATCCAGAAGGATGAGACCCTGAAAGTGCCTGCTTCTCACCATAGTCAACAAGAGGAGCTGAGGGTGACCAGCTTAGCTGTAGACACGTGCATGTGGCCACGTAAACCTCCTGTACAGAGCTACATCTCCCTAAAGAGCTGGGTTATCTGACTTGAGAGCCCTGGGAGCTTGCACGAAGGTCATTGAAGAGGTCCTTTACGCCAGCTGCCTGACCCAGCCCTTAGCTGAGGGTTATTACACTGGGAAGGAGCAGCAGAAGCAAAAACCTGCTTTTGTCTCAATTGCTGCACTTCAGGCTTGATGTGTTACCCAGTATGGTGAGAACTGGTGCCCAGTAGCCTAGATATGAACCCCTACCTCTGCTTCTTCATAGGAATACCCTGACATCCTGCCCACAGACCTGCCTGTGCTTCTTTCTGAAGACAAAAGGTTTGATATGAAAATGATTGCTGTTTTTCTTCTTTTCCAGGGAGCTTTAGGTAAGCTGCTGTTAGGAATTCACTGCCATCATGTGAAGCAAATCCTGCCACATGCTAGTTTGAAAAATTTTTGTGCAGAGGTTGCTGTGGGTAATCCTCCCCCTGTCCCTGGGAACAGAAAATGACTTCTGCACACAAGCTGTTCCCTCTCTGACACAATTTATCCTGCCAGCATGTATGATCACCTGTGCAGGCACAATTTATCAGAGCCTTTTATTAAAAAAAAAAAGGGCTTTTAATTCAGTAGAGATGCTTTTAACAGGCTCTTTACTGTTGCTTATTTATGTGAACTTCCTGTTGATCTCCTTGAGGATTTTGCCTGTCTAAGGAGTTTCAGCAGGACCCAGTGCCGGGGTGCACAGCAGAAACTCTTTGTCCCTTTGCTGGAATATTATCAGCTGATCTGAATACCCTCTTGTGAAATTGTTTATTTATAATATTCATCTCAGAGCATTTACACTCCACTGATGATGTGAAATTTAAGCAGTTATTTATAATCATGTTAAATAAGACCACATTTCTATTCCGCTCACAAGTTCAGTTAGTTATCAGATTACATGTCTGTTTCATTCCTTTTATCTCTGATACAATGCACTGCTCTCAACAACGGCATCAAATGAACTTAGATGTCCGACTATAAATCATGTACATGTCGAAACAATAATGCTGAAAGGATTATCATCACCATCTGTAATTACAATAATGGAAAACAGATACTGAAAGGACATTTTTCTGATCCTCAGAAAATCCCTGAAGAGGTCAATTTACTTTTCTCTGGGGAATATTTAACACAAGGAAAGTTATTGGTTTATATGTCTGTTGAAAGAAGTGAACTTATAATAAGCACAATGTCACAATATAAATTTAAAGTATATTTTATTGCACTGTTATGGTGGGGGTCTCCAGATGGTCCTGATATACGTAGTTCTATAAGTAAGTGCTTTTTTGACTGAGAACACTGATCACTGTCTGATGAAATGCTCTGTCAAAGCTGAGGCGCACTACTGTTTGTGGGAACCTGTTGCAAATAGCAGGGGAGAATATCATCCACCAAGACCTAACTGGCATCTGGTTTTGGGGCTGCGTTGTTGTAGTGGAACTGGGTGTGGTACTTTGCTGGAGGTTTTGGAAGAGGAGAATTTCTTGTACGTTCTTTGACCAACTCTATTCAAGAATGGATCTTTGTGGTATAATAAAAGAAAATAAATGCTATAGAAAAAGAAACCCCTACATACCATTAATTTCTTTTATTGTAAGAAGCATGCATCCAACTCTTAAGTCTTGAATTTGCAGCTCTCACATCTAAATTGAGTCATATATTTTAGGACTTGAATAAGTCTCGGTGGGTGCATAGACTCTTCCGTTCTTCATGGCGGCTAAGTCTGTCCAACAGAATTAGATTTCTTAGTCCTACTTTTGAATGCAAAAATTGACTACTGTAACACATAAATTCAATATCTCTTGCTCTTTGCCTATATTGTTGCTTCCCTGCCATCCAGCAAACCATTTTGAAGCTAATGCTACTCTGAACATGGCCATGCTAACAGTTGTGTCAGCACAACTGAGGTTGCAATAACCTTCAGCTTGGGTAATGTTGTGACAGGACAGGAGCTCAGATCCATATTTAAATAACCAGACTTTGCCAATCCAACACATTTTGACTTTAACAGGGTAGGGTGTACTCATATGGCCAATTTAGCTGTCAGCTGAAGGAACAGCAACCTCCAGCAAGCAGAAGCAGTAACCTATTCCACTGGCACGGCCAGAGCTAGAAGTCCACAGTCTAAGCCACAAGGTTTTGGTTGTATGAGTAGCTCACTTGCTGCTTAAAGAAGAAGGCTGCAACAGAACCACACGAAAATGTTCAAATGAGAGTTGTTATCCACTTACATGGCTGTTTGCAACACAACCCTCTTCTCTGGTCACTCTTGCCAGCAGTACTCTCTAGCCCATTCTGGCAGCTTTGCCCACCAGCATCTACAGCGGAGGGCGCGGTTCTGGTCTCTGCATTTCCAGATGGACACAGAGAGTTGAGGCAAGGGCAATAAAAGTAATACATGGGATAAAACAGATGCTTTATGAAGAGGTACTGTCAGAGCAGCTTCCTGGACAACATCAGGTCTAATTCTGTAAGGCATGGTTTGTGTTTACGCTCTTAGAATAACAGCTCACAGGAACAACTGAGATAGATAGTGAGTATCCTCAAAACAAATGTGTTATTGTAGAGTTGTCCAGCAGAGCTGCTTTGTAACAAATTCCACCTGAACTTCTCCCTCAGCAAGCCCATCTCACCCTCCAGCATGTCACTGCCACGTGGTTGGGGAAGCAGCACACACCACTGCTTGTGGTTAGGAAAGAGCTCCCTCCGTTTGAAGAGAGGGCTTGCTTCTCTTCTTGCTAGTTGGCTACTTGTTTGTCTGCTGGTAGAGCCTGTGAAAGCTGTTGTGAAATGTGTGGGTTGCGAGAAGAAAACACGGCTCTGTCCTGTTTACAGAACCCGAGCTCCCTTAACACAAACCCATAATGGTTAAAGTGAGTAACTTGTGTCCTTCTTCAAAGGATGGCCAGCACATAGATGTTCTACTCTGGGCACAGACTGAACGCTGCTTTTGAGAGACATTATTCAGTCTTTGCTTCTCACTTGGTTATGGGAAGAATAAATTGTATGAGCCTTTTTCCTAGACTGGATCACTCCCTTTCAGATGTGTCGGAGGAGCTAATGATGAAACATAGTCCTGCAAAGCCAAGGTATTGACTGTGCCTTGTCCATGCACAGTTGTCAGTATGAAAAGGAAATATGGGCCCAGTGAAGTTATGTCTACAAATCTAGGCCAAATATGTTAGTAAAGTGCCCTGAATATAAGCTGGAGAAGCTGACATTTGTAAATCCATCCCTGAATACTGATTCCTTTCTCCTGTCGTCTAATGACCTGATATGTCCTCTGGGACTAACCATTTTCAAAATTTGAATGTGTGGTCAGAGATTGGGATTCATCTTCTCTAATTTTAGGGATCTACAAAGTAAGTGTGTATATCTGAGCTCGTCACTGAGACTCCTTTTGCCGTCAATAGAGATGTCTTCAGCAGTCAGAAGAGCCTGGGATCAGGTGAAACGTGCCCCAGACTGCCATTGATAAACTAACTGGGTCTCAAATGACTATGAGGGGTGACTACCTGACTAGCTCAGATGTAGGCATCTACACTGTAGCCCCCTAAAATTAGGAAAGATGAATCCCACTGAAGGAAATGAGTACGAGCAGATCTTGAAAGATTGCACTTGTACTATAGACACTGAGCACCAGATGTCTTAATTTTTCCTTCCTTTACTGGACTATTTACCCTAGATAAGAATTTCTCTGATGTAGGACTTCTCAGCAGCAGCTCCCGCTTGTCAACATAATAAAAGTTCCTGTTGGAGAGCCAGGGGCACTATTGTAAGAGCTGACAAGTATGGGCTGGTAGAACAGTCCATCATGCCCTCATCACTAGGAGAGAATCACTGCGTAATAGTCCTAGATCTAGGAGAGTCAGCCACTTCTCTGAGTGCGAAAGTGGATGACCTGAATATGGTTGTGCTAGGAGATCTTCACAAGGGCTGTAAACTTGCCCTTCAAGTTAAGAATATTTTGCTTAAATCCTGTGAAGGCCTATATAGACACAACATCCTTGGGCACTTTCCCTGTACTTGCTCGTGCCCCTGCAAATACAAACAGGACCTTAGCAAAGAGCTTCTTACCAGCTCTCAGACCTCCCAGTCACCTCCCAGACCTCCACCTACTCATTTCCTTAATGGCACTTTTCAGCAGTTCTTGCCACACCACCGAAGGAGCAGGTGCTAATTCTAATTCTAAATAAATATTTCCTGTGTCCTTTACAGTCAAATCTAAACCATAGTAGCCTTCTTCAAATTTCCTGCCATCCCATCCTGGGGAAACAGTGAGAGTTCACATTGTCTTTTTACATTCTCCCTACTAGATAAGATCACTGTTACTACAATATACACCTATATCCCACACTGCTCTCGCCCTAATTAGACCGAAGGCTGACTAAAAGCAGTGGTGGTCTTTGTGTTCAGGATGCAGCATCGTGGACCCAGGCTCCAGTTCTCATACTATATAAAAAGATAATAATAGTCCAATATATATCTAGTCCTGATGAATCTTGTCTTTGAGATAGACTTTAAATCTTTTGTTGAGACAGGATTGAATATTGGCTGCCCTTCATCTCAACACATTATTACGTTAGGTACACCAGTCAGCTTGCAGCCATTCAAATGCATGTAAATACATATAAACACAAAAAAATGTTTGCTCTCTGCTGCATCAGTCTTAACAGAGAAAGCCAATGTCCAGCATGCTATTTTCTGATCACTCCGCCTTTGCTTCAGTAATACTCAGATGAGATACAGTGAGAGGAACATTATGCAATGCATACTGATATATCACCCTGACCCTAAACCTTAGAGTGCACCAGACAATATTACTCAGTCAAATTATACTCAGCTCAACACAAACATTTAAAATAGATGAGCCTCAAAGAAGAAATGCTGCCCTCAGACATTTCAAAGGCATTTGCAAAAAAAATACGACTCAGGATTTTAGAGTTCTTCTTGTTTTCATTACTCTGTGCTCAAGTATTGGCCAAGTATCAAAGCTCCTGAAAGCAGCAAGACAACTGGGATATTCAAAAAAGGGAAAACAGCCCTCAAACTGTCCCTTGAAAGAAAGACTTTTTTTCTCTGAAGTTTTAGTCTCTCCTGCAAGGTTTCATTTTTACTATATTTTTAAATCAATCTACAGCGATTCTTTAATTACACTGTTATCAATACAGCAACAGTATACCCTTAAAGCATTATAAATTCATACTGAAATTAATCTGCCTAGACCCCAGGGTTCAGACTACCATCTGCAGTCTCAACATACAACGCTCCTTTGTTTTGCCCTTCTAATTTAGCCTTTGGAAAGTCCTCTGTGACAGCCAAATCAAGTGGTTTCAGAGAGTGGCAATTCTTGCAGCTACTTTTCATCAATCATTTCCACTTTGTTCCCTATTAAAACAAGTGCATTCAATTTCCACTTTAATTAAGAAGCTGAAAACATAAGATGAGGCATAAATAACACCAAGACTGTAGAAAATAAATGTCACTAACAGAGTCAACCTATAGTTTCTACTATCTTCAGAAATGAAATTGACTTTTCCAGGTGATTGAAACACTGTTTTTAATAGCATCAAATGTTAACTACTGTATATATTACAGTGATCCAAATTGAGTCATATAAAACTTTGTCCTTATCACCAGTAAAATAAATAAACACAATAAAAATGCTACACTCTACTGTAAAGCTGTGCCAGTCTGATGCTTACAGCTGTGGGACAGCTTTTTGTAATTCTTTTTTTCCTCTCATATGAATACTTCAAAAGGAGGAAAAGTAGGATTTTATCAGTGGAGAAATTTTGTGAGATGCTAAGGGAATTTTTTCATTCTTCCATTTTGCAGGACTTCATCCTCTTGGTTATTTTTTCCCAGAATTTTGGAAGACTAGAAACTTTCTTACTGAAACAAAAAGATATCAAAGAACGAGCAATGGTGGAAATATGCCATATTTTAGATTTTTTAACTGAAATGAAATAATCTTATTTTATTTCCGTGGCTATGGCCCACAGAATGCCTGAAGTCTAGTGGGTCAGAGCCAGGAGCTCTTTCTGAGCGCTGTTTTCACCAGCTGCCTTATTTCTCTTTTGCTGTATGTATGCCTTTTACAAAGAGTTCTGCTGAACAACATCCTTCCAGTATATTTATTTATAGATTAATATATGGTGCAGTTGCCTGTGTCAGCAGGGTACTGGAGTTGATGATTCAGGAGGTCCAGTCCTGTGTCTTGGGTTTCGCAGATTTATAGCACCAGCCAAGAAGAGGTAGTTATCTCAGCTTCAGGTATCCTGGCAACAATTAAGGAAATGGTAGTATCAAAACCAGCAGTAACTTTCTGCTCCCCGTAGGCAGAGTACTAGCTACAGCAAAACCAATATTGTTTCTCCACACAGCCCCCCCCCAATATTTTTTTGCAATCAACAATGTCCCACAAGATTTCCTTTGCTTTTATAATTTCTAGCTTGGGTGTTGATCTAAGCTTGGACAGCATAACCTAGGACACGACGTACCTTTTTAGGACTCTGTAGAACAAGCCCGCTACCTTAGGTTTTTCAGGGACGAGGGCAGATGAAGAGACTAAGTCCGCAGAGAAGGGGAAAATTGATTTTGTTTCTGTTAATGTAGGAAGCAGAAAGTGGCCAACCTGCTCTGCCAGGGAAGCACCAGCACACACTGATGATGGGGTCAGGGGATGAATATTATTTCACCAGGGAGTCTAGAAAGGCAATTACCTAAAGTCACTGGACAATGGAGAGTTAGAGGTGGATTAAAAGAACAGATGACTTGGCTCTGAATGGCAAGTCTCCTCTATTAGCCTTGCTGTGCTAATTCCCTCACCTATAACTCAGAAGCAATAATAAGAATACTCATCTCACAGGGCTTTGTAGGCTTTTACCAAGCATTATATAAATGTTATTTGTACAGCACTGACTTCAACCGTGCTACTTAACATGAATAAGCATATAAGAAGGAGGCCCACAGCAAGCGATGTCTGAACCTTAACAGCGCAGACAGTAACTCTGCAAACAAAAATGCAATGATCTCTTCAGTGTATTTTTGTTCTTCTTCATGCACAGACTGCAGGTTTTCGACCAAGGGGTCCCAGTAAGTGGGGAAGGTGCTGCTGTGAGATCCATGCACCCCCTGCTCCGCGCCAGGTTTCCTCCCTGGCAGTGCATGAGGGCCAGGTGGAGCCCCTGGCCACAGAGCCTCCTGCCTGTGGATTTCCTGCTCAGGCTTAGTGGGATGCAAAAGCCCCAAGTGGCAGAAAATCACATCTATAAATTAAAAATATTCCGGTTTTAATAACCAGAGTCAGGCAAATAGGGGTGTGTGTATGTATGTGTATTTGTATAGAGGAGCTCCCTTTGCATAGTGAAAGAAGCAGAAGTTACTCAGGTGGTTAGGCTAGAAGAGCGCCAGTATATACTGGCAGCTGTGAGTGAATATCTGCTTTAGAGGTGTGACCCCTTGATCAAGCAGTTAAAAACTTTCAAAATGTTATGTTTGAGATAATCAAGTTTTCTTTTAACTAATACAGTATGTTATAGAAATGAAATTATGACAGAATCCTTCTGATGTCTGTTAGTGAGGCCATCACACGTGTTACTTTCATCACCCTGAGTACTGATGAAGCCTCTATTATTAAAACAAGAAGAGAAAGTAACCATATATCTGAGCAGATAAGAAGACCAAGCCTTTGTTTGCAGAACTGAAAGATAAAGTCCAAGCACTGCAGTTTTTCAGAACTCGTTTTGCAGTTCTCTTGATAATTTCAAAGATGGAGTGAAACAGGAGTCAAAATTAATCTGCCCTGGAACAAAATACACCTTTGTTCAGGATCTCATACAGAAAGATACGGTCAAATTTTGTCAATCAATCACATCACCATCACATTTTACTGTGCCTGATAAGAGCTCAATTAAACCTGAGAAACCTTTACAAAGTGAAATTATTTTTATAGCTGCCTTGATTACACCCTGTTGCTAAGTCTGAACCATGTGCTCTCCCTCACCACGGTACATGCTATACACAGCTGCCTCCTGAGGGGAGAGAATAGGAAGTGGAAAAATGTTTCATCAGGCAATTAGTACTATTAAAACATATATATATGTACATATATTTAAACGTTACAAAAGCTTGGCAGGATACAGCGTGGATCTGTGTCTGACACATGAACATGAAAGTATGGCCTCGTTCTTTATTGCAAAGTATTTATATTGTAAAAATTGGTTAAATATGTTCTGCATCTACGCAGACCGAGGATGTTTCACAGCAACACACGCAAAGCCAAGCGATTCTACAACGTACCAGAGTTGTTCTTGCAAAAGTTTAGTTTTTAATGCTATAATTATTCTGCAAGTTGGCGTGAAATATAGAAATATTTTACAAAGTCAAATTTTATTTATACAAACATACAAAACAAACAGGGAAACCTACTATTAAGTTGTGCTACCATAAAAAATTTCAGAAATAAGGAGGATGATTTCTGAGAAACAAGGCATTGCAAAGACTTTCCATTATAGAGTGTAAAGCTGTGGACATTCAGCACTTTAATTTTAATTTCCACTCTGGTAAGTACTTCTCATCATGAAAAGTTTAATTTTCATGGCAGTTTTGGAAGGCGAATACATATGGGCTTTCCATATACAGTTTGCTTGCTTTTTCTGATAAACTATTATTGCATTTCCCAACACACTCATTTTTTTTTCCTGTTTACAGTTACAGGGATCAGCTTTTTATAAGACTGTTACCCATAGGGAGGGACAGAGCCAAGCAACTCTTGGAGTCCTCTTGCAAAACTAAAACTGCTCCTGAAGGTTTTGCCAATTATCAGAAAAACTAAAACCAAAATAATAGAA
Organism: Gymnogyps californianus; assembly: GCF_018139145.2. NCBI lineage: Eukaryota > Metazoa > Chordata > Aves > Accipitriformes > Cathartidae > Gymnogyps > Gymnogyps californianus. Next base: position 22,163,288 of record NC_059473.1, read on the forward strand.
AGGAAGTGCTTAAACCTCCACTCTATAGTTTGTATTTAAACAGCAATATGGGTTCTCTTATTTAAAAAACCCAAACAACTCTAATTCCATTTGCCAGCTCACTTGGGGAAGGTGTTTTGAGTGACTGATAAACTTAGACCAACAAACTGAGTGACTAAAAAATTCTGTCTCCTTGTGGCAGACTCCTAAGTTGGGCAGGTTTTATGTAGAAATATGAGAGATATCACAGTGATTGTCCTCGATCCTGAATGCAGCTGGGATCTCCTATTAAACTTAGAAATAGTTTTGAAGTAGTTGTTGAAGAGTATAGATAAAAAATTTGTATTTTAAAGCATGGCTTGAAGATCCCATGGCATGGCTATGAGATCTGCTGAACTACGCCAGGTGTCAGTGCAAAGTCATGTTCTTCAGCATGTTTATCTGTGCGGATGCATACACACACAGCATAGTCACATATATATTCCCTGCCTCGTATAGCCTTAAGTGGCTCCAGGTATGTGGCTTAGACCACATTCAGTCCATTCTTGCTCTCCAGATTAAGTAATCAATGATGGCGTTCTCCTGCCAGGCACAAACCAACCAGCAGATTTTAAGCAGAAGGACCTGTGCATGTTAGGGGCCCAAGGCACAGAGCTGTCTGGGCATAGGGGCTGATTGTAACTTGGCACTAGCTACAACTCTTTTGACTGTACATCTCGAGGACCCTTAGGGAGGTGGTAAGATTTTTGTTACCGGGGGGGCTGAAGCATATACACAAAACCGGACTCGAAGATGTTCTCTGAGTCAATGGCAGAAAAGAATGAGCCCGCATTGCTATGCTCTTGCCCTACCGTCTTCCCCGCACTTACTGAAACCAATTATGGCTGGACAGCTGATGGCTTGCAGAGCAGCACAGAGCACCGTGCAGTCTTTGTTTTCCATGAAGAACCTGAAGAGTTCCTCTGCCAGTGTCTGGAAACATCCCCTTTTCTCTTAAAAGTTTCTTAACTTCCAAAACCTAAGATACAGCCCTCCTCATCTACCAGACCACCACAGGTTAATTGGCACTCACACAAATGACCACAGATGTTTGCAAGATGTTGTTGAGTCCCCTCTGAGACTATCATTACCTGCCTAGCGTCAGTGCAGCACTGATATGTAATTTATTCCTTTGGAAGAACTCCATCACCATATAACAAAATAACATAAATCTCCGCACAAATGTCATTGCCTTGGGATAAGCCCAGCACTGAAAAGCTGGAGGGATCGCTTTACATCAACCGAGTTTGCTGCTTGGTCTTGCTGTGAGACAATGACTCTTAAAGTGTTTTTCTGGCACCCTTGTTAGGACAGTGCCTCAGACATAGTAGATGGGAAACCAAACCAGTAAGCACTAATAAATGTTCACATGTGCAAGTACTATTTAGCAGTGTAAATATGGAACAAAACAGACATTTTTATTCCCCCTCCCCCCAGTCTACTGACACCCGTTAGGAGACAACACTCAGCGATGTCCATGATCCGGATGACGGAGCGGTCTTCCCCTGGACACCGTCATTTTAGCATCTAGCCAAGAGGTGGCAGTACTCCTCCACCATTCCGGACCCAAGAGGTGCCTCATGCCACCGCAAGGTTCATCTTCCTAACATCACTATCATCAGCTCCTCCTCTGATTTATTTGTATTTACGGCAGAGAGAAAATAAATGTGGCGTATTTCTCCCATGCCGGGAGGGCTTCACTTCAGCAGCCTGGGAGCTACCTTGGTTTTTGGCAATGTGCAGCAACGCGGTGCACCTCTCCCGCCTCCACTGCACAGTAGAGCCCACGGGGCTGCAGCAGGTCCCCAACTGTGGAGAAGGTTTTAATTTTGCTAAGGAGCACAGTTCTCTAAATGTCATAAACCGTGAACACACAGCTGGAGCAGTTTATGAACTGCAGAGAAACTATGAGTATTTTAGCCCAAGTATTAATTCAAAGAGCATGCTTTGTTATTTCCTGCTTCATTGTTGTTTGTAAAATAGTTTAATGGGTAGTGAGCAGTAAACTGTTTAAAATCTGCTGTGCACATTGATGCGGTTTTATATTGCTAGAGAGGGAAGGATTTCACTGCTTTGGGTGTGAGGGAGAGAGGAAGATTATCCTGATAATGAAAACCACAACCAATGCATTTACTTTGGAACAATTGTTTCAATTACATTACCATGTAGATATTTTAATCAGAAATAAAAGTGATAATCCCCAAATGCAGGCCTAACAACAATCGAAACAGCTGCATACTTTAAAAAAAAGGAAGCTTAGCTATTAGTAATAAGGTTTACATGCAGCCAAGGGGAGCATTTTCTGTAAAAAAAAAGTGACCCTATTTAAAATATAAAAGGCAATGTTTATTAAGAACTGGTAATGACCTAATGACAGAGTTGGTATGGATCACTACCTCACAGCATCCAGGCTGTTATACTTGTGAAATTTTCTTATGGCTATTAAAAACATCTACCACATAGCACAGGCAGGGCGAATGAGAGCAAAGGGACTGGCTTGCATCCATGTGGCTAAACTCTCTTTACCTCTCCTCAACATAATAGACTCATCTACCCTGACTTTTGGGAACAGTCCCTGCCTTTTGGGAACAGTCCCTGCCTTTTGGGAACAGTCCCTGCCTTGTGCTCTCCCTTGAACAGTGCCCAGGAATGCTAGCTGGCACAGAAGAGCCTAACAATATAGATATAGAAGGGAATGTATTTACTCTACGGTTTTCTGCATAGTGTAGCATGCTAGCAGTGAATCAGCAGAGATGACTGTGCAACAGTACCCATGTCTATGCGATGGTCCTGTTTGGTTTACTAGTATGGGTGTAGCCAAAGAGGCTATACACGAGCTGGAAGTCCCTACCCACTAACCAGACAACACCGGTATAGGAGTCCCTTTGTGTTTGGCAAAGCTGCTGTCCCGGGCTAGCCTATTGCAACATGCACTCTTGTGCAGCCGGTTCTGTATACTCTTCACTAAGCTCCCTCAGGAAAGCTGAAAGCATTTAAAAAACCCATTTGCACTCAGGATCTTTTTTCGGACCTCACAGCAAGATCTGTGACTTCTCAATATACCATGGCTGGTGCGAATCAAATTTTGAGCACATTTCTGGTGCTTCTCCATGAAAGCACTGCCTCTTCCTTGTGGCTCTCCTGATTTACCTCGGTGTCAGATAGATCAGAATCAGTCCCTAAGCCTGGTTTCAAAATAAACAAAAGGCAGTAAGACCTCCAGCTCCCGCAGAAGGCCAAATACCGAAAGGGAAGCTCACAAGAAGAGATCCTCATGCAGCCTGAAAGTCCTCTGATCTCAGCGGAGGAAACATAAACACTTTGGAGAAGAGTTACAGGGAGTCCTTTTCAAAGTGCCTGTGTATCTTACAAGATAACAAGGTGTCTTGGCAAAAGGAACCCTTTGAGCTAAATAGCAAAAACAAAAAGGGTGATTCTAGTGTTTTGGAGAGGCATGGCAAAAAGGTTTTTCTTCAGCTTCTAAAGTATTCAGCTTTCAAAGGTGGTGGCAAACCTTATTTTACTATCTTTTTTGAATGAAAATGGTTGAAAAGGCTTTGATAGCAAGGCTAACTTCAAGTATAAATGGGGTTAGGTGAAGAACTACAGTTATCCTTGTTCAGTTTCTGTACATTTACTGAAAAACTTGAGGCATTGACAAAAGGGAAAAGGAATCTTCTCGCAGGAGCTAGGAGCAGCGAGGTGACTTCCCTGGGCTGGCAACAGATAAGTCTCTGGACTAGGCACATGAAGGGCTCTGGATTCTGACTCAGCATCGGCACTGACCTGCCAAATGGCCATGAGTGAACTGTCTTCTTGCTATTTGTTGGTCTTGGCTGTTTAAAACGCAAGCTCTCAGAGCAGGAACTGTCATTCTTCCTTCCGTCCATTGTGGTGGGGTCCTGGCTTCAGCTGAGAGGTGCAAGTGCTAAGGTAATGCAGACCACAGGACTGGCAGTCACAGAAGCCTCGTCAGCAATCCCAAACCTTCTCCAGTACATCAGGCAAGATCCACTGGGACCATGAGCCTATGGCTTGTGTGGTCCGATGCTTGAGACTCTTAGGGCTGAGGCTGAGGGGACACTGTGGCTGAGTTCTCTTTGCTCTGCATGGCCCTCTGTAATAATTTACAGCCTGAAAAAAATATGCTGGAAGACGTTCTTTTGAAATCAGAGGTGACTTTCATGTGTACAACACCTCTGAAAAATCAGACCCTTAACCTCCTTTTATCTCTGATCTTCATCCCCAGAATGGGAGTCAGACCTTCATAAATGACTCTGATCACTGAGCTACCGTAGTGAGGGGAATATAAAACTACTCAGAAAGGAAAGAATAAAAACCCTCTTTCATCTGTATTTCTGCCAATATTTTTAAAGTAAAGCTCATGAGTGTACAACTATTACCCAGGACAAGTATGCTTGGGGTAGGATTATCAAAGGTGTTAAGTGATATTCTAATTTTGCACACTTTGAAGGCATTAGCAATTTCACCTTGTCCTGGTTTCGGCTATGACAGAGTTAATTTTCTTCCTAGTAGCTGGTACAGTGCTGTGCTTTGGATTTAGTAGGAAAATAATGTTGATAACACATTGATGTTTTCAGTTGTTGCTAAGTAGTGTTTATACTAAGTCAAGGATTTTTCAGCTTCTCGTGCCCAGCCAGCAAGAAGGCTGGAGGGGCACAAGAAGCTGGGAGGGGACACCATCAGGACAGCTGACCCAAACTGGCCAAAGAGCTATTCCATACCATATGACATCATGCCCAGTATATAAACTGGGGGAGCTGGCTGGGAGGGGTGGATCGCGGCTCGGGAACTAACTGGGCATCGGTCAACGAGTGGTGAGCAATTGCATTGTGCACCACTTGCTTTGTATAGTTTAATTCTTTTAGTATTACTATTGTCATATTATTATTATCATTTTCATTGTTTTTCGTTCCTTTCTGTCCTATTAAACTGTCTTTATCTCAACTCACGAGGTTTTTTTCCTGATTCTCTCCCCCATCCCAGGGGTGGGGGGGCAGTGAGCGAGCGGCTGCGTGGTGCTTAGCTGCCGGCTGGGGTTAAACCACGACACACCTCCAGCTTCACTGGGAGCAGAATTAAATCATTGCAAAAATGCTTTTTATAAATGCTACCTTACTTTTCCTTTTTGAGAGTGAACTCTCACCTTTTGCTAACAGGGTTTTAGGTTAGGTCCTCACACTTTTAAGAGGGTTTTTTTATTAATTTTTTACATAGAGGCAACCCATCAGTATACCACCGCCTCCTTATGAGTGGAGTTTGGAATGGCCAAGCAGGTTACACAGCATCAAGGTCCTACCAGCTACCAAATAAATACCGCAGGCAAAACATTTCTCCTTTTTACAAAACCTTAAACCAAAGTTAAGTGTGTGAATTCAGGGAAGTTTCTCAAGATTTGTAACCATTTTAAATAAGGTAAAAATTTATCCACAAACTTGTTACAAAAGGCCAGTAGCAAACTTCCTCTCCAGGTTTACTCACAAGCTTTCTAGTACTTACTGCTTCTCTCTGGGCCAAAAATTCTCTGAAGAGCAACTGTCTTTCCTGTGGCTTTTGCAATTTTTGCTGTCATTCAAGCCAGAAACGCAGAAACCTGTAGCAGCTAATTAACTAATATAATCCCAAGCCATAATTAGAGTTGAGGCCAAAGCCACACCCTTGAACTTTACTGGTGTGTAGAGGCTGCTGTAAGAGGCTTAGTAAGATTTTGTTTTGTAAAAGAAAGATTGCTAAGGAAAGGTCAGAGCTGTGTTTGTGGTGGGACAGTGCTAAAGAGATGCTAAATAAATGCCTGGAGAAGGACCTTCCTCTGTTCCCGATGGACCTGTACCGCTCAGTTCATTCCCACAGTTTTGAGGAAGCAGAAATTAACAAGGCAAGAAATGCTAGAGAGCAATTGCATTTATGGGGGATGGCACCATAGTTCTCCTCATGGGACCAATATCTCAGATTCAGGTTTACAGGGGCTATAAGTCTACAAGTGTCTAGAGAGGATTCAAATGCTTTCTAATCCACACGCAATCTTTGGCTTAGGCTCATAGGAGCCAATCTGCCCACGTGGATATTCTTAGCTTAAATGCCACAATGCTAAAAATGATCAGCTGGAGCAGCACAGCGATTCAAAGTAGAAGAGATAGGTGTCCAAGCTTCCTAAAGAGTCAGTAGACAGTCCTCAGTATCACTGAAGTGTGATTCAGATACCTGCATAGGGAAAGGACAACACCCAAAACGAGCAAATAGTAAATGTTTCCCAGAAGAGAGGTCTACGACAGAAGGGTGTCTTTCCTCTCTGGAGCTCAGATGATTGCCATCTGTGGGCTGCACTTCTCCAACTGTTGAAAATTTGGCTGGGGCTAAATACCTAGTAACAGAGAGCTCGTTCTTCAGAAGCATAGCTGCTGGAGGGCACAGTGGTGGTGATGGGACTCCTGAGTGGCAGAGTATCTTCAACAGGAAGTGGTTCCTGTTGAGTCTCCCAGCCAAAGTCTCATAACTCTCTTAGAAAAGACTACCTAACCCAAAAGAGTCCTCAAAAGGTCAAAGCTTGCTTTGTGGTTCTTTAGTGGAGCCCAAAAAGACCTTGACATTCAAACCAAATATTTAAAACCCCTTGTGTACATATTTACAAATCAAGGGACAATTCTATTTCATTGCCAAACCTTCATTAAGATCGTAATGAAACATACACGTGAACAGGGCCTGTCCCCTAGCATCGGTCACTTCTAGTCAGCATTAATATTATTTTTACAGTGACAGGGACTCATGAAATGGGCTTTCCTGACATAGTTGGGAAGAGTAACTCAGCTATGGCAATAGTTGCATCCATTTTTTATGGCTGTGTTGCATAAAAACAGCATAAATAATCATGTCAGTGCTTTTCACCTTAAATCCCTGCAGGTATTAAGATACCACAGCCTTTACACGGAAGGGCTACAAGACGTTGTCTTGCCATCATAAGGCTTAGCAGAGATGGTCCCAGACCAAGTAAGCCAGTGAGGTGAGGGTGCCTGTCAGCATCCTCTCCCTGGGCCCCTTTCCCTCATTCTCCCTGTGACAAGGTGGAATTCTCTGTTCAGACTTGGGATGACATGGACTGACACCTCTCTTCTACCCCCTCCTCACTAGGATTGATTTCTCCTCAACTTGTTTAGAATGAGACCAGGGCCACCTGTGCATGAGCTGTCAGGAAACGTGGTGCTTTCATTTAAACAGCAGGCAGCTATCAAAACAGCAATAAGAGAGGCTATCAGGCTTAATAATGGCATGCATTAAAAGTAAAATAACTCTCTGAGGTCCAGTAATGTTGCTTTTACCATTTGTCAGGTGTATAATCACTCTGGAGAATAAGAATAGTGAGGTCTTTGTAAAATCATGAATCAACATTCCCAACAATTCAACTGCTGTGAGTAGGTCAGGTCAATACCCTCACGTCTCAAAAAACTACTTAAGCTGTCCTGTCTCCTGAGACCATTACATCAATAGATACCTCCAGTACTACCGAAAATGACAGCTTGCAATGTAATACCAGGAGATCCCCTTTAATAGCTCCTCTATATTAGCAGCTGTTGGGCTCTACTCTGGGCGTTTGTCCTTGTTTCCGAAACCATGCCATATATAATCCCCTGGTCTTATGTGAGAAAAGCTTTTATCATTTTCAGGAGAATCTTTTTTCTTTTCAAACAAGAATAATGGAGTGAAGCAGGTAATTCTTAAGAAAGGACAATCAGAGTAGGAATCCTAAAATGGCTAAATAGGTTGTTTCCAAGAATTTAAGAGAATTTGGTTAATACACAAAACTATGCACTTTTCATTCACGGAGTTTTTTTTTCAGCTTTGCCATCTTTATATCAGATAAAATCCTGAATCCACTGTAGTTCATGGCAAAATCTATTTGACTTCAGTAGACCTAGATTTTACCCACATAGTTTACATAGTTCCCACACCTCGTAGTGCCATGTTCTTTTGTTGTACTTGCAATTTGCCACCTCAGAAAAGGTGACTCCTCTTTTCTATGCGTTAAACCTTCCTTTATGTCTTTTACATATGTTGGTAAAATGCAACAATGAGTGTTGGCAATGACTGAAATATTACTGCCTCAAATTAATTCCCCAAGAGACAGTGGGAAAAGACAAATAGAATGAAAATTTTTTTGCAGTATTTTTTTCTTTAAATAGTCCTCCTTTCCAATAACCCAAGCACTGCTCTGAATGTCTTTCATACCTCTCTGACCACAAGACAATGACACTATAGTTAGTCCTGAAGTATATACATAGTGACTACAGCCCTGGCTTTGCCTGGGCGGAAAGTCCAACACCTGACTTTTGCCTGATCATGTCTCCACGGGTGAGGAGCAGTACGGTCTTGGTCCTGCCTCTACTAAACCAGCAGTTTTCATGAAAACCCTAGGTGTTTAGCTATCTTTAAGCCTTCTACCGCTTTTTAAATTTTGGTTGGAACTGACTGGTGTGTGGAACAGATTCGAAGTGATAAATCCACCAAATTAAAATCGTTCTGGTGTAATGCAAAAAATGGGTATCTTTTACCTTACTCAACGCACTGGAGAGCACTTGAAGGAGTCATAGTGAAAGCATGGTAGCGTGGGGCACCAGACGGCTTGCTGTGATCCAATGCAACCTGCTTTCTGACATACGTCTCAGGCCCTTGTAAAAGCAAGGACAAGCTACATTTCAGTTGTCTTTCTTGTGACACTTACTACCATTGCACATCTTATCTTTTGATTTAAGCCAGCAGAAGTAAGTATAAGGTTGGATGAAGGTATTTCTAGTGATTCTGTGTCTTAGCTAATAAGTGTACAGCATAGTTCCTAGATTATATCTGGATGATGAAAAGATAAAAATGGGTTGGAAATATCTTAGCCCATGAAGAAGGGGGTTTCTTCCATCTCCAATTTCTTTGAATGTTCAAATATTGAAACTTTCCATGTATGAATACATTTTTAGTACTGTCAAGCATGGAAACACAATTTTACTAGAAGTTCACTGTATGAAACATCACTCTGCCTAGTTCAGAAAGGCACAGTTAAAAAGGAAATATATGAGAATGGAGTTTGACTGATATGTCTTTAATGTATTTATGCTTATAACAACTTTGTTCTCTTGCTGACCTCTTGTTTCAATTATTTATTTCTGGTGTTAAAAGTTCAGGCTGCAAATGCTCCTTGCGAGCTGTAATCAGTTTTCTGAATGGTGAAAGAGAACAATAAGATTTTGTAGCAACTGAGATGCATCTTAGCCCTTGCTGGTGAAAAATGTAAGCTATAGAAAGTCTTTTTCATCTTTTAGCAAGGGTCCATTATTTCTGTGTATCTCTTTTCTGTGCCTTATGAAAAGGTTTGTACAGTAAAGAATGACTGACTATGTAGTAGTTCTTTCTTCTTTTGCCAAGCTCTTTTTAGCTTTGGCAGCAATTCTATTTTCCCTGTCATCATCTAATGTCTATTTATTTTACATTGCTACAAAGCCAGTGCAATTCCCTCATAAATCCCAGGTTGTGAAGATGAAGAAACAATTCAATTCCTTTTATTAAAATTCTCCAGTGTCCTCTTTCTGATTCCTACCATCTAATTAGGTTTGGAAAGGTCATCATTTTGAAAAACTCTTGGAAAAGAATCAATTGAATTAGGAGATCAGAGGTTGTCAAATGCCTTGCATTTCTGAGCTCTGAAATACCTGATCAATCTTGGTTGTCACAGGTGCCACAAGAGTGCTTGTCACTAATTGTTGATCTAACTACCCTCATAACCTCACTCCCTTTCTTTCACCTCCGCCCTCCTGTCCTCCCTTGCTCTCACGTGCATACAAACACATGCGCGCATATCCCTCCTGCCCCTTAAACTCTGAGGAAAGTGAAGATATTACTCTTACTTTGCATGCTATTTGAACAATTCAACATCCCCCACAGCTGCCTAAAATGAAGGTGGGAATAATGACAATGGGAAGCTCCACTGACTTAATGCAGTCCTGAATGTAAAGTTGTGAACATTAAATGGCATCATGTTGGGATAATCTAGAACTATATTATGGTAATCAGAGAAATGTCCTATTTTTTTCATTTTGTAGCCAGTTACAAATACTAGAATTTTTAATTGATTGCCCTCCCACTGTGTAGAGAGAGAAAGTCATCTTCCGGATCATATTCCTTCTCATAGTACAATAACAGATCCCTCATGTCCCATAGGTGTAAGTCTTGGCTTCAATTTTAGCTAAAATTTTTAGAAGAAGACAGCCTCAGAGGACACTATGATGTTTTCTGAGCTTGCACAGTGTAGACACTGCTTCACAGCTCCTTGGTCACTAATGAGCTCACTGTTAATGTGCTGTTACACTGAACTTGGAGCTGCCAACAGACAGGCAGATTTCAAAGACACCGCGCAATAAAAGTGAGAGATTAGAAGTGTTGTGTTGCGATGGCAGCAGAAAAAATGCATCATCCTGAAGCGTTTAGAAGTTTATGCCCTGTCTACAGAAGTCAAGGAAGTCAAGCTCTTCCCCAGAAGTAACGCCACCATCATGCCTCTCCCTGCACCTACAGCCATGCAGGGATGGGTGATAGACTCATTCTGTCATCTCATGCACATCAGAGGGTTGCACAAAAGTCAGCAAATCTGGTCTGCTAAAAATTATGAATAATACACCTCCTGTGAACACAGCTGTCCGACTCACACTCTGAAGAGATTGCAACAGGGCTGAATTCACGTTCCATTCGTATTTTTCAAGATTTCACTTTTTTTTGATGTGTAAAGAGTGAAATGGTGGTTTGTTTTTCCCTACTTTTATTTGCTCCATCTCAGTTTTGAGTTCCTAACTATGAGATAGCTTGTAATATCACCACAAAATCATCATGATTGCACAGAAATGAGGATGTTGGAGTGTATCTGCTTTGTAGTATGGTTTAGGTTCTACTGGTGATAAAAAGTGTAAGGTTAAGCACTTTATTTTTGTATTTTTTATTTTAGAGTGCCTAGAAGGCATGGAGTTCTCCATTTAACAGCCATTGTCCCGCTGTTGTGCTTCTTGAGCTCTGAATTTCAATTCTATTGAAATATAAGGCTTATATGTTTTACATTGCATTTCAGGGTTAAATACAATGCAAACAGGGCTGAAAATCTGAAATATCTGAGCTTTTCATTTTTTGCTGCATCTTGTTCTTAACCAGAAAAAAATGCTGAACTCTTCATGCCCTCCTTGTACTAATGCATCATTTAGGAGGACATTAAAAACACATGAGGTCACTCAAGAGGAGGTTAGGAAGATGTCTTTTAATACAACTAAAATTTATGAATAATTAATTAAAACATGTAAAGACAGAGCAATTCAAAACTCTATATTTTGAATCTACATATTTTAAAGAAATATGTCACACGCAAGAAGGCGCCTAAGTGATTCACCACGGTGTGAGACAAAATCTTCACCAGTTACAAGCAGAGAGGTATATTTTGCCTTTCCGTGTACTGACAGAATAACTCTGGAGCGGTGAACTGAGATCAAATGCAAGGGTGTGTGCTGTGCATGGGCACACCTCACCCCCAAATACCCGTTGCGGGAAGTTGATGGGGAGTTGCATGTGAGAACATGAGCGCTGGCTTTTGCCCTTTGCCTGCCTGCTGTCACTTGAGAGTTCCCTTTGTTTTATGTCTGGCACAAGTTTAATATATGTCTTGCCTTTGAAAAAACAATAACTGATCTTATCTTTCGCATTGTGCTAGTATTCGGACGCTGTGCTCTTCATAGAACGGGAGGAAAACTTATCACATGCTCAGATTATCTCTTGACAGAGGAGTGTGAAATAGGTTTTTCCCAATACAAATACAATGGTCAGTACTACATGTTCAGCGCCTGTGAAGACTGGCCTGTGCTCTTGCAGCTAGACGGAGCAAAGATGAGAAACTCCTGGGAATACAAACGAAACTGCATTTCTGAACTTTCCGCCTTTCTAACAATTGAAGAACTGAGGAAAAAAGCAATCAAATTTATGAGGCCTGAAAAAAATATTAAAGATTATCTACCTCATAAAATGAACTTTTAAACCTGAAGTCATATTTCTTCAAGCATAATACTTTAGTTTATCTTTGATCATTATAAATTATCCTCTGTAAAGAGCAGTGGTTGGGAAAGTAGTTGGCAGCACGTACCATTGGAGTTCACTCTGCTTTATTTATTGAAAAATACTAAAAACTAAAACACTAAAGTACTTCGCATTAAAATGGTATGAACCCACCAAGATAACTGCTTGTAACTGTCTGTGTAAAATTATGGTCAGAGTAACCACCTCTGGCTCCAGAATAAACTTTCCATGTATATTAGAGCCAAATGCATTTGCTTACTCAGATTTTCACTTGAATGATAATTTTTTTTCCCCCTTTTTTTTCATATACATGAAAACCTTTAAAGGAGAGGGATGGAAAAAAGCATCAAATACCTGTCACCTTAGGAAATGAAGCATCATAACAATGAAGAATCCAGACAAGTCTAACTGAACAGTTCATTCCTCTTCTTCACTGACACCAATAGCATGTGAATGCACACATAATTACACAGTGCAGATTAATTCCCAAGAGAGATTTCATTCCTCCCAGAAAATTATTTTCCAATGCCAAGACCTCAGTCCTCCAATAATGGGATCATAATAACTAAATATTGGTATGCATTTCCTCTGCACTGAGTTTCACACCACCAGGCTTTGCAGTGGTGTCCTGACCTGCTGGCAGCCAGGACAGAGCTGTTCACTGGGGGCCAAATTCTCATTTTGTAGTATTTGATTACTTTTCAGTATATTATATTAATATTTTTTGTTTGTAATATAATCTTAAATAGCTCACAGGTAAGTAGCTACTTATTGTGTAGCCAGAGCAAAGCTCATGCATTTTGACTGTCACACTGGTTTTCATCTTTTGCTCAAAAACACAGACAAAAAACCAAAAAATTGAAAATTTTTTATTTTCTGGCCATTTTTATCTAGGAACACAGCCATGCCTTGGGCTGGGGTACTGTTACCTCCAGACTTGGGCAAATTTCCAGGGGGTCTGAAGTTGTTGGCCCTTGAAGGCTGACTCACAGCAAAGGGCCAGCTTATTCACACACAACGGTGTGCAGGATGCAATGGGGGAGCTCTGGGGAGTTGGGAGCTGCTGCCCTGCCAGGCACCAAGGGTGAAGGATCCTTGAAAGGAGGGGCTTCCCCGGCTTATGGTAATGTGAGAGGAGCTGGGATCTGCTGCCATCGTGGAAGCATGATGCCATCAGGGGCTGATCTTGCTTGTCTGTGTCTTGCCTTGCTCTCCTGCTCCTGCGAGGCAGCAGCTTCTGCCAACTTCAGAAGGACAGCTGCTCCTTCCCTCTCACTTCATCCTCTGGCCAGAGCTTCCAAGTCATACAGCTGGGACAGCAGTGGGTAGCATTGAAGGGTGCCTGAAATCCCTGTTTGAGACAGGACATAGTTCTGGGAAGACACACCTACTCCTGCATCCCACATTTACTTTGGTAACTACTGAGGGAATGAACCTGGGTGGCCTCACATTAGTACTTAGGCTCATTTTATTGGTTTACTTGTCCATTCCTAAAGCTTTGCAGCTGGTTTTTAAATTTTTGGAAATGATATTATAAATATTAGAAATAACTGAGTCCACAAGCTCTTGCAGCATGTTCACTGTAATATGATTTATTTTTAAATCCCTCATCTCCTTGCTTATTTATTTGGCCACCCCTCACTAAAGGGAGCTCCCAGGATCTGAGATGACCTATGCTTTGATTCTTCAAAGGACCTTTCCAGAATCACTAGGGTTCACCAACTGCAGATACTTTTGGATCCTTGATGTCAGAGCCTATGAGCCAGGCTTCATTTTGAGCTGGATTGGGTGTTTTTGGAGAATACATGTCCAAGTGTGGTGAGAAGAACAAGCAGTTCTGACAGTCGTAACGTTGGACCCATTGGGAAGTTCTTTTCTTGCAAACCTTTGCAAATCTCCAAGCTGACACAGAAGAGTTCATGCCTTAGAGCCTTCCAGGGTTTAAGCACAGACTTCTCTATTTGCAAAGAGCCAGGGCAGACATTGTTTGGATTTCATTAGAAACTCATCAGACATGCTGGATCTGAAATCACTGCTGCCCTTGGCCAGCTGGAAAATACCCGCTTGTTGCAAGGAAACTCTAACCCACTAATTATCCTAAAAAATTCATGTAGGAACTTTCTTGACCCATTTTTTTTTCCTGTTCCTTTTTTTCCCCTTGAAGACACGGATCAATTACTTTCTTAGAAAAATTTAGCTGATTTCAGTGTCATCTTTTTGGAGGTTTAATCATCACAAAAAGTACAGTGCTAAGTCATGTAGCATAGCTGCCACAAATTAACAAGAATATACTGTTCTGAGAGCATTTATGGTAGGGAGAAGCATATGAGTTTTGAAAAAAACCAAGGGGTAACCAAATTATTCCTAATTTTTAAATCTGAACATGAATCAAACTTTCAGAATATGAAGTATTCAGTTTAGCTATATTATTCACTATTTCTCATTTTCACATGCATCTGCACTTTTGGTTTCCAGCTAGGACAGAAACCAAGGGAAGCCAAAATACCTAGACAGAAACAGATAAAAGCCAAAATACCGAGACGGGAACAAAGAAAGGCCAAAATATTAACCAGAAACAGGAAGTACTGGACATCTCACAAGACAGCCTCCATATTCTTGTGAGATCTCCAGCCAGGGGTGCTGACTGAAGAGGTTCAAATTGTTTGGACAAGCTTTGAATAATTATCTAAATCTTTAGGTATTTAGTTGAAGCAAACTTAAAGTTTGAGTCTCTCACAATTTGCCTGTCACTTGAATAAATGGCCATTTCTCAGATAGTAAGGCAAACTTGAAGTGGGAAAAAAATCAGCTAAAATATCAAAGAATGGCTTAATAGTAGATGGTGTCTCTCTGCTTTCTAGGGTATTAGGGGAAACTGATTTGTCCAAATAGCAATTAATTCAGTAATGGTCGTAGTTTGTTGTACATTTATTGTTTGGATATTTTTGGGTTTTTGTTTTTCTTTAGTTTGGAGCTGACTTTTGAGCAGGAAGCAGAAGCAAAAAGAGTTCACAAAGGACCAGTTCACCAGACAAGAATGGCCAAAGGCCTCATGGGCTTCCTCCTGCTCTCGCTGTCACTCACCTCTGCATATCTGACCAGTGGATAGGTCAGCACAATACACCATGGTATAGTGCTTGCTCACTTAATGTTCTTTACTTGCTGCCTGCACAGAATGTAGTATTGTTTAGACCCAAGAAATTGGATCCCTGTCTCGTATCTGATTATTTAGGTGCCTATTATTATTATTATTATTAGTGTTATTGTTACTACTACTACCACTACTATTATGTTTTCCAATATCTGTCTTGTAAAGAGAAGCCTCGCTCCATTCCTGCTCTTATCCTGTGATCCAGATGGTACCTCTCCCTAGGTATGAAATGGGCATAATGTAAATATTACTACTGCTGCAAAAAGGATCTTAAGAGGAGAAATAACATTGGCAAAATTAAGTCTAATTATGTTGAGTTTCTGGTGAATGAAACATTCTGAATGCATATGGAGAGAATCACATTTTGAAATTCACTTTTCCAATAGCTCTTTCACCAGGAAAGGAACAACAGAAAATACTGCTTCATGTTTGCTGTATTCTGATAAAATACAGGAATGTTACAACCTTTGCTTAGCTTAGCATCCATCAACCTTTTCTTTTTCCACTCTTTGAAAGTTTTATTGTAATGAAATGTAGTAAATGTCATTATAATGGGCCAACGTTGATAAGATGATCATTTATTGAAAAAGAGTTTTAGAAGAACTCAGCTTCTCCAGTAAATTAAAATCTTTAGATAACATACCACTTAAAATGACAAAAATAAACATACCGCAATCTCTGTAGTAACAACATGATCAGCCTGAGAACATATTTGGAACTGAGATGGGGGGTAAGAGGGCAAAGGAAACAGCTGGTGGAGTGGTTTTCCTTAAAAACATTTATGCTGTTTCTACTAGAAAATTAAATTATTTCCTTGGTGTGTCCCTGATTCACAAGTCAGAGATGGTAAAGGAATTCTTTGATTTCAGTCAGGTTTGGACCAAACCTTATTTACAGGTTAGTCGCTTGTTGTGCTAAAGTTTCATGAGATGAAATGAGCACATTGTGGTTTTGAACATGAAAAATCTCACAGTAATTCTTGCAAAAGCTTCATAAAGAGACAAGCACTGTACAAATAAGACATATAAATTGATTACTGAGAAGCACCAGTTGAAGTACTCTGCCTTGCATAGCCTAGGAGAAGAGATTGAACAGAATATTTATTTTGAAGGGTAGGTTGAAGGCAGGAACAACACAATAACAATATTCAAATACAGAATAGCCTACCATAAAGAGGATGAGAATTGAAACTTTTCCATACTGAAAGTGGGAAATAATAAAGTGTAGCAGGAGAGACGCATGCTTAAATGTTATAAAAAAGCTTTTCAGTATGAGGACAGAGCAGATATGTAATAGACTGGTTATCGACACTGGTAGTTACTGAAGATTTTTGAAAATAGACTAGACAAAGATTTTTCAGGAATGATGATCATAGCTGACTATCTTTTCTGATGGCACACGCATTCTTCTGTAAGAATGCTCTTTGTTCACTGTAACAAGAGATATAGATCAAGAACAGTGTAACTGTGTCCTGAGTGTTTCTTTGTAAACACTTAATTCTCAGAATACAATTATAAAACTTGAATCAAACCAACATTTTACAGTTTGATAAGACTGTTTGACAGTGGCCAACACCACAGACTAATTAGAAGTATGCAGTTAAGCATGCAAGGTAGATCTAGGTTGATCTACTCAGGAGGAATGTCTCTTCCATCACTGAAACTGGCTTATTTCTGGAAGCAAGTTTCTCTTCCATCAGTTTCTTAACATCTACTTGTAACTCTGAGTGATTGTATTACCCAAGCAAATAGCCTTTCATAATCCTAGGAACTTCTGGCCTCCATGACTTGTGGTGTTGAGTTTTCTGGGAAGAAACACAATATAAAGGAAATATTTCCTTATTTAGTTTTACATTTGCTCCTTTTCAATCAAGTTCATCAATGGATCAAGTCATCAGTGGCTCCCTTTTACTGTAAAAAGAGAAATAGTTAAAAAGAAGTCCTAGGTCAGTCTCTAAATTCATGATTCTGTATTTTCCACTTGATGTTTCTTTGACATTTCAGCTGGATTCTTTTATTCCTGTTCAGGACAAGACCCAAACATTTCCACATTTCTGTAGAATGAATGGAGGTCCAGGTTTAGGTGAATCTGCCCGGTGAACTGCTTTGAAGTCAGGTAATTTTGCAGTATTTTGGGGCTACAGCTGCTCTGTATTCCTAATTCCTGAACCAGGAAGCCTGCTAAGGTGTCTATCAGGGGACTGAGCCTGCAAGTTGTAGCTCTTTCCTCAAAGTGGTATGGCCAAAAGTAATTAACTAATTTCATTAATGAAATTAGTGATGTGATTGATACAGTTAATATAGAAGCCAAGAAAACATTCATCTGAAACTGTGAAGTTATATTGATTTACATGGGTTTTACAGAGCATGATGATACAGAAAATGTAATAGAAATCCACACTGCAGAATACAAATGATCTTCTTTGCTTTAGTATTAGGAAAGTCTACAGTTCAATGTAGCTATGAATTAAATAATTGATCTAAATTTCGGGATTAAGCTTTCATCAGGTTCCCCTCTAGAGCAGTGCCTTATAAGACATGTGAAACTGGTAAGTTTCAGTGGAAGAGTCTAAATACACATAAACATAAATTGAATTTTTAAAAAAGACCATTGATTTTGATCCTCAGGCAAGAATATGGAAGTAACTACAGTCTTCGTTTTTCAGGACTATAATCTTCTGGCTTATAAAAGTCTCTCCCATGCTGTAAGTCTAAAAACCAAATATATATTTTTGAGATGTGATGGATTCACACCAGCTACAAATTATGATAAATATCCTTCACCTTGCTGCACATACACAGTCCAACACATTAATGGGATATGAGTATTGAGATAAATACGGAATTATAACAAAATATGCACACTTGAGGAAACTGCTTTCCAAATCTAAATGCAGAATTCAGTCAGATCCTTTTGGCCTTTGCTTTTATTGAACAAAAACAAACCAGAAAAAAACTCTTTGCTTATTTCTTTGTATGAAAAATGTAGCATTACTTATACTTTGAAGTAACACTATTGCAGTAAAAATCTGATGGTAAACTGTGTTTCTGTTTCCAGTGAGAAAATATGGTTCCATTTTATTTGTTTTTTACAGTGGCCTCTCATGCTAAGCCTCCATGTGATCATGACATTTCCTCCCCAACAAGAGAGAGACCAGAAATCCAAGCGATCACACAGAGAATTTGTATGTCTTGGCAGCTGTGATCTATACGTTAATACATGTTCTGCTCACGCCAAGGTCCAATTTGCTGAGATGTATGTAGTTTGCATTGTGGGCCTAAGCCACATTGGGACCCTTCGAAGAACTCCTAAGTGAATCCTTAATCATGGTGTGTCCACTGGAAAAAAAATGGACCGTGCACCTAGAAAATTCATTTTGCAGTGCCAGATAGCTAACTTCCCACAGCTCTTTCTGCTCTCCAAAAATCAGCAGTGTCTTTGAACAGCTGACAACATTTTAAATGGTACATCTGGAGAAGCAAAAACACCAGAAAACATCTGTTTTTGTTGTTGAACAAAAATAAACAGTACAAAGCTGAAAGCTGAGCAGAGAAAAGCTTTTCAGATACAGTTAACGTTTTGTTTATTGCACAACCCTGTTCATATGAGCTGATCTCGTGCTGGTGGGTGGATCAGAGCATTGCTACGATGTGCTGTAAATACAGGGCTATCGCTGAGGGGGCCGTGCCAGTTCTCAGGGCAAGATTCATGAAGAGGTAGGAGTGAGATTTGTGGAGGCACAGCAATAGCGAGCATTTCAGCACCGGTGTGGTTGCTGTGTGCGCTTCACCGTACCCAGGGAAGGCACGCCTGGACCCATTCATGCTGCAAACGAGAGCCCTCAGAAAGGCAGACCAGGGTCACCAGAGGCAGCACATTGGCTGGAGGGCTCCTATCCTGGCTAGCTTATGGGGAAAGATGAAGACCAGAACAGCTCCAGCATCTGGGTGTTCATGTTGTATTTTGAACTTCAGAGGCGTATTTCCATCCGCTCACCCCTCCACCTCAGCTTCACTTCCATAAACTCCTCTCTTCTTCACCTGTGAAGCTTTTAAAGGAAAGCTGGAAAAAGATGCTGTGATATTCCTCCTGACATCTTAATTGGGCTTTAGAAGATTCCCTGAAAATTTTCAGGACAAGGTGCCGTTTCTGGAGGGATCTGGACTGACCTCCTACCACTCCCAAAAAGGTGATTTGTGCTCTTCAGGTGCTGATGCTGGTCTTGCCACTGATTCTAACTCCAATTAAACAAGAGCCATTGCTGACCTCAAAGGTGTTATTCTAGACTTAAAGCATTGTGCTTCAGTTCTCTGTGAAGTTCAATATGTATCAATTATTCACATGAAGGATACTATGGTGATGTAATAGAACTGCGCCAGAAATAGTTTATGAGAAATCAACTTTATTGTTCATTCATAATTGCTCTAAAACTTATTTGTTTATAATAAAACTGACTGTATTCACTGACCCAAGGTTCTTGTCAGTCCAGAATGAGAATTAATTACAATTGAACTGAAAGGGAGATATTAATTATTTAGAGGGAATTACACTGAAAATAAAAGGCCCATTAATTACAGTACACTATCCCTTGAAGATGTTGGAGTTGTGGATTCATTTCTTCTTCTCTCTGAAGAGATCTGAACTCATTGTCTACAGGACCCCTAGGAAGTTCAGAAAAAACAGTGCACATTGTAAGACACTCTCTGAGGAACAAATTCCACAAAAATTCTGCCCTTGTTTCATTGGACAGGCTAACAAATGAGTCAAGATTTTTTTCTAGAGAAAACTTTATTAAGCAGAGTATCATTTATCTTAGGTCACTGAAAGAAATCATGGGGTTTACTTCAGTAATCTTACTATCACACTGGATTAGAAGTGGTAGAAGATGCTTTCATTTTGGTTTCAGAAGAGTTTTTTAGATTGTGTAGCTGCCACTCATAAAAAATCTGGCTAAATATTTGAAATTTTGAAAATTCTTCTGAAAAATGTTTGTCAATTCCTGTGTGTTTTGTTTCTTTTTCTTTTTTAGTTTTCCTCTCCATTTTCCTAGTGTTTGGTCTTGGTGTTTGAATTAGGTTGTTTCAAAGTACAATAAAAATTTTTATTTTGAAAGTGATAGGACATTTTGAAAAGTTTTTGAAAAGTTTTTTCACCTCAACCTTTTTCATATTGGGAAATTCATCAAACCTGATTCCTCCCCTTGTTTCGACTCCAATTTTGGCAGCCTGGCAATTTTTAGTGAAAAAGTTCCTTTAACATTGTATCTGGTACAAAAAATCAGTTTTTTTCAGAGACAATACTGCTGACAACACAGGCTGGAAAGATTGTTTCTTCCAGTGTCCAAGGAAATAGATTGAGAAAAGGGTGAGCTGTGCTCCTTGGGAAAAATGAAGTCAACTAAGAAGAGGCTACAAAGCAATAGACATCAGTCCAATAGAACAACAGAAAACCTTCAACGTCTTCAGCTGCTGCTGTGCACAACACCTAAATCACCTGAACGAGAGATACAGAGAGAAATTACAGTGACAAAAATGGAGTACTTGAGCCAAAGCAGGAAATTAACTAAAAAAATAGAAGGGTCTCAGGAAACATAAAAGTACAAAGATCATTGGAATAGAAGAACAGACCAAAACACAGGACACCGCAAACTCCATCCTGTTATTACCCTACTTTCATTGTGATGACAAAGAGTTGGTTTGATTTAGCTAGGTCTTCTCAGCCATTTCTTGCTCTGCATTGCCAGTAGTACTGATGGCACAAAGCTGCAGCAGCGTAAGTCCAGGCTTGGCAGTGCTTTTGACATAAAGCGTAAGGGTTTTTTTCAAATTCTCAGGTAGATTAAAGTTGTCCTTTAAAAAAAAGACTTCAGTGACATAAGCGTGAATCACATGCCCCAGCCTCTGTCAGCGTTGATGTTACTGTAACAGCAGAGGCAGCAAGAACATGAGTTTAGGCTTATCTGAATACATGGTGGCCACCTCCCTCCCTTGGAGAAGCAGCTCTGGCAGAGGGTGAGGTGAGCAGCAGGGTATGCTGATGCCTTACACTGGTGCTTTAACATCTTATAGCTCCCACCAATCTATCCTATCCATCCCATGAACACAGCAGTCACCACAACTGGAAAACAGAAAATGGGAAAATTGTCCAAATTTCAGCTTCCTCACTGGACTGCAACCTGGAAGGGCTGAGGTCAGGCCTACAGTGCATGCAGCATGCTTCCTATTTGCTAGGAGTGACCTTGCACAGATAGGGGGGATAGCAAAATAATTGATCATCAAATAAATGGAGTCAAATGATTTTTTTTTTTTTTAAACCAGTGAGTTTAACACGAAGGGAATTTATCATTTAAGAAAATAAACTATTTAGAATCTAAACATAGTGTTGCTCTTTTGATTATTGTCTCGGTCTTGTTTGGTTTTCAGATAATATTACCATAACGTATCTGCATCTCTGTGCAATGCTGTAGGTCACATCTTTCACGGTTCTACCTAACGTCACAGCTGCTTTCAACAAGAGTTAAGAGAAGAAGATACTCTCTAACTATTGATTCTGATCAGTGCTGTGGTCAACAATGGACCGAGCTCATAGCGATGAGGCATGATGACAGAGCACCTGGTCTGCATGGCAGCACAGTAAAGCCAAGTACTGAGGTTTATTCCCCTGCTAACATACCATTTGTAATGCCAGCCTTGCCCTATGTTAGACAATTGAACTGTGCATCCACCTGGGAGAATGGAAAGATGGACTTAATTATGAATGTAGGATCAGCGTTACTCAAGGAACCAAGTTCTGGGGATGAGCTGCAGCTGACGGGGAGATGCACAGAGCCAACAAGACGTTGTGTTATTTCATTTGCGCAAGTGGCAGCTTTTGAAGCAAAGAGTGTGGTAAAAAAGAGGTGACTGAGGTGACACTGAACCTGGGAGAATTATGAGTCTAAGTGATCCTGAGATAATTTTTCTAGCTTAGTTCAGTCTTGGATGGATCACAGCTTCTACAAGCTGCTGATTCAGAAGAGAAGATGGCTGATCTTTTTCTCCAGCAAAGTACATAAATAGAGCTTTAGAAAGGCAAAAAAAGCTCCCTTCTGCTTTCCAGCACTTCTGCGGGGCTCCTGGGGTTATGGGGATGTTAATTCAAATGACTGAGAAAACACGATCCAGTTCACTGATAGGTTTTAAAAACAGATTTTTTTAATGCAATGGAAACAAAGGCTGACATGAAAGATTCAAAATAGAAGAGAACAGCTTCTTCTTAAATCAGTATAAATTGTCTGTGTGTCATGGCAGTGAACATGTTTCTTTTTTTTTTTTTCTTTCAGGAACTGCGTAACCACAGAGTTCCTGTTTACTGTATTTCTTAAGGATAAAGTTTTCTGCGGTAAGAGACACCTAAGACCATTAGGCACGCACACTACAGATCTAAAGAAAGTCTATTTACCAGAGCTTCCAGGAAAAATATTGACAGGGCAGTAAAAATACTTTCCTTGATTACTCAGGCTCATATTTTAAACCTAAAATTACAGGAACTTTTCTCCTTTAGCAATTTATTTTTAGCATCTTTATTTTTTTCTTTTCTTTTTCTTCTTTTTTTTTGCTTACCTTTTAAAGCATGGCAAGTTTCCATTGATTTTGCAAACCAGGGTCAAATTTGTTAAATGCTTCTAATATGCCTCATCCCTTTTTTCAATATTTTTACTAAGTCAGTAGGAAATGATCAATAGAAGGTAAATTTACCTTTCTTCAGGGAACTGACAGATGAAGCTACAGTGTATTTCAAAGAATATGGCCTCTCCTTCAATCTATTTTTTAATAACATATGGGTAGTGATATCTGTGTAATGAAACTAAGCTGTCTACATATTTATGCAGTGCATATTACAGCAAAATCTGAACACCAAGCAAACATTGATGAATTATCCTGGAAACTCTTTGGGAAGAAAAATATTTCCTTTTTAAGCCATCAAGGTGCACAGATAAGTTAAAATGAATGTCAGGCTAGTTGCATTTTATGGACAGAGGATCCTTCCATCTTAGATAGGAGGGGAACTCCAAACTTCTGGAAGTGCTTTTCACTACAGAAGTAGGCAAACACATTGAGTTGTCATCTGACACACAGGTACAGATATCGAAGGTCGGTATCTCAGATGTGGTTCTGCTCAGCCCAAACACTGTAGAGTTTGAGGGCCCTGTCCCATGAGAGGGAAAATGGGGCTGATATCTTCAGGCAGCTGGATGGTCTCTGAGCCTTCAGATTTGCCTCTCAGGCAAGTCATTTCCCTGCTCTCTTACTGATACAATGGAAAACTTTATGGAAAGCTGAAGCTATACAGTCATCTAAAAAAGATGACAACATCTCCTAGCTTGTGGCAGGTATCAAAAAAGGTACATACATCGCAGGGTAAACTGGAGCAATTTTTGAAGTCCACCAGGAGAAAAACTATCTCTTTCAAAATGAGTAGGGCTTGTATCAGTCTTGGCTCTATCTCCTCAGCACTATCTGCAGGTCTTGCAGATGGAGCTATCTGGAGTTGGACCTCTGATTTGCATCAGTCTCTTTGTGTTCCCAGGAAAATGGCCTACATACTGCTTTGATCAAGTAAAGTTTTGGCATCTTGTTCAGAATGGGAACTTTCAAGCTTTTCAAGTATGAATTCCTTAATTTAACCTCCACATGGAAAGATAACACAGAAAAGAAACTGCCATTCCTTTCAGATGCTCATCCTATTCCTAGACAGAGTTTGTCAGGAACTAGTGTTGCTCCTGCTTGAACTCTCTATATACCTTCCCAGTGAATATTTATCTTCAAATCATTCCCCTTTCAATATTTCAGAAATGTCACAGATGATTAGATAACTGTGGTGTGATCTTACAAGGGAAAGAACATATCTGGACATCAACTTAAAAAAAAAAAAAAGATGAGCAGGAAAACAAAAAGGAGAAAGAGTTTTATCACATAACCAAAGCTCAGAGACAAATCACAGGAAAACAGTATCTACAGAAAGGATTAGCTTGTTTCGGAAGGATGGAGAAAAAAAAAATTTTTTTGTGTGTTTTAGTTCAAGGATGTGTATATTTGCTATGATTATCCAGGAGCTGCTATTGCAGAGGTAACTCATGATGCCTTTTAACTCTCCCACTCACTTCTACAAAACACAGTTGAGCCTTTCTGTCTTTTACTAGAGGTATTTGTTCTAGCATATGTGTATATATATATATACACACACACACACTACCTGTGGTATACTGTGATGCATGCAGCATGTTTTGTGGACTGCTAGAAGAGGTGCATCTTTGCCTGTGACTGTGAGGACTGGATTGGACAAATCAAGCTGTGTTTTTGGGAAAACGTAAGAAATTAATTTTCTGTATGACTGTAAGTGTAAACAGATTTAAGAAGAACAAGAGAAATATCATAACCCTACTGAAAGCTACTAGGTGAAGTGGTAGCTGAAACCTTTTGGACAAACGCATTGAAGACATTTTGTCTCAAAAGCAGAAGGGAGCTACTATAGCAGTAGCTATTTTACATACAATACTGACCGGTAGGGAAGAATAGACTGAGTGCTTAGAAGAGAAATGTGATTTGAATGAAAGTGATTATTAAATGTTTGAGTTTCATATTCTAAGAATGGTGAATGAACAAGAAAAGATCAACAAACAAAGGGATACAGAAGCTGCAGGAGAGATGGAAATTACTTCAAGCGGTTGTTCTAAAAAGACACTTGCAAACTATACCGATGCAAAGGAAAAGGGGGAAGTCTAGCAAGCAACTATTAGGGAAATCTTTTTGATGATCTGAAAGTCTCAAAAGCAGAAGTCAGGTACGTAATTTATGCTCAGATTAAAGGATTGTCTACTAGGAACAAAACAGAGAAGATGAGATAGAAAAGGATTTTCAGACAGAAATTTAAAAGTCAACAGAAAATACACGAGAAGTCAAAAGACAGAAATACGGTTCCATCGCAAAATGGGAAAAGAGAGCCAGCAATGAATAAAGCTGAAAGGACTAAACTAGACCATCCTTTCCTGTCTGCAGTCTTCCCTCAGAAAGTGTAAATTTAGACACATGAAACAATTCATTTTAAGAAGGAGAGTTGCACAGGCAACTGAGAGATGTCCCACTTAATTCTGAAGACATTTCACTCTACAAGTGCCCATGTTCTTTCTGTGGGATCATGATAACATTATTACTGGTTTTCAGGTAGGAGGGAATTCAATTATCTCTTCCCAGATAGGTCTTTTATTTGGACGGGGGAGGAAGAAATGATCATAGATAGTCATACAGTTCCTGGAGTATCTTGGATTTACGACAAACACCGACATGTGGTGCCAGGAAAGTCAGTCATAGGCTGAGCTGTGGATGAATACAATTAGATACAAGGTCTCATCTCAGAAAAATGTTAACAGAAGGTGGCTATAATGGAAAACAAATGGTATCCCTGAAAGAAAAATAACTCTTCCTGAAGCCTGCTGGGAATTCTGAGTTCATACTCAGGCATGCTTCACTGATCCGGAGTTCATATGATACCTTTATATCCAGAAATCCTGTGTCTTTCTTGCACATCTGGTGAAGGAGGAAGAATCAAATATTTTATTTTTCCTGGTTCAGTTGAGAAAATGTCACCAAAAATAAAGAGCACAGCACCTCAGTTCTTGAAACAGGAAATTTTCCATGGTATCAATCCCATCCTGATCCTGACTGTCCAATAATTTCTCATAGAAGCTGGAAAAAATAGCCGTAAGAAAATGTTTCTACAATGAGCACAGTGTGTTTCCCGTCTAAAGATTCATTGTCCAACAGGGGAGGGATAGGCATATGTCTTCTCACTGAAGGTATATGAACCTGGTAGTGTTCATACATTTTTCAGCTAACAGGCTGGATTAGGTCTAAGATAATACTGCACCTTCAAGACCTCTGCTCTTGCAAAATCTTTCCAGACCAGTCTTGCCACTGGGCTGAAACACACCCTAAAGATACTCAAGCAAATAGGTTTTACTGTCTAGTGCAGACTCTGTAATTTAACTGCTATTTAAAACCAAATAGACTTGAGCTCTTCCCAGAAGACTTTATGATGGGTATCAAAGACTGTCCAAACAAGAGGGTCAGATTTTAGCATGTTAAAGAAAAAGTGGTTTTATGCAAACCTAATGCATTTTTTTTCTTATAACATCAGCTATATTCTAATCCAGGTAGTCACAGAGCATAGCCTTCCACTCCTTACAGCATTAGCCAGATTAAAGCTTTTTAGGAAGCAGTGCTGTCTTTTCTTTCTGTTAGAGTGTGTGTCCTTACTCTTGCTATGACTATCAAGGAGTACAATGGATATAGAGATCAGGAGGTAGAGATGTATATCTAGATTTAAGCAGATAGAGACAAAGAATAGAAGCAAAATAAATTTCTGCTAATCTGAAAACGCCATTCAGATTTTTTACTGGGTGAAAATTATGATGCCGTGCAAAAGTTGTACTTTTAATTCTTCATATACTTAGTATAGTCTGTAATTTTAGAAAATTCATTTGAGGTATTCTGGCCATGCAAACTAGCTCAACAAGTGGGATCATAAGGAGGTGGGGCAACCATGTTTTCTTAGTGGCTGCAAATTCTTTTCTTTCACCCCAAACTGCAAGTATGATCCCAGCAGAACCTTTATTACTTGAAGAAAAGATGTGACAAGCGCTTTGAATGCATTTTCCTCAAATTCTCATTTTAGAGATGGCATAAAATGATTAAAGGGGAAATTCTGTCCCAGCTGAAGAATTCTCACTGATTCAAGCAGGAACAAGACTTACTTCTAAGACGCTTCCTTCAGCAAGGTAACAAGAAAAAACCTGAAATGGTGATGAGGGCAAAAACTGAGATGTTGAATTCCTGTCCAGAGCCATAACAGTGAAAGTCTCCCACTTCATCTATGAGAATTAGCTATGGGATAAAATCACATTCACTTTTCTCCATTAAAAGATGCCTACTAATTACTATCTACTGAAATTATACCTAATATCCTGCGCTATTACCCTTATTTGAACAGATGTCATTAAAGAATCTGAAGCATCCTGTATGTCACTGCTTCCCATCTTTTTCGAATCTGGAATTTCTCATCACAGTATTATGGCCAAAATGGACAATATTTCATTTTAGATAAATGATGTGTTTCAGATACTTATCTCACTGCTTGTCAGACTAAAAATGGAAGACTTGGAAAACAATCTTTCCCAGGTTTCCCACCTGACCTGCTCCTAGTTCAGAAGAGTCAGGGGAGAGAAAGCCTTAAAATCATGGCATTTTTATGTGTAGGAAAGCGATTTGAGATCATTATATGAAGTTTTAATGGCTTTTGCTGAGTCCCAGTCAGCTGGAACCAGTAGCTAAAGCACCTGGTCTCTTAAGCATAGAGCATACATAAGAAAAAGGTCTGAAATTTGTAAAATCTGAACATATTTTGTATAATGGAGTTCTTAAGTTGTATTTTCTTTAAATTACTGTGTGCATCATTCGCAGTCTAAGCACATGATGATATGATCTGAAATGCAGGTTTTAGTGGCATCATTTTGGGATGACTGTATTATAAATGGTGAAGACATGAGAGAATTATATACATCATCCCAAATGAGTGCCAATAAATCTTTTCTGTCTTTTCTGTGTCTCATCATGTATTCATGTTGCATAGCTGGGTGAACATATTGAAGTAAATTTTTTAAGTCAATGCAGATCCTTTTTTTGGATCAGTTTTAAGCAGAATTTGATTTTGATTAATTTTTTGAAAATTCTAGATTTATCTAACCCAAAGGGTTGTTCACTAGCATTTTGCCATCATCGCTCCCTTGAATGTACATGAACTGAGACAAAGATCTTGTGTAGGATAGCATGTGATCATGTAATTAAAGACCCAGATGTATATAGGGAGTTCTAGGAGGGAGAGGAGAAGAGAACAAAAGCAGAGCAAACTAGGTTGTCAGGAGCATCTCTTACCTTTTGAACATTTGACTTCAAAATTTAAGCATCTTTTTATTCCTTTCTTCTGTATAAAATAATACTATACTTTCATTCAAATGGTTTATGGCATATGTGCATATAAAAAAGATAAATCCTTATGTTTCAGCAGAAGTGCATGATATATGCATTGTAAGTAACATTATAAGGAGTTTCCCCAGAGCCCCCTTTTTATCCACTAACTCCACTGCCTCTGGTTTCTCCCTGGTTTTGCCTCCCTGTTTTGTGGGTTATCTATCTGCAGATTTATTTTCAAATGTGAACTCATATGGTGAATGCAAATGGAGCATTATAGCTGCTTTGAAAGGCATATACTGCTCTTGATAACATTGTATATCATGATATAATGTTCTTAGCTAAAATATAGCTTTACTTCAGCCTCCAAAAGAGCTGAAATATAAACAAAACTAAGGAATGTTCCGATGAAAACATATTTTTGTGGGCTGTTAAAACAATAACTCTTAATATCATCAGGAAGTTTTCTGCAGTGGTATACTGAATACCTTTTATCCTCAAAATATTTATCTTAATAAAAAGTATCTTCTTGTGTGCTGATGGTTCACGTGAGGTTCAGTTTCTAGTCCTAAGGATGGTACTACCACACCAATATATATACATATGTATGTATGTCTGTATGCATGTCTGTATGTTTATTAGCAACAGGTGCACAAGGCAACAGTGAGCTGTCATGCGAGGTTTGCAAACATATCAGAGATGGATGGACATAAATCAAACTGCAGCTCTGAACAACTCCTTCAACAGAAATTCAAGTTCATGGTAAAAACCCTTTGTATCAGTAACCTTGCTTTTTGTTTCCCACTCCTTAGATCTTGTACGTACAGTATGTTATATTTTTACACCTTGTTTTTGTACTCATCTGCAAGGTATCTAGTATCCTGCAGCGCTATATGAATAATGTATGCTAACCTTTGTTGCATATACCTGCTCTATACCACCTCGGTGTATTTGAGTCCCCAAAACCATTACAGGACATAGGAATTCTCTAGAGAGCATTGTAGTAGTAGACTTTGAAGTAGCTTCCATGTCATGGCAATGTAATCATCTTGGGACCATACTCCCAGCTGCATGAGCTGCGGAACTGCTGAAAGCAACATGTTTAGGACAGTACCTTGACATTTCTGGAGTACTTGTTCACCATTTCATTGCTGTTTTAAGTGTGCATTAAGATACACTGACATGCACACAACTTAGAGTAGACACTGGTGCAGAAAGAAGTGATGGGCAACTTAAGCGAGAACTTCTTGACACCTAGGGAAGTTTTGAGGTCCAGAATGGTTTTGTATAAAATTGGAATCTGCCATAATAAATGATTACTTTGCAGAAATATCATAATATTTAGTGAAAGATTCCTTTCAGACTGGTTTGCACTTAATGGGACTGTCAAGAACTTGTTGTGCTGAACTGAAACATTCTGTGTAACTTATTTGTTAACCTATACTTGCCTGTTGAGTTGCATAGGCACAAAAAAAGCGAAGATTTTGTAGCTGAGCTCCTCCTTGGATGGATTACATCTTCCACAATGCACTTCGGTCTCCAATCCTTGCAAACTATACAGTGCATCCTGGGAATTGCACACAAAATCATGTTATGAGAGATGTCCAAGCAGAAAACGTACCTAGCAGGGACCAGACAGGACAGAATAAACTTTATTAGTGCTGCCTTGTATTACAGAAGCACTGTATTGCATGCCGTGGCCCCCCCCCCCAACCCACAAACAAGCAAACAAACAAAAAACCACCAAAACACCGAACTCAAGACTTTTTTTTTAGTACTTTGGAAAACAATTCAGAGAAACTTTGAAAGTTCTACAATTTCTATTAATGCCCTTGAATTCATGTAGAATAGATTTTTCTTTGGAAGAATGACATTTTTAACATATCTGGTGTTGTTACAACAATTCTTAGCACTTTTCTGATCTACCGAGTCAGTGTGTGTAGGGATACTCCAGATGCTACCTTGCAGCCTAATAGCTCTTTTCAAACAAACTGCTTGCTTTTACTTCCAATTCATTCAGGATTAAGCAGCTCTGCTCATACAAGTAGTGCAAAAATAAAGGCTGGAATTATGTAATATATTCTTGGATGACATTTTAATGGAAAATAAAGAATTAGAATAATATTTTTAATACAATTGGGTGACAAATACTTGAACATTGCTTTGGAAGCCTCAAGGGCTTATATTTGAACAATAAAAATTATGAATAAACAAGAAAGCTTAGAAAATAAATTGAAGAGAATAGCTGAACTAGCAAAAGAAATCTAAAAATGATTAGGACTGTTATTCAAAATTGTATTTTAGTCTGAACATAATTTTAAGCTACTTCAGTTTTACATGCAAAATCCTTGTTAAGTCCTATGAACCAGCAATTAGAAGTGAAAAAAGTACTGTGTATAAATTCACAATGTTTTTTTCTGGTCCATTTTCTCAAGATTAAGGCTTGGTTTGGGCTTATTATATGAGAATCCAAAATCAGAAAATTTGAAGTCCTTATAATCACTAAAGTATGATTTTTTTTTTCTGTCATTGACACCAAAAGTGTCATTTGTTATCAAAAGTACATGGTAACAGTAAAATAAGCTACAGGAGTGGGATCTACACTGAGAGAAATGAAATGCTTCTTTAAATCAAACCTATGAAAAGGTAAGGTATAGCTATCAGTGCATTCAATTTTAGAGGTAAATAATTTCCTGTATGAGAAATGGCCCCTCCCCAAATAATGGCATTTAGTAATGCAAAATAAATTATGTCAAAACAGATAAAATTGCAAATCACTTTAGTGTATTAGGCTTCCCTTTTAGTTTAGATTAATAAAATAATTTGAACAGATGTAACTTTTCTTGCTTCCTCTAGAGATCAAAAGGAAAATTTGGGGATCACAGCTAGAAAACCTTACAGCTATCAGATTCCTCATTTCCTGCTTTTGTGCTACCTTTCCATGGGAGGCAAAACATAGAATGGGGGGGAGTGTTTCACAAGTCTGTTTTTAGTTTGTCTAGGCTTTTAAACACTGATTTCAAGAAATTCTAGTTCATGGTCCTAATCCAAATCCTGCTGAGCACAGTGGGAGAATTCCCAGTGACCTCAGTGGGCTTTGAATTCGACTTTATGTACAAAATTTCTAAAAACCAAATCATAAAATCTGGCCTTTCCAAACTGCATATGTTTGTCATGTACTCTGTGCACCTTTCACGTAAAACTTAAACACCAGATATGCAGGAGACATCTGCATGGCAGACCAAGAAAAAGATTATGCCAGGGAGAGAGAAACATAAAAAGTTGATACGCTTTCTTTCAGCTTGGAGACTGGATCTGGCTCTTGGGTCTGCAGATTTTCCAGGTAGCTTTCCTTAACGAAGCGATGCTAACGTGCATAATGCTCCTAAGGCTTGTTGGAAGGTGGGTGCGTCCCAGACTTACAGTGGTGCGTGGAGATTTGAAGGCAGAACCCCACTCCTGATGTCTAAACAACTAAACTGTGTTTTTCTGAGCGGTCATTAAAAAAAAAGTTGTTCACGAGACAGTGGGGTGAGAAGATCTGACTGCTACCCACTTCCGTTTGCCTTACCGTGCCTTAGGGGATGAGAAACCTTGTAGAAGATGGTCTTTTAAGAAGATTCATAAAAATACAAGCTTATCAATCCAGAAAAAGGTAATTAGACCTATGCAAGACTCATAAGGCTCTAGCATAATGTGCCAAACTTAGCGAAAGCAACGGGAGTCTCACATGCTTGGTCTGATTGTCATGTTGGCTTTTCTTGCCAGTAAGCTTGTGTTTTAGTGAGCAACAGACTTTCCAGGGAGGGGAGGAGGGGGGAAGTGGCAGACTGAAGGGCACCAGGTAAAGGTTTATTGGAGCCACGTAGAAAAACCTTGTTGGTTTTTCAGTTTTCTGAATAGGTTGAGACTCTAAAGTGCAGTGTAGGAAAAAATTTGATTATCAGATGTAATATTCACACAAGATTTTTGTAGTTCAGTCTGATCTTTGGGGGTATACAGGGTTTCAGTGTTCCTTAATAAATTACCTCTTCTTGTACCAATTAACCCCCTTCTGTGAGGGTTCAGTGTTTACTTGGGGCTGTGCCAGTGCTAACAGCTATGGTTTAACATTCTTTTTTAATGGCTTGCAATTACTACTGAGAGCGAAGGCTACATAAAATATTAACACTTAAGCATCTTTTACACTCCTTTGAACATTAGATTGTGTGTATAATATAAGTGACTTTTCATTCTTACAAACCTGTTATTTGCTTAGAATTCCACTGGACCCATGAAAATGCTGCAGTTAAGTGGTTTCTGTTGATTTATTAACTTCCCTCAAAGTCTGATGGAAGTCACTCCATGCAAAATATTGAATACATTTTGTTCTTTAAATTGTTCCATAGTAATGCCAGAAGAATAAGGATTTCCACATTTTAAAGAGGTAAAGTAACTTTGATAATAACTTCTACAGCGTATTTGATTTTTTCCCCTGCTGTGCTACCACTTTGAGAAAATCACCCAGAGAACAGCTACTGTATTTGCAGAATCAATGCCATGACTGCTGATTATATACAAAGGATAAGAGAGCAGGAAAGTTACAGATCCAACTGCTACTTTGGATCTCAACTTCACAGCAGGTTCCCACCTTGAGAATAAAATCAATGGAGGCTGGGGACATAGGTATCCCACCTATGCCCAGATTTGTATTTCTGTTGTACATGGGTTGTCCCTATAGACAAGCAATGGTTTGCCTGGGTCTCTGGTTGAAGCGCAGATCCGAGCAAGTATCCCATCCCCGCTTGGCTCTCCCATTGGCCTCATCAGCTGTTCTACATTTTAAGGGAAAACAGACTTACTTCATCATTTCAGGTTCAGTGGGCCATTAAGACAAGTGATAGACAAATTTTGAAATCTTGGAATTGATTCTGGATAAGCCCTCAAATACTTGTAGCTTACATAAATCATTAAAACATCTGGGATCTACAAAATCGTCAATAAATCTCAAGCAATATGGATTTCTCATGATTTTCTTTCCATGTCCAGCTTCTGTTAGGTCCAGCAACATTTGAAATGAATCTTTCTCGCAGTATTTTGGCACATCTACTTTTATCCCTGGCCGGACTTTAGAAATGTACAATACTGGAATTTGAAAAAATAAGGACATAACTACATGCTTCTGAACCTCGAAAGACTTTCACTAGTGATTTCTTTTCTAGTCTTCTTCTAAATGGTAGCATTTTCAGTTTTCTGGAGGAGGTTAACAAGGACACTCCATACCGGTTCCCTTGTTTTTCTTTTTTCTCTGGTGGTACCCTCCCCCTCGCCTCCCCAGCACATTGTCCTTCTCTATTCTGTTATCCTACTTCCTTCTATTAATTTAAATCCATCTGGAACAATCCATTCTTTTCACAGGCGGCCCTTAAATTTAAAGATGTGAATAATTTAAACGAAGAAGCCATGTGAAAGCAAAGGACAGCATAGCATGGGTAAATTAAAATATCTGAATATTCTGATTCTGAGTGAGTCTGAAATATCTGCTGAAATATCTTTTAGCTTAATGTGGAAGAAGCATTACTTCATGAAGCTTGCAGATATTCCTGGCACTAAAGTGACAAACTGAAATAAAGCAGCGGTAGGATCTGGTGATTCAAGCATTGTAGTGAAGATAGAAGAACTGGGTCTTGCCCTCAGCAGTTTCACGAACCTTTTCAGCTAAATCGCTGGTTTCAGTTTTTAAGAGCAAAGTGCTCAGAGTTTGAGGAACAAACATTGTAATATAAAAGCATTATTTTTCTACAACTATTTTTTATAGAATAGAATAAATTCCATTTTAAAGCAAATTATTTTAAGAAAAGAACATGAAAGACAAAATCTCCAAAGTAAGCAATTTTTTTGTCTATAGAAGTGTAGATTTCTACAACTAACATTTTCCAAAGATCTTCATGTATCATCAGCACCATTTTAAGGTTAGAATTCTTAAAAGCAGTTGAATCTGTTCTTCATTTTTGAGCACATATCTATCCATCTTCATATTGCCAGCAGCGTAAGCACCTTCTTAGCATCACTAATGGCATAAGCATGTGATTAAACATGGGACTAAGTCCTTTGCAGAGCTGCCTAAATGAGACCATGTGATACATGATCTATTTCTTTATAGTTAAGTTAGATATCTGCCTCCTTTTCACCTTAGAAAAATGTTGTTATACTGTTATCAGTGAGTTCACACCCAGCTATAGGGGCTCATGATGAACAGTGAACGCATCATTTCACAACCACCTTCATGGTTGAAACCACCATTGTTGGAAGCTCGTTTTGGAAGGAAGTGGCTTTCTTCTCCTTCCCAGCAGCTGAGCCCTCAGTGCTGTTAACTCTCCAGCTGTATGTTAAGATAACTCTCTGGGATGCCCTGTCCTCTCTCACTCATCTTCCTGCTCCTGCTGCCAGCCTGTGTCGAGGCTCGCGAGCTGCCTGGCCTCCTCCCTGAATCGGTTTAGCTCTTGTTTCACTTCTTTTTGGGTTTTTGGTTTTTTTCAGTTGCTTTGCCAGTTCTTAGTGAGTTGAATCAGTTCAGGAGTTGGCCCAACAAGACAGCAGGAGCCCACGGGCTAGAGCAGGACGTGGTGCTGGGGGACCACCATCCCTTTGAGACAGCAGCAACAGATGAACTTGACTGTATCATGAAACTGTACTTTGAGGTGCTTTAATGCTTACATTTTACGTGCATGACCCTGCACATAGGCTGTCTTTTCAGTCCATTCCATGTTTGACGCCTGAAAAGGAAAGTTGGAAAACCTGCGTGATGAGCGTACAGTGACCTAAACCTGTCCAACAGGAGAACCTAAGCATACTGATTTTGAAATATGATCTTTCTCCCAAGTTTAAGCCTCTCAAGGGATGTGTCTTTGTTTACTTGAGATTCAAGGCTGCGAAAACTATCATCTCCTGAGTATAGCCATTCTTTCAAAGCGCTCAGCAGGCTTGGCTTTCTTTTTTTGGTGGTACCATGTCATCTGTACAGTCATGGGGCCTGAGAGCAAGAGGCCCACACTCTGTGCTGCCTCTCTATGAGGGTCCATCAGGCTGTTCTGCATGGGTACAGCTCCCCGCAGTGCTCTCTGCACAGAAATGCAGGTTCAAGGAACCACAAAGAGAGAGTCAAGATTAAAACCAAAAACAAATGTCAGAGAAAAGTAGGTCTGGATTTGGTACATCTCCAGATAAAATTATTATACAATTAAGAAAAGCCTCAGCCCTGTACACATGCTTAATTTTATACACTAAGCCTATTCACCATGTAAAGCTGAACAAATGCGTAAGTGTTGTCAGAAGTGAGGTCCGTCACACTAGTAGTAGATATGCATGCCGTTTCCATAAGCCACAGCAGCAAATGCATAATTTAATAAAAAAGACTTTTGTTCATGTCTATTAAAAGAAACCTATAAATCCTCCAAATGGTACATTTAGGATTTGGTCCAAAAGTTACTTAAGCCGATGGAAAAGCTGTTATTGATTTTAATAGGTATTTATTATACTTGGCTATTCCTTCAGCCGTCACTCTTTCCCTCTCTGTCATCTCAGCTGAGTTCCAGCCCCATCTCCTGTATCTTACCACTATGTGGACGGCATATGTTGTTTAAATGAGAGACTTGTTCATTAGTTTATGTTTGAACCATGCCAAGCACGTCCCGATCCTAACTGAATGCTAAGATTATGGTAATAGATGACATAATTACAGTAATAATAAAATACTGCGTTCAGCCATGTAATAAACTATTTTATTCCACAATCATCAAACAAAAGCATCTAACATACTCACAATAGGGAAACATATCTAAACAAAATCACTGGTGTGAATATACCTTACCTATTTCAATATGTAACCTGTTTTGCCGTTGAGAGCAACTGCAAGTGCTAAAATTATTTGTTTTGTGTTAATTCATTATTTCTTTACCCCTGGAAAGAGCTGTTTGAGTAAATCACTTTTCTGAATGGCTCTTCTGTTTTCATGAGACCATGCAAGCACAAACAGGGGACTATAAAAACTTGACAAGGAAGATAAGAGTTCATCTTTTACTTTTCAGGTATTAGCCTTCCTTTTATAAACCTAAATCAAAGCTCACAAAAAAGCTTGTAAAACTTTTGTTAATGTTTACTGCTTTTTCCCCTGTGCGGTAGTTGAGACTTACAAATGAAGCAATTTGACAGGTGTTTTTATTTTTCAGTCACACAAGTATGAACTTCAGATGACAAGAGAGTTTGGGTTTTGATTCAGTTTTGATTTTTAAGTCCCTTTAAAATTAACCTATTTTCTTCAATGTTTTTACCAAGTAGACCTAGCTAACCTTTCCTGGAGGTATCATCAGCTTCAAATCCATGTCGGTGAGTAGCTTGTAGAAGGCTGTGCCTGTGCCTTGCTCTTTGGTGACCATTCCATGCTGCTCCAGAGCAGCACTCCAAAATAACCTGCATGTTGACCAGGGAATTTCCTAGCCTATTTGTACAAATAAGAAACTCTGAGGACAGGACTTTGTCTTAACTCAGCTTTTCTCTGAAGCTTTGGTGCCAAAGGGAATTCACTGTGTCCTTGCCTGAAAGGAGCACCGTTGTCTGTCCTTTCTGAGCCAAAGCAGAGTCATGCTTTGCTCTTAAAATAACAGCCAGGGGCTACAGTATTCCCAAGAATGCAGGAGACCTGGGCTCAGCTCCCACTTTTGTCTGAAGTTGCTGCAGTCGGCATCTATCACCGCCTTGGGGCCACTGGGCTTCTCCTCCTGCTAGAGTGGGGAGAGGGAGCCACTCCTGTAGCTGCCTCGCTGGGGTACTCAGTGGGGAAGAGAGACCTAGGTGCCAATTCCTGCTTCGTAGCTTGTTCTACATTTAGCAGCCAGTGGATAAAATATCCTCAAAAAACCCTTGGGAACTGTGGTTTCTCTCCTGCCCCAGGGAGCGGCATTACTGGTAGCTTAATGTTTGCCTCTTTGGACTGATGTCTGAGGAATTTAAAAAAAATAATGTGCTAATGAAGCTTAAATATCTCTACAGAGAAGTGGCAACTGAGCAGGGGTTTTCAGGATCAGAGTTTTGGATTACCATCTAACGGCAGCTTTAGCCACTTCTCTTTTGGTCCTGCTCAATTGGATCTTTCAGCTCCCATTAACATAAAGATGAACTGAAGATAATCATTCTCATATAGGATTGAAACTTATATGGTCCAGGAATGTTACGAGAAGATAACAAACAGAATTCATAATGTGAGGTAATGAATTAAAGTAGCTGAAGGGAGGAAAAAAAAAAAAAAGAAAAAAGAAAAGCATCAGGGTTTCTCCCTCATCCTGATTTTGGCAGGTTGGGCTTACTTTGTGATGTAAGACAGATTTTCCTTTCTGAAATAAATTTGCTGAAAAGTCTGTCATAATCTGCAAAACAGTTCTAAAGTATAAAGGAGGTACTTCCAGAGAGCTCAGAAAAACTGGGGGAAAAAAGAGGTGATGTTGATATTTTAATGAGCATTTTTCTCTTCATTCTGAGAATAGCTGCTGTGTACCATTACTTTTCTGAGAGCACAGAATAATTTTTGTCATTCGATCTCTATTTTTCTCACAGCCAGAATGAAAGAGAAATAACACATACACACAAATACGCACGTGCACAAGAGTACAGAGCCCCCCCCCTCTCTCTCTCTGATAGTTCCCTAGGGAGTTCCATCATACCTGAGTTTATGAGCCTTGGATCATCTATGGCCAGTGGATTTAGTAATAAACAGAGTGGAAATGTTCTTCATCAGAGTTCAAAGTAAATTTCTCCAAGCCCCTGCCAGACGTTGCTTCCCCCCGGCCTCTCAGCATTTTACTGTAATGGCTTCCTTTGAATGGAAAGAATATAGAAAGGAAGGCAGCTTGCACATCTTTAAAACGTGTCTTGAAATATTGCAAGCTCTGTAAATGAAGGGCATTCGGATGGTTTTATAGTGCAGCTTTTCAGGCTCTTTTGCCATGATGGAAGCACGGTGCCTGGGAAGCACATGCAACATGGCGAGATGTGAGCCTGAGGGCTGCGTAAAGGAGCTATATCTCTATATTTAAAGCAAAGATTGTACCTTTGTATTGTCTATTATATTCTTTGACTGTTGGAAATCTGCCTCAGTTGGGCAAAGTCTGAAGACCCACCTTATCACCTAATAAACTGCTGTGCAGTCCCACTGTAAATCCCACTGGACATAGCACACCTATACATACAAGAAGCAAGGATGGCCAACACTGTTAGCTGAATCTACTTCATCTTCTAATGATATTCAGAGCTACTAAGAGCTCCCCACCCTCCTGGATGTGGACAGGTTTAAATGTCTCCATTCATTTTCAAATCTTGGAAATTAATTATGGACTTTATTTTTGTGGACTGTGTGGTGAAATCATAGCACTTGGAGGAACAAACATTTTAAAACACTGGTTGGACCCAAAGGACCAGCTTGATTATTTTTATCCAAGGTATAAAAATACCAGACATGTATTTTTATCTCCCTTTGAAGGAATCTGTGGACCGGAGGTAGGTTATAATACTTTCAAAGAATCTTGAGAAGTGAGAATTATAGGCACTTCAGAGAATTACCTATATCCCTCT
Organism: Gymnogyps californianus; assembly: GCF_018139145.2. NCBI lineage: Eukaryota > Metazoa > Chordata > Aves > Accipitriformes > Cathartidae > Gymnogyps > Gymnogyps californianus. The sequence goes on from NC_059473.1 coordinate 22,202,168, forward strand.
AATAAATTCTCGTGAGGTTTGTCTGAAGATGGTGGTGGTTCAGAGGAGGCCATAAAAATGCCTGGGGGACATCATAGTAACACTTTCCCCCCCTGTGACAACCGAGGGGATAATGGGGAGCATGGCAGAAACGGCACACATTAGGTAATGCCCCCCATCAGACTGCAGATGTGTGAACTAGTTTAAAACTTTTATTGTGGCTTTTATTAGACTGTGATACAGTCCCAGCCTCTTTGCAGTTTCCAACGTAGCCAGTTGCTTGCAAGTTATAACAAATTAAAAATACCTAATGCTCAAGCTATTCTGCACTTAGGGGTGGGGTGGGGAGTCCCATACAGATAGTATTTTGGGTGGTTACGCAGCCAGGTTCCTCCTGTGCCTTGTGATCCTCCTTGTGAGAGCCACGGCATTACCCATGGCTGCTTCACTGCTTTGGAACAGCAACAGAGGTTCAACCTAAGGAGCAATCTTCTCAAATCCTTGCTGATGCTGTAATTGCTCTTTAAAACATTGATAATCTAATGGTTAGGTAGTCGGGGGTTTTTTTAATGACAGTTACCTATTTAAGTTAATGTAATTGACAGCTTTGGTACACAAAGTTTTCTTTCCACCTAAAATACATGAATTCAGCTTTCAAGCTAAAATACATGAATTCAGCTCTGGGGCCCCAAGCATAAGAAAGACATGGACCTGTTGGAGCGGATCCAGAGAACGGCCATGAAGATGATCATGGGGCTGGAGCACCTCCCCTACGAGGACAGCCTGAGAGAGTTGAGGTTGCTTAGCCTGGAAAAGAGAAGGCTCTGGGAAGACCTTATAGCAGGCTTCCAGTACCTAAAGGAAGCCTACAAGAAAGCTGGAGAGGGACTTTTTACAAGGGCATGTAGTGATAGGACAAGGGGTGATGGCTTCAAACTGAAAGAAGGTAGATTTAGATTAGATGTAAGAAGGAAGAAATTCTTTACTGTGAGGGTGGTGAGGCACTGGAACAGGTTGCCCAGAGACGTTGTGGATGCCCCATCCCTGGAAGTGTTCATCAAGGCCAGGCTGGATGGGGCTTTGAGCAACCTGGTCTGGTGGAAGGTGTCCCTGCCCATGGCAGTGGGGTTGGAACTAGATGATCTTTAAGGTCCCTTCCAACCCAAACCATTCTATGATTCTATGAAAAGTTAGAACTTTATTACCAAAAGGTGTCTTGTTTATGTATCTTGTTCCTGCCCAAGTGAAGCAGTCCTAACATGAGTTGACATGCCTCCATGAGTGGCTTTTGTCTCAGTGACTTTACTGTCAGCCAGAGAGCTGAGCTGCAGCAGCGGGTGTTTGATGGGGAGGGGGTGTATGGGGGAGATCTCCAAAGTGGCAGTGAGACATTGAGAAGGAGCCAGTAGTTCACTGCCCCTCATAACACAGGAACTAAAGGAACCCAAAAAAACCTGGTCAGATGGCAGGTTCTAAAATAAGTAAAAAACTACGATTATTTGTTCACTCTGCATGCAGTTATTAAACAGTGAAACTCTTTGTAATAGAATGCTGTAGCTACGAAAATTTTAGAGAAGTTCAAAAATCATTAGACAAATTATTGAGAGAAAGAGTCATTGAAGACAATGAAAAACACCAGCATACAGCCTCAGGCTCAAAAATTCATAAACCCCAGGCTGACGGAAGTTAGCAGGATATACTGGAGAAGCACCATGGTATCTTCTATATGTAACCACAAGCTTCTGCAGGAAACGGGAGAGCAGAGAAGATGGACCACTGGGCTCATCCATTATTACATTATTATCTTCTAGGTATTAACAACTGAGCTGAGCACAATCCAATCTGAAAGTCCTTGGATGGCTATGACTTCATGCACAACTATTAAAGCATTGTTAAAGAATTCCAGAAAATCTCCTGGAGTCTCCAGATGTTCTTAAAATTGGATAATTCTATATAGTTCAGTTTAGACAGATGAATATGTCTGATTTCCGCATGGAAACTCTAAAATAGGCACAGAAGGACAGCTAGAGAGCATCACAGCAGACAGAAAAAGATAGTGAGGAGAAGAGAGGGGGGAGCAACACTTGCAGGGATCATCAGCAGGAGATGGATTCTTTGGTCTCTTTGGGCCCTTTCCCATGCCCAAGGAGAATTAATTGCTCCAAGTATCCATCCCCTTTCAACCCTACTGTTGGCCATAGCAGCAGGAAAAGAATGCATCCCCTGGGCCCATTTTTGCATTTACTTTAAGCTTTTCATTGTAAAAGCAATGCAAACTGGCTTTAGTATAAGTGAGAATTAAGTGTTGCACATATAGTTATGAAATCACAGGGGACCACAGTGAAATTTGATATATTACTACACACATTTGTTGAATCAGCTCCCTTTAGAACCTGATTATCTTTTTAAACAAATTTTGTAAATGAGCTGTAATATTTTATATCCACTCAAAGCTTTTCAGCCCAAAGCACTTAACAAGCTTAAAGACCTGGAGTGGGAACCAGCTTTTGTTCTGTGTGCGAAAGGCACCGGGCTCTATGGGAGTCAGTCCCTGAGTCAGGTTCCCATGTGTTGCTACAATAGCAATACCACTAATAATATGAACAGTAGAATGGAAATACTGACATTTCTGGGTTAGAAAAGATTAGATGAAGAATGAATGAGGCAAACCTTAATTTTGAAATAAGGAGTTACAGAAAGTAACCAGAACCTAAGCTAAGGAGACGTTGTAGATTTTGAGGTCTGATCTAAAAGACACATCCCATTAACATATGCATCAGAGCCTATTTGTGATTAAGTCTATTCTGTCAAGAACAAAAAGTATTTCTAAATAAGGTGAATAAGTCAAGTGTGAGGATTTGAGTAGTAAGTCACGATACAGGTATACATACCTATATTTACACCATATAGTTATGCATTTATAGACAGTGTATAGGACTTGAAGGATTTCTGACCCCATTTAAAAAAAGACAAAAACAACTATGCTGTATAAATATATAGTATTTACTTCCACTGTTTGGAAAGTAAGAGCGGTTTCCTACTGATATTCTGATTAAAAGTTCTAATAGGTATTTTGACCAAACTCCCAAATAATTACTTTGAGCTTCTTAATAGAAACTTGGAATCTCTATCCTTCTGCTAGCAAGCCTAGTGAGCAGAGTATACAAATGGGGTGGTTTACATGCAAATTCGACCATTTGTAATTGGACCACATCTGCAGTTTGAACCGTACTGAGTGGTGGTGTATTGTCTGTTCTCTGAGTATTTCCTACTTTGGTGCCTGGGCAGGTAAGCTGAAGAACATAACAAACATGGGCACTGTTTGGGGAGGTAAGAGGCCACTGGATGTCATCATTTCTCCTTCTTTGAAGCTGAAGCAAGTCTTCTCCAGAGGTGGAAAATATGGCTATTACAGAAGGTAGTTGAGTTTGATTTTGAATGTTCTTGGTAGTTTGGAATGCTTCTTCTTACTTTAAAATAGCTTTCCAAAGTCAGACTTCTTCATGAGTCAGTGGAAACATACACATCCCTTTGCAAACGCAAGCAAAAACTTTGAACAGCCTAGTTTTGGTACAAATTGGTCAGTCTTCAAATGGCTCAACTAGTTGGATGAGCCTCTCAACCCTCCAGGCTGCTCACACACTCACACTGTGCTCTCTGAGTCTTCCCTCCCCCGTGGCTTCAGAGCAGCCAGTCTTGTGGTAATATAAAAGTAGACTAGAAACTAAGCATAAACTTAGTCATAAATGTCTCTGAGCATTTGAAATCTTGTCATTAAGATTATGGAGTTCATTCCTGTAGCCACCAGAAGTCCTGTTTATTTGAGTGCAATAGTGGGCACATAAGCAAGACGGAAAGTACCAAAATACTAAGTATCACAGTTACTGCACAGGCATTTCCTCTAAGAAAACACTGGTAAGCACTACTGGTGGCTACATTAAAAGTCAGGATTTAATTTTATGTCTTTTATTTTTCTGGTCTGAGATATCAGTAAATAACCGGGAGCTCAGATGTTTATCCTCTGTTAATGGCTCTCAGCACTTGACCATTAATTACCAGAAAATGGCTCCCTTGCTGCCATTATCATTAGTAATAATCTTATCAGTCCCTGAGACTAAGCACCAATAAAGAAATATTTTCTACATGTTCCTTATTCTTATTTTCACAGCTGAAGCAGTGAGCTAGATTATATTATGTTGTGTAGCAGCAATATTATTGCTTTTTACATTCCAGATCCTTTTACCTTGTCTACTATACTATTGTACATATGAGGTATATCTACATCATGGCCACTGAATATCTGTCATCGATGGCATCACTTGACAATATGCACAAGCATAGCTGAAGGACTTCTTTGGTCCACAGACTTTCCATGTTTCAAAAGATAACAAGAAAAGAATCCAGCTTAATATCCAGACCTGGCTGAGTTGAAACGGTCAGCAATGACAAGAAACACCTACGTGTTTGTAAATGAGGCATACCGTGTGGAGAAGTAACCTAACTATGTCTTTTACAGAAATACTTTATAAAGGTGAACTGTTCTTGAACTCTGTCCTGTTGCTGATAGGGCTTTTCACTATTTAGTTCTAAAACCAGAAAGTCCCAAAGAACCTCCTACCTTGTCTGCATTGTCTACTTACAACAATTTGCTGTATTTACAAGTAATGTTTGGTCTTGTGAACAAAGTCATAAATCTTTGACTTCTGCAGAAAGACAAGAAGTTTTGAAGGTAGAGATTCATGGGTTTATTCCGATTTTGTAACAAAACATGAGGTACAAAAGTGAGATTTGAAAGTAATTCTCATCATTGTGGGCCATGTGAAGGCATAAGGGACTATACCTACTGAACTGAAAAACTGGGGCAATTAAGACAGAATTAGACAGTATGGAAATCATGCAAGCAAGAAGGAAAAGCATGAAAAAAACCTATTCAGAATTTAAGTAAATATCTAGGAGCACTCAAATTGAGGTCATAATTTTAAGAGCAAATGGTATATTTGACTATTTTCATCTAGGTATGTTAACAAGTTGATCATGAACATTTTAGGAATTTCTAAAATGGCTTTATTATCTAACATTATATGCTAGATAGCATATCTAGAAATGCCAGAACTATTTTCCTTGTTGCCAAAGACACAGCCAAAACATTAAGTTTGGGGTTAGTAGGTGCTTTCAATGCAAATGGAAAAACATTTCTTTCATGTATTATTTTTCCTTGAAATTTTTCACAAGAAATAAAACCCACTCCCAACCAGCTCCACATGTGACTTATTTGAGTTAAACTGTGTGGAATTAAATCTTAACAAGGGACCAATCTGAAATCTATAGAAACCTCTGGGACCCTTTCTATTAATTTGAGTGGTCTTTTGATCAGACCTTACATGAAGAAACACATTTATGAGTCCCAAAGATGGAACTCGTTAAAATACATTTCCTTGATTTTACATGTGTAATTTAAATGATTTTATATTTTATAATTCCCTATGAAAATATTTTATTATAAGTCACATAAAGATAGGGAAGTTCTAGTGATACAGGAACCAGGAGAAAAACATTTGCTGGTACAAATAAATATTGGTTTATTAGTTTTTAAAAAACCTGCATTATTTACAATAACAAAAGATAAAGGCATATGTTAGCTCCCACACTCTTTTCAACAGCACAAATGTGATCATCACCTTTTAGGTACATGTTATAAATTCGATTTAGTAAAAAAGTGGTCCAGCAAGATCCACTGAGGAAAGTAGGTTAAAGGTATCTGAAGTGTTTTTACCTGAATAAACCAAAGACTCCTGACATCCCAGCCTTAGCTCATGGCATCACTAAATGTGTCCAAAACTCTTGTGCAAAAGATGCGTGCCATCATGCAAGAGGAAAGATGCTCAGCCTTATAAGTAATATTTTTGTGGAACACAGAAAAAAGGTTTTTCTGCCATGGTCTAACAGCTTGAGACAACTAGTAGTACAATACATAAAGGCCAATACACGGTCTTCATACATGGCAAGGATGGAGATCTTGACTGTAAAATGGCAACAGGGGCTATTGCACCCTGAGTGCCAACAACCTTGTGTGAAGTCATGGAAAGGCAATGACATAAAAATGGATTTTTTATTGTGTTTTGTCCCTCCCTCTCCCTCAGAGCTGCCATGGCAGGAATGTGCTTCTTGGTAAGAGAACCTGCGTTATTGTTTGATTTGTCGTTTCTGCCAAGGGCACTGGCAGAAACCAAGGCTTTCCTGCTACAAGAGAGAGGAGTTTGCCAGACTTCTTATTTTCACTGCTAATTTCAGTGTAAGAGAGCTGAATGATAGTACAGAATGCTTATATACCTGCCATTTTACAGTTGTTTTGATAGACTGCCTTTTCAAGCAATGGTTATTTATAATGTCCTGAAAACTGACTCCACAGCCCATGAATGATACTGAAATTGCTGATATTATTATAAATTTTGCTTCATAGAAAGAAAAATTCCTGGCAAATCTTTTGAAGTTGCATGCCAGAAAACTTAGTCACAAATTTAGGTGGCTAACTTTAAAAAAAAAAAAAAAAAAATTGAAATAATTTCTTAGTGTCAGAAATGCAGGACAATAGCAGGACTACAATTAAATGAAAATCAAAAAGAGAAGCTGACTACAACTGAACATTCCAAAACCATAAGACAGAAAACTACATTTTTTTTTCATTGATAGTCTATTTAATGTCCATGGCAAAGCTTTCTTGGCAAAACCAGAATTTCAGCCCCTCGGACAATAATCACTGGGAATGATTCATACAAGCTACACACAAATAGGGATTAAGCACATACATGAATCTTTGGGGAACAGTTTTAAATTCGTCATTTCATTCAGCTTTTGTAGTTAGCAAAGAAACAGAGGGAAATTTAATTACAGTTAATTTAAAAATGTTGGCCTTTATTCTCCAAATGGGTATGCTACTTTGGACCTCAGTGATCCATAGTCTTCCCATTGATTTAACAGAGTTTGGACAGGGCTCAAAATTGACATGTAGGGTAAATAAGCCTTGTAAAGAATACTTCAATTTTTTTCTTTGTTTGTTGGTTTTGTTTCTTACATTAAGGTAAGGAATAAAACTAACTGAGTGTATATGTTGTTACAAATAAGTTTAAAAGATTTATGGTTTTTCATTAGTTAAGAAAGACAGAGTGAGAGTTTAGAGGCTTATTTGATTGTTCACAGTGGAAATGCTTATGTGATCTATGTGAAAACTATTCTTAAGTTTAAGTAAGTTGAACTATAATCAAATAAAACAAGCAGATTTAAAAATGCTTTAGGTGTTCTCAGTGATCAGATGTCAACATTCTGCAGTTATCTATTCTAGAAACACCAAAGCAGTGATTTGCAATATATTCCCTATTTAGTCCCTGAAAATATGTGATTTTATCTTAGTCTTATCTATGTCACATTAGAGAGTGAGTTATATTCATGTTACTTGTCATATCATTAATTCTTTTTGCCACTATTAATGTCTCAATAGATATTTTGTGTGTGCCACCCTCAACATCAGAAACATTTACAGAGAAAATATTAGGAAAAAAGAAACAAACAAAGAAAAAAATCCTATCTTTAAAAAAAATACAAAAAGGATAAATTTCTGAGCCCAAGTTGTTCCACTTCAACTTCAAAGTGAGAATTAATATTTAAAATATCTAGGATCTTTGAAAGAAATAAACTCTTGAAGAATTCTAATGTGCCCAATATAAATCAAAAAAGAAAAAAATCCTTTGAGTCTTTAAAATAATATTAGTTTTGCATGTCAGTTTTTCTTTAACATCAATTTTTTTGACTGTTTTATTGAAACTTCAACAGACAGTAGCTTATTTTTCCACAGACTTAAGCACCTGAGATTTTTGGCTAATGGATATAAGACCAGTAAAATTTCCTATAAAATGTAACTTTATATGAGAACTTACACGATGTTTATAGAATATATTCCAACATTTGCTTTTTCAAAAGCAAACTTCTTGATATTTGCAGGAAGAACATCAGCTGCATTGCAATACAAAAGTGAAAATGATCAGCTGATGAATACAAATAAACAGAGATGTTTCCTCTGGAGTCACTACTTGCTTCCTGAGTATCTCTGTTTCCCACTAAAAGATCAATAAATATCAAGCACAAAACCCAGTGAAATCCTTTCTGTTGCTTTTAATGAGCTATGGATTAGACCTTAAATTGAAGACAGAGATGAACAAAGTCACTTTTAATGAGAAATTTCTGGTCCAGAAATTCTGCAAATTATGGACACATTTACTCTTGTTACTCTTCATTATGCATAGTTTTAGCAAAAAGATCCACCAGTGGCTATGGATTCACAAATATTAGCTAGCTAAAGGCTAGACTACAATGGAGTATACTCGTCTTAATGAAAATGAATAAAGACAGCGTTTCAGAGCCAAGAATGACAGAAATAAAGTTACTTGAGTACTGGATTAATCCTTCAGAAGGAAATAGGCCCAGATATCCAAAATAATACACTTCTTATAAATAATCTATCTATTTTAATGATCATCAACAACAAAACACTCATTTCAGATAAGATCCTCCTCAAATTTAATTACTCTCCGTCAATCAGGGCTTCTAGCCCAAGATTTTACTCAGAAAGCGAGAAATGAGATAGCAAGCTCTATAATGGAAGAGAGTATTTCAATATACTTTGCCATTTCTGCAAGTCATATGTGAAAGTATTCTGAAGAGAAGACACTTCAGCACTAATAAAAGTGTCCATCAATTGGATCTCCTACACAAAAGCTTCTGAACAAAAATAAAACGTGGGATTTCTGACAGTAGGAGTTATGTTTACTTCCCTCCTTGTAATTTACTCCAAGCTTACTAAAAAACCCCTTTATCTGTTACTTTCAAACAGGTCAACAATTTCTAAGGTTTCACCAAATTAGACACCCACACCTTAATTTGGGTTTCAGACTTCACAGAAGTCAAATGGAGATTTAACATTAAATTCAATGAGGCAAATTTAAGCCATTACTTTGGACTGATACATGTTTACCCTTGTTCACTGCAGCCTCAATTTGCAAATGGGTATGAATAATTTCTGGGAAACAAGCATCAGAGCAGTATCACCCAAAGGAATGTTTCTGGTCTTCTTTTCTTGAATCTGGTCCTACAAGATGTAGAGCACCAAATCTGGCATGCTAGAAATCAACTCATCTCCCATTGAAATTCAAGGATTTAGAAGGTAGCAGCAGCTGCTTGTATCCTACCAAAATCTTCCCATACACTCATCTTCATGCTTTTTTCAGTCGCCTTGGGTCAAATCTAAGAAAGGTTGAACTGATGTCCATCTGATTGCTTTCTAATGATTGCTCTGAACAGGTTTGGTGACCATTGCCTGGGTACTAATGGATAGGTTTCCATATACAAAGACCTATTAATAAAAACTGTTGTCCTTAACTGAGAGGCAGTGGACCTGAATGCAATGTCCCTTTCTTTTCTCCTTTAGTGATGATTCCTTAAGATCTCTTCTGTCACATGTAAGCATCTCACAGCCCTCTTCTAAGTATCAGAGATCTGGGTTCAGGCATACAGGCAGTGTACATGCCTGTATATTTTTTCTCCTAACATATCTTGAATTTTGGAAGTGGTTCTGATTACTAGTTGATGCTTTTAGAACTTTGTACATGTGTTGGTACCTACTCAAAAATTAATGAACTATCCCCAGTTTCTAAGGAATAACTACTTCAAGAATTGGCACAAAATAAAAATATGAAATCAAACTTTCCCGCTCCTGCAGGAGTAAGGAAAGAGCCACATCAAAATGTTATGTAACCAGCACACCCTCAAAAGTTATCATTCCAAGATTGAAATCATGTTTCACATTAAGGAAGACCATACCACAAGGTTACTTGTCTCAGCTGACCCTTGCTGAATCCACCCCTAACCTGCTGACCCTTGTTGTAGTCACGTTGCAATTTCCCAGAAGGGCTAAATCCCTGGGTACAGCTGGGGATCATTGTCACAGGGGAACAAAAGACTCACCATATTTCACCGTATACAGTTGAGAAAAAGTCAGGATTGTTCACACTGGTACCAAATCTACTTGCATCCCTCCCTTTTCTTTTCTCCTCTCAAGTCACGGCCACTGTTCTGCCAGTTCTGCTTCTACCTATGTTTTAATCTCCAATTACTTCATTAAGTATCAGTTACCAAAGCTTTTCTTCTGCTTAGTGGATAATGCTTATTATTATTTAAGATCTGCATGCACGTATTTGAACGGAATGGCTCAATATGATAATAGAGGGCCATTGATCAGAAAGGGAGCTGGACTGGAAGATGTTCAAACAGCCTTGACTCCTCCATGTTTGGGGTTACGTATGGACCCTGCCTGCTCCTTCATAAATAACACACATAGATAAAAGCACTTTAGCCTTCAGTTGAAGTCAAGGAGTCTGAGTAGGTCTTGAATCAGCTTTATGTCATAATTTCTCACAGTCATCCCACTGTTCTGCTGTTTTCATTTAGAATGAATATAAACTATCCAGATTTAGTGTGAGTGTCTGCTTTCAGAAGCAGTGCACTTAGGGATTCACTAAGTATGTGAAACAAATTCTCAGTACCAGTTTTTAAACAGGGATTGAGACTAAGTAATGGAAATAGCAGAGCCCATGGGATTGATTAAAAGCGTGTTGAGTTCTCTAATATTCAAAGCACAGTAATTAGAGCCCTATATGACACAGAACTGTAAAATCCAGTTGATCAGATGCTTGCGTACATGGGCTTTCTTTACAGCAGTTAGCTAACACCAGAAATGTTCCTTACATGTCATGGAAAAAGCATTACTATTTAGGAACCCAAGACATTGCATACTGAATTCGCATTCCCATTACAGTAAATTGTTGTTTATCTGGAACACGTCATACTATTCAGAAAGTCTATCCAAGGGTCCATATTTTATGTCTGAGCAAGCCACGGTGATTACACTCCTCCGTGCGTCATTTGTTTCTCTCTGAAAACTGTGCGTCTAACCGCTGCCCAAACGAAAGCGTAGAGGTTGCGGGGAAGGGAAGACACAATTATCCCTTTCCTCCGGTCAGGACGGGAAAGCTGATACAAGAGTAATGACCAAAAGCCAGGTCTTTCCTACATTTATTGTCACACTCATCGTAGCCAGTAACATTTCTTTAACAATAGTCATTTATAAAGGCTTGGCTTCTGTGGAAAGATTTACTAACAGCCTTAAGTGGAAACTCCACTATAAAACCAACATGCTCATGGAAATAGTACTACAAAGATATAAAAATAATGCACAAAAGTGACCCACCGATGCATTTAGTGTAAAACCCAAGGACTAAAAATAAAATAACCTCAAAATATAAAATGAGTACAATTTTTTTTTCTTTCCTTTTTGAAACACAGAAGTAGCTCTAATGGATCATAGACTAAAAAAAGCATATTGTGATTGGAGCTAACAATATTTTCACATTCTGCCCTTCAAAGACTCAACTCAATTTCATTTTTACAAGACAGAATCTGGCAGTGTAATAAAAGGTCTCTTTAAAAATAAAAAAAAAAAAGGGAAGAAGAAAGAAAAAAAAAAGAAGGTAAAAAAGATCATCAGGACTGAATAATATTGACTGATTTTCTGTCATTCTCACTAGTCCAGTTGCTGAGCATTCAAATACTAAAAGAAAACATACCACTGTCTCCAGAGATGCTGTGTCAACAAAAACTCCTTCCGCTGGCATGATACAATATCTGTTTAACTAATCAGGGGAAAATTTATCATACAGGATTTGGTGGGGTTGTTTATGGAGTCGTTAGCACAATGGCACTCAGCTCTCGGATGTCAGTTGTGCTCTTCAGAAGATGAAATGCTGCAGCTGGTTGGGAAATGAAGGAAGGCCAAAACCTGAGTTATAAAATAGAGGACTTCATTTGAAAAAATTCTATTGCTGGGATTTTGTGGATGTGTTGGTTGGTTTATTTATTTACTCATTTATTTACTAGTTCTTGCAAAATAATGAGCAGGTGCTGAAGACTATAAAGAGGTGGTGTGCTGAAGCGTTTGCTAATATTGAAAAGCCTTATAGTAATGTCTTCTACACCTTGCTGTAAGAATATCACACTTTGCTAATGGGCTCATAAAAGAGCTTTTCCAAACATCAAAGTAATGGAATGAATTCCTAGGATAATATTCAATTGCCTAAATTCTGCCTAGTGCTCTGTCTCTGATTCCCAATTATAAAAGTGAGATAACCATTTGAATTCTAAAAATATTCCAGCTTGCTCAAAGATTCCTGCCAAAAGTCTTCCTGCATCCTTGTCCTTGTAAAACATGGCTTTAAGGAGAATTTTGGTAAAACAGAGTCTAGTTCTTCACACATTTATTATTATACATTTAATTGACATGAGCATTACAAGGATTAAGTCAATAGCGTTTACAAAATGCATGGAAGATACACTTTCAAAAGTGCTTTAATAAAAGTGACCAGCAGATAAAGTGGTAGATGAAATTCAGGTTAGAGAAATATAAAGCAGTCCACATAGGAAAAGTAATCCTTGGAACAAATAATTCCATAAAACAATTATACAAAACTCCACCTCAACATATGATGTTAAAAAGAAAACAGAACAAAACGAAAACCAAATAGAAGGCCAGGAATAATTAGGAAAAGAAAAGAATAGAAAACATTAGTCATCATTATGCCACTGTATAAATCTGTGCTTCATCTGCCTTGTAAGTAGTATGTGTGGTTCTTGTCCCCCCATCATGAAAAAGATGCAGTAAAGTTGGAAAAGGCTCAGGAAGTCCCTGAGCCACAAATTTCTGAGAGAGTAGCCGGACGCACTATGAATGATGGTATGCCTGCCTGTTCTCTGAATTTTTCTTGTACATCCCATTATCCATCACTCTTGGAGACAGTACAGTGAGCTGGCCGGACCTGTGGGCTGGCCTGGCACATAATTTCTTATGTTCTTGACAGATTTAAAAAAAATAAAAAAAAGAAGTGGGAGGGTAGTTTACTTTAGTCAGTGTGCTTGTCTGGGAGTGAAAAGGGAGGTGTCCGACCGCATACAGAAGAAAGAAGGTATTTTCACTACTGTTGGTACCTTGGTTTACCAGAAGACCAATAAGTTTAGAAGAACCTGGGGAAGGCTGAGTGCTCTTAGGGAAGATGAAACTGATACTTAGGAAACATCTTAAAGTGGGTCCTTTTTCTCAGCAGCAGCACATAAGCCCTGTCAAGATTCAGCTACAGTTACGTGGTCTTCATCCAGACCCTGAGATAACTAAAGTATCTCTTATTCTGCTGACTGTGCAGAATGTTGGCAGTATATTCCACGGGCGGGAGGAAAGTGGGGACAGAGTGGACAACAAAACAGGGTGCGACTTTTTTTTAGAGTTATGATTAATATGTTCCATAACAATTAGAAAGGACTTGAGCGCTTCAGTGGGATTTCCTGCTAAAAGGATACATTGTAGCTTGCTTGCTAATGCAGCCCACATGGGGCAGTGCTGCCTGAAATCAAGGAGAACCAGGGCTTCAGTAACAAAGCAGAGACCCAGCACATCCTTGGGAATGAACTCGATCTCTTGCCCTACCTGGGACCTGTAGACGTTGGGATCAGAATGACATTCTGAGTCACAAACCTGATTCTTCCTTTAACTGTTCCTCTTTTGCCAAATCCCCAGTGGAAGACCACAGTGGAACAGTAGACAGAAAAAACCCCAAAACTAGAAGTCCAGAAGAAAAGGAATTATGGTCATCCCACTGAATGTGTTTTGATGGGAGATGAACAGCCTCAGGGAGCACAACTTGCTGCACAACAATTTCTCCAAGTATGTGTCACTGTTCAAGTTCAAAGACAAACACCAGAAAGAGTAGACTCTCATTTGCATGCCCATGGGGTCAATACCCACGCATAGTTTAAAAGGACCTAAGAATATGCAATAAAAGAGTGCTGTCTTGTGGTTATGGTAATGACATAGTTCATGTAATATCTCTCCATTTGGTGATATTAGAAATCCCATGTTTGCTTGCAGAATGAGAGAGAAATGTGAAGATGCCTGTCCTTTAATTTATTAGTACAATCATTCATTGATTCCCTCCACTGCAGCTAATGACAAAGATGAAGGAACCTAGCATGACTATCTTTATATGCAGTCCTTTCTCCATGTGTGAAATGAAACTAGCTCTACAGCTTCTTCTGTACACACTGTGGTATCTCTTAATATCATACAGCACCTCTTGTTTTACTAAGAAGTAAAGGAGCACAGTGCATCGCCAGGACAACTCCACTAAAGCACGCAGCTTTGCATTGTCCTTGCATGCTGCTTTTGCTGGAATGACAGAACACACAGAAAGCCACACCAAGATGGTCATTTATCAGTCACCTTTAAGGTTTACCCATAGAAATACAATTTAATAAAATTCAACTAATAGTTCATTGAATTTAAAATCTTCTTCCAAAACTTATGAGGGTTTGCGAAACTTCTAAGGGCAATTATACATTGAAATGCTTATAGGGGACTATTTGTTATCAACTTCAGAAAATAAATCTGGCTTATACTTGGAAGCGCAAAGACCTACTCTTTACAAATGTTTAAATGCAGCCCATTTAACCATGACTTTATTAATATTATGTAAGCACTGATAGCAACTCTATAATCAATGTTAAATTAGGCATGAAAACAAATACTGATTGAAACCAAATTACTACACTTCAGTTCCTCTTACAGATACGTCGTGCTTCCCAGGCAGAACATCTGGAAAACTGCCCTAGTAGGGCCATTGAGGCTTGCCTTAATGTCAAGGGATCCCTGGCAATCTGCACAACCTTTAGTCCTAATTTCTGCAAGTTATTAGTAAGAGACGCAGATGTTAGGTTAATGCTTGCACGTGCTTTGTGGGCATGAATCCTATCATACTGCTGCAGGTATCATTACATTAGGACAGCTATCAACTAGCTAGTGGGGTTTTAGAGTGGGTTTACAAATAATTTCAGCTGAGTGTTTGGCCTGGATCTGAAGGGCTGCCATAAAATTTTTCCCTGTCCAAGACATTCCCACTTGTGAGTAGCTTTTCTAAGAGTTTGGTCTTTTACAGAAATTAAAATTAGCCAGAATCTTATATACTGGGTAAATGTTGTAAAGGAAAATATTGTAAAACCACCTAAAAGGAGGGTTATTCACATTGTTTCTCACTACTGTTTGCATTAAAGAAACCAATGAAGAAAATGTGAGTCAACAAATGCCAACATATCAAAAATATATCACAGACCTTAAAGCAGTAAAGTGTTAGTAAAGGACAACATTGGGGGAAGAAAAAACAAGTCAGAAAAAGAGCTTTAAGTTCTGTAAAGAAAAGACATGTTTTCCTTGATGGGGGGCAAAATTGTCTCTCCTGGATCACAGAAAATCATTGCAGAAGGAGTTGCCTCCAAAGCATCCTAGATCTAAGACTGCACAGAAGGGAGCTACATGGCCATGGGCCTCATTAAGGGGAACTCCAGGTGAAGGGCGATGTGCAGGTGGGACCGGTGGTGACCCTCAGGGTTTTAAACTGAGCTGCTCCTCCCCAGATGGAGAAATTAGAATTAAATTTGCTGTGCGTTCTCCTGCAGTTGAGAGGTCTCAATTATCTTCTTAGTGGGTAGTGCAACTGCTTTGCTCTCCTTCTCTTTTTCCATGGCAAACGAACTCACCAGAAGTGGACCTTTTTGCATGATTTCTTTTCATCAGTCATCACATCCATCCATCAGGTACAGAAACATCTGGGCAAGCTAGTTAATGCGTAGCTGACTTCAGTTAATGTTTATAATTAAGCCATGAGATTCAACAAGCAGTGCATTTCTGAGGGATTATCACACACCTCAGGTGCAGTATGAGGCACCAGCCAAAAGCCAAGTGACTTCAGCTACTCAAAGAGTGCAATAATCCCTCAGAAATCTATTAACCGTGAGTGCCTTATAGCTATTATGGTATGGAAACTCCAAGGTAAAAAGGTCATACCTGTGCTTTTAATGAGAAATATTGACACATGTATGACATCACTACCAGCCAATCAGAAATCACCAGTGTTACCCAGTGTTCGCAAATCATTTTATAAGAGCCAAAAGTTATAAAGCAGTTTACAGTACTCTGAAAATCAAATAGATCACTTACCTATTGAAAACTCATTAAAAAAATAAAAAAGATATCTTTTATATACAAAACATGTCTAGGCCTACCCTTTCTTCATGTCTGTCTGTAAGTTCATACTATGAACGATTCAGGTGCTGGAATTGCTCATATGCATAATATTAAGCACATTAATTATTACAATCCATACATTTTCAATAATATTTGCAGGTTTTAATGAATACCTATGTCTTGTCTTTCAAGATCACGCTCCTGCTTCTGCCCCAGCACTGCTCCCAGCATCCTAACTGTATATCCTTGTGAATTCGTTGCTGAAAGAAATACTGGTCACCAAAATTGGACAAAGCTGGCGTATTCCAAATTCCAAAATATATTTTAGTCCAGATGGACAAATAGGAGGGAGAAAATCACCCTCCCTCTAGAAATCTCAGCTGGGGAGAAGGCTCATTGACTTTGGCCAAAAGCATGTCAGGGATGACTCTATTGTGCTATGGACTAGTCCAACAACTCAGCAGTACAGTAAACTCGTCTAATCAAATGCAGCATCCAGAAACCTTTCCTCGTGTTGCTTAAATTGCTAGCAATAGATGTAATCACAAAGGTCAAATCAGAGAAAGGAACTTGTTATTTGCCAAATGATAGCAAAACACAAATTTTGTATGTGATGATTTATTCAGAGGACAGCAGAACTATGTGCAGATGTTCTTCAAAACTTTCCTGCTTACTATAAAATGCAAATTTGCAAGACATTTATGTTACTGCACCAGTTGGTGACTCCTGCTGTGATAATGTGCTCTATTGGGCATGATAAAGGACCACTCAAATGTGATTTTTTTTTTAATTGCATGAATATGACTGAACAACATCAAGCATTCAGTGTATAATGGTTTGAGAAAATAAGTGGACCTTTCTTTATGACTTGCAGAGTCAACAAATAGGCTCTGTCACGCCAGTGAGAAAAAGTCAGTGACAGATCTAAGGAGCTTTTCGGAAGAACACATTGATATTTGAATCTGCAGTTTCCATGCTCTAGCTGATGTCAGCCGTTGGGTGAAAGCCTAGATATCAGGTAGCCAAGACAAGCATCTAGCTGCCACTTAAAAGCTATCTCTTTCAGAGAAGAACTGAAGTAGTATTCTTTCTATGGCTGTGCCTGCCAGGCAGCAGACAGATGCCCGCTGTGCTAGCTAAACCTCCCATATTCTAGAGTGCACTGTGCATTGCATGAAACCGAGCTATAGATTACAAAGGACCACAGCAAAGGACAGACTCATGGATTTCATCCCTAATTCTTGAGCCAAGGGCATTAATGGAAATACAACTAAGTCAAAAGATAGAGTCACAAAAGCCACTTTGTTTTTGTAAGCAGTGATGACATTATGAAAGTACTGGTCATAGAAAATAACCCTGGATCAAACTGATCACAAGTTGAGTCAGTTTAAATTACACAGAAAGTGAAACAAACAAACTCATAACCAAGATTTCTTTATTTCAGAAAAAGAAACTTCAGGACCTTAATATACCCAGTGCGTGAAGTCAACTGGACTTCAGAATTCCCAAATATCAGCACGGAGGAGCCTCAGCACACTGGAACTCAAAACCTTCTGGAGCTTGTGACCTCAGGAAATGGAAACTTGCAGAGAAGAGGTCGGGAGGTGGGGTAGAGCACTGCCAGATGGCTAACAGAAACAAGAGAATAGAAAAGAATCATGCTGAGGTAGAGGAAAAACAACTCAAAAAGCTTAATGCATTCAGATCAGGAGAAATGACTAATCTCCTCCCCTGAGCACTGCAAGAACTGGCATGTGAAACATCAGCTCCAGTAGCAAGTGGTTTTGCTACCCCAGCATATTGCATAAAAAGTTTCCTTGTGATAGGATTGTAGCACGTGTAACTTCAACTGAAGTACATAGAATAGAAACCTGTGCACCAAAGACATGAGAAAAGTGGGTAATGGGTTAAAAACTGATGAAGAAAGATCAAAATACAGTTGTCTGATGAGAAAGTGCTGTTAAATACAGGAAAAGTGAATATTCTGGTAGGAATCTCTGAAACATTTCATATAGTGTCACATGGGAAATATTTAAAATATAAAAGGAGAGGATTAGTGCCAGAATGGGCAAATGGGTTCAACCGCCAGATTTGGGCCTAGGGAGACCTTTTTCTTCAGTTCAGACTAGCTAGAACCTTGCTGGTATTCACCTGCCACTGTTGCATGGTCCACAGATTGCTTTTTGTGCAGAGGTCACTAACAGATCATCCACAGCTATAGCAATCCTGGGCATGAGTGGAATTCTGATATCTCCTGTTCTTTCTCTCTAGCATATACTAGTTTAGTTTCATCTGTAGAGTTTCACCTACTGCGAGGGACAGCAGACTTGGTGCAAGGGTATTTGGCTACAATGCAATATCAGGAAAGCAAACTAGATATAATACTCCTGACTATTTCAAGCTCCCATTAGAAATTGTATTCATGAGTTCTGTGGATCGCCTTGCTGGCTTTCTTAGACAGGATGTAAAATTCAGATTTTTTTTTTCCTCACCTCTTCCCAAATATTTTTTTGTTTCTCTGGATACTCTCAAAGATGTCATATGCTGCCTGTGGCATGCCACTGTGCCACTCTTTATTAAATAATTGCTGATAATTCAAACAGGCATCTTCATCTTCTTTTCCATGTTTCCAAACATGAAAGTAATTTTCTAGAGAAACCTCCCCAAACCTCCCTATATTCCTCCTTCAAAACTCTATGTTGCTCTGATGATGTTACACTTCGTTATCTCCTGTACAGGTAGTATTGTCTTGTTTCCTTCCACTCTTTATTGACTGTCTTGTCTGGTACATATACTATGGGCTCTTCATAGCAGGTGCCATCATTTTGATTTGATAGCATCTACAACAGGAGCTCCTGGTTCCTACTGGAGAAACACTCCTCCAGTATGAGAAAAGAAAGGACACATCACTGTGTGCTAGTGAACTAAAAAACCCTCTCGGGTAAAAAGCAAGAAATTGTCATTATCTCTATCAGAAATTGGTAGGAGATAAAGGTGGAACTTCAGATGATTGCCATAATTGCTGTGATTGCCTTTTGCCATTTTAAAGAGTGAAGTTACTGTGTTGCTCCTTTGAGAATGCAAAATGAAATTTGAAATGCTGTCTCTGGAACAAGAGTTTTCCATGGTAACGGTAGTATAGACCATCTCCTTTACTCAACATTTGGAGGGAAGGCTGCTGCAGTAAGCCCCACTGTAGTCTTACATCACATTTGATAGTAGGGCCACAGGCAATCTGAACTAGAAATTATGGATGTGTTCATGTCCTAAGAGTGGAATCACTGCCCAGTTGCCAAGAGTTCAGACCATTCCTCAGTTCGAATAGATCCTTCCAAACTCCCAAAATGCTGCTATGACCTGAACTGATGGAGGTTTTGTCATGTTAGTCCTGATGTGAAACAGCGGCCCTCCTGCAGATACACAAAGGGAACATTGCTAATGTAAATATCCTCATATGACCATTTATAGCTTTCTGACCTCCAGTATTTTCTCTTTGTTTCCTCTTGCCTTCCCAAGAGCTGCTTATCTAACATCTCAAAAGTCACCCTGGGATGGCTGACTTTGGTCCAGCATCCAGCATCCAGGATCTGATTCCACTTTCAGTAAAAGT
The DNA here is from genome assembly GCF_018139145.2 of Gymnogyps californianus. Classification (NCBI taxonomy): domain Eukaryota; kingdom Metazoa; phylum Chordata; class Aves; order Accipitriformes; family Cathartidae; genus Gymnogyps; species Gymnogyps californianus. The sequence goes on from NC_059473.1 coordinate 22,221,925, forward strand.
GAATGCCTTTTGTTTAAAAATGCAGCAACAAATCACAGTAAGTTCAGGAAACAGTGGCACTGTACACTTAAGATTTAAAAGGATGTTAACAGGCTGCTCTGTCCAAAAATCTTGAAATGGGAATCCAGTTCACAATACTCTTCCAGATTCTAAATATATCACAGCAAACACAAATTACCACTGTGCCACCAATGTGGTTATTAAAGCCTTGGAATGTCTTTTATTATACTGACTCCAGCATTATTTCAGCGTGCTGTCCCCAAAATAGTAATTCTGTTACCCTAAGAGGTAATTAGCAAGCTTGAGTTCTCTGGGATGTTGTGAGAATATGCTGATATTACAGAATTATACCCCTTGGATCCAGATCATAGTTGCTCGCAATCCAGGCCAACCAATGAGATAAAAATTAGTGTTTGCCAGATGAAAAAAGGCAGAATCACCAGAAAGGAAAACATTATTTAGTTACCAGCTCTTCCGGGCATATCAAACAGTGGTGATTATGAAAGCCAGTGGACCTTTTGGGTCGACACAGACTATTTGTAGGTCCAGCTGAGGATGAGGTAAATATTAAACGCACAGGGTGAAATGCTGGTCACACTAACAAAACTCCCACTGATTTCAGTGTGGCCAGGATTTCACTCTTCAAGGCCATTAATTGCTCCAGCTGTTATCTGCACCTGTGACTCTATAGGTTCAATATCCAAAATGAGACCGGTCACTAAGAGACCCTTAAAAATCAGACTTTTTTTTAAAAAGAGGAACTCTATAAAAAAAAGTATTTGACAGTGTCCATAAAAATGGAATTACTGTTCAGTGTAAAATGTAAGCTGAGGTGATAGCCAGAAAAAAATGACTTATAAAACTTTGCTTGATATGGAAAACAAGTGTCAGCTCCCCGCTGCTGTATTGTTAATACATGAAAATAAAAGAAATCCTATAAGGTCTATGGGAGCTTATTGCAGATGAGTAATATTGAAGGCACCCTCATAAAATGCATAATGCAGTTGGTAATCCTTAGCAGATCTCAGGGGGTTTCTCCCTTTCTTTCTTTCTTTCTTTCTTTCTCTCTTTTTTTTTTTTACTTTCCCTCCTTTCTCAACATCTGTTTTAGGTCACCCTTGAATCCCACCTTCTCCCCAGGAAAGCAACACAATAGTGTGCTCAGCAGAGCCCCCCAATACACTCTCACACACACATTCTCCAAATGACAAATAATCTCCGTATATCTTCTGGGAACAATAAAAATCCTTGGATGTGCTCCCAGAGCCCTCAGGAAGTTCAAAAATCTTTAGAGGGGGGCCCTGGATTGAGGTTTTATCTCTAGAATTTTACATAACAAACTTGGTAAGCATTGTATAACAGTTAATACATATTCAATGGCCAAGAGAAAAAAAAAAAGACATTAAAAATAACACTGGGGAAGGTTAAGTGAGTCAAAGGCCTGGTGTGCTATGATTGCTTCACGGCGAGGGCTGGGATTCCTCTGTTTTATCACACTTGTGCCGTGCTCACCGGTGTTTTGGAACTGCAGCTGCTCCCAGTGATGGAGTGCCATGCAGGGGCGAGCTGCCGAAGCTCAGACAGGACTAACAAAACTGAATGGTTTTCATGCATTCTCCTCCATGTCGAAGTTTCTTTTCCTTCCCGTGTTTCCTATATCATGTAAAGCTCCCTGGCACCACCCCCACAGTTTTGTCTGACACATTTGAACCTGTTTAGGTGACTATTTCCAACTGTTTTTCTTTTATTAACTGTGGTCTGAGACTGGTCAGCTGAGTCACATGGCACCAGTATATGACTGAGCTACTAAAACTTTTATTAAAAAGAGGATTTTCTAAATATCTGTGTAGATGGTTCTAATGTGAATGTTCTAATGTATATAAAAATACCTGTGCACACAGATGCTTAGAAGAGTGTCTCTGCATGAGAAAAACCAAACTACCTTTGTGAACTACCATGCAATGGAAAAAAGAAATATTGTTAAGGAAATCACTAATCTTAAAAGTAAACTATTGCAGCACTGGATCATTCGCCCATGGAAAAATAAGTCAATTTGTTCACTGTTGTTATTTAGTTTGATGGGTCTACTGATTGCAGAGATCATCTCATGAGGAAAGGACAACATAAGATGACCATTCACCATCTGGATATCATAGAAATAATGAGTAAGTGACATTCAGTTGCCTCATTCACACTAATATTCATGTGTATTCAGGCTTTTGTTATACATTTTTCCTATATGCTACATGATGCAGTATAAGGGTAGCAATGGGCCAAGACCGAAACTCTGTGAACTCTGACAATAATATGCTTTAGCCTCTCCAGTGAGTCCAGCCAAGCTCAAATCATTTCCGGCAATAATTATTTCCAAAGTGTGACGGACACTACTTTAATTTCTGGTAAGTTCTTCTCCCATAGTCATGGTTATGTGTGATTCATCTTACAGTAAGTGAAGTGAATCACAGTGCTGATAATGACATTTTGATTGATCCTCCCTAAAGTATGGCAGGTCTTTTTGCACTCAATCACACCAATTTTTAATAACAATTGCTTTTAGTGTTAAAGTATGAAACAAGCTTGGGTACCAGTGCTGGCTAAATGTTGTCTTATTGTGCTCAGAAGAGGCTAATTTACTCTGCCAACAAGCAAAACAGTATTAAAAGGAGGAAATGCTGAGGAATTCCATAAGTGTGGAATTTGTCCCCATATAGAAGGCCAGCGTGAGGCCCAGGAGCTATTTTAGTGGGACTTTAAGCCATAGCAATTTAAGTGGGATTTAAGTTGTGCATAGACCTGTGCTGATTTCCTGCACAGAAGAGACTTTCAACCAAAGACATTATGAGGAAGATGCGAAGGGATTACAAGCGTTCTAGGTACATTTCCATCCCCGAGGGTCAGGATATGAATGCACACGAAACCTACAACAAGGTAAACGAGGGTGCAAGGCCCCCGTGTGTTAGCTATGCGGTCATGGTAAATGAGAGGTAGATTTTCTCTAAGGGAAAGAAAGTTTCTACAACACCAGTATATTTTAAACCAGCTATTGCACTCTCCAAGCACCTCATCCCTTAGTGCCAAATGAAAACAGACTCTGTCCCCCACCAAAACCAGCCTTTTGAGATGCAGGGTCAGTCACTCTAGACTTAAGACCACATTAAATGAATCCATGTCTTCCAAGCTGCAGCTAGTTTGTGTGGAGCTTAGGCAGGGTGAGCATATGGTTGTCTGTACTCATTTATGCAGATATACCTTAAGATAGCTAAGCACAGGCTCTGCAAAAGCCAGCATACAAAGCCAGGAAACCACTGTATGATCTAACGGCAAATACTCAGAACTGAAGTGTCACTGAGGCCACCTTTCCCTGGATGCATTGACCGCCTGAAGTTAGTTTTGCTGCCAAATACACCGTCAGACCCCTGAAGTCCCCCTGCACCACTTGCCTTCCCTCCTTCACCACCTCCCCTCTGTTGACAAAAACAATTAAGATACTCCTTAATGAACCACTTTAAAGACTTCTTCCGGCTGAAAATTTACCTTTTCTTGCTAGGTTAATATTAATACAGATCATTTTCCCAAGACAGTGGCTTGGGAAGCCTGTGCATTAATGCCAGTGCTTGCACTGGCATAATGGAAAAAGTGGCATGGAAGGAGTATCTGCAGCCAAAAAGGAAGGTGGAACAGGCAGTCTTGCTTTTTAACAATGTATAAATGTTCACAAAATTATAGCATGAAACTCTGTCTTTCAATGGGATTTAGCTGTCTCTCTTCCCTTAGGATTTAAAACCAGGAAGCCTAAAGCTTGAGGGCTAGGTGTATCAGACTGTCACTGCACTTGGCTACTGGAGGAAGGGATGGTGGCTGTGGATGTCTTCTGCTTTCCAAATGGTCCAATGTACTATGTTCCTATCTGGGATTGGTGATCAGGTTCATCCTTTGCTTAATCTAGAGGTGAGACTGGACTTAATGAGCAAGTCACTGGAAAAAGGCAGAAGACTAGTGTGGCTGCCACCTTCTTCTGGTGGCGGTTTACATGAAACTACGTGTACTTGGAGCATATTAGACATTTGGGACATTTAGTGAGAAAAATACATCCCTTGAAATTGGCAGATCTAAATTTTGGGTGACATGCCAGAAGTTTAAGTGCCTAAGTTGACTTCATGAATTTAGTTCTCAGGATACGTGTAAAAGGATTACAGCTATTAGTATGCACGATCACAGTTACAAAAAGAAATTTGCCAAAGACTCAGAACAAAATACATTTGCTTGGAAAACACCTTTCCATGAATTTTACTAGTTCTAAAGAGAACACATATTGATCTTTGGCCTTCATAATTCTGGAAATCTTTTCGCTTATAAATAGCAAGGTGCAGCTTCTGAAAGGTTTAGGTATCTAAAGGTCTCACTAGGTGCCTCGGACAACTTTTATAAAAGACTAGGCAGATTAGTCCTTGTTTTTCATTCATTTTAATTGGAGTTAAGAATAGACATAATTCTACTTAGATGAACAGTAGCAATCTTTTTAATAATGATCAGACTTAACTGACTAAAGTAAAATCATTAGATTTTAACATGAAAATTCTTTTCTAGTAATTCTATGTGATAAATGTTAGTGATATTTCTGGATGAACGCTATTTTTAAGTAGTTTTAAAAATTTTTGGAAAAGCACAGTGACTTCTGGGGTATTTTTGCAAACTAGAAAACAGGCTCAGCAGTCTCATTTCTTAAACTTATTTAACACAGTTACTGAAGCAGAAACTTATCATGCATGAATGTGAAGCAGAGTTATTTGACTTTGACTGGTGCATACCTTTGAATACAGAGATAAACTGTACTGAGTCATGTATGGTATGTTTTTCTAAGCATTATAGCCATGCTCAAAAGATCAAATTTCTGTCTCAGTTTCAAAACTTCATTTTTCTGAATAGGAGGTAGACTGTATTTTTAATTTTTTAACAAATTAAAATCAGTTTAAATGTGCTGGCCTCAGCATAAGGGATATATATTGTGTAACTACTTTTTATTGCTACCTCTTTTTTTGTAAGGAAGTAGACATGTTTATGAAAGAGAATAACTCGGAGCCCAGCAACAGGCAGCAAGGCAAGAATGATGCTCTCTTGCTTAAGGTGCTAGACTATGATTAACAAAATCTACACTAAATTATTCACTTCTCTATGAACATCTTGTGTCATCATTTAACCTCATAGTGCCTCAGTTCCCCATTTACAAAATAGACATAATATTTCCATACTTTAATGGACCCCAAGAGGATTCTTTAAATGGCTTCTTCTTTGAAATGCTCAAGATTTTCAGTACTGTAAATGAATCGGCCTTATTTATAGCTGTGCCATAAAGCTACTTTATATATCACTACATGAGAGGAAGCCAGAGTTCAGCCAAGTCAGCTGAGGATGGGATTTTTGTATGGAAAGAAAGTTAAGCTGTGGTGGCCACAAAGGTCTAGTAAGAAAACAAGGGATGAGAGGAATCTGGGCTTCTACTTTTCTATTGGCTTTAGGTTTGGGTTTTTTGGGTTTTTTTTTTCATATTTAAAATTTTCCTGAACTTTTGTGTAGGTGCTTTTTGCTCTGGAACCAGTATATCACCAATAACTAAATAGTAAATCTTGACTCATGGTTACAGAAGCCTTAGTTATCACAGAAAGGCTGATTCTGCAAAGGGAAATACGTAGCTAAACCCTAATGCCCATGAAGAACCTTACTAGGGTCAAAGGGACTTCTTCAGAGAAAGACCCCTATACTGAGTTGCTGACTTCAGCTGAGTTTGGGCAGCATCAGTGTGCAGGTAGAAGGTGAAACCACACAGCCCAGTAGTGTGTTTAGGGTGATTTCATTACAGACCCACTATATTCCCAGAAGAGCCCCTGGAAGCAACCTGGAAGGATTCCTATGAGCTTTTAGGATCCTTAACATTTACTCTTACCTTTGAAACAAATTCTATTTGCTTAATGTTCATCATGAACAAGAAAAAAAAATGCAGCACCTCCACACTTCACCTGAAGAGTGTTTCGGCACTCCTCTCAGCTCTGCAAGGACTTCAACGCTGGGCAAGCAAAGCAAAGCGAGACAAGGGCCGCCTGCATCTGCACAGAAGTGCTGCAGGTACATGGAGTGGGGTTGTTCTCCAGGACTGCATACAGCTTTATCCTCTGCCATTTCCTCTGCACTTTGCTAGCACAGCGTGAAGCACGCTATTAGAAAAAGAGTTTATTGCAGACTTGCAAACATTTATTGGGCAACTTCTAGCTTGGTGTCAAGTTATGGTCATATCATGTTCCCGAGAAGGTCTTGGAGAATGTTAGTGTTTCAAGGAAGGTCCCGCTGAGAATTCCCCTTTTACAGGAGTGAAAGGCAACACTGTTTAAGGAGATGGAGGTAAAGATATAAAGCCCCTCTTCTGGGCTGACCCAGCAAAATATTCCATTAGCTCAAATGGCAGAGCAATTGCCTTCAAAAACCCAAAGATGAGGTTTTAGATCCCCCTGCAGATTTATTCTGAGCATATCATATCGTAATTGGCATGTAATTCATATTCTTTAATTAGACAGCTCTTTGATGGCCTGTAGCTGAGCGTATTTTAGTAACTGGATGTTTTAGTGGAAAGAATATTAAAATCCTTTTACATGCAATGGGATCAAATTTTGTGGCAAAAAGAGCCACAGAAATACGCTTTTGCTAAAAAAAAGTGTGTACTGGTGAGAAATTATTTGATTACCGCATGTAAGTATTCTCACAGAGAGAGAGAGGGGAAGAAAGCATTAAAAGATCTGTTAATCTAGTAGAGGAAGGTTTAGCAAGAACCTATGCTGGAAATTTAAAGCTAGATAAATTCAAATTAGAAACCAGATACACTTTTTTAATAGCAAAGCTGATTAAACAATAGAACAAAGAAGAAGGGACAGACTGCTTTCTTCCTCTTTTGATGTCTCCATACTAATGCTGAATGCTCTCTGAAAGATGTGCTGCAGTCGGATGCAAACTCCTGGCTCAGTAAAGACATAGCTCAGTGAAATTATAGGATGTGTGATATGAAGGCCAGACTGGATGACCTAATCGCTACTTCTGCCCTTAACGTCTATGAATACATCTGACACTGTATAGCTTGTTTCTTTGAAATTCTAGCATGAAAAATGTATTTTATTAGTTAATTTGTTGCCATAGTAGCATTCATTCAGATAGAGAGGGGCTAGCTTCCTAAGGGGCATAGACCAGCTATTTTTTGTAAGAGTTCTCCTTTTTCCATCTGTCATTACCACTGCTGGGGTCACCAAAGCGCACTAGCTAGAGCCAAAAAAAAAGGAGCCCCCAGTGGCATTTTTGTTTGAGGATCCTCTGATTCTGGAACTTGATCTTTCTCTGGCTAAAATAATCCCAAGTTGTTGAACTAGCAGTCTTTTTTTTGCTAGAAGTGTTGAACATTGTGGAAAGATATGTTTTCCTTTTACATCCCCTGTAGTGTTGTCTTGGTCATGTTCTTCCTGATTCCCTTTAAAATGTAATGTTTTCATCATACAAATAACACGTAGCACCCCCAGTAACTTCATATTAAAGTTTGGAAAGTATCTTAGATTTGGAGATGTCAGCAGGGTTGAGTTAGTATGCCGTACAGACAGGTACATAGAAAAATTGTCATTTTAAGCCAATTATCATTTTAAAGGCTTGTGATTTGTTATCTGGTGTTCTTTTTTCTAGGCTTCAGATTTCAATACCTGAACTGAAGTGTAGCTAAGCTAACCAAATAAATTGAAGACTGTTTGAATGATTTTTATGGCAGTGATATCATTATTTAACAGATTGGCATTTCAGATTTTCCTAACAGTATTGGAAATAACAGAAAAAGGTTAAGCTCAAATATACAAAACAAATCCAGGGTTTTTTTCATTTCCATTTCAAAGCAATTAACCTATTTTCCAGTCTTTCCACAAATAATGGAGATAAAGGTTGAAGTGATTCAGAAAATACTTGGATGGAAGACACGATGGTCTCTGCATACTGAATCACGTCACTGAACTCAGTTTATTTTATAAACTTGCCAATACTGAATTGCGAAGTTGAGAATAATAAATTATTATTAAAAAACATTTTATAAGTACTTTTTCATATCACTGTGCTCAGAATCAAAATGTGCCTTTTTTCAGGGTGGGGAACTAACAAATCTTAACTGTTGTATCTGTTGGAGATGTGCATGACCTGCTAGAGGCACACTCCCTGCACTGAGGGATGTAGCCACTCTGCCTCTGTAATAACATCTGCGAGGCCAGTGGGCAGCTCGGTTCCCGAGTTGAGCTTTCATTCTTTGCTGGAGAGAATGATCTTGGTTTCCGCTTATTTCACAAGACCATTTTAGGCTATCACAGAGTTACAGAAACCTCTCAATTATGATTTCTAACTCCAGTAGCCATGAGGCTGAAGTAAGGAAGAGCTTGAAAAAGTAATTGATAAATTCATAGATACTGAGGAGCAGGATGTCTGTTGGTCGCCGAAGTCATCTAGACTCTTTAGCTCAAGTTGCTAGCCCATTACTCTGACTAGACACTATGGTGTCCCTTTTGGCCCCTGGCGATCAGAGGTAGAGCCTCTCTTTGCCATATAGCTGTGAATAAAGAAACCAGGGGCACAAAGCCTCTGCAGGGTTGAACTGTGCAGGGCAAAGCTGAGCATTTCCAGTCCTGGGAAGAGCTGGTGTTAAAGGCAGATTCTGGGCCAGCCAGAAGTGGCATCCAGAGACCGAGCAGTGATGGGGATGGCAGACTGTCTGCATGTTTGTCCCTATTTGGTGATAGCAGTCACTGTAGCCGAATGGCTGGCATGAATTCAGGTCTCCTGAGGAGCAGCCATGTGAACTCACGAAGCTCTAGGCGGTTTTGAAATGTGTTTCTGAAATATGCTAGCCTGTGAGTGGTCCAGAACAGGGTTGTCCTCCTTCTGCAGAGCTGTCTTCATCTCACTTTTTGTTTTGGTTCAGAAACAAAAAGACAGAGGCAAGCTAAGTGAGTGGATACAGGATGACATATGCAAAAGGGACAGCTCTTGTATAATATCCCTATCCTCACTGCTTCACCCCTCTTCTTGAGCCAGAGTTGAAAGTCAGTGTATCGTATCCAAATAAACAGTGACAGGCAAAAATCACAGTGTGGGAAAATGCACTGAGATTGACCAGCATCATCCAAGATTCACACACGACTGGTTATTAGACGAATTTCTGCTCTTTGCCTGCCTTAACTGCCACGCTCAAGCTGTGCTTTTGGAGAAGCAGTGGCTCATGGGAACAAGCTTGTGTGCTTAGAGGTGCAAGGGAGTTCTTCTCCTTGACACTCGGGTGCTGGCAGAGACAGCCTAGCACATGAGGAGGCTGAAAAGGTTGTTTGTCCCTAGCATTTTGAAAAGGCATGGCTGCAGCATCTGAGCGGGGAGCTCCCATGACACGAGAGCGCAGTTAGCAAGGGAATGTGGTCTTCCAGGTGCTGTCAAGTATGTTTTTCCAAAACAATGCAGATACAACCTTTATGGCTTAAAGTGAGCGCTGTACAGGAAATTAAATACATGTGACAGAGACAAGCGGAGCTAAGAGACCTCATAAACGCAGATGAAGCCATCTGTATCTGCAGTTCAGAGAGCACCTGTTAACAGCTTACATGCCACATGCATCCTGCTGTTGGAAGAGTCCCCAGGAGACCTGATTCCCAATCCACCTCATTCATCACCAGGCTTCACCTTTCCCCCTAGGGAGGATCATAGCCAGGAGAGGGATAACAGATGCTGACCCAGCTGGTCTGCCTCAAGGAGAGCATTGCCTGGAGGGCTCATCTCCAGTAGGAAGTCCCATAGCACTGTTTCTTATACTGGAACCTTAAGAAAGTGTCAACCCCATTCCCAACATGTATAAACTCCACAGTCAGGGATCCCCAGGATCCCTTGTTAGTACAGCCCTGGAAATGCTCACTGAACAGCCCTGCAGACCACAGCTGTTATGCTGGACCCGAGCAAAGAGACAGTTGCTGAGGCTGCTGGGTCATTGCCAGGACCTTTGAATTGGATTCTGAATTTAATTGGCCAAAAAACAGCCTACAGGTGTTTTCATACCTATTTTGATCCCACTTCAAAATGCAGTGTAACCCCCAGGGATAGAGCGAAATTACAGCAGTGTCACACAGGCTTGAATCTGCCTCCTCGTTTCTCTCTCTTTATCAGAAAAATTATAAGCTTTCATTGCTCTGAAAGAAGATGGAGTAATTGAGTACCTCTCCAAAATGGAGAAATTACTTGATTGTAAGGACTCTCACAGTGTAACACGCTTACAGAAAGCCTTAGAAAAACTTCCAGATGACAGAAATCAAAGAAGAGAGTGAGCAGTCTGAGGCATTTACTAAAGTATTAGGTGCTAGCAGATGCCAGGAGAAAAGCCGGAACTTTTCACATTTAGAAAGCAAGAATCTACTTGTAACCTTGTTCCAGACTAAAAGGTAAGGAAGATACAAAGAGAAGTCAGGAAAAAGAAGAAACAAAATGGTGTTGGCAACATCTGTCTTGTGCAGTCCCAATGCTCTTTACCAGCTTTACCAGTTAGCTGCACCAGAATTCATATCACCTACTAGCCCCTTTTGAACAAAAACGTGGCAGCCATTAACACAATTAATACAACCAAGAAACACAGCATCTGCTGCAAAAAGTGCAGTGCAGGTAGAAATGGAAGTGCTTGCTAGTAACTGGCTTGATACATTTTCTTCCCTGGAAGGCATTCACATGCAAAAGAGCCTAGTGAGCCTCGCTGCTTCCCTGTTTGTTGTTTCTGGTGCATTACGCTGTGTAGAGTAAGAGCTGCCACCTCAGACTTGCGCTCTACCTCTGGTGCAGGCTTGTCTCTGAAGAATCAGAGTCAGGGATGAATCCTGCACAGAGATCTGTGGATTTGTTCCTAGGGCTCCATCTCCTCTGGTCCTTACTAAAACCAAAGGAACATGGGAAAACACGGGATCCATCGCTGCCTCCACTGAAATCAAACTGGCCATTGACTTCAGCATTGCAGGAACAGGACAGATATCTACTCCCACATCACCAGCGCAGAGCTCTGCTGTTAGAAGATGGAGTAATACCTTCTGGAAAATTTTCATTATCACTGTTTAATTCGGAACATGAAAAGGACATGATGGTCTCTCACATATGACTTACATGCTTATATGAAGCTTTGCCAGTGCTGTCAAGCACGTAATTACAGTCCTCTGTTAATAATGAATAGGGTGTAAACATATGCTACATATCCAAATAACATGTATGAACTATTTGCCCTCTTGAACCTAATTTATACCACCATTTTTAACTGATGTAGAATATTGTATAACAAGTAACTCTAAAATAAAAGGTCAAGCTGGAGTTTTTCTAAGACTGGGAATGAAAACAAATACTACAAACATTACACAACAAAAAGCCTAAATATTATTCCACAAGGGACTGTTATATTTTGAAGAAAACAGTGTTACTAACAAAGAATTCCTTGTGGACTTCCAGCAAAGATATTTGATTAGTATGCCTACGTGCTTTTCAAATGCTCATCAAGAACAACAGCTGGTAGTGACCAAACTCCTCAAATATCTGGTCTTGTCCTTTCACAATATTCTGAAGCCCCAAGAAAAAAGAAAAAGATATCATCAAGAAGCAAGATGTGTGTAAAGCAGAGATTTTTTTTCCATGAGGCTGTGACAGGCAGAGTGATGAATTTATTTCACAAAGTACCTGTTTTTAATAAATTTAATCAGCAGTAAGATGTTGCCCACAAAACAAGCAACTCTTGTGAGAAGTTGGCTGTCTTCTTTTGCACATCAAGAAGGATGTCACTGTATGTCTCACCAGCAGAGCAAACGCACTAGCAATGCTATCTATGAGATCTGAGAGGGAACAAACAGTTATTTTTCTATTACTGACTCTCAGTTCTTCACATACAACTATAATCATCATAAATGGGACCAGATAACACTCTTCCCCTAATTAAACCTCTAAATACCACACCCAGTACCTACAAGTTTTACTTAGTGTGATGAACCAACATATCAAGGACTTCTGATAACATATGGCCGTGAAATGTCTAGATGTACTGAACACAAATACACTGGTTCTTTTGTATAAATACATTTCAACTGGAATAAACAAAAAGGTATGCTCAGACAATTTACATTTTGCCTTTAAACTTAATAGATGAAAAATTAAGCACCCCAAAAGTTTGGATGTTACCCAAAGTCAAGGGAATATTTTTGAACTCTTTCCACAATGTTTGGACAGTTCTTATGTGAACACTAACGAAAATTCAAAAGGTACTGCATAGCCAAGGGTACCCACTCTCACACAGAACGGAAAATCTTATTATATCTGCTGAATAATAGTAATAATAATAATAGTAATAAAGTGCCATGATACTGGATAAGTAAATTGTTGAAGAAAGAATTATCGTAATTCATACTCATGCAGGCTGGCTCTACCTCTGTCCTAAGAGTGTCTTTCTAGCTAGACACACTATATTTGACATGCTCAGAATGAGAAGAACAAAAATATCTTCAAATATTTGTTCATAAATATTAGCTCAGTTTCTATCCTTGATCTTATTTAACAGAACAGAGTAAAAACTGAGTAAACAGCAAGATTACATCCTCCTGTGTTCCTTTTACCACAATTTTGCTCATTGGTTGCAGCAGATATGATACATAAAGATGAAGAGAATTATTAGTGTAGAGTCTCAAAGCCTTTAATGCATAATACTAATGTTTATTTCTGATAATAGATGCTGAAAACTCTATACCTGAGGCTGTCATTCAAGATCAGATGTCAATAGAAACATATATACATGTATATGAAGACTGTAAAAATGAGGTTAAAAAGTATATTTTTGCTAATCCTATCTAGTAAACACACCTCACATAAGAACTGAAGATATTGCTTTCCAATTAGGTGAGTGAGCCAAATTTTAGTACTCAGTTGTGTGACAGAATTATGGTTTGAACTTTAACGGGACACCAATAAGAAAGCCAGCAGTTGCCAGCAGCCAGCTATCTTACGTTTGCATGTGAGGTACAACAGCAACTAGAACACACGTCTAGGGGAGCTCTGATAATCATGTTTGCAGCTGGAATTTTTCATGGGTACCTGTTCTGGTTTCGGCTGGGACAGAGTTAACTTTCTTTTTAGTTAAACCTGGGGTTAAACCACGACAGTACCATACAGGAATTTGACTTAAGGCAATGCTCATTAAAAAGAAACGAAAATGCTTGTAAACGCGATTTTGAATTCAAATTTTGGAAAACACTTAAATGCTTCTGATTATTTTTCCTTTCTACTTCCCCAGTTACATTCATGGCCTGGAATGTACATCTGCAATGAACAATGGTTTAATTTTCAAAATTATCTTTAAACAGAAGTGATGTCGTGTTCATTTTATGGTTCCTCAAAGTCCAAAGGTCCCTGATATTGAAGTTTCAAGAATTTAGATAAGATTTTAAATAAAATGTAAATTAAGTTGGTCAGTCATTGGCTATCCTGAAAAAGTGGGAGTGTTGCATACATAATAGATTATTTCTATTAAATGCTATATATCACTTCTTCATATCAAGTTCTATAGTGAGCTACTGCCTCTATGGATCTGTTTGCCATGTGGGTTGCAGACATCTGTTGAGTATCAGGGAATGTAATCAAACGATTTGCCAAGAACTCCATCAAAAACGTGCCTTTTACATTTTTCTTCGTTGAGAACACCATCCACAGTAGATTGACCTAACGGAGGGTAACACATTGAACTGGAAGCAAAATGTTTAAAGTGATGCAAGCCTCATTGTTAACCCCATGAATTCTTCAAAATGTTGTCCTTTAAAGTCAAGGTGTGCTGCAGACTGGATGCAAAGGTGACCAAGCAAAGCTCCTTGAACCACCCTGCTGCTGGCCGTGGGAGCTGGCTGAGGACGGGCTCTGTCCTCTCCTCACTGTTTCTGCAGGGTTTATTTTTGTCCTGAGATATCTAGAAAGGCAATATTCTCAGCTTGGATGACCATATATCCTGGGGGAAATGAGAACAGCTGGATGTATCTGCTTGCCTCCCTGATTGCAAATCAAGGGAAAAATCCATCTGCATCCACCCAATTTGCTCCTGCATACGATCTCATTCCAGCCAAGTATTTAATTCCACAAAAGCCTATGGAAATGGGGCCTATATACACAAGGGAGGGAAGAGCTCACTTTCGTGGTGTCTCATGGCACTTGGTGTTGCTTTTACTATCCCAATAATAAAAACCTCTCTAAATGTCCATTCATCAATCTCCTTTCTTTCTACAATAATAAATAAAAAAGTAAAAAATAGCTAAAAATCTAGGAGTCTTAAGGTTTTTATGCCTCACAAATTGCACAATCATGTTTGTCATATAGCATAGGGTCATGATCTGAATACTACGAAGTGACTTAATGGAAGAGTTCTGGCATACTTCATAAACTACGTTATGTCAGACAACAGAAATATGCTTATGTCAGCGGAAGCTTTACAATAAATTAGCCTAGTATAATGGTACCACCCACTAGGATGGTTACAGTTTAGAGTCTGCTCATCCTCCCTGACATACTCGTTCGTTCAGTGATTTATAGTATGGCATACAAAACTTCTGCCCAAGAGTGAGTACTCTTTGTGTGGTCATTTACAATCACAGCAAGAGGGGAAAAGAAAGCTTTGGGGATTTAGAAATTTTCACAGCAGTTGAAAACCCCACTGAAATAACACCATGATTTAAAACATTCACACTAGAGTCGAGATCCTACCCCTGCTCTGCCAACGGGGTAGGTCAAAAATAATTTCAATGCAGCTAATAAAATTACAGGTAGGTAAAACTACTACGGGAGAAACAAATCCCAGCCATTCCTTCTCAACAAGAAGATATTCCAAACTGAGGATATTCCTCTTGAACGAAAGTGTCTAAAACCACTAGCAACTTCCAGAAACCAGGGTCAGGGTTGTCATTAGTTTTCTCCTAAAGGAAAGGTCAAGTCAGGAGGCTCAGATCTATATCTAAATGTCCTCAGAGCTTAAGGAGAGTTCAGTTCCAACGATTTCAGGACAGTATCTGCCATAGATCACTGAATATTGACTGTGTAAGCTACATGAAATTATCCTCCACAGTTACTATAATGATAATACGAATAATAATGAGTATGTGTAACTGGTAGTTGCCCAGCTGGAAAACATAAAGTTTCCATATATATCTGCCAATTGGACTTTTAATGACAAAACCACAGACATTTGGACTATTTGAAAAAGGACAAATGGAATAAAAACATACTATCTCTGTGAGAAACTATATGATTTGTAAACTGCAGCATTGTAAAAAAAATGTCATATGTGTAGAAGAAAAAGAGTGGAAATGGTTCTTGAACACATATGGAAGAGAGTTTTCTTGATTTAGTACTTATTGCAATAAAACTTATTATTAAAAATGCAAAGGCAGAAATATCTCTGCTTTTGACTATTTCTTAATGTTCTTCCAAAGGAAATTTATTTTCTGGGGGAGGAGGGGGAGCAATTTAGTAATTTCTGACCCCAGCTGATACTAAAGCTCTCTGAAACAATAAGGCCCAGGGGTGTCGAAGGCAGCTGCCTGAATTCCTCAAAAAACATATTTACAAAGTCTATTTTGAGTTCCCTGCATTTTTGTAATGGAATCCAGCTGCTCTGACCTTTCGAAGTTACCTCGTACAGTGTGAACAGCAGCACAGATAAGTGTTACGTTAAATTGCAGTTAGATTCCAACTGCTCAGCGTTTCGGTTAATGGGCTGACATGAGAGAAAGCGAAATGAGAAAGAAAATTATATCTCTGGTCTGAGAAGTAAAATAAAGACTTCAGTCATCCAAAATAATGGTTCGATGAGACCCCCGCAGTGAAAAAACTTTATGCTAAATAAAAATTGAACATGTGAGAGTACATTCTTACAAAACACCAGGAAACCAAACTTGAAAGAGAAGATCCCTCCTCTCATCTCACTCCCGAAATAATAATTTTGCCTTCATTCTTTCTGGACCATTTTAGGAAGCAGGGCCCTGAACAGGAGTTCAGTTAAGAAAAGCTTTATATAATACTAAAAATTCAGATTTCAGTTTTGGTGAAACCTGTGCAGAACAAAATGGCACGTGCAGAAAGGACTAAGATGGGACCCGGCAAAGAGCGTGGCCCCTTCGTGCCTACTTGGAACAAACCGATAAAAGAGAGTGGACAGCGTGCTGTGAAGCAAATAAAGTTTAGGGCCATAGTCCATGGGAGAAAATCCTTTGTCTTCAGCGAATGTCAGATGAGACCTAAAATCAGAGCTTGTGAAGCAACTTTTTCTCCTCCAACAGAAATTTGACAAAAAGCATCCCCAGCAATCCAACCAAACACACTCTATGTTTGCCCAACTCTAAGTAAGAGGTGACATGTCCGTGCTTCCCGCCATCTACCAGGGCTCGCCTGGCCCTGGCTTTTTCCGGAGGGGCAGGTCCCTACCTTGCCCAAGCTGCCGTGTCCCACCAGGCACCGCATTCATCCCTGAGCTGCACTGAGGCAATGAAAGATGGCAGATGGACATGATGAGCTGAGCAGGAGGCTTCTGAGCAAAGGCACTCCTCACCCACAGGTCTCAGTGGCATCGCTGCAGCTTTTTACATAGCAAATCCTTTGTTTTCAGCCAAGACCTGAGCATGTGGAAGAGGGAAGAGCTGAGCGTTCTGGCTTTTGTCTTTTTTAAAGTCATCAGGGTCAACGTGACTCATGTCCTTTGAGGATGTGACTAGGGATTTTTTTTTCCATTGCTCAATATTTTTACGCTTTTTTTTCTTAAAGGTCCTAGAAAACTGATGAGAAAACACTTACAGCTGTAAAGTAAAGCCTGTGAAATGAGCTGTGCCTGAGGCAACATCAGAATGCAAATAAAATGAAAAAATCATTTATTATCTTTCCATTTGATGACTTTAATTCAATCTCATTGCCTTTCCAATATTTACCCAAGTATTTTTTAAAGCTTGGGGTTGGCAACATTGCGGAACCCGAATTTTGGACAGTCAGTAAAGCCTTAGAGCCTATTCCCAGGTGGAGAATGTTCTCCTTCTGCACCCCTTGGATCCTCTCCGAATGCCACTGCCGCCTTCTCCCCCATCGCTGCCCGCCTGCGGGTGTTTCCCCCACTGCAGCCCTCCCCGGGGTGCAGGTGAACCTGCACAGCGCGAGACAGAGTGGCTGAGCTGTGCATGGGCAGGAGGTGCAGCCCCACGGCCCTGGAGCCCCTTCCAACTGCTTTGCGATCGTGCTGCTTTTGAGCACGGGCTCTGTCTCAGTGTTTCGTACAAGGGC
Source organism: Gymnogyps californianus (assembly GCF_018139145.2). NCBI lineage: Eukaryota > Metazoa > Chordata > Aves > Accipitriformes > Cathartidae > Gymnogyps > Gymnogyps californianus. The sequence goes on from NC_059473.1 coordinate 22,239,286, forward strand.
GTGCACAGCCTTTTGGCTTGTTTTAGGAAATAAAGCGCCATTCTGCTAAAATGCAGAAGCAAGGCAGGCCGCTGGGCGAATGAATGCAGAAGCTGGACAGACCCGTGATCCTGCTAAGATCAAGGCACACTTGAAAATTCTGTGAGCCTTCAGAGGAAGGAAAATGATGCTATTGTGCATCCCTCTGGCCTTAGGGTGGCAGTCTTGCAGCTGCACTGAGAAAGACAATGTGCTTGTGTGTGCTTCTCCCTTCTGCCAACCCAGAGTCCCCTGACAGCATCCAACTTTGGGCATGTTCCTAGCTCCTTCTTACAAACAAACCCACCTCTAACACAACTGCAGGGCTTGCAGCAGGGCTAGAAACTCCCAGGCTGCCTGCTGCTATGATCTGAGTCAGCAGAAACATGCCTCATTTGGTGTCTTATTTTCTCTGCCCAGACTAAGCTCTTAGAGTGTGCCTGCCACTTGATGCCAAGACAGAAATGATGCCGCTGGACACTTCAGAGAGAAGTTCTGGTAAGTGATGACAGATAAGGAACATTTTCACATCTAGATGATCAGCTCAACAAAAGAGAACCTCAAAATAATTTCCCAGTGATGGCTGTCCTAGTGTGTGAAATGTGTGAAAGGAGCTTGGAGCTCTCAACTAAGCTAATACAGGTCTTTGCCACAACAAGAACCACCACACTGGGTATCAAAAAAAACGTGCCAAAGCACAGTCATTTAATTTATGTATTGTGAAATCCAGGACCCCATGACTTCAGATTTTTAGTTTCCCCACAAGTATCAGACCAGAGGCTGAAACACACATGGGGAAAACAAGAAGGGAAGAGAGAAGGGGGGTAATAGGGAAGAAAGGCTTATGAAAGACAGGTACAAAGAAATAATCTTTATATTCCAACCTAAAAGAACTTTAACATAACATGAAAAATGTGAGGGGATGAACCAGGGAATCAGGAATAGCTGTCCTGTAATATTATTGGCACAGAATAATTCCACTCCTGGGACTGATTTCCAAACATGCAGAACACTTAGTTCAAATGCATAAAAGCTGTTGGTGCACAAAACCTTTGGAAATCATGGCTTTTATGTTTAAGTTGTTTTTTGTCTTTCCCCCCCCCCCGTGGCTGAATGTATTTGAGAAGGCCAGCTGGATCCAATCCCTAGGACAGTAGTATTACACCCCCCACCCCCAATTTTTCCCCTTTTACATCAGTATGTTGGCAGAAAGGTTATTGGCATTGTTGCCCAGAGCCAAAGGTCAGCATGAAAAAAGAGCATGTGAATACTTCTATGAAGAAAATCCAAACTGCAAGTTAATATTCCTACTTTACAAAACTATCAAAACTATTTTTTTATTCAAAGTTAGATTGATGTGGAATCAGATTCCAGATTCTGGAACATGCATGATGTAGAAAGGTCAGGGGGAATGAATATTCAAGATTCAGAGGCAGATTCAGAGGCATAAACTTCCCACACATTCCATCCAAGACAGAATTTTTCCTTTCATATTCTGCTGGTGGGATATTATACATTGGTTGTCAGTGCTAGGCTCCAAAGTGCAAGGTTATTTCTTAAATTATGCAGTTCATGGTTCCAAAACCAAATGTCCCCATCGAGCCACTTACTTTTAAGTGGCTGTTTTTTTAAATTTGACTCTTGCATTATGACCTATGGTGGGATGCCCTTCAGCTTGGAATAGACCTGTCCACGACTTGGTGTCAGAGGAGTCTCAGTGGACGCCCTTAACCCTCTCTTTTGCTTGCTTTGAAAATCTGCCAAAGCCAGGTGATATTAAGTGCCAGTTCTGCTCTGGAAAAAAACTGTAGTGAGTGGCACAGTGTTTATCGTGTCAGTGTTTCCATTTGATATTTGAAGAGCTTACATGTTAATGTGTTTTTTCTAAGGGGCAGCTCAATGAGCACAGGCTAGGTTTAAAAAAAAATTGAAAGCTTCTTGTCTTCTTACGCCTAACATCAACTGACAGAGGCTACAGACCACACTGTTCACGCTTTACATCAGTGCATCCACACTGTCCCCACCTATACCAATGTAACCACCTTTGACAGAAGAGGAAAGAAAAATCATGCTCAAAATGTACATTGAGAGGAAGTCCAGCTGTGATGAGACCCCTCTTACCAGCAGCCTAAACTAGGTAAGTTGTATAGAGACCTCCAGCTTTTTATTTACAGTGGACCAGTTCACCTGGAAGCGGAGCCTGCTAGCACAGTGTAGCAAAGAGCATCAACACTAATTCATGTGCCCTAGGAAACTGCAGAGGGGCATTGGTGACTTTCTGGCAGTTGCATCTACATTTAGCTCCTTTCAGAGAAGGCCTGTTTTCTTAAAGCTGTTTGGTTGGCTCATTTTCAGTGCGTGGAAGGTGTCTTCCTCTGAGGACATCTGCCAGCCAATGTGGCTTCTCCAGGTTTCTGATTAGGGATGCTGAGACGGTGTGTTAGTGAAGAGCCCCACAGCTGCGTTCAGTCCTTGCTGCCAGCTGGGACCTGACAGGAGCGTGACGTGCCTGAATTTGCTATTTCCATTTGTAAGCTAGTCTAGTATCTGGGGTGAACTCAGCGGATAGGCTTTGCTACCTCTATTTGCTTGGAAATAGCATTCCAACAGCAGCCCGTTTTTTCAAGAAACCTGGAGCAAGTCTGAGAATTACAGAAGCTGGGCTGATTCTCTTGCAGCTGAAAGAAGTGGTTAAGAGGCTAGAGATGCCAAGACTCAGCGTAGGAAGAGGAATTCACATGTGACGGGAATTATTTCCTTTGGCAAATGCCTTTGGCAAAGGTGAAGGAGGTAGAGGAATGACCAGCCCCAGTAGGAAACCCCTGTACCTGATGTGGACTTTGCAGGTCAGCTGTTTCCCTGAGATGCTGCATTTGCTACTTGGAAAGAGGAGGAGGTGGGGGTGGAGGGAAAGGGAATGGCCCAACTTAGACAGCTGCAATGAGTACCGGCCAATTTCTATATGATCCACTGTCCACCCCCAGCAAAAGATGTGTGAAGGAGAAGGAACATCTGCGCTTCCCTCATTCTTATCTCGCCCTTCGGGACTCGTAGCCAGTTGGTCTAAAGCTGTCGTAACTTATCTTGGGTGTAAGATCAGCGCACACAAGCTGTAACTGGCACCCAAGTGAACCCACCTTGGTTTTGGCTCTCTGTGGAGCAGAAATTCAGACGACTTCCATTTTCATCCAAATAACACCTCTCTGCAACTAACTTGGGTTTGCTCAGATGGACTTAACTGTAAGGTTTTGTAAAAAAGTAGCCAGTGAGGCTTTGCCAAACCCACACACACTTTCCTCTCTGGATAATCCTACTGTTCAGCAATGGAGAGTCATGAACACCTCATTTCGCATCTCGTGGATAAACAGTGACATGCTGTGAATCACTAGAATCACCTGGTCTGCTTGAATATTCCATTTTTATCAAATGTAACATAGACTTGTGATACAGATCTTTTATTTTTTTCTCTGAAAATAAAGATCTTGTTTCCAGACAACAGACCTGGTTTTGCATCTTATGTGTTTGCTTTGTTCTTAAGGCCATGGTATGCCTTTTCAGCCACACTTTGGATCCTTTTCCACAGCTGCATCCTTTTTTTTTTTTTAATCTGTCATAAACATGGTGCATAATTTTTGCTTTTTCTGCACTATTTAAATAAAGTAGGCCATTAACACCAAACCACATCTTCTTTCACTAGTGATCTTCAGATGCAAAATACAGTGAAAGTAATTGTTTTTCCAACTATAAGAAAGCTTTTAAATGTATCTGGCATATGGGGGGGGGCGTTGCTATACAAACCTTATTTTTTTATTCATTTTACTTCACAAGTAACTTGTTTGTTTTCAAATCCCAGGGCTATTTTCTTCTCTGAAGAAGGTCATAAGAGGTTCAATAATGGCTAAAACATCAGCAATAATTAGGAAAGGAAAGTGTATTGTTCTCTGGAAACAGTGAGCCTTACAAAGAAACTGATTTTGAAAGCCTATGCTACTTTAATATTGAGGTTAGGATGCAGTTATGGAATAAATTTGCAACCAACATCACAATGCTCAGCATGACTAATAATTAGCCAAAAAATGTAACTAGTAGTTCATCAAGACTCTTCCTGTGTTTAGAACAAATGCAAGTGCCAGGTTTATTTTTACTTGCTTAAGCATGATGTAAGGTTTCTTCCACTGGAAAATCCCCTATTAGTAAATTTATCTGGATTATATAATATTGTCCATGGGGCTTTTTCTTCTCCTGATGACTTGTACCTACGGAATTCACTTTATAAACAAAATTCTCAGCGTGTGACTTCAGTGGTCGTTGTGCTCAGGAGTAACCCCTCTCCGATACACTTCTGCCCGCGCTGCCTGCAGGCAGCGTCCAGCCTGATCCTGCTGTCGGTGCACGCTGACGGCACTGCTCGGGGAGGTCTGTTGACTCATCCGACTGGATATACTTTTAAGTGCCTCTGTTTGAAATTTGTTGAGAAAGCCAGAAGGAAAACACGTGTAACTGCTTACTTCCCATGCACTGCTCTGCAGCAGCTGGCAATGGCCTACCACAGTCATACCTCGCTCCGTGTCCGACTTGAGTCTAAGTTTGCAAGACGACAGATGAAGATGTCAAACACAAAAGGGGTTGCAGTGACTCTTCTAAAACCAGGGAAGTGGCGCTACATCCCCAAGTGAACTTTGGCTCACCAGGGTGGATGGCTAGTCGTGTTAGCTGCAAAGGGGCTGGTTTTCCAAAGAAGCAAGATCTAGAAGGTGGGCTGAAGAGTCCAGGGACTTGGGCTGCAGGAATAATCCAGTCCAAGGAAAAGGCTTGAGGTGGTATAATAAAAGTCTTTTAAATATGATGAACAGTAACACTATACTGTATTTTTTACACAGGCTGGGAAAAGGACCTCTTTAAGATCATCTGTAAAGGGCATTTCCCCCCAGACTTCAGAGGTTGAAGTTTAGAGAAGTCAGGGTTTATTTTAATTGTATTTTCTGTTGAATATATCTCAGGAAGACAGTTCTTCATATCAGATCATTAATTGTATTGTGCTAGAGTTGGGGGATCGTGATGCTAAGTATTAGAGACCTACAAGACAGGAACATGGTTATCTTTGTTTCAGAGAGTTTAATCCTTAAAAAATTATGCTCTTCACAAAAAAAAAAAAAAAGATTCATTTACTGTTTTTGTTTTCTATAAATGAAAGGAAAAAAGTGTGTGGCTTGGTCCACACAAATTCAATCTGTTTTCATGGGTAGGTGGAAAAGGGTCCCTTTCAGGTTCAACAGTCTGATGATGAGTCACTGTAGTTCCTGCTCGGTTAACCATGTACCTTGATCTTGTGTTCAAAGGCTGGGACAGAAAATCTTTCTAGTACCAAATGGAGGAGTCTGGCAAGTACTGCAGTAGCTTATTGCAATTATTAAGAATACACATTTTCAAATGCAACTCTTCTAGCTGCAAAATGTTATTGTTTTAGAAGCTGCAGCTATTTATCAATTGGATGAGGATGACTGATAACTGCATGGAGTCTGCTCTGCAAGACAGATCTCCATCTTCTCACTGCACTTGTCTGCAGAACATCCCACTGCAAAAGCCTGAAAAAATGTCCTCAAAATAGAAGGCTGACTTTGGACTCGGCTCTAGGTAAGACTAGCAGAGCCAAGATTGTGGTTTTGCCACATGTCCTGGAAAAAGGGCAGCAAAATTGGGCCATCTTAGGGCTAGCGGCCAATTTGTTTCTCAAGATTTCCTTCCTTCTCAAGAAGGTTAATAATCTGCATCTCACCCGTGCCCCAAACCTAGCCAGCCGCATGATGTTTTGGGAGGCAAACCAGAAGCCTTTGCCTTCCCTTACCAAAGGAGTTTCTCCTTTTGGCTACCCTACAAGCTGCAGGTGCCCTCAAAGCCAAATGCAGCACAGATAAATAGCAAGGAGGATGATCTGGCTTTTGTGTAAGGATTAGCGCTTTTCTGGAGAGATAAGAGACAAGCAGGCACAGTTTCCTTTCCCTCCACTGCTGCCTTGGCCCACTCAAAGTCCTGGGAACACAAACCAGAGGACTGCTGGGTCAGCTCCCGCCGTCCGTGCAGCTCGCACAGAGCAGGGGAAGGTCAAAGGGGGACAGCGTCCCACCCAGCCCCATGGCTTCTCACACCTATCACCAGCAGGTGTGGACCCAGGTGCATCTTTAAAGGAGGCATGGCAAGCACCAGGGATCACGCTGTCTCCAGCAGCCGCCTGCCTTCGCGACACTTGGGCTTGCGTTGCAGCGATGTAAAGCTCACGCTATTCCGGCTCAGCCACAGCAGCGGCTCACCCCAGCTCTGACGGGCCCGGAGGCATATCATGACCCTTCACTTGCACTCTGGCCTAATTGCGATATTTCACTCCATCACAGCATTTGCTGATTGTCATTTATTAATGTGGTGGTAAATATTGCTTCACACCCGCCTTGCTCCAGACCGCTTCCCTGGAGAGCGGTGTGTGCCCCAGCAGTGCAATAAAAAAAAAAAACCCAACTTTTTCCCCCTTTTCTGTGGGAAAAGAAAGTGTTGTCTCTGCCAAAGGACATATTTTATGTCTGTGTACTAGGAGGGAACTCACAGGCCTGGTGATTTTTTTTATTGAGCACTGGTGGGAAGCCCCAAGTCCTGTGTGAAATAAATACTCAAGGAAAAGCACGCTCTATGTACCTATGCAACCTGCCCCTCTCAGTGATGGGTCCTCCGGGTAAGACCGAGGCCATTTAGCTGGCAGCATTTGAGACTGCAGGAGAGCTAGGAGGATGTAATGGGTTCCTTGAATCATTCAAGTCCCACCTCTTTTGTTTAGAAAAATAAACTAGGCTGTGCAAATATTTTGCTGATCACAAAATCTACTGGCAAAATCCTTGTATTTTTCATTTTGTACAAAAGGGAAAACAAACGCTGGCAAGGATTGCAGTGTGGATATTTATGTTAAATCCAATAAAGGCAAAAAACCACGAGCACTAGTCAGCATCTGAACTGATATGAAATCAAAAGGCATTTTTGTTAAAGTTGGTTGACATAATCTAGAGTAATTCTTAATAAATCCTTTCAACCAGAAAGGGGTAACAAGTTCAGTTTAAACTGTGGGGGATTGTTTCACAAGATGAAGAAAGAAAAATTGAAGGGCAAGATAGAAGGCTATAGGAGAGTATAACAAACAGGAATGAATAAGAGGTTTTTAACACAGAAAGGGAAAGAGCAGTGACAGGGTAAGGTACCTTGTGAAAAGGTAACACCCACGGGACAGATGTTTCTTAAACATGCAGGTGGTATCATGGTGGTAAGATTTGTCACAAACATAGCATGCATTTTCCTGGGGAGCTGTGAAAGGTTTGCAATACCCAGGAGCAAAAAAGTCTTCTTAAGTGACCAAAACATGGATTTTGCTTGTGTATATGTTCTCCTTTCTGCCTGAACTACAATATAAGAGATTTGCCTCAGATGCTTAAGCAGGCATTCCACTGTAATTGCTGCTTTGGGGTTACAACACTATAGGCCAAAGCCTTTTAATTCCTCTTCCAGCCACGAAGCAGCTACCGCCACCTTACAAGATCCAGCTAGGTTACCATCTGATTAACATTTAACCAGCTTTTGTTTCAAATCAATAGAAATATTTGCTTTGCAATGTAAACTCTCAGTTTTCATTAGAAAGCTCAGCACTCAACACCCTGCTCCCATCTTTTTTTCATTGGGAGTGAGAAACAGTGTTTCATGGGAGCTGAGGTTCAAACTAATGATAGAAACTGGAGTGTTACAGCTTCAGTCCATTGAATTTAAATATTTGAATTTTTTTGTTCCTATGAAAATTCTCAGTTTTTCCAGAAATTGTATTTTCTTGATGGGTTCCAATTATATCTGTGTACTGACTGACAGCTGGGCAGAGCCACACCACAGAAGGGATGGCATTTGAACCGCCTTGTGGCTAACTTTGGCAGCAGAAAAAGTTCTTTGTGTCCTAATTCATAAGTCATCTTTTTTTTTTTCTGGAAAGCTTCTTTTAAAAGACAAACTGACTTGGTATGATGATAAATGATCATGAACTTAAATCACAGAAAGGAAAGTACCTTTTAGAACTATTTTTATTTTTTTTTTTTAAGACTCAAAGAAAAGCAGATGACCTTTGCAAAATTTCCAGTGGGATAAGGTTCATATTCCTCAGTCAGAAACAGCTTGTCCTTTTCTTTCAAAAACAGGTAGGCAGCTGAAGAAACTGGTAAGAGACCTTGTCCACAATGTACAGACTGATCCATTATGATATGAAGAACAAAGACTGAACAATATTTTAAATTGCTACATTATAGCAGAAATTTATTGTGATACATGGTTCTTCCCCAAACTTGCTTTCTGGGTTCCTCGTGCCCCTTTTTGTTTTTTTAAACAGACCAAATGTTTCAATAGAACCTTTTTTTAAACTGTGACTAACCCATTACTAATGAACCAGCCTGCTGCACAGAAGATAGGTTATTTTTGATTATTAAAAATGCATTCTCTTACTGGAGAAAAGTAAAAGAAGGAGAGAGGCAGGGGAATTTCTGAACACTGCAGCCACAAGTACATGCTCTTGTTATAAGCACATATGCATAGCTGTCCAGGTGGAGCTGCCCTGGATCAAAGCTCTCCTAAAGGTTTCATGCAGCAGGAGCAATATGCTCTGCCTTATGAATTTGCTAGGAGACGAACTTGCCTGCCATCTTACCAGTCTTCAACTCCAAGCCTCTTGAAATCAGTTGAATATGAATCTTCAGCAAAATACAGCTATAAATTGTGGGGAATCCCTTTTGGGACACTGTATTTGTTGATTCAGGGCTAAGTGACTCAATTTGCTATTTATTTAAACATTCCATTCACCAGTACATAGCCACATAAAATGTGGAATCACATTCTTGTGAAAGTCCTAGAGGCCAGTAGGCCACTGCCCCATGCCAAATTTCACTTGAGTCCAAGCCAGGTTTGTTCAGCTTGCATATACAATGAATGAGAAAATGCAGTCCACAATTACATCAGATGCTCAGCAACTTGAAGATATTTAATTTATACCTCAGATTAAGGCCAGAGTATTTCCCTTCTATTGTACAATCACCTGGCAGGGAATGGAGGCTAAGGAAGCACAATTTAGTTAAAGCATTTAATTAAGACCAAGGCAACACCGATACCAGCCAAACCTCTCTTGTAACCAGCTCCTCAAATTCTGAACTACAGAATTTAGTTGCTGCTGTTAGAGAAGGGCAGCCCAAGGCACCCTCCCTTCCCAGGGAGACATCTCCAGCGCAGACAGTGGCTCTTCCCTGATAGTACATGATTATCTTAGTTGTATCCCTGCCCAGAGGTAGAAACTGCTTTACTGTAATGAATGCATAAATATTGTTTATGAAGTGTCATCCTTACTCTGTAGGTTACATTGGTGCAGGACTCCAGAAAGTGTCATAGAAACATGAAATTAATTGTGTGCTTGCCGGTTTCACTAAAACAGTTGTTGCAATAGAAAAAGTTTAGAGAGCATGAAAATGAGTGAAATATTTAAACTCTTCTCACAGGACTTTCCTGTTCATTATTTAGTCTGTTCAAGGTAGGGAAGGATCATACATATGCTTCTGTAACACTTTTTAAACAAAAAAATCAGTTAATCTCCCCCTCTATAGAAACTATTAATTAGTCTGCTTTGCTTTGTTACATGGATCATTTTAAAGAGAGGATTAAAACATGCAGTCACAAAGCAAGCTACTGCAATTGAAGTTAGGGAACGCTTTGGGGGAAAGCTTTAACGTACAAGAGGTAATTGACTGTGCTTCCTAGCTGGAGGGTATGAGCCCTTCTGAGCTTCTAGGAAGGTAAAAAAGGTATCACAGTCTAAGACACGCTCCTAGTAGTAAGTTTCCTCCATCTATAAGAATTTAACTGGAAACACATACTTTCAAACCAGGACAGTACTTCCCTTGCCAGTGTCTGCAAGGTGGGAAGTCAGGTAGGGGATGGGGAGTCAGGGAAGTGTTATGTCAATCCTCTACTGTTGTAGGGCTTGTTTGTTAGCCTGTACCCTTAGAACGATTTACAGACAATTCACAACAATTTAAAGCCTGGCCCCAGGACCTTACAATTCACATTTGACACTCATCTCAAGGATCTTAACATAAAAAGTATATTTCTACCACCTTATATTCTACACAAATGATATTTTATAACAGGAGGTACAAAATGCAGAGGAGGTGCCTCTATCTTTCCAAAGCCAAACTCTGCATTTACAGTTTAGGATCATTAAAAGTTGGTTGAAAAGAAAAAGTATAACAGAGATTCAAGCAGAATATGAGCTAGCACTGCTGGCAAACAAAGACACCCTGATTAACAACAGTTGACAAATGCACAGCATGGGAGCAGGTGGTGGGAGCATAAGAATACAAGAAAAAAGATAGCAACATCTCAAAACACAGAACTTTGGTAAGAGGTACAGAGACTTGCATTAGGGAAACACCATAAGCCTGCAAGCAAGTGAATTGCCTGATACAGTGAGGAGGATAGCTACAGAGAGAGATGACTGACTGGTAGCAGAGGAGGTGGGATAGGCAATTGAGAGAAAGAAAACAAGGTTCATTAGAAATGCCTGGCAAGATAAGAATATCACCCAGCAAGATCTAGTAGCTATAGATGCTGAATTGTCCCCTGGGGTGGGGAAAGAAGCCCAAGCTACCCTGGAAACAGGAAAATTAATAAGTGAACAGAATTACCAGGATTGCTAGACCCATCAGGGCTATCCCAACAGCAGATAGATACCTGGATCTGTATTGTCCCTTACCTGACTTTGATTTCCCTGTTTCTGTCCAAGTTTTAGCTGCTTCTTGTAGGGAACATTTTTTATTTACTTCAGCAATACAGGCTAGTCCAGAGTGTATAAACTAGCATTTCCTTTTCTAGCATACAGGTTTAGAAACAAGCTGCCCCACTCAGCTTTCAGAGCTAGCTTACTATTATAGGTGGAAGCTTCTGGTCCTTTTGACACTACCTTCTAAGAAACCTGCTCCTGTTACCTCTATTAAGCCTACAACCAAATAACTTTCTCAGGTCATTCTCTATCCTTTTATAACCTGAAAAACCCCAGGACTTCCTTCCTGATGCTGCCAGAGCCAGCCAACAGCTGAACAAGGTTACCCTAACCAGTGCCAATCACTGCTTCTTATAAAGGTCAGATGAACCCCCCCATACCACCTTTTTTAATGAACCCTCTGATTTAGCAAGTGAGTTGTGGTGAGTGCTATAGAGAGTACAGACAGCTTTTACTTTGCCCTAGGCATATCAATAGATGAGTGGCTTTTTTTTTTCTCAGATGTTACTTGTTTTGGTGACTGTTCAATGTGTTTTTTGTCTCAATGTTTCTGCTCAGTGATTTGAGCCTAAGAAGTTTAGTGTAACTCTCCTCTTACACCGTGTGTGGCAGAACTCCACTGGCGCTGTGTGTGCCAGAACACACACTCCTCTGTGTGTTCTGGCAAGTTAGCTGGTTGCGATGCACTACGTGTGCTGCGTGGGCACTCCTGCCCCATGACTGGGGAGGGTAAGGCCAGCAGTCAGAGGAGCTGAAGAAATGGAGATGCTCTTAAGGGTATTTAGCAGGTGGTATACTTCCACCAGCAGCTTTGCCAAAATCTAAAGTGTAGGGAGTTGAACAGTTCCTGTGGAGGCACCTTGTAGCACTGTGTAAATTTACTGGAGGAATGTGCTTCTTCCCTGCAGTCTCCAACTGCTGTATTTCCCTTTGAAAGACAGCAGGAGCCTGTTTCTACTCTGCTCTAAATACCATCAGCTTGCATCGCTTGGTACCCATATTTTGCCTATATCAGGCTCAAGTTACAGAGATGCAGGTAAAAGATATTTTAAATTTCTGGTTTACCCACATAAACTGGTTCTGCTTACTTCATCTTTCTCCTCTGACTTTCACTGTGAACTACAAAGCCACCAGCTCATTCTTAGTGTCCTTCTTAGAGCTGGGTGGTCAGGTCAACATTTTCTTTGCAACAACAACAAAAACAATCCTACTTTCTTCCTTCAGCAAACACTTTTTAGGATCCCAGATTGGTCTGTTAATTCACAGAGTAGCCGGTACACTTCATTCTCCTCATCTCATCCTCAGGTCATACATAGGAGAGGGTTCATGGACACCAAGAGATATTATACAGCTAGGAACAAGGAGAGACCGAGCCTTTCTTGAAATATCTGCCATTGGCAAGGGTTGGTCATCATGGCATATAGAAGAAAGTACAGCTTGTTACAGAAATCACTGTACATAGATTTACAAAAGTGCTCCTTCATATTTGGGTTTATATAGAGATATTTAAATAGGTGTATTTGAAATGCTTTCACTTCTGTGGTTTGCTGTCAATATTGAGGATGTTGCAGTATTTCTTATGAGTTAAAAGTGCCTTTTTTTCTTTATATGGAAACTTTATTTAAAAAAAAGCTCTCACTACTGTAAAGATCAAGTGTCTATCTCTGGGAGATTGTTACATTCCTTTTTCAGGAGCCAGGGCTTAACAATGCTGTAGGAAAAAAAAAAGAATCTATATGGCAAATCTTGTAGTACAAGTTTTTGTGGTTAACCGAGAAACATGCCATGAGTCAAGCCTTTGGAAACAGTTTGGTAATTAAAGACAAATGCTATGACATAATCATTTACACGCAGCAGAAAGATTTTTAGATTAAATCTGGCCTGACCCATTGCTCAGCAAGTGTTATCTGGGATTCTTGAAAGTCATTCATTTATTTACATACTAATTTGGCCCACATGTTTTATTAAAAACAAAAGCCTACATTTCTCAGAGGAGTGAGCTCTATTCCAACTCTGGTTAATGAGTTTGGTCAAGCAAGGAATGGACCTGTTCCAATGGGTACTATATGGAGATACTCATAAAACAACAGAGAAAGTTTTGGCTTTCAAATACCTTTTTCCCCCAAATTTATGCTCTTTAAGTGCATTTATTTCAGGTAAATGAATGAGTCCTGCTTAGCTGCATTATCAATCATGCACTTGTACTCTCCCCATTGTAAATAAGCTGGTCCATAAAGCTAAGTTAGTGGAGAAACCAGCTAATTTGGCTAAGGCAGCTGGGCACTCCTTGAAGGGGCAAAAAGTGTGTATATATAAACACCCGGCACACACCTATGTGTATGTCAAGATATTGCTGGATGCAGATATTGCTCCATGTAACCATTGAGCTTAAATCTACTTTTTCTTTCTTGTTCAGCCAGAATTACGTTGCTACCAGTTCAGCTAGCTGAAATGCTTCTGCTGGGGATGAGCTGCAAAGGAGAAAGGAGCTTTATATGGATAGAGTTTTGGAAAGAAATAATGCAGCGACTGCTGACAGGGAAGCACTGACAAGAGGAGGAGATCGAGGTGTAATATGCCTCTGACCTGGCATAGCCAGAAGCAGAGAAGTATGGCTGAAAGATTGATGACTACAAAAAATTGAATAGAAATAGAGAAAGGATTTTTTGGTTATGAAATTCTGTGTTGCCTTCCTCTTTCCTTCCCTGCTCTGTTCTTCCATTTTGCCAGTGAGATGAGCAGTGTGGGCTAATGGAAAAGAAGGGATTAGAAAATGACAAAACAAATGGGATGAGGGAGGACTAAATTTGATGTTTCTGCAGGAAAATAGGGACTTCTTCCAAATGGAAACATGTTCCCCAAAAGGCTATTTTTCTAGCCAAAAAGTGATCATGCTCCTTTCATGCAGGGCAGTGAACTTCTGAAGCAGAGTGTTGTAAGCAGCTGTCAGGAAGGAAAGGTTAGGCTTTATTTTAAGTTGGTCCTCACACATAAAAGCAGCTTCTAATGACCTATGCAGCTTCCTGTCCTCAGTTGGTGCCTACTCCCACAGAGACGTAAGACAGACCAGTATACTGATACTGGGCAGGCGCCTATGTGCAGGCAGCTAGTGTCATCTCTCGGCAGGCCTTGGGGAGTACTAGCTGTTAATGCTTGTGTGGGAAGAGAAACACTTTAGGAGGCAGAAGTTGAGCTGAAACAATAAATATGCATTGCCTCAGGTACAGGTGAGAGTACAGCTGGACTTCTCTACGGGACTGGAGCCAGCTGCTAATTCCTGCTCAGAGTGAGTGGAAACCAGTACTTGATCCCTCTGTTCTGCTTTGGAAAGTCTCAGCCAGCCGTAATGCAGTTGACAGGGTTGAAGTCACATGTGAGGACACAGAAATAATTTCCCCCCAAACCCCCACATATTTGGATCTTGTTGCCTTTACAGCACTGCAGTTCTCATCCCTTAGCCCTGAGGCAGGCGTGCTGACCTGCCAGTAGCTGTAATTGTGAACGCTTTGTTGGGCAGTTGTCGCTGCTCCACTCCTCCATGGTACACTTCAAGTTAAAGATGGGCACCCACTCTGTACGGCTCTGCTCAAGCACCTGGGTGTGAGTGGGCAGGTGCTTTTGCAGGACCACACTGACACTGGCACAGCTCCTTGAGCACGAGCTTGCACACCTCCAGAGTCGGGGCACCTCATCGTAGTGCGTGCACGCTTTGCAAGTAAAGAACCAGGGATTCTGGCCCTAAACATTCATAAAGAAGTATGAAAATGATTGCAATATAAACTAATATCTTCCAACATGTGTGTTTCACTTTTTCGTGTATTTGCAGATCAAATAGAGGTGCAGGAGAGCAGCTTTCTTCATTTGCTGGTGCGAAATTTTTTTAATTTATTTGCTTAGGAGATGTGAAATCTGATTCAAAGATGCATTTGCCATTAGTAAGTGCTTGGCACTGGTATTTAAAACAGCTCTTTTCTATCTGTGGCAGCTTTTACCTTTGCTTAAGCCTCACAAACCCAAGATTTACAAGCTAATGAACACTAACTGACAATATGTAGACGATACCCTGTGCACCGGCTGTTTGGTGTAGATAACTAAGGCTTGTGAGTTTACTCTCAAACTGACTGCCTAAGCCTGGATATCTGCTGAGATACTTTATCCTTTTATGAGGGTGAATCCAGAGTGCACTGAGTAATGCATAATAAAATTAGTTTGAGGGGGGAAAAAAGAGAGCAAAAAGATAAGCACAGTAAAATAAGCTCAAATGACTTCACTGTTCAGTAATGACTCCTACCAAATAACTGCATTGTAGTTTTATCTTTCCAACCGAGATTGTGTTAATGCTCTAAAATTAAATCTCTTGTGAAAGTTATCTGGAATTTCTCAAACAAGTTTTAAAGGGGTTTATTTTTTCATCAGAGGTCATGCCTCAAGAATTTGTAGGAATTCCGCCTGGAAAGTAATAATCAGTGGAAACTGGCAGTCAAAGCTAATTTATATTACTCTTCCAGATAAAAATTCCTTCCGTCTTAGACCTGCATTTCAAAAAAGATGATTATCACTCTTGAGAGAATACATCAGTGAAAAAAGAGAAGGAATGACTTAAGAGACGTCTCTCCTGCATCTGTAGATTTGGGTTTTATGGTGGGTTTTTTTATAATCCTTCCTTGTGAAATGTGTGAAGGACAGAGACAAAAGGGCAGGAAAGGGAGAAGGAGAGGTATGTATGAGACTCCACAGCAAACTTAAGAAATCAGCTGCCAGGTAATTTCCCAGGAATTTTAGAATAAGTGACTTCAAAGCAGGATGACACTTCACCAAATAGAGGTACTACAGCCTATTCTTTTTGCTCTGCTTGTGGTATTATACCACGTCTGTCACTACTGTATATCTGGCTTTCTGTCAATATTCAGTTTAATAGGTTAACTGCTGCAAGAGGAAAAATAAAGCCATCTCTCTAACTCAACTTAAAAATGTTTCCATCTCTGCATGCTGGTGGGCCAGTTGTCACTCACTGGCTCTCAAACTCCTTCCCACACCACTAGGCAGAAGCTGAAATGGCAAAGCTCCTAATGCATTTACAGAGTGGATCCTGGACCTGTCTGTCCCTGCGTGGGAAAGGGATTCAAAGGAGTGTGCGCTCGCAAGGTCAGAAGAGCAGGAGGTGGTACGAAATCAAGATGAGGGCATCTTTGGCAACGACACTGTAGGTCACTGTCATGTGCCTTCACATGTGCCTTTTTCATGTGCTGGCCCTGCTGGCAGACACTGCTTGCCTTCAAAGTCCCATGGACTAAACTCTGTCAAAAGTGGTATTAGTCAGATCTGGTGTTTGATGTTAATCATCTTCTGCAGTGCTGGTCTTCTGCAGGGCAGCCTCTGCTTGGTTTGTCATCAGCCTTGTAACTGAAGCACTGATCAACTGCCAGGAGCCCCGGTTCACATGATCTGCTTGTAGAAAACCATGTTAAACAACCCCACGCAAAGCAGAGCGAGGTTGTTTGTTAATTGGATCTCAGTCTGAGATGCTGCCAAATGCTACACAGCCCATATGCACATTACAAAACAATATGGTTTTGCTGTTCTCCCGCATAGTCATGCTAGATTAGATATTTGCCTGTTCAAGCACAAAGCAGAACATTTGTGAATATAGGAAGCCTTCTATTTATTACAAATTCAATCTCTTTTTATTGTAATGTTTCAACAAGTTTTTAAACTTAAATCTGTCAATGTCACACACACGTGTATGTGTGTATTTATTTTTTCCACAGAATTCCAAATCATAATTTTGGTGTAAGGCCATCAATAACCCCATGCGCTTCAGAGAGTAGGTAATCCTTTAGGAGTGGAAACAGAAGACAGATTTGCTTCCAATGGTGAGCTCATTCCTAGGTCACCATTAAAAGCAGAGAGAGAAACATGCTCCAAAATAAACAACAGTTTGAACTCGAAAGCATTTTTCTTTTAGGGTGCCCAGCTTTGCATGAAGGAATTCCTGCAAATTCTCCTTAACTGTTCCGAGGGCTATTTCAGTTTCCCAGGTCATTAGCGTGCATTTCCAGAGAGCACCGTGACAACATACTGACTCTGTGATAAAGAGGAGGATTTAAAAGAAATACGTAACCAGATCCCTCACAGGCTCACAGTTGAAGATACTTGGAGGGGGGAGCAAGGGGGTGGACACAAACCCAGTTATGAACAATGCAAATAAAGACCTTGACTTAGTGAGCAAGACAAACCTGAGTGAGTGCCAGGCAGTTTAACTTTTCCTAACCTAGAGTTTTGCAGCTACTATTGGCTAGCAGATAACTCTGTAGATTCGCATTTGTAGACTCTTGGGATCCTTCTCCAATTAAGCAAATAAAATAGTTTCAGGTAGGCTGCATAAAAGTGATTAATGAAAACTCCAAATTGGTTACCCTTAAATAAAGCAAGAAAAAGCACTTGCTTGTGAAGGTCACACATGTGAGGAGTACCATGTTGTGTAGTACCAGGTGAGGACTTCTGGTGGGACTTCTTACCAGACTGAGGGATTTCTGTGGCAGAGGAAATCCCAGACATAAAGAATAGGCTATTTTCCAATGACCTAACTTTCATTCGAAGGGATATCTGCCCTTTGGAAATCCAGGTCAGTGACTGGTAAGATACAGGTTGCCTCTGATGTTAAGGCAGATAGCTGACAACTGGAAACAGCAGGAGAAAACCCCTCTGTCACAGAGTGAAGTATTTGGTTTATGGAGAAGCAGAACAAATGGTTGGATGAGGTCAGATATCCCCAGTGGAGGACTCCAATGCAGAAAATAGACGGACTTATCTGCAATGACCAGCCAAACCCATCCTTGACAAGGGGAGTTAGGTAGGAAACAGGATTCACCCCTGGACAAGCACATAGACAGTGACTGTAGTGGAGTGATGGTCCTTTCTCTCAAGGGACAGAGGATGGGAACCTCTGTCAAAATGACAGACCTATTAACTGAGTGAAAGGATTTTCACTTGTATATTTAGGTGTTTGAAAGTTAGGACACTCTGCTGCTGCTGGCAAATAGGCAGTCTTTAGTTTTTCTTTAGAGTTGGATGCCAAATTTTGGGAGAGCTATTTTCAGAAAAAAGCAGAGGTTCAATATGACAGTGTTCCACTAATTTGTCACGGCTTTATGAAATTGGTCTTGCTGATTTTTTACCCAAGTTGATATATTTCTTTTCTGCATTTTTGAATGAAAATGTTTTAGTTTTTGGTAAGCAAAGTTGCTTTTCATTTAAAATATCACCTACTTTTATTAAAATGAAAAAATGTGAATTTGAAACAATGGAAAAAGAAAAGGCCAACAAATGAGAAAAGTTACTCATACGTTTGTTTCAGAGACCTTAATCTCATGTTACCCCCGACTCATGCTCAGATTTGTCCTGCTTAGGCAAAAGTATGTTTATGGAGTTGAAAGCTGTGTCCACTGGGGGCCTCCTTCCTCCCTCCCAAATGGAGGCACAGGAAACTTGTCTTAAATGTATTTCCTCCCATCCATCCATCTGCCTTAGAGACAAGGGGTGGCCTCCATCCAACTCATTCAGTGATCTGCTCTCAAAGGTCTTTTACAATATGCTGTCAAATAAACAGATTATTTAACTCCTGCTAATCAAATCAAATAACCCATAACTATCTTAAAAAAACCCAAACTTCCTCACACAGTGATTTCTTCATTCCCAGCTCTCTAACTATACCTACCATCAGCATCTAGGCCTTTGTAACAATCATCTCTTATTCTCTTTATAAGAATAATTGCAGCGATGAAGATTATTTAACAAAATAATACAGCCACGGGGAAGAAGCAAACCCTAAAGATTCATAGGCATTAAATTCAATAGGTAAGCCAAAGCTGCTGGGAACAAAACTTGTTTGAGCAGAAGGTCTCTGCTCAATACCTTACCACTATTGGAGCTCAGGCTCAGTCACAACCTTAGAGGTATTCGAGGGGATCTGCTGAGACCATCCGGACACTCTTCCTGCAAAGGCTGGCTTTGTAAGTAATTTCTTGGCTTGTGACTCTCCTGGTAGAGACACCCTGAACTGCTGGAAAGAGAATGGCTTGTCTTTGCACTCGCTGCTGGGAAGGAGAGATGTGCCACTGGTGTCGTCGCAGTCTGCTCTTTCCTGAATGACTTGCCACCTTGTCCTTTGCCTTTTATTCCTCAGGGGGTACTTTGCCACCATGGTTCTCCCCATTACTGTTGGTCTCGATTTTTTTTTTTTTTTTTAATCCCTCAGTTTAAACTGCAGTAAGTCTCCTTTGAATCATTCTCATCATGGGAGCAAAAACCTGTCATAACGGGACTGAGGAAAGTCACTTTGAATTTCCCAGTATACAGTAATTCCCTGGGTTTAGTACCAGTTGCCATTCTAAGAGGTTAAACGAAGAGTCCAGCCATGAATAGTGATCTTTGGAGGTTCTTTGTAGACCCTGTGACTGTGGGCTGGGGACCTGGGCTTCAACCTGAGCTCTCATTGCCCATGCTGCCTGTGTATGTCTGATCTGTACCCCGGTGGGAGCAGACAGAGGCAAAGCGGTTCCTCAGGCAAATACAAATGCACTTTTGAGACTTGTTTGAAACAGATTCTCACTGCCACAAGTTTTGAATGATCATGTAGGGGATTTACGTAGTTTGGTACGGCTAACAAATAGTACAGACAGGATCTGGGTGAACATTCAAAAGCCCATTTTAAGTCTGTTCCTGTGGTTTCAGAGAAGACAGGATGCTTTTTTCTTTTTACATCCTCTTTTCTTCATTCTCTGCCCTGACTACTGCAAAAATACACTGAACTCTTAACTCTCTTCTTGCGCTGGCCTCCCACTCTCCAGAGCAACTTTGACATTTGTACCTGCCTTTCAGCAGAAAGCTGGAGAGGCAGCCAAACAACCTGTATTCTGCATTTATTTACTACCAAAGTGCTCTCAGCATGGTCTCCACTCAGGATGAGAGGAGAGATGTTCACCCTGGAACCTCTGACCAAGGTTTTTTATGGGTGATATAATGCAGTCGCAGATCTTGATTTATGGAAGAGAACTGGGCTGTGATGAGCAAATCACAGCTCCCACCACATATTCCAACTTCTGCTTTCAGGCAGGAGCTTTTAGGCATTGATTTGTACTTTTCTGAAAGTGGAAACATTCCTTGTTGGGGAATGGGAGAGGAAGAGAGGACTTCTTTCTCTTACATTAAAATTTTTTGAAAGAGGGCAGTAGGATGAAAAGAAGTCACTACAGTTCAATTCTGGTTTTTTCTGTCCTTAATCAGTTCCCACCAGCCTGTTCTTTTCATTCCTCATTTCTGCCTGCTCCTGCCCTGCTCCTGAACTGTTACTGCCTGCAGCAGAAGGTGAATGGGGCTTTTCCTTTGTAATTACATCGTAATAAAGAGTGGCGGTTATACTGTCCCATATTGTCCAACATCACTCTGAATCAACTGGTGAAAATTTTTGTAAAAAAACCTGAACACATCTGGGAAGTTATGGCATAGAAATAATAATAAGGTGATGATTATGTTCCAGTTTCATTCTGAATATTGGTGATGCTTAAGGGGAGGCAGATCCTGTTTTAACAATTTCTGAAACCTCAGATTGTTTTCACCATTGGTTTCTGTCTAGGTTCAGGACTAAAAATGCTGTTACAGCATTTAAAAATTAATTTCAAGGCATTTTAGGCAAATGAAGCTACCAAAAAATTACGATATACTATTTCTAGCTCAGTTATACATATAGGCTTAGCTGATTATACAAGTTGTCCAGTTCTCAGAGACCCTTTCCAGAAGGCACTTCTGGAAGACCTGACATAAAAGGAGTTTTAAAGGGATGACTGACATATAGTGACTGGATGGCTTGTGCAATGGACACTTCAGGTTAGGAGTAAGAGATTAAAAACGGGAACATTTTTTTAAGATTAAAAAATCTTGTACGCTTACCTAGAAAAAAATTCCTGAGGATTACTCATCACTAATTCTGAGATAATTCTGAGATACTCATCACTAATTCAATATCTTCATGAATTAATATTTTCTATATAAATGTAAAAATGTACTTAAAATTCAACAGTTTTTTTCCAAAAGACAGAATTTGTGATGTGCTATTAAAAACAAACAAACAAAAAACCCCAAAACAAAACAGCAGAACTCAGGAGCTTGCTATTTCCCAACTCACTATAACACTCTATATTTCAAAGCTTCAGCTTAGCTATTGTGCCACAGGGAAGTCAATACCTGGATTTAAAAAAAAAAAACAAACCAGGAAAAAAATGGATAGTAAACATAGGTTCTTGAATGAAATCTTGTTTCAGACAAGAAGTGATGGTGTCCTTTTTTAGATTTCTATGTAGGAAGAAGTAAAATGATTGCTGCAGCACTTAAAAATAAGCCATATGATATTTATTTTGGAAAAGAATCATCATTTGATTTGAGCAATTTATCAAATAAGTATGGCAGTAAGCACTACCTAAGGTTAGTACGTGGAGCTGTAACAAGGCTCCTGGTTTAAATTTCTAATTCTTCCAGTGACTCATGGACAAGTCACTTAGTGTTTTTATTCTCTCAGGAAATTTTGTAAAACTTCCCTTGATAATAGCAGCACTGATAGCCAAGTTACTGGTATTTCCCAAGAGGAGATGCAGCATCTGTACCATATCCTCCTTGTCTGCAAATTATCGTTAATATCATCTACATCGTGCAAATGTTGTGAAATTCAACAGATTAATGGTGGTATAAAAAAAAAAAGGAGCAAAACAATTTTGAGCAAAGGTCAGATGAAAGCTACCACACGTGAGGTGGAAGGTGTTATTCATGTTTTATCATTACTACTTGATGATCAGTATTAAAGTTATATGTATAGTCCCCTCTCACAACTGAGGACTCTTTATAGAGTTCAAACTGATAAAGTCTTATTAAATACAGCTTAGGTATCCTTTTTAAGCAAATAGAAAGGTCTGCAATGAATAGCTAAACTAAGACATACAGCTTGCCTTGCAGACTAGACAAATGCTCAGGAAATGACTAAAGTCGGACGTTCATGCTCACAGAAACTGGCAACAGGGAGAGAAGCCAGTGGGCAAACCTTCTGGGTTTTGGATGACTGGCTGTGGTTGCTTCAAGTTGTTTTCCATTGCACTCACCACTTACTTTCAAAATACCCTGTGGCAAGCAATAAACAAATAAAAAATTAGGTTCAGAGCCTTTACAATAAATTCCAACCCTTAATCCAGTCCTACGACGGTAGGAATTCATTCACATAGTTGGGGGCTGAATATCTTCAAATGTCACCCCATGTCTCTGTAATGTCTTCAGAAAGAACAGGAAATTCCAGTTTCTGTATAAAGAATGCATTTTTTTGTTTTTCATTAATCCATCCTTTGTCAACATTGTACCTGTTCACAGTAAACTAATTCCTTTCAGTCACTATCCTTAAAAAGCACAGCTGAGAAGACAGGGCAAACCAAAGTAAATGAACGCTATTTTTAAAACTTTTTTTCACTGTAAGAGAATTCATAGTGCTGTGTTACCCTGATCAGTTTCAGCCTTTACATTTTGAGAGTACTCCATAAGGTGGATCTTTTACAATATGTATCACCTAAATGGATTTTTCTTTACCAGCAGCATTTTAGAATTAAACTTCTGCCAAGGCTGTCAGATTTGCATAAAAGTGATGTTGCTTTTTTCATTAGACTTTGCGACAGCTACCACATTTGTTTGCAGCCTTAAATACATGCTTGCAGCAAATATGTCTTGTGCCAAAGGGAGGTATGTCTTCCAAGGAAGGTGGCAAGCATCTGGCTTTCTGGTCATACAAAAAATTAATGCTACATTTTCATGGGAATATATAGTGTCTGATGGGAACTAGATTTTGAATACATTAAAGTTAAATTTCAAAAGTTTTTAGATGCTTTTCTAAAGATGTACACATGTCTGAGTAGGTTTTTCAAAAGTGCCTAGCCATATATGAATTATTTCTCTAAAAGAAAGCTTCATTAGGATCCCACTATTTCTGTCTCTTTCAGTGATTAAACATAAAATTTAATCCATAAAATCTGGATCAACTGGCTCTTCACATAAAAGATCTCAAAATATTTTGTAATAAGCAAAATACCCTGTGTCTCTGCCCCAACCAAAATTTCCTACCTTCTATGGACAGCAGGGTGAAATTTTGAGCTGAAAACTACTTTCACCTTTATTTTATTTATTTTAAATTGACTGTGTTAAAATCCCCCCCCTTTTTTTTAAAGGACAGTAACACTTAAAAATTTCAATCTCACAGAAATCTAATGTGATTTCAGCCCCTAGGGCCTAAGGGAATTAGAAAAGTGAGATGTGGTGCTTTTAAACTTTTTTTTACTTCAAATCATTGAATTAAACATATGGATGCCTGTCTTAAGACATTATGGATTTTTTAGAGATTTAATCAGGGAAGAAGGTTTATGGCAATAACCTAACTGGATATACCACATGTTGTATTGTCTCTTCTTTGTCATTGTCTCACTCCTCCTTAGAGCTGAAGAAACACTTTGCAGTGCTTTGTCAAAATCCCGGCTACACAAAGGCAGCTATTTACTATTCACTGAGGGACTTCAGATTTGTTTTGTATGAAGCTACTAATGAGCTAATGTGTTGTTACTGCTTTGGAAAGCTGATATATGCGCCCTGACATGGCCTTCAGCTGATCAGCGATGGGGACTGAAGTCTGCTTTATTGCCTTGACTGGAGGTTTTTTCAGAGAGGAAGCACACACATAATGGAGACGCTAATCTACTGTACTTCTGATCTCTCCTGAATGACCTTATTGCTATAGACAAAAAGCTGTGCCTATTAATCCTTGCCTGTGCCCAAATAATACTTGGCTTCAGCTAAAATTGCTTTGAAGGGTGTTCATTAGCATTTTGCAGATAACTGAATTCGTGATCCTGCCATTTATCCAATGAGAAAGTGGATTAGGATCATTAGACAGAATGCACCTGCAATACTAGATGGAAATGATTGTTATCCACAATGCGAATTTAATTTTAGTCATCATAATCAGATTAGAAAATTTTAATTTCACATTCTCAAAAAATTAGAATCTCTAAAAAAAGAGAGCTCATGCAAATATCTCTGACTCCTTATTTTTCTTTTATTTCACCTTACTAAAAACTGGGAACACTTGGCTGACAACACAGGCTCTTGGCAAGATAACAAACATGCACAAGGAACAGAAAAACTCAAGAGGGAAAATAAAAAGACAGCTCTACTGTATTTTTTCTTCTTTCAACAAATAGTTTTGTTTCTTACTCCCTTATTCAAATATTTTACAGTCAAAATCTTTGAGGTGCAGGGATTTTGTTAATTTGATTTTTGTTCAATCGAAGAATAAAGATACATATGAAGAGCAATGAGAACATTGAGGAAAGCAATAGTCGTCGACATCCCTGTTAGGATGCTGCTATTGTTATTGTGCTCCCTGTAATATAGGACCACAAGCTGGGGAGGGACCTCCTGGGCTCCTTGGGCCACTCAATAACTGCATTATACAAGCTCCTTTCGTACCTAACCATGCTCCAACTGAAAGTAGGTCAGTGTTTCACCCGTTTCTCCTGACTACAAGACTGTTCCAGACCCTGTACTTAAGCTTCTTCTGAAAGCTTCATTTATTCATGAATTGTTCAAGCTCATTTGTTCATGAGCCAAGAGTATCCTTTAGTTTAAGTAATTCTTTCCTTTCCCCTTAATCCCCATGACTAGCCCACATCGATCAGTCATCTTTCTCATTTTTCTGTGCTGGACAACCAAGGGTTTACCCTCCCTTCACAGCGAAACATGCTTTAATTTAGTTAATCTTTCCAGAGCACAGATGATCAGAGCTGTGTAGTGCAGTTTTAATGCTATCTCAACAACACCCTTCACAATGGCGTCGTTCCTTCTCTTATTGAAATCTAGTGAAGCAAGTAAGGTTGAAAGCTTCCCAAAAAGTTTATCAATAAGGATATCAACCAGTTCCTTACATTCTAGGGAATTTTAGAAATGTGAATCGCTACTTTATTGAAAATTATTTGTGTAAGATGAAACAGACATGGTCCTAATCAGACCTGTATTTAACTGATTAACTACTTCCATCCTAAGCAGTTTAATACTTATTTTCAGCTTTACCCATCATCTAGCTGGGGCCAGGAGTCGGAAGGCAAGTTTTGCTTACTGCTTCTGCAATGCTCCAATAGCAGCATTGTTTGGAACAAGTTCAGGGATTTATCTGAGTTAAGGTAGTTGCACAATAATAGTCAAAAATCCATTCTGCATCCAGCTCTCTTCTTAGGTCAGCAGCTGAACTTATGAAAAAAGAATTAAAAGGCAAACAGATTCCAAGCAACCATTAATATCTTTCTTAAATTTGTTTAAATAAAAAATAAGATTCATAAAAATAATCCAAGTTCAACCAAGAACATTTTGTTCACACAAAAAGCAAGGTGCGTTGCTTCATTCTTTGGCTAAGTTTTTAAGACATTATTTTCCTCTAAGAGCTGAGGTAAATTTTTAACTGAACCTTGATAATGAGTTAGTCATGAAAAGTGGCTAGCAACTTAAAACGGACTGTAAAAATAATCTGCACTTCAAAAAGTGAAAGAAAAACAAAGGCATTTCTGAAAGGAAATCCTGCATTTAAAAATTTTCATAGTGAAATACTTGGATGTTTTCTAAATCAGTCCTGCCCTCTTTGGGATCAAAAGCACGTGGAAAAAATCCAATTGCTCACCTATAATGAGGGCAGGGCAAAGCAACCAAACTTCAAGGTAATGAAATTCTGCACCTGACTTCAGGCACTTACTTCCCTCCTGTACCAAGATCTCTGCAGTTGGAGAAGTTTGCAAATGTGGTTACAAAGCACCTGAGGCAGCTTCTTCTGCAGGCAGCCTGCACAGCTGGGGTTTACCCAGAGAGCATGGGAAAAACATTCACATTTTGATCAGTGAACTGACTGCTCTGAGTCAGGATATGGCTGTTCTTCAAAGACCGTAATTGTTAATGAGCAAACTCTATTCTGTGCCGAGAGTGCTAGCACAGTTTCTCTCAAGATTTGTTTAATTCTGGGTCTTTAAATGAACTATAAAAATATTTGGAGGCGTCTGATCAGAAATTAGCTAGAACATCATCTGGAAGATAACTTGTTCCGTGATTTCTTTTGGAAAAAAAATACATATTGTCCCTAAGTTAAATATATACCCTCAAGTGCCGTAATAAATGCTTTGTTAACACTCTTCTAATGCATGTAGGATAAAAAAACCTAACCTGTTAAAAAAAATACTAAGTTTTCCACATTTGGCTCTCTGGCGCTCATGAACACAGGTTTCATGAAAACTGCTTGGTCAGTATGTAACTCAGGTTTGATTGGCATCTGAATGAACAAATGGATTACGAACACACTTTTACACGTGTGGAAATAGAAAATACACCCAGGCATGACTTGTAATTGCAGTTATTACTATGCAAAAGAGGTTTTAAACACCTTTATTGGTCTCAGTTTATCTTTATTCTCATGGAGCCATCCATCTCAGAGGAGGCTTGAAAATAGATCGAATTATATTTCTTGATAATTTGTAACTTTTTTTTTTTTTCTTTTTAAAGCCTCTTGCCCTTTGTTCCCCTCTTTCCTAATTTACTGCTTCAAAGCCTCAGGAGCCATGGATTTCTACTCTGCTGTTTAGACTTTCATTGTTTTCCTAGAGAGAGACATTTCAACACAAGAAACTTTTCATAAGTTTCAAAACTTCACATCTCCAACCAAGATATTGAAATACTTGCTAAAGATTCCTTTGTGACTTCCATTTGTCCTCGAGGAAAGCACAAAGCAGAGACTTTCCATCATAAACTTTAACACAAAAAAGACTGTCGCAGACTGAAATGGGAGAGAAACGGAAGTCAAAGTCAAACATGGCTAAGCCCATGTCTGAACTTGCCCCTTGATGAAGTAAGGAGGTAAAAGGACACATACCAAATTAAAGTAAGCCTTCTCTGGCCATTTTTAAAATGCAGTAAAATCCCCTCACCCCTGGAATGAGGGGAAACTAATGAGATGCACATTCAGTATGATGAAGATCATCGCCATCACCATATGGTCTATGGTGATGTTTCTGTGGTTGTCAATGCTTTCTCTTAAATATATATGTTGCACCATAACTTCATGATAGAAGGGAGTGTGACTAGTTAACCTAGAAGAAAAAGATCCTGTTCCACAGACCTTACTGCTTTGAAGGTTTATTATAAGTGGATGAGTGTGTTTTGGTTTTAAAATATTGTTCCCCAGTAAAACTATTCAATAGGTCAAAATTAAAATTGGTTTTGGTCAAGCAATGAAGAAAACATCCAACTCTGAGAGTTACCCCACTAGTGCTAACTGCTGGTAAAAGATTTCACCCCTGTAGATCTGTTGGTAACATGGCTGTTGCAATTAATTAGAATTAATTCTCATTTGTTTCTTTGCTAGAGAAGTCCTACACTTAAACCATGCCTTTGGCTTATACTTGTAAGACTGATGACAAAGAGAGCAAACAATTGCTTCATGCTGACCCAAAGCTATAAAAAAGTGAGATTCCAGCAGTAAGCAAATGATGCAGCTAGAGAGAGCACACATAAATTTATAGCGCATTTATAGTGACTATTTTGTGAATGAACTGGAGGACTTTCTTTTCTAAGGCTGTCATTGCAACACTCCCTCTAAATATCATATCAATTTTAATGGTTTCTCTCATTACACATTTTACTGTGCAAAATAAGTTTCATTTTTTCTCTGTCTTAGTACACAAATAAAACCCCCAAACTAATGAGTCCATTGCTACGTATGACCTCATTGCCCCATTTACTGATACGCACCAAAGACAGCACTTTCACACAACCGGGCTAGCAGCTAGCGTTCAGGGGCTGGCAGCACTTTGAAAGCTTCACTCTTTATCTGACAATAGGTCACTAAGTATATGATATTCTTTTTTTCCCCCTCACTCTTGCAAACTGAGAAATCTAGCTGTCATCTGGAAGTGGAAGGGTGCAGTATTCATAGATGTTGCACAGCTCAACCTCTAACTGAATGCAGAATCAATCTTAATTGTTGTTCTTCGTTGATTCACCCCAGAGGTCTTAAAGACTGTGTAGCTCCCTTTTGGAAAATTGGGGCATTTATACTTTCTCCTTTTCTAAAACTCTCAAAAAAATTGTAATACATCTATGGTAACGTTTTCTAACTCTCTTATTAGAAATATTTTTTGGTCAACTTATCCTTAAGACACTATTTGGTAACTTGCACTCCTTATGTGTAAATCTGTTTCAAAAACAGAGCCCTTAGCAATCCCTGCCCCGTTCCAGTTCATAATAATGTTGACGGTGCCACTAAGTGTCAGAAGCAGCTGACCATAGTTTAACAGCTGTGACCTTATTATGCACTCATTTCCTGAAGCAATGAGCTAGAAACTACTTTTTTTCTGCATCATACCAAATAGTTACAGAATAGCTACATCCAGGCTTTTCAAGAAGAATTCAAATGAAGTAAAAGGTTCCAAGTATTAATCTAAGAAGTATTCAGAACTAATCAAAGAGATGAAGGAGCTGATGGACATGCCAGCATCTTCTGAAGTATTAGAGGATATCTAACCATCCATCAAAGGGCTGAGTTTATCAGTGACTTCTGCTGAGGATCCACTTCTGGCACTTGTTTTCTGTTTCTTCTCTTGCTTTTTGCTCCCTATTGTCAAGAATGACTACTCAAGCTTGGCTGCCATGGTTCCCCTTCACTGGCCTTTGTGGTAAGTCATCCTGGATTTCTTATTTTTCCACACTGTCAAAACCCCCCAACTCTTTATTTGTTCTCAGCCTTCATACTGTAACTGAGGGCTTCACTGTCTATTATGCAGAATCTCAGCCTCTGAGACCAGATTATTTCCTTTTTTCCTATGCAGTGCACCCAATCTTTATTGCAACATAATTTAAAGTCTGTTCCTTTCCTTTCATCTTTAGATCACAAACTTTGCCCTTCTCTTATCAAACTGACATTTGGCCTTTTGGTACCCAAATTCACTCCTGTCTCAGTAACTTGAATTACTACTGTTTACTGGGAATAACCACAGTAGAAATAATTAACTGACATCCCACTCAAGAGTTTGGGTCATCAAACTGTGAGGTGACAAAAAGACAAGTCTTCTCTGATGGAGCTTGAGTCTAAGAGTTTGGCAAATGACATAAGGTAGTAAAAACTACAGAGAATAGGTGGAAGCAAAGAAGCGATTAGATGGTGATGCGACATTAGAAGCAGTAATCCCAGAATCAACATTTCTGACACGCAAAGAGAAATCTTGATCTTATAGTTAAATCCTTTCCAGAGATTGATGAATTACAAAACTTTTATGGGAAATTCTACTGAAAGTACTAAAGTGCCCCAGAGAAAGCTGGGCATATCAGCATAGTAGCTGCAATCACCACCAGGGCTGAAATGGAAAATTATGACCCTAAACCACATAAAATAAGGAAGCCTAGACACAGACCAAGATTGTTCTGTTTGGTCCTGAATAAATACAACAATCACAAAAAAAAAAGGGGGAGTTGTTTCAAAGTATCTTGCTGCCATGTGAGTATTCCAACAGGTAAATTACTTTAAAGCCACAAGGTCACGCTTTAGAGAGCATAAAGGCAATAAAAGATAGAGAGAAAACTCTGCCAGTCTGTCCCACTGGTGTCTTAAGCTGTCAACAGGTACGCTACAAATACACACAAATCATATGGATACCACATTTTATATATTGCCTTTTGCTGTCTAAGGGAAAAGTGAAATCACAATGAGGCTCCCCATCATGAATGAAGGGTATTGAAGTAGCCTGCACGTGCCCTGGCAGTGCCACATGACATCATAGGATAGCTCAAGATGGATTTCATGTTGACGTAAACCACTGTTTAATTTCAGGAGTATAGGTATCAAACAGCTCTAAGACTTGCTTCATGGACGTTAAAAGAAATGTTTACTTTTTCAAGCAATTACTTAACTTTCCCAATTATCCAGAAAAATGACCTCATTGTAGCACATAACTGTGCATTGGAGACTCTGTATGTAAGCTATAAAAAAATATAGCTTTTAAAAATAGATATGCAATAGGATTGAGATACTTGAGCTCTAGACACGTGCAGTATGTATGCAGTCAGGGTAAAGGGATCTTTTCTACTGTCGTTAACCACCCAAGTCCCACTGAACATTTACAAAAATAAGAATATCTTCCGAAGTGTTTATAATGGTTATCTACCTTATTTGCACGTAACCAGCCAGATGGGATGACAAAGATCATGCTTTCACACTGTCCGAAAAACAAGTCTTTACTTCCAACCTCCTCCTCCAACCGTTAGACAGCTCTTACTATCTACGTTGTGCTCGCACTTCGCTCTGCGTTACCTTACCATCATATAGGTAAGGTTGTGGGATGGGACCTTATTGGATCAAAAAGATCTGAGCTATTGCATCTCAGCCTCTAAACTGAACATAAAGAAATAACATGGGGCTTTCATTAATTCCATTTACCTTTAAAACTTTTTGTAGGCGGCATTTAGTCATTCCTCGCTGCAGGTTTAGTAGGAAGATGGCAGCTGTAATACTCTCTAGCAAAAAGATATTTTGGTGTCTCATACATGGTTTGAAAGGTTTGACAGAGCTTCTGCATTTACCATCAACATAAGCACAATTTGAAAATCTTTTTCTTGGAAAAGAGGGCTGTGATAGAAACTATTATAAAACTAAGTAAATGCCTGCCTAAAATAAAAGGAACATATCTGTTGCTATAAGGTCAGGAAGTTGGCAGACATTTCCTAAAAATTATTTTGTCCTTACCTGCAACCCTCCATCCTCCATTCAGCTGTGTCCTTCCTTGTAAGTCCTGCAGATTTAAACTGTGCAAATTAGGAAAGAGCAGGCAAAGGCTGGAAGACAACCAGTGATGCCAGCTACAAAGTGCTTCTCACACTCTTCAGCAGCCTGAAAGAGCTACATAGGCACATGCATGTGCAATACATATGTTTAAAAAAAATGGGTTATGCTTCAGCTTACTAAATATCTATAGGATTCAGATCAGTCCTGTAGGTATTCATTCTTCCATGAGACATTGCATATATTTTCCCAAATAAAATAATACAGTGGAGACTGAAGGGATAAACTCACGGGTGGCACTGAAAAGTATGATGCAAACACAAGCTTTCCCTACTGTCACCTTCTAATGCCTCTCTGTAAAATATTAAAAGGAAAAATTATCATCAAAAGAAGTTTGCATCCAAGGTTTTGAGAGAGCTGTTTAATATGCACAGTTGTCCCAATAAATCATTAAATGTGTTTGCAATGAATTCGTAAATCACTGTGTGAGGCATTGAAATAACTGGCACTACTGTTTTGGCTCAGTTACCAGTTTTACATCAGGGACTTATTTTCCAGTTTTTTCCTCTAAGTTGCTGTAATCATGTGCTGCAGTTGAATCTAAACTGAATGGCATGCACAATAAATATGCTCCCTCACTGAGATCATGCAAGCACTTTAAAATGTAAAAGAAAACAGTGGAAGGCATTGAAGTGGTTCACACTGTGACCTTTCATAAACCAAGAAGAGAAAAACAGCAGAAAAGCAAAATTTGTCAGATTTATCTGCTCCTTTTGGCTTAATAACAGAGACTATGTTTGCTTGTCTTGTGAGGACATCTATGGTGCAGGAAAAAGCCTACCTGAGCAGAAAAGAAATCCCAGCTCAGAGCCTTCTTTCATCCACTCACAGATGCAACCCAACTGTGTATTTTTTTTCAGAATCTTACATCTGAAGTGATGACCCTTATGCAAAAGGAGCCACTGGAGTGAGCAGACACTGACTTGCAAAGTAAGCAACATGTTTGGAGCCGAAAGACTCATTTTGTACCTCGACAGCAATCCTGTCTGTCAGAGCTTTGTTACTGCTTGATCTTATGCCATGTAAAGCCCACAAATCTTCAGAAAGCAAAATAGCTACAAATGCCAAAAGGGAATTAGCATCTCTCAGTCTCTTCCAAATGTAAACAGCTACAAATCAAAAGCTGATCTTACAAAGTGCCCTTATCAGTGTTTAAAAACAATCAGGATCCTATAACACAAGGTTATTGGCTTTTAGTTGATTTTGGTTCTTGTATTAACAAGAAATGCACTGAGCAGGAGGGAGAAAAGAGAGCTGGACTAGCCCAGAGTACCGAAGACCTGGTTTCTGATCCCAGATCTGCCTCCTGGCTTCCTGCACCACAGAGGCTCCACAATGAGCACTGTGGAGTACCAATTACTGTGGCTCTGTTTATTCATCTGGTCAAGTTAGACTGTTTTACAGGGCAGGCGATCTTTTTGGTAAGCTTTAAAGTAAAGCTAATGCAAAGTGACAAGACTTCGATTGCTATACAGGTGATATATTAGCAAAAGGCCAGTTCTTCACATTTCTCGCCTTCCACAATTGTGCTTCAGCTGAAGGAAACAAAAAAAGTCAGTAGTAAGTGTAAATCACTTTAGCTTTTCATAATGCTATCTAATTTTTTGAGAGCGCTGTTTTCCAAAACATCCTATACGACAACTCCGTGCTCACGATTTTTAAAATGCAAAATGATGTACATTAAGTGACTGAAAATGTATAAATCAAAGTATATATATATTTAATATACACACACATACACAAACACAATTGGAGAATGTGACTGATACTTTTCAATGCATATTAAGAAACATTACAGTTGTCTGCTTTGCAATGGAAATATACTCTTTTTTTTTTAATGTTGTTTTACTTTTGAAAAACAGGAGCTAAAAATATTAAGTTCTTCTGACTGTAACTGGATTTCTCACTTTCAGACTCCAGACTATCCCTGATCTTATTTTCCAAAGGAAAATTAAACCACTAAAAGTAAATAGCTGGAAATCTATTTCTCTCAGTTGGTCATATAGATATATAACTGTTTCTCAAATCCTCAGTTCTGTTACTTTTTTTTTTCTTCCATATTAAAGCTACCTCTGGTAAAATGAATTCAGATTCATAGAAAAAATTCGGTTAGCAGGGACCTCAGGAGGTCACCTGCTCCAACCTCGTCAGAGCAGTGCCAGCTTCAAAGTGAGATCAGGTCCAGTTGAGGTTCGAAAACCTCCAAGGAGGGACTTTTCACAGTGCTTAGCCACTCTTATGACGAAGAATACATTCCTCACATCCAAACACAATTTCCCTCGTTACAACTTGTGATCGTCACCTCTTGTCCCTTTGCCATGGCGTCCTTCAGAGAGTCTGATCCCATCTCCTCCAAAAGCTCCCTTTGGATAGTGAAAGATGGCAACTGGATCCCCTCAACCACCCATAGCCTTCTCCAGACTAAGCAAACCCTGTTCCCTCAGCAACTCCTAGCACCTCTCATGCTCTAGCTTGCTAACCATCATGGTGGCTCTCCTCTGGACTTGCTCCAGTTTATCACTGTCTTTACTGGGGGCTCAACACTATGCAGTGTTTTTCAGATACAGCTACTGGAATTCACCTACAAAGTCAACTGGAATAGCTCAGCTCCTCAGTGAAAGCTAAAGAACTAACTTTTCCTGCAGCAGATTATGGAGCTTGCATATGCTTCCATCCAGTAAAGAGCTACAGGTACTGTAAACTTCTGGCAAATGACAGGTACAATCTTCAGCCACATCTGGGTGAGGGTGTTTATCTCCTGTCTGGATCTAAAATCCTTTTAGAAGGGTCTGTGTTTTGGAGATGCTTTATGCTGAAGTCCACTTATTTTGCAGTAGAGAAAGGAAGAAAACAAGGAAAAGTAGGGTTGCTCAGTTTCTTAGTTGCTCAGTGTCATTACTATAATTCCCCAATAAAGGCACAAAGTTTTCCAGTTGACTGGGAAAGAACAATTGGGTTTTTCACTACAATGGACTGCAGGCTTTGCTCCTACATTCAGGAAGAGGCAAGTGCAGAAATAGTATGGACATATATAAAGCCTTCAGCAGGAATGCTAATCCAACCTAAGCTAATTCACTATTCGGAAATGATTCTCAGTCACCCAGGGGATGTAGACATCACTTTTATTTATGACCTTAAGGCTAATTTTCAGGTGCCTGTCTCCCATATCTTGTGTTAGAATCATTCCCATTATGGCCCAAAGAAATTTACCTGCTGCCCATGGAGAACTCCAGAAACAGTGAGCACATCCACATGCCAAAGTCCCAGCTGCCTTGACAGCCTGGGGAGTTGTCACAGGGCTGAAGGCAAAACTGCCTGGACAAGGCAGCTAAATACAAACCAGCTAGGAATATATCATAGCCCTCGTTGTTCATGCCAGGAACCACCACAGATCCATTGGGACGCAACAACAACAACAATAATAAACAAAAAATTTCACCTTCAAGGAGGGACCCAAAACTGAAAAGCAAGGGTACGTTATTTCTTATGCCCTGGTTCCATAATTTGTAAGAGGAATACCATGGGGGCCAAATGAGTGGCGTTGCAACTCTTGCCCTAAGGACTGAAGTAGCTAAACAGATCATTTGCACTGAAGTCATTTAGAAAATGACTATAAATAACCCACATGTTGATCTTTGGCTTCCTGCAGCCTGCGCCAGTATGAGAAATGACTCCAGGAATAATTCCAGAAAAAAGCCCTGTCCACTTGCTGACTTCCATTCTGCCTTTTGCTTTCATATCCACTTTCAGGTAAAATTGCTCCTGTTGGAATACCCTAGCATATTGCAATGCTATGAAAAATCACACTACAGCTCTATTTCTCCTGCCTTGGGAAAGGAAAACAATCTTGATATTCTCTTCTTAGAGTGCCTTTGCATCCACTTTGTCAGTGGGTTTGGATGGAGTCTGGAAGAATATTTCTACTCTGCAGAACAACATTGTAGGGACCCTTATCATTTCACGTGTTTTGTGAGTCCCGTAACACTCATTCCAGCCCCATTTGCTGTAAATTTCTTCCATATATCTGCACTGTAACTTTCCTCAAGCCAGCACTACATTTCCTAGCACCCTCTGCCCCAGTAAACAACACT
This sequence comes from Gymnogyps californianus, assembly GCF_018139145.2. Lineage (NCBI taxonomy): Eukaryota > Metazoa > Chordata > Aves > Accipitriformes > Cathartidae > Gymnogyps > Gymnogyps californianus. The sequence goes on from NC_059473.1 coordinate 22,274,174, forward strand.
TTGTTTGAGTATCTCCATTGGTAAATCTACTGATTGAATGAAATGAACTGCCTAGTCAATAGGAAAAAGTCCAATGGCAACATAGGAAGTCAGGAAACACTGGATAGATCCAGCAGAAATTACTGGGGGGAAAATCAAATGCCTGTACGGAAAGTGTTGTAATTTAGTTTTATTCCAGGTCTAAAAGTGGAAAAACTTAAAGCTTCATACTACTTTACAGCGGCGCCGTTCAGGGTCTGCCAATGTTTCCATTATGAACTGCAATTTTCAGGGGTTTATAACTCAGCCATAAAAATTTGCTTTGGGATGAAACTAGAAATAAAAGCTCTCCACCCAAAAACTAACTCCCCCCGCTTCTTTTTTTTGAAGGAGAGAGTTAAATTGAACTTGCTTACTTTTAAGCCAGCTCAGTTAAAAAAAGACAATTTTTTGTCACTTTTTGTATTATTACAAAATATAGATTAACTTAGAAGGATCTGGGGTTATAGCGGATGACAAACCAAATACACGTCAATATCACTACGCTGCAAGAGGGCAAAGGTCTTTTTGGTTTGTGTTAAAAATGTGAACATCATTCCTAAGAGACAGGCAGTAGTTATTCTGTGCAACTTTGCAATGGCAAGGTCTCATCCAGAGTACTCTACCCAACTTGAGCATCACGCTTTAAAAAGGAGTAAACCACAGAAGAACAATAAAAATTATACAGACCTACAAAATATGACATAAGGAAAGACTGAAGAACTTAGATTTCATCTAGGAACAGAATATCAAGGGATAAGTGGCAACAGTTTCCTAGTATGAAAAAAAAAAATTGTAAGGAGGATGGCGATCAGATGCTTTCCAGTTTCACTTCATAAAGAGTAAGAAAAAAAAAAGTTTATCTGCAAGAATGAAGTTTTAAGTTACATGCCTGTAAATTCAGATGGCAGTGAAGTCATGCAGTGGAATCACCCTCATCCTGACCTGGTCATATTACTTAGCAAATATTTCTCTTGAGGCTGGATAATAATTTTGAAGTTGGTGGTGAAACATAGCACTCAAATACAGTTTACTCAAATATAGCACTCAGATATATACCCTGAAGTTGTATGACCAGCTTAAAAAAACCCCACATTATCTTTTTTACTAAAGATCATTTGGAGGGCTTTTTCCCTTTGCTTTGTATTCCTAGAGTTTTTAGAGTATATTTTCAGTTTTTCTGCAGTTCAGACTAAAAACTTGGCATGCTAATAAGCAAAAATTCTCACATAATCATGACTCTATATGAGCTACAGCTTTATGAAATAATCACAAAATCATGAAATTTGCAACAAAACAACAAGAGTTTTTAGCTCTGCATTTATTCTATTATGCAGTTGGTTTACTTTCCACATTTTATTTGGGACAGAGACACTAGACTGAGCAGTTTCTCTTTTTTACCGTGTGACTTTTGTTTCATTCTGCTAAACTAACATAATTTCAACTGTCTTTTAACTAGCAATCTTCTAGCCTTTACCTAAAGAGTTATTCCCTATATAACCAAAGCACCAGAGTTATCTACACCAGTTTAAACAGAATTTGGGAATCAATTTTTTCAGTCTTTTGGGAAAGAACTAGGAGTTTCTTTTAAGATTATTAGCAAGAAATATTTGCTGGCTTCTAGTCCTTTCTGTGGTAGCTTATCACAAAGGCTGGGAGTTTATGGTAATTTCAGTACAGTGTAAAAACATTGATTTATAATTTATAAGATTATGAAGCTTTGAAAAGCTTCTGACTATTTTTTACATTTGGCTGAGGGATTAGCTGACAAAACATTTTATTTTATGCACATCACATAAATTTTAAATATTGCTGATTCTTTCCCAAAGAGAAGCTTATCTCCAAGTGGTGGCTGGGGAACAGATCATAACCTTCCGCCCCTCTCAAAGGCTTCTGACATTTTCTATTCCCTCTTTGGCCCCTGTAAGTATTACGTCTTCTCTGAACTGAGGTTATGGCCCCCAGGATCTTTCCTCTGAAGCTTATTCACCATCTCTGCTGTCCTCCCTCACCCTCTCCAACCATGCCTCATTGGACTGCATCATGCTTATACCTCTGATATCTGCTTCCCAAGTATTGACTGTCAACTTTGAATACTATCCTGGCTCACCATATTATACACTGCTTTTGATCCTAAAAAAAGAGACATTAAAAAAACCCAAACAAACAAAACAGTAGCGCATGTCTTTTTTCTTCCTAGAAGGTCAAATCCTCTGGGACCGTGTTTCTCATCCATGCATACTGCTATGACAGCATCTCACTCAATGCACCTCAGGTTGCAACACCAGATCCAAACACACTCAAGACCTAGATGTTTTGTCTCTGCATCTGGCTCATGCAAGCAAAGCCCAGCTTACTGCTAATTGAAAGGGCAAGATCATAACCTACTCACAGCCAATCAACCTAACAGCATGTTGACAGGCTCACGTTACTCTGATGCTGACCAGACACGACACCCTTGTCATCCATATGCCAAACATGCCCCTGCAGGCAGAAGAAACTTCTTGAGCATTTGGCTCCCACCTCTTCCACAGTTCTACTCTAAGTCCAAACCACCGCTCGCACCAAGCGGACATGGAGAGAGCTGAGATCCAATCTGAAAACACCTTGAGAAGGGACTAGATATCTCTTCCCAGAGAAGACCAAACAGAACACAGGGTGAACACCTCAAAACTATTTCAGGGCAAAGTTGACCAAATCAGCTTAAGTGATCTGTGACAGTACAGACTACAATGAAAGTTTGGTTTTGCCTTGAAATAGTTCAGGAATCAATTGCCACTAGAGATGGCCTGAGACACAAGCCACAGTTTTCTTGCAAAAACATGGGCCTAAGTATAAGGTTGCACACAGACTTGGTGCACTCATCTGGTAAAAAAAGTACACAAAGTCTGTGTGTCAGCAAACGTGTGATGACTGAGCTTGGATTTACACAGTAAAGTCACAGAACTGCACAGATTCCCCCTGTTCTGGGTCCTGCTCTGGATGGTGCCCCACAGAGCACACTGCTACCGTGCACACACTGCTCCACGCTGCACCGCAGGAGGACAACACACAAGACTCAATCCCCCAGGCTGCTTCCCCTCCTCATTATCCCCCTCCCGCCAAGATTGTAACAAAATGGACAGCAGATCGTATGAGCCGCACAGAACTCTCATTTTTCATGTCTGGCACTTGAGGTTCCCTAAGACCACATCTCACCTTCAGCTAAGAAATTTTCAAGAGAAATAACAAAATGAAGCAATACTATTATAAGCAGTCCTTGGGTGGGTTACAAGTCAAGCTGCTGATGACTGAGTAAGTTTAATCACCTTCAGAGACCTGTAACCTCCCTGAAATAGCCCAAAATGTTATGAAATGGAATTTGTACGCAGAAAGCAAGGAAAACAGACCTTTTAATTTACCAGACTTACAACTATGATTATGACAATAATGGTGGGTCAGAATGTTCCCATTACATCAGCGGATCTATAATTAGCTCCTAACTTTGTTTTTGCGGGAGTAAGAACATCTTTCAGCTTGCCACTGGTTGCTGTATTAATTGCAACACAAGTGCCCCCTCTCCAGCTGTCAGCATCATGCCACCATTTCCCCTACATTTTCTCGAGGCTTAAAAAAAGTAAAAAAATAAAAAAATCGCACTGCTGAATTGCCCCTTCGACATGCTCTTCTACTTGATGTACTATCCAGGAGAAGGAGCTCCTCAGCTGGCACAGGGTCAAACCCCCAGTAACTCCACTCATGTCAGGTCCTCGGCTGATGTATATTGGCACAGTTCGACTAGTCCCAAAGGAGCTACACCAATTTACAGAAGGAACTGGCACAGACAACTCTGCTCTACTCCGTATAGCATTAACAGGTCCTCCTAATTATTTATTGAAAGAACATTTTATTTTCCTGCCGCTCTTTAAAGCCAAGTCCCTCCAAGGTGGTCTCAGTCCAGTGCCTGGAGCTGGATGTTAAGGTATTTTTGAATGCCTGCAAGTTTTGCATGCCACCGTCAGGTAACCTTTCCAGGTTTGGCCAGCCAGCCAGAAGCTAAGCGTGTTCAAAGCTCTGAATATAACACTGGGCACAAATCTGGGAACACAATTTGCACCATTTAATTGTCTCAGTAAGCCAAAACACAATTTTGACTACAAGAGACATCAGCGCACGCAGATGTTATACATGTAAATCATTATAACACACTCACTTGTGGTTATAGCACTGGAGGGAATTTGACAAAGTAAAATGAGGCCCATCCTTCTTAGCACCACTTCAGCATTTGATTAAGTACAAAGGGAAAGTTTTAAAGAAATTGCAGTGAGTTAAATTTAAATGACTTGAGGTAATTACAGTACAGTAATTTTTAAAGCCCACCTTAACGCACTGACTGCTATGGAGGAACACTCTATTAAACTTTCTGACACTGGTGTATGTTTCACTACAAGAAGGGAATGACACTGAGTTCAAATACTACTACACACAGCAATCAATGTAAGTACACACAGAAACGTTTGGTAGACAAGGATCTATGCTATTACTTCTGCTGCAAGTGTAGTATGACCTATTGTGTTAGCCCATTAAAGTTCTGTGGTTAAAAATGTGACGGCTGAAGTAACTTTCCCAATACTGCTTCCTGTCAAAGAACACAGACTGTCACAACTAAGAGGGGGAAAAAAAAAAAAAGGCAGTGTTCTCTGGCAAATTATTTTTTCAGAAATATATATTTCTATAGCAATAATCTTAATATTGTAAAAAGACAAGGACAAAAATATTTACCTGTATTTCCCTTTCTTCCATTTATCTCCCCTTTTTCCCTTTTATCAGTTTCCCCTGGTAAAAAGGAAAGAAGTAAAAGGGAAATGGAGACAAAAATCCTCAAAGGAATGAAGAACCTTTATGGCTTTTGAAGATAAAACTCTTTTCCAGGCTGAAAGGAAGGGGGGTGGGGGGTGGGGTGGTGGTGGTGGTGAGAGAAGAAAAGCTTTAGACAAGCAAAATGTTTTTGAAAAATAACTAACAAAACAGAAATTGTTGCACTGTATTTCCCCCCCCTCACCAATACTATTTGTTGCATTTCAAAACCTCATACAATAAGGGCAGCCAGCCTGCAAGTCTGGAAGGGAATTCAGCACATGTTATTGGTGGATGATTTCAACATAGCCACAAGGGGAACGCATTTAAAGATCCATATGTTTGGTTGGCACCAAATCAAGTTCCATTAAATAACACTGTATGCAGCTACACAACAAATTTACTTACCATACATTTCACATGAGAACTAATTTGTTTGATAGGAATATTGCTGATGTTTATATTGGTTTACTGTAATGAAAACAGTATTTTCCAAACTATGAACAAATGCATACCAGTAGTTTTACAGTGGCTTAACCAAAGTACTGGTAGTGCTTCAAGAAGGGAATTTATACAATACGTATGTTTCTCAGCGCTGCTCACGCCAAACATAGTAAGGGTGTTCCGCTACGAAGACGGAACTTGCTTGTAACACCGGGAGAGCAGACCTAAGTCTCCACATGGGCCATGGGGAGAGCTGCTGAGGCCAGCAGGACTACAGGCAATTCCAGGCTTGACAGCTTGCTGTGTCCGAAAATGCCTTCAGGAGAACCAAACATGTATGTCCAGTTCTGGTGGAGTGGAGCACGACATGAGGCTCTCCTTTCTCATGACACTCTACAGAAGTTATGAAGGCAATCACTTACCTGCTGTTTTAGCTGAACATCAAACCCCTACATTTTAGATGTGAAACCAAGGGCCTTTATATAAAATGCAAAATTCACATACCGTTGCCTATCTGGTCAAAAAAGCTGCCAAATATTTTCACATACAGAAAAACACTGGCGACTGAGTTGTGCTATAAAAACAATAGAACATCTTGAGGATTTCACTTAGTAATTCCATGCGGTCTGGCATTAATCAATTGGACATCTTCAGAAAAAATATATTTCCTTAGTGGGGAAAAAAACAGTTCTTCCAAGAAAGTCACCTTCAGTGTTTCACATGTTTATATTTTTGCTTAGAGAAGCAGCATTTTAAAAAAAACAATTGAGAAGGAGCCAAGGATGATTTAATGATGCACTTACTGAAACCTCTGCAAATTGTCTTTTTTGTCAGCTTTCGATATACAAAATCTGCCTTGGCATTTGTAATCTTAATATCCATTCTTTTCTTTTCACCAGGACAGTTCTGACTTCTGGTTATGAGTCATGCTAAATTATAAACACAAACGGAAGCATGGGCCACATTGTTTCCAAAAAATATGTCAACATATTATTAAAAATACTGGCAGCACCATCCTTCATTTTTGATGCAGTTCATTACTGAGGAAATTATTTTAAATTAACACATGGCACTCCACATCACCTTTGTACGTGCTGCAGGTGTCCATAGTACAAAAATCTCTTCCTGCAAAGAAAAATCTGCATGGTTCTAAGCGTAAATCTGATGTGATGTGTTATGGGATCGAACATTTCTCCACAGGCTGACTGCCCAACAGGAGAGGGAAGAACCTACTTCTAAACAAGCTTCCTCTCCCCTCCCAAACCACTGGGGATGAAAGGTGGCAGTCAGACAGGCACCTGTAAGTCCTAACTTGAAAATACTCTGATGCATACCAAAGAAAGGGTTCATCTCATTTCCAAACCCTGAGCTCCCCATTGGGCATTTATTTAGCAGATTTAGACTGTAACCTGTTCAGTGGAAACACTGAAAAACATTTATTTCTCTGAAAGGTGCAGGATCAAGGCTTAAGTCAAGATGGGTCTACGGATAAACCTGATTTAAATTATTGCGTATTTGGAAAAATCCTATTGATGGTAATGCAATAGTTCTTGCCCAGAAGGTCATCAATCAGCCATTACTATTTCTGCAGTGCCGAGAGAATGAAGGGAAGCTCCATTTTAAGTATAAATGAAGTTTGCTGCCAGTATGATGTATCGCATTAACCTGCAAATTATTCTAACTTACACTTCATAAAAAAGTAAACCCAAAAGAGAGACCTTCCTCAGATATAAGCATACCTTAACTGGGCTAGAGATTAGCAATTAAAAGTCACAGCCATGGAGGGGAAGGATGGTTGAGCATTCAGCCATTCTTATTACTCTGGAAATATTAAATCACTGCCTTTGCATTTTTGGCATACTACTGTGACTAAGGTTCATAATTATTTTGGCTGCCCCCCACAAGACCTTGGCTACATTAAGAACTTTGCCCCAAACCCTCCAAACTCAAACAAAACAAACTCCATCTTTGAAGCCAGACTTTCTACATAGATCCATCAGTGGGAACCACAGGCTTTAAGGCACCAGGGGTTGTTCACATGCTTGAATATCAGTATTTGGCCGAAATGTGCTCCAGAAAGGATTTTTTTACACTAAGATCAACTATGACAGCAGGTAAGCCTTGCAGTCTGATTTAGTTCTGCATATTTTAAAGGCCAAGAAGCAGCAGAAGTAATATTTTTATAAATTCTCTACTGTATACATGACAGTAACATCTCTTGGTGGCTTTTTTAATTCAAACTAGTCTGATGTGCTTGATGTCTATCAGTATACATTCTGACAAACACCTTTACACCAAGAGAGCACAAATAACCAATTAATTCTTCTATGGTTTTGTTCTGAGCTTCAGACTATTAATTATTACTCCTTCATGTTGCATTTATTTTAAAACAATAAGCACTTTCAAGAACCCTGAGCAACATATCCTCCAACCACAAAATACCGGCCCTGTGAAGTAATGGAAAAGTTGTAAGCATACTCTCTGGTCTATTTTGACTGTCTTCACTATGTTTTAAGGCCCAGGTTACAAAGCCTCATTGGCTTTGTTCTCAGCAATCTAACTTCCTTGTCACTAGCAATTAATGATCCAAGAATAATGTTTAACACTCACTGCACAATTGTTTAACAGAATCATAGAATGGTTTGGATTGGAAGGGACCTTAAAGATCATCTAGTTCCAACCCCACTGCCATGGGCAGGGACACCTTCCACCAGACCAGGTTGCTCAAAGCCCTATCCAACCTGGCCTTGAACACTTCCAGGGATGGGGCATCCACAACTTCTCTGGGCAACCTGTTCCAGTGCCTCACCACCCTCACAGTAAAGAACTTCTTCCTTACATCTAATCTAAATCTACCCTCTTTCAGTTTGAAGCCATTACCCCCTGTCCTATCACTACATGCCCTTGTAAAAAGTCCCTCTCCAGCTTTCTTGTAGACCCCCTTTAGGTACCTAATAGTTACTATAGGCTGCTATAATGTCTCCCCAGAGCCTTCTCTTCTCCAGGCTGAATAACCCCAACTCTCTCAGCCTGTCTTCATAGAAGAGGTGCTCCAGCCCTCCGATCATCTTCGTGGCCCCTCTCTGGACTTACTCCAACAGGTCCATGTCCTTCTTATGTTGGGGGCCCCAGAGCTGAACGCAGTACTCCAGGTGGGGTCTCACGAGAGCAGAGTAGAGGGGGAGAATCACTTCCCTCGACCCGCTAGTCACGCTTCTTTTGATGCGGCCCAGGATACGGTTGGCTTTCTGCGCTGCAAGTGCACATTGCCAGGTCATGTTGAGCTTCTCGTCAACCAACACCCCCAAGTCCTTCTCCTCAGGGCTACTCTCAATCCATTCTCCACCCAGCCTGTATTTGTGCTTGGGATTGCCCCAGCCCATATGCAGGACCTTGCACCTGGCCCTGTTGAACTTTGTGAGGTTCGCACGGGCCCACCTCTCAAGCCTGTCAAGGTCCCTCTGGATGGCATCCCTTCCCTCCAGCGTGTCAACCGCACCACACAGCTTGGTGTCATCAGCAAACTTGCTGAGGGTGCACTCAATCCCACTGTCCATGTCACTGACAAAGATGTTAAACAGCGCCGGTCCCAATACTGACCCCTGAAGAACACGACTCAACACTGTCTCCACTTGGACATTGAGCTGTTGACCACAACTCTTTTGAGAGCGACCATCCAGCCAGTTCCTTATCCACTGAGTGGTCCATCCATCAAATCCATGTCTCTCCAATTTAGAGACAAGGACGTCATGCAGGACTGTCAAATGCTTTGCACAAGTCCAGGTAGATGACGTCCGTTGCTCTTCGCTTATCCACCAATGCTGTAACCCTGTCATAAGTGGCCACCAGTTTTGTCAGGCACGATTTGCCCTTAGTGAAGCCATGTTGGCTGTCACCAATCACCTCTTTATTTTCCATGTGCCTTAGCAGTTTCCAGGAGGATCTGCTCCATGATCTTGCCAGGCAGAGAGGTGAGACTGACTGGCATGTAGCTCCCCAGGTCTTCCTTTTTTCCCTTTTTAAAAATGGGGGTTATTTTTCCCCTTTTCCACTCAGTGGGAACTTTACCAGACTGTCATGACTTCTCAAAGATGATGGATAGCGGCTTAGCAACTTCATCGGCCAGTTCCCTCAGGACCCGCCGATGCATCTCATCAGGTCCCATGGACTCGTATACCTTCAGGTTCCTTAAATGGTCTTGAACCTTATCTTCTCCTACAGTGGGCAGATTCTCCCAATCCCTGCCTTTGCCCTCTGTGACTTGGGCGGTGTGGCTGGAGCACTTGCCGGTGAAGACTGAGGCAAAAAAGTCGTTGAGTACCCCAGCCTTCTCCATATCCTGGGTAACCAGGTCTCCTGTTTCCTTCCAGAGAAGGCCCACATTTTCCCTAGTCTTTCTTTTATCACTAACCTACCTATAGAACCTTTTCTTGTTGCCCTTGACGTCCCTGGCCAGACGTCCCTGGCCAGATTTAATTCTATCAGGGCTTTAGCTTTCCTAACCTGATCCCTGGCTGCTCAGACAATTTCTCTGTATTCCTGTTTTTGAGAACTGAAGTTAATAAGGAGCAACCAACCTTTGCTTGCATTTTCAAAGGAGCCTATAGATTTACACAATGAACCCACAAAAGATTTCCGGGGCCTCCTCACCAAAGCAGTGTCTACAGCCCTCACATGCTTAACAGAAGAGTGGAATTTCTGTACTTCAAATCAAACTCACAAAACCTATCTCGATGACGGCAGGTTAGCTAAGGTAGTCAGGCTCACCGCTGTGCCTTGGGGAATAAGGGGCCTTACCAGATCCACGCCACTGGCTCTTCTAAAATTTTTTCTTTAAATCTAACTGTTCAGTAAACACAGTACTCACCCAAGACACAGGGAACAAGCTCATTTCCCGCCTCTGCCTGAAAGGGTGCAGGCTGGTATCCCACTCTCACAGGAAATTACTCATACCAGTGATCAGCAGACTGATGCAGGATGCTCTGTCTTCCCTACTTCAACTGCAAGTTAAACACTCCTTAAGAGAGAGATGAAGAACAAGCATAACTCTTTTGCAGGTACTCACCTAAGCAAAGGAAAATCTGGAATACCTTCTCTGTTCTAGTGAATGACGACACATACAGTCTATACTAAAAAGGTATTAGATGAATTGACTATATAGGTAACCTTTTAAGGCCTGGTGCACAGGTGAACATGCTCAGATGGGCAGAGGAATTAAATCCAGGTGTCTCACATCTTTAGCTAACACTAGCCACTGAAGTACAGAATGGGGGTGGGGTAACCACTGCCTTTTCTTTCTGGCTCTCATTTGTAGAGACAAATATTCTCACTCACAGCTCTGTACAGGAAAAGCACTTGTCTCCCACATGCTGGGGGAGTGCTACTGATCAGTCGGTAACTAAGACATGAACAGGATGCTGTTAAGTCCCACTGCAGTGTACAGAGAAACACTTGAGCAGACAATCTGGTATTGAAAATAGAGCTGTCAGCTGCTGTTTCTTCTGAGTAGCGACACCAGGTTCCCACAATGGAAGTGGGTTTGGAAAACAAACAAAAGTAGGAAGCTACATGAATTGGTAATTGTGTTATTTCCTTTCTCTAGAGCACCTTTAACCAGCTGCATCACAAATGAAGGTTGACTCAAGTTGGAAAACTCACAGAATAGGTTTTTCTTCTAAGATCTCTGAAACAACCTCCTCAGCTGTCCTAGAACATGTGTCAACTGAAAAGCAAACTCCTATTGCTTTCCTCCATCTACGTCTTAACAAATTTCATTCTAACACTGTCCACTAGGTTCCCATTTCCGTGTTTTGCCATCTGGATCTCATCTTTATAAATACAAGTTACATTCACCCACTTGGCTCACTTCATCTGTAGAGACCTGTTAAATGGCTTTAAAGATCATTTACTAAAAAAGCTAAAGATTTGTCATGAGAAGAGATTAATTTAAGTAGAGAACTTCTTACTTTAATGTCAAAATTACGTTACCAATGACTTGTGGCTTCCCACATTGATCAGCTGATTTCTGCCTTATTCACATTTGTTTTCTGGCTCTGTATGTCTGTACTAGCACATTAATTACTCAGAAGGCACCCAAGTTCACAGCAATGATCTAGTCACAAATTTCAAACATCTGAAATACAAGTGTGTAATATTAGAAAATTAAAAAAAAAATAAAAAGTCCAAACACTAGTGCTTTGTTTCTGAAGCAGCATGGAACACACTAATTGAGCCCAAGATAAAACTAGTTTAAATTTAAACTTTAACTATTTTGCTTACTGAATTGTTTTTCACCAAAACAGTACCAAGCTCCAACAAAGTAACATCAATCTGAATGGATTTACTCACTCAGTTATTTCGGTTGTATTTTTAAATGGTATTAAAAGTTTGTACTTAAATGCCAAACTCTTTTCTAAGTTTGAAAGAAAAAAAAAAAGACCTTGAAGGAGTTACAGTAGGAACATAAACAGCATGCCAACTAATTGCTCCTGCCTCCTCTTGATCAGCACAGCACAGAGCTGCCTTCTTTCTAGTTTATGTTCTTGTATCTTCAGTAGCTCAAGTGATACAGATCCATGCTTGGCACTGAAATTTTGCAATTTATTCCTCAAAATGATGTACAGGACTGTATCTTTAAAAATGTTTTTCTCCTTCAATCTGTAAGAGAGAAATGGGAGAAAGCCCAGGTACAAGGAAAAAAAAAAAAAAAAAAAAAAAAAGACAGAGCCCTGAGTTTGCTCCTAAGAGTACATGGCATCTATCTCCTTAACATCTTCATATGATATGTAAACACCCCTAAAGACATCAGGAGTGAAAGATTAGGGATGAATGAAAAGAGTTGCATTCTTTTCCATTCTCTTCATCTATATCTAGATACAACTGTAAGACATATCAGTTCAGGGCTCTGTATGCCCTGGCACCTGCTACTGTAACTGTCCCAACAACATGCAACCAGTTAGTCAAAAGGGAACTCTTTTTGATCCTTAAAGATTCTACGAAGTACTTCAAACTCCATGCAGCAATCAACAAGTAGATCCTGGAGCTATAGTGCCATAAGCATTGTTGAGATGCCCTTTTGGCAAGTGAACCCCTGCCCTGTGCTCCAGTATCAACCTGAAAATGGATTTTTTTAAGTATAGTAAGAAGAGGCCAGGTCAAAAAAAAGGTGCCAGTCAGTCAAAAAACCTATCTGGACTACTTCTGAAACATGCTGTCAAGCAGCTGGGCTAATTTCGAGTATTAAAGTTTTCATGTGACTAGAGATCTAACAGCAGGCCCACTGTCTTCAAGGACTAATATTGCCTCTGGCTGCTTCTCAATACCAACCAGCAGTCCAACTTTTTCTGGGCTAAACTTCAATCTGTTTGTCCAACCTGAGCTAGGCACCATCTGGGGTGCAGAGCCACACCATCCCCAGCAAATGGGCTAGGCGAGTCACACTGTCCTCACTGTAGCTACCTGCAGACTGAAGGAAAACTCTATTGAGAGGTTCTCTAACATCCCAAAAGTCACCTCAAAATTCTGAGATGTGGGACCCCTTTACAGCATATACCTAACAGATTTCCAATCTTATGTCACAATGCATCTCCTGATTAGTTGGCATTTCACTCAAGCTGAGGAAGATGGAAGAAAACACATGCAAACTGGGGACTTCACTGTTTAAGAATGTCATGAAATGCAGACCTTTGTAATTGCTTCTCAGCCTATATCAAGGGAACAAAACCAAACTCTTTATCCACTGTATTTGCAATTATTGAGACTGCAAAAACAATCCAGAGAACTGGGTTTGGCTTGGTAATAATTTCTATTCCCTCCATGATCTTATTTCAACTGTTTGTGCTATTCTCTGACCTTGTTAAAAGCCGCCTTGCCAGGAGCCCGCCACTTTCCCATCTGAATGCACTTGTCACCAAAATGAATTACCACCTTGCATTAGTAGTTCAGCCTCCTGACAGGAACTGCAGGAAGAGCAGAAAATGGTGCAAAACTCAAAATGATGTATTATTGCTAAAACGCTTCAACTTCTCTTGTCAAGGATTGTAGAGTTGGGCCAAGGCAACATTAGCTCAGCTGCCTCTGAACACACCTGTTTCAATTTAATTTGTAGTAATTAGGAAGCCTAGGGCACCAGGAAAAGATGCTGTTCAGTTACTGTTTCAAATAGCTGAGTTTTCACGTGCCATTTAAAATCCTGTTTTTCAGAACAGACTGCTGACTTGCTAATGCTAGCAAAATGAAATAAAGCAAAATATTTTTAGCAGCAGGAAGTTGTTACTTGCTACTGCCAATTACATGCCTTGTACTTGAGCAGTGAAATTTTTTCCCCTTTGCTTATTCTTCAAGATAGGTAAAAGCTGGCTTAGGTCACAGTGCATGAGGATTCGAACAAAACTCTTAGTCCCCGGAGTTGGCCAACACTTCTGGAGTCATGGCCAATACTGGCAGCAATCTGCTGTGGCAGAGCAAACAACAGTGTCCTAGATCCACTCTTCAGAAAAGGGGGAAGGAGAAGATTAAGCAAGAGACCTAGATCTATTGGCTTTGGCAAAAGGCTGAATACCTTGTCATGCTAAAATTACTGAATTTGGGGAGGAGAAAATGGGGCGGGGAATTTAAAAAAAACATTAAAATTACATAAGAATAGATATTTATACTCTGAGTTAATTTATCAAACTGACACAGAGATGAATCATCCACCATTAAAATAATGGGATACAAGTTTTCTTTATATCACAATCATTATTTACAACTCTTAAATATTCACAGCGGAGTCAAGTATCCTCATCTTTTAATTTAAAATGCGATCTTGCAGGCCAAAATAAACTGTTGGCAAAAATAAGTTTCTACAGGAGCAGTGCCCAAAAAATGATTTCTTCAAAAACAGGATAGATCTTAACAATCATGATGGCACTTTTTTTTTTAACCTACACTATAAACCACACAGGGCTCAAGCAACTCATATAAAGCTAGATCTCTGAGTAACAAAACAATGAGAATGGGTAATAACAAAAGCCTGTGGTATAGCTAGACTTATGATTTAAAAAATAACACAAACCTCAGTTATTTTTTTTGAGGTGACACACAACTCTGCTTTGATACAGGTTCATGAACACATGCTGAGAATGCAACTGAAGCCAATATGGTTCCTCTCAGTGAACTAACTTGAATATATGCATGTATTTCTACCAGTAAAAGTCCATTATTTTAATAATTGGACTTTTTCTGCTGTAATGCCATTAGAAAGACAACCATACCACTGTATATTTTTCCATCTTAGAACACACACACAAAAAAAAGTATCCGGGAAATTCAGAGCAATGCTTCCTGAATATTGTTTCGATTATTTAGGAATGGTTTTAATATTATCAGTCATTTTTTTCCATTGTGGATGTGTATTTAAAAACTGGACAAGAAAACAGAAAAAGAAACCCATATGATAAAATGAGTGTTTATGGTCAGCACCATGATTTCACCACTCAAGTGAACTTTATGGAATATAACTGTGTCTACCTGAAGTTGTGCTTTTATAACGTATATGGGACACCCATATACATGCCACACATGATCTTAAAACCACAAAAAGCAGAAAGTATATCAAAGCTGCATCTTCTTTTATTCGTTTATCTTTGCTGCTTCAACAGGTAATTTTTTTACAATCCAAGTTTTTAGTTTTTCTATTTCAGTTCTGCTTAACTCATGATTAAGGTTTGGAAAAGTATGAAGTGATGTTGATACTCCCAGTGACTTTAACATCTTGTTGGTCTCTTCACCCCATGAGTAGAGAACTAGTTCATCAGCAGTTCCATGACACTGAAATAATTCTGGAAGAACACTTTCATTTCTTTTCAAAGCCTAGATGGAGAAGAAACACTGTCAGACACATCACTAAAACTTTTAAAAGAATTGTTACAATTACATGGTGACAATTTACATAGCATTTCATTTATTAACCCATGTTTTAGTGGTCGTTATCGTACTATCTCTACAAAAGCAAACAAGGAAATATTGGAAAAAAACCTGCACTTCAAATTCCAATGTCGTAACTCTTGACAAATGATAGGGTTTACTTTAAGGCCTATATCCCTCTCCAAATAAGAGAAATAGAAAAAATTCATGACAGCAGATGGAGCCCATGAGTATTATAATTCATCACAAATTTTCAAAGAATAGTCACAATTACATGGACTCTAACAACTAAGGACAACTTGCAAAGCATTTCATTTGTTAATCTGCCTTCTACAATGACTTACTTTGAATAAAATAATTCTACTGTCTGTGCAAAAAAAGCAACAAAACGTCATGTAAGGACAGCTTTAAAGCCTCACTTCCCTAATGCTCTGCTTATCTATTTCCAGGAAGTGTCAGGAGTTTACAATATTAATCAACTGCCTCAGATGAATAAACATGCTATATTCAATTCTTCTTATAACGTTTTTCTTTTAGCTAAGCAGTTTTTCTGTAAAGTCTACCACACACTCACCTGGTAAACAGCGGAGTCTTTATTGAGAAAACTAGACAAAGCAAAGACTCCTGCCAGATCTTGATGAAACCTATATGCTAAATGCATTGCCATTCCACCTCCCATCGAAAAGCCGCCTAGGATACAACAAAAGAAACAAAGATTGGATTTTGCTATATGTCTTTGTAACCCAGCGTCCAATTTATTTTTATCTTCAGATGTTTCTTTTATACACGATGCAATCAAAAACCATCTTGAGTAACATAAAGGTTATAATGATCTTAAATCAAAGCATGATTCAATTAAGAAGTTGGATAGCTAAAGTACTGCTGAAGATTCATTACCGAGAGAGAAAAATAATAAAAAAATCAGCCAAAATGCCATTACATTCATGTATGGTCCCAACCAGGTAGTTGAACACTGTGGCCATACATTCACTGATGTTGTTAAAGCAAAACTCTACAAACAGATAATTCTCACTGCTTTTTTATTCAACTTATTTTTCCCCTAGGCTAGTAGCATTCACATGTGAAAGATCTATATCGCTATTATACATAACCAATGAACATTCACCCCATTAGACTAGTACACAGAAGTTGAGTGTTTTTTTTGTTGTTACACCTTAGGATATATAAGTAGGGAAAAATTGCAATGTACCCCACCTGAGCTCTAACAGGATCTCCGAATTAATGGCCTTCTGTGTTCCATATCTCTTCAGCTGCACTAATTCCGTACGCAAGATAATTCCTCAGGGATGATTTTTACACGACAAATGCTTATTCATTAGGAAAGAAATCCAGACTACTGCATTACTTCACAAGGACACAGTACATAGGCTATTATATTGACTGTATCCAGATAATAACTAGGGTGAAAAATGACTGGCTGATGAAATCTCTTCTAGCACAGAGATGACAACCAGCAGAAAGGTTATGACTGCAGCTCTACTTAGAGCGGCATTAGCGTCCAGGGTACTGGTGATACAATTGGTTTGTGCCAGGTAGTTAACTTGTGTTAATTAGTTGCAAAATTCTGAGCCCAGACCTTTTCACAAAAGAGACATGAAATTAGCGATTGAAGAAGAAATGCAAAAATAGCAGACAAAATACCAAACATTTTCAGCTTATCTTTTTGAAGCGATTAAAATGAGACTCCAGAATGGGAATGGCTCTTTTGCAAGGGCTATGTGAGCCCTCCGGGGTTGACTTCTGTGCTATGCAGAAGTTTGACATGGGTGCTAAACAAAACCCAGCCAGGAAGCAGTGCCCTTGCAGCACCGAAACTGAGCCCAATGACACTCTGCAACTTTGATACTTCACTGGATCCAGTGACCACACAGGAAATCTCTGGTGCACACACGCTCAGAGGCAGAAAATGCTGCACTTCGTAAATATTATTTGGGTCACCGTGAGACTGTTCCTAATGGGGAATCCTCTTCCAGCACGTTTATCTGCAAGCCCCAGCAGGTCTGAGGCCCTTCTAGCTCACACTCCATCCCACATTATGATTGGAAGATTTGGCTGGATTTGTGTAGGAAATTTTCCTGAAAACACTAGACTAATCCAGAAAAAAAAAAAGCTTCATGTCTTTCTCCCACACAACATTATTTTCTATTTCTGATCCGAATTTCTACTGAATTTCTGATTCTTCTTTCTACTTACTCTCACCTTGTAGTCTTAAGAGACAATTATGGCCAAAAGCAGTAACTGCAGGTTCCTGACTTACAGAACTTGGATCTTAGGGAGAAAGAGCAAGACAACACAACATGGAAGACTGGAGTCTTGCTTTTCTTTTTCAAACACAGTCCTTGACTTAGGAGAGCTATATGCTCGAACTAGGAGATATACCTAGCTATCCCCTAGCTATGCACCCAGGGGGCGGCTGATAATACCCTGATATTTATCTTTGGTAAATAAAGCCAGGACCTGCTATTTACCCTACGAATCAATCTTTAACCAGTTCAAAGTTAAATGTAGTATGTCTAAGTGCCCAAAAATATTTGAAGTACTACTGCAAGCCTTTCATTTGCATCACTATTTCCTACCAGACATGTTCTTGTCACATGTAGAAGAACTCTACAATAAAAAAAATAAAAATACATTGCACAAGTGTCATAGTAATCACAAAAATTCAACACCATTGACCCCACATTCACAGAGAGAAAAATACAGCCTTCTGAGAAAGTATATAAAATACAACAGCTATACAAAGTTATGATGTAAACAACAACATCTTGTGCTGAAACTTCCTTTATTCTCTTCTGTGGAATCTGATCATTTACTTAATTTCCTTTTGATCATTTACTTAATTTCCTTTTGATCATTCTGAATGATGCTGTCATCCCCAAACACAAAAAGTAGCACTTCTACTCTAAGAGACCATTTTGCATTTTGCTTACAAATAAATACAGATATACTTTGTCCACATATAAAATGAAGTCCATTTTAAGTATTTTAGAATACAGGAAAAAAGCTGCATTGAAAACTCATTACTAGTTTGTAAATGATTTAATCTAAAATTTTGTACCCAGTTAGTCACAATCTGGCAACACAATCTGCAATTACTCACTAGCAGTCTTTGACAATGCAGTCACCTTCTGTTTAGAAGAATATTAGGTAATGGTTCTTTTATGTGGCTCATACTACTATGAGAAAATGTAATACAAAGGACTAGTTCTTTGAATTTGGTTTTCCAGGGGAAAACCTGAAGTCTATCACTTGATACAACAATCTGAGTAAATGCCGTATAGTAAATGCTTTAGAAACAACAATTTGAATAAGCATTTGTAGTTGGAGACAGATTTTTTTGATTACAAGAAGTATTTCAGTATGTGTTATGTGAAATTTATGCTTATAAAAGACATGCTCAGTCAAGAACTTTTATAAGAATTCAAATTTTGGATTAAGGAAAAATAAGAGGCAGGTACAGATATTACACAAAACAAATATATGAAGTGACAGTCAGAATGTAAGCAAAACACAAAAGGAAAGTACAAGTATGCTTATGTACCCCAATGATCTCAGCGTAAAGAGTATGTAAACTTCACAGCATTGCTAAGCAGATTGTGTTAGGAGTGTTAATCAAGATCAAAACCGACATGGTAACATTTCAACCTTAGATGGGCAGAACACAGTAAGCCCTTCGCTTGAGACCAATCTACTTCCAAGAAGTACAAAGGGTATGTACAGAAGTTCAGAATTTGCCAATAGGTTTCACACACAAAGTATGTTCATTTTCCATTTTTCCCCTTATATCTAGAGAGATCTGTGATTAATGCTTCAAAACAGTTAAAAAGTGTTGGCTCTACAATGCTCAGGATACCAGTTCAAGAAAGCATCTAACTATTTGCATTAACTTTCCTGCCTTACAAAGGAGGTTTATGCACAGGCTAAAAGGTAAGCACATACAAAATAGACTCAATTAAGTAAAGCACTTTTCTTTCAGTTGCAAAGAAACTTCACTCAAATACACATTTATGACCTCAAATCTGCTTCTGTGTAGTGGTGGTTTCTAGGCAATACCTCTTTGCAGTGAGAAGAAAGCTGCTTGTAACTTGCTTTGCTAGTTGAGAAAGATCTGCTGAAATCACAGGATCGTCACACTTCCAAATTAAAGAATTTGTATCAGAAGGAAACTCCCATGCAATACGTTACTAAAATCGAAACATCCTTTGCTGGAATATCATCTGTAACTATGTTACGGTAACCCCAGCCATACAATAATGTAACACAGAGTGAATAGACTGAATTTCTCATATGTAATTTATTCCTGCTTGAATAAAATACAAACCCTCACCACAGCTGCCATTTTTCAGTGATAAAACCATCTTTCCAGAGCTTGTAAATGGCCTTAGGAGCCTTTTAAACATCAAAGTGTTTGTATAAAACCTTGAGCTCACTTCTGCCAAAGATCTTGATTTATATTAATTTGCTCCTCTTTTGTATCTGTCCGAAATGATAATCTGGTCCATGATGACACTTCAACATTATATTGAGTTCAGGAAACCAAATACTTACCTATTGTCAAACTTCAGCTTTATTAATTTCTTTGTATTTGGTCTAACAATGTTTGGGTTTCTATCTCAGAAAATGACTAACTTTATTATCTAGCACAAAGGTTTCTTTATTCAGTCTCTCTTGTGTCCTGTATACATGAGAATGCCAAAACCTCTGCCTTCTCCCCCATGCTCCACTTTAGTGCCTGCAATGACCTATTCCTGAGTTCAGAAAGCTCTTTAGGTTTTCACTCTTCTTTACAGAAAACACACCTCTCTAACACACACAGGTTTGACATTGCCGATTGCTTCCCGAGTCATATAGATCTGACTGTAAAATGCCTTAGTCAATTTGTTATAATTATTACGGACTTAGGAAACAACAAACCAGATCACTTTTTCAGTCTTTCCAGTATAATTTTAAAGTGTGATCAAAGCTGTTTTCCACACTAGAAATCACAGCCATAGGAAACAAATTTTAGTTATTAATCACATTTAGTGCATGAATACTGACATCTGCATTGAGTACAGATCTTCTGCTCCTTGCAGAGACAGACCTTGAGCTCTACTCGCATGAATTTGAGTGGCAGAGGTAGAAACTGCTTCATTACAGCACAGAACCAAAAGAGGAAGAGGAGAAGCTAAGCCCCAGACTTTGATGAGATAAGGATTTGGACTTGGGTGTAGGGGTGGGTTTTGGGGTGTTTATTTCAAGCAATATTTATTTCTTCACTAGTTTCTCTCTAGGAGTTGTTCTTCATCTTCCTTGTATTTCTTCAAATTTGTCAGGACAGCTTTAGTAACAAAGTGGCAAGAGATGAATGCTACAGCATACAGTGCCTGTGCCAGCACAGTGCAAGGAGAGACAAATACTCTTCTGTTGTATAAGGCTACACCAGCACAGTTAGAAATTCTTTGCCCGTTCTGTTATCATCACAATACATTACATACTCTTGCCTCACTTTCTTTCCATTCTCCCAGCATTTTTCATTCTCAATTTCTCCTTTCTTTAGATATTTCAACTTAGAGTTACTTTAATCAGTTTGTTATCAGGAATTTTTCCCTAAAGCTACATTTCAGTTTACTTTCTGCTCTCCCTAGGGACTTTCTGTGATTTACCTTCTATTAATGGTAACAGCAAAACCTTGTTCTACACATCATCTGCAAAGAAGCTGACTTTCTGTTTTGACCTTCCTTTTTCAACCATGAATAGAAGTATTATATACATTTAACAGTGTTCATATATGAATATCAGCAAAGAGTACAAATGCCAGTGGAACAGCAAATTCCCTTCTCCACAGAACTCCCTGAACACTGCTCCTGTGTAAGTGCTCAAACATGTACTTTGTCTCAAGTGAATTTCCTCACAGCAGCGATTTTCTCCTTTTAATCTATTCATGAAACTTCACTAAACACTAACCTTACACACTAGCAGAACTGCAATGAATGGTTTTCACCTTTGATAGCTTTTTTTATTCTGTTTGTTACTCAGTAACTGAGGTCTTTACAAGAACAAAGGCAACTTCCCTTGACTGGCTCAGCCACTTCCTCTTGTTAGGAACATGAATCAATTTGCTATTCAACTTTCTCACCAGCCAAAACACATTTTGAAATGCATATTTAAGTGGTACAAGTTTTACCACTTTCTTGTAAAAAGAAGTACACAATAGTTTCTAATGTATGAACTCGCAGTAAAACCAGAGCTAGTTATGATTTTATTTTCAACTGATATAGGTAGTAAGAGGGGAACCCAACATGTGTACCTAAGGAACCATAATTTTTGGCACTAGAAGGAAAATAAAATCCATGAAAAGTCTCAAATCAACTTTTACTAAGATGTTACTCTATCAAATCCATGGCTTGCTGTATTTACCTAGTATGTTTTCTCTGTTGTTTCTGAGGATGACAGCATAGCCCTGCTGCAACACTTACCCGTCATTTTTACAGTCAGCATAACCACACAACATAGAAAGAGAATCACCTATTCTTTATGCTCATGGTATTCATGATTTTAAACTGAATCACAGAAAAGAAACCAGAAAATAGGCTCTCTAAAGCAAAGAATAGTGAAGCACAGGACCAAGTTGCATTGGAAAGCTGTGAACCTTCCATTAATGGAGATCTTTTAGAAAAAGTCAGAAAAGCAATGGTAAGGATTTGCCTAAATAGGGCTGAACCTGCACTGACACATGAAGATGGATTAGTGAATGTTGTTAAGCCTCACTCTTCTATGATCCTGTAGGCACGACTGTGAAGGAAGTACAGGTTAACGTGCACCCTGTGGCATGTCTGCACATGACTCAAGCGTTCTAAAAGCTCATCCATCCATTTAATTTTGCCCTGAATTCAGGCACTTGTTTAAGATGAGTAAGTATATGTTTTCAACAGAGTTTCTACTAAGGTTGAAAAGATCAGAATTCAATTCACTTTATAATTCTTTTCTTCCCAAAACCATTATCTGATGATAATATGTGATGACAATATCATGGTTGAATTATTTTTGGATTTACTGCTGTGAGCCTTATTTATCTTCACTATCATTTGCTAAGCCTGTCATTCACCATGCAGATCAAAACTGAGAATGTGCCACTTTTCAAAGACCCTCATTTCTAGATACATTAATACCACCACCCTCAAGAGCTGGGAAACAAAGTGACAAGTGGTGGATCCTACTCTCTGGTTAAAACTATTAGCATTTGTACCTCCTACTAAATGATTTCTGAAGGAAACAGAAACATTAATTTGTTAATGTCTCTTCCTTGCACATCAGGAAGTAAAAAGAGTAGTAGAGATCCAAAAGAAAAATAAATGGCCAGTTCAGGTGCAAACATAAGGAGCAAACATGTTCCCCAAAGTTCGAATGCAATGCAAATTTACACTGATGCACCGAAAATTAATGAAGTGTTTGCTGGTATTACGGGGGAGATAGACTAACTATTGCTTTGAGCCTAGCATCTCATAGGCATAACTTAAACCACTGTCGTGATTTAACCCTGGCTGGCAACTAAGCACCACGCAGCCACTCGCTCACTCCCCCTACCCAGTGGGATGGGGGAGAGAATCGAAAAAAACCTCGTGGGATGAGATAAAGACAGTTTAATAGGACAGAAAGGAAGGAAAAATAATGATGATAATAATAACATGACAATAATACTACTAAAAGAATTAGAATATACCAAACAAGTGATGCACAATGCAATTGCTCACCACTTGCTGACCGATGCCCAGTTAGTTCCCGAGCAGCAATCCGCCCCTCCCAGCCAACTCCCCTCAGTTTATATACTGGGCATGATACCATATGGTATGGAATATTCCTTTGGCCAGTTTGGGTCAGCTGTCCTGGCTGTGTCCCCTCCCAACTTCTTGTGCCCCTCCAGCCTTCTTGCTGGCTGGACATGAGAAGCTGAAAAATCCTTGACTTAATATAAACACTACTTAGCAACAACTAAAAACATCAGTGTGTTATGAACATTATTTTCCTACTAAATTCAAAACACCGCACTATACCAGCTACTAGGAAGAAAATTAACTCTGTCCTAGCCAAAACTAGGACAACCACAAAGTCACATAACCGGTGGTACAGAAAGAGAAATCTCATTTGAATTGCAATGACAAATCGCAATATAAAACCATGAATGTACTCTGTGAGGGCAAGGTAGTAAGTGCCTCTAAATAAGAGACAACATTTTCCTAATAGACAGAAGATACAAGATAGGATGAATGACATCAAAAGGCTTAGAAGCCAAAGCCATAAAATATCAAGATTGTAGGTAGTTTGCCCAACTCTAACAATTTATTGTTATTTTTTTATCTTCCCATATTTACAGAATCCTCTTTCTCTGCAATGTCAAAGCCAAGATATTTCCTCCCCATCCCATTCTCACACACACTGAGAGAGATGGAAATACTAATATTTACAAGAAGCACAGAGCTTTCATGTTACTTCCACCATGGTTCAGTAGCTATGTAAGAAGTCTAGCAATAAACAAAAAGTGGTTGTGTGTCTTGTGTTATGGTTACAGTACAAGGGGTCAGGAATCATGCATGTATTTTTTGGCATACAGTCAAATCTACAGGACTGTTATGGAAAGTTTATTTTCACTGGCTGCTTACACAAGTGACTACAGGTGGCAGAGACCAACATGCTTGGATCAGCATTTCTACGCTACACAAAAAGTGACCTGTAAAAGTAGGATAGTAGTGCTAAATTAAGAACAAAAAAGAGAACAAAAAGACTGCCTTTCACTGAAGTGTAGTTGACTAAAGTGAGCACCATCAGAATGCTCCAAATGTGAAGTGGCCATTTCTTTCAAAAGCTTCTAAAAATATTCTTGAATAAGATTGTTGAAATCTATGACAATTTCCACCTCAGTTATAGTGCACTATCACTATGGAAGCAGTTAAAAAAACCCAAACACAAGAAAACAAAACAAAGCAAAACCACCACCACCTGAAAAACCAACTCAGCTTTAAACAGAAAAAGAAATTATTGTCCCACATTTCAAACTGTGGTTATTTGCTTGTTTAGCTAATTTAGCAATTAATTCAGGCATTTATAAAGAAGGAATATATCCAGTTTTTAAGAAGGGATACTATCAAAGCTCCATGTGTCAGAATTTGACAAATTTTGTCATCCCCTTTTATCTCCAAAGTCAATATAAACCTACTTACAGGACTATTTGCAAGAAGTGCTTCAGCCAGGAAGACCGGTAAGAGTAACTCAACAAGAATGTTTGGCTACAAAGTGACTTCCATTATCAAATTCTGCAGATGATATGATTATTTTTAAATAATTACATATTGCAGTCAGTTTCCCTTCCTTCCTCCTCCAAGGTCAGGGGAAATAAACCTTAATGAACCAGAAGTCTACTTCCTTCAAAAGACTTCTGTATTAATAGCAAAGCAACTCATGAAACTGTCAGGAAACAGGAATGGGTAGATGAGCCATGTACTACTGTGTGCTGGTTGTTACACTAAATTGATATGGAGTTTTTAATATTAAGACTATCGACCTCCAGTAAATTAAGTAATTTAATTCTTTAGAAGTAGATTCATAGAGCAGCTGTTAAAAACAAGGTTGCACCAATATTTTTCTTGATATAGAAAAAGAGGAGTGGCATTGCACAACCTGGACTCGATCCTCAGCTTTTGAGT
Source organism: Gymnogyps californianus (assembly GCF_018139145.2). NCBI lineage: Eukaryota > Metazoa > Chordata > Aves > Accipitriformes > Cathartidae > Gymnogyps > Gymnogyps californianus. The sequence goes on from NC_059473.1 coordinate 22,299,079, forward strand.
TCTGCCCTACAAGCAGCCACTTGTGGATTTCAGAGCTAACTGTGCTACCGAAACAAACAGCGCAGGCTATAATTTCTTTCAGAACAAATGATCTTACTGTACCCACAATCTTGAGCGTCGTGGAAAGTTTGAATGGCTCCAGAAGGAGAATCATCCCCCAGAACACCAGGTGTTGGGCTTCTCATTTTCCACTGCTTGAGAGCCTGCTCCCGCTTCCCCTCTCTTCCCACTCGCTCTCCTTTGCACAGTGCTCCCTCAGATCTTGCCTTCTTATCCCACACCTCTGAGCTGTCAGCAGCTACCCACTTTCCTGCTTGCCTAACACCTCGCTTGCCCTCATCTAACAATATCTGACACTCATCCTCAGCCTCTAATTTCTAGTCTGCTATTCCATATAAAACTATAACCTTCAATCTTGTTATCCTCATACTCATTTTTTTCTTTCCACTCATTAAAACTCCTACTCATTACAAAACAGACAGTCCTACAACCCAGTTCTCCTTAACCCTTTAACAACCATTTCATTCCCTGTAACTACTTCTTCATGCAACTGCTCTGCTCTCTTGGCTTTGTGACCTACCTGAAAATGCCCCCACTGCTCTTCACAGACTCCCAAGTCCCCCAGTCTCTTCTCTCAACTATTTTGTCTCCACTTTCCATGATAAGTTACATATCAGTATTCCCATTATGGATCTCCAACATGACTCAACATCACTGAATGCACTGAGGAAATATTCATAGCAGAATTTCACCATGGTTTCCTCTGCTATAATTGTCTTATTTTTTCCTTCACCTCAAGAAGGCTGCCCCCTCCAACTCTATCGTACCAGCCGTAACAAATCCACTGTCTGCTCCCCACTTGTTACCTCAAGCCTCCTCTTCTTGTACCAGATGGATATTCCTGGCTTTTTCAAAGAGAAGTCTAAAAAGATCTGACAGGACTTAGTTCTTTGATATTCAAAGTGAGTAACTGTATCTTCCATTATCTCCTGTACACCAATCTTTCCCAAATGCAGAAAAATTTCACGCCACCCATTTCTCCTTTTCCAGTGGACATTACAGTTTGGTGCAGACATACTGACTACATCTTCGTAACCAAACCTTGGCCTCATATTCTCTTTTGATCAAAAATGTTATAAAGCTGCCAGATGCGTTTACAGAATTCCTAATTTCCTGTAAGAAACAATGCCAGAAGATGGGCAATTATTTGCACAAAGTCCCATCTAAAACAACTAAGAATGTCACACTAGGCTGACTCAGACGGATACTAAACCCAACCTTTATGCACAGAAACCTGACAGGATCTCTAAGGTTCATTCTCCACTGCATCACACACTGGTTAATCATCGAAACCAGTGCAGAGAAGGCACAAAGTTCTCGTGGAAGAACACTTAATCTTGTGCAGCCACAAGCGACACAATTCATCTTCCACTAGCAAATTTCTCATGCATCCACATGGAATGCAGAAAGTCCCCTTCTGCACTTTGGATGGAGCCAATTCAGGGCTCCCTTACTTTGCTTGTTGCACAAATATTAGATTCAACTGTGAGGATGTACGCATGTAATCTCTGTCACAGAGGCAAGGAAACAGTGCCTTACTCTAGAAGCCTGAAATCAAAGCTCTCAAGAGTACAAAAATAAGTATAATTATTTCTGATTTACAGACAGGGAATGCAAACACACAGAGACGGGGACTTCCGAAGAATCTACGGGCTGAAACAATCAGTGCATACCGACTTCCTTACTCTGCTTATGACTTCAAAACAACTTTCACATGCTGCAGTCTCACTAGTTCTAATTTTGAAGGCTACAGAAAAAGGAGAAGAGACTAGTAGCAAGCTGGATCTGTACACAGAACGTCTCTGAGCTCAATCTACAGAAAAGCACCTGCGCTTCTTCAGCTGTTTCCAAGCCAGCAGGTATAACACAGGAAAGACAGATCAAAGAGACTGTGCTGACAGCCATCCAAAACAATGCACTCTGCAGCCAGGGCAATGAGCCAGAAAGGGAAAGTAAACAGAGGCCTTCAAAGAGCAACATGGGGCTGGACCAAGAAAACATGTAGGCTGAATGGTAGTGGCTCCACCACGCAGGATTTTGATGGTATGACTCAGCTGGCCATAAATTTATAACTTCCCACATTAAGAGTTTTTCCCCCAACCTGAAATAGTTTGTGGTCTAGGGATGGGACAGGGAGCCAAGGACTCATGAATTCTCATTCCCTCTCCGACACAGGCTGCTCCATTGCCCTCAACTCCCGTGCCTCACTATCCCACTATCTCACAGAAGTACTGTGAAAGTTACTGGAAATTTGTGGAAATTAAGAGGGACAGGAAGATAAACACTTATGAACTATGACAGCTAATACTTCAATTGTTATCAAGTGTTAATCTTTAGTGATATGTAACATGCAAATTTTTTCCCCATGAATTAACTTAACCCAAAATGATTAGAGCAGTAAGGAAAAGCTCATGATTATTTACATGCTACATCTCCACTCTCCAAAATACAAGTCATTTTGGAAAAGTATACTTTTCCATCCTTGAAAAGGGCTAAAAGGAAATAGTAATAATATGTACTTTTTAAAGTAAATCATTGCCCACTCTGTATTTTAAATAACGATTACAAATGACTATTTACAATAAAAACAGTTTTAAGTTACATCTTTGAGGACGCTGCTTACAGTTAGCCACATTCCCCACCTGATACAGGTTTAAATAATGATTCAATATTCTTGAGGACTGGCTGCTGAAGAGGCTGTTCAGCAGTTGCAAGGCAAGCTCAGGAGCTTTCAGGATGGAGTAAATTCAAAGTAAGCGATTTCTTAACAATTAAAAACCATTAAAATAAACACATTAAAAATAAGTCTCTCTTACCTATTAGTATCCTATTCTTTGCAATGCCATTTTTAATCTCATCGTTGATCAAGTCTGTAAGTCCCCGGCACATAGAATCAATACTTTCAATATGTTCTGGACAGTCGTTAGAGATCTTGTACCTGTCAAACCACACAGTGGAAAAGGCTCCTTTCATAGGTGTATATGGCCTGGAGTGGTGGAAGGAAAAAAATAAATTATTAACCAAGTGTAAGATCAAAAGCCTTCAGCATACGTGATAAATAAAAACAATTCAGTATCTCTCCAGCAAAGGAGAGAAGGAACCTCTTTCAGGTTAACTCAATTTACATCCAGTCACACTGCATTTCCTTGCATTCAAAACACGGTCCTTCAAGAATGAAGACAGCATTTGGAAGCTAGGTAAAATGCAAGTTTCAGTCAGTTCCACATCAAGGTTGATCAGGTCAGCTAAACATTTTAAATTTTAACTCTGTCAAGAGGTTCTTAATCCTAAACAAAGTTAGGGTTGAAATCCACCTTGGAATAGGACAAACTGAAGTAACTACTAAACAAGACAGCTTTGCAGGAGCTAATTTTATGGGATTCAGTTGTCTTATTCTTGTCAAAATTGACAAGAGATAGGTATTATGAACCTCTAGGTATTTACAAAAACTTCTTCCTTCTGTCAATTTTTCTTTTTCATAAATACAGCCATCCTCACCTTAATGGGGCAGGTATCTCAAAAATAACTGAAAGAAATGCCATGTGCTTACTGGATCGGTGCACAGACACAAATTAGAGACATGATACTCCCCATCGCCATAATACTGTGTTGTCAGATTAGTATTTTAAGTGCTTTAACATGCTGCCCAAACCGCAGATAATGAAGGAAGCTACAATTCAAAGCAGCCTTTTCTTTGTTTTTAAATAAAGATGATGAATAGAGCCCTGAAATCCCAAGAAAGGTGATCTAATTGCCTTGCAATGGCTCTACAATTTAATACCAAACATACTGCTATGAGATCGATGCTTCATCTCAAAACAAGCCCCCTAGAATCCTTAATTGCAATGTTTAATCAGGGGCCACATTTTTCATTTTTACTTAAGCTCAGATGAGCTCAGATCAGATTACAACCATTGCCTACAAACAGACAGCCTTTGATAAATTTGTCTAGATGGGAACCCACTGAAAACGCTAACATTGACTTCTGTGCTCTCTCTGGATTTTTTTCAGTACTAGGATTAAACAAAAACACAACTAACCTAAAATAAGAAAGCCACTATTTCAATTATTCCTAACGAAGGAACAAATTCTGCCTTTATTAATACCAGAGAGGCTTCACATATGTAAATGGCTATTCCTAAACCAGAAATACTACCACTAGTACAAGTGTACAAGAGGCAGGATACTATTTGCATTACTCAGTCACACAAGTCAAAAGTGAGAGAACACAGATTTTCTTCTGCCCGGTACCATGAACATGAAATAAATAAAGTCCATGACTTTAAACCTGGTAAGTCAAATATAAAGAAAGAGGCAACAAACACCAACAGATAGGTACAGACAGACTACACTGTTTCATCTTTTTGAGCACAGCTTCAGGAACAAGTACCTAAAAATCTACTGTTATTCAAAATGGCATACAAGTATGTGGTCAAGTTTAGTACAGTGTGTGCCTTAAGTAGCCCCTCATTTGCTTAACTCAAAACAAACCATATACTTAAGCACCAGAATTAACAATTTTTTTTTTCAATTTAGCCCTTACTTGCCTATTAAAAAAAGGTAACTCTTAAAGAAAATTCAATGAAAATATTTTGCACACCCAACAAGCTAAAGGTAAGTTTAAAAAAATGTTACTAAAATGCTTTTGCTTTTTTTTTTTTTTAAAAAAACAACTTCTCTTTAGTATTACCACTGTCCCCAGGATTCTTCCCAAATGAACTGATCAACACCTAAGAAACAAGATTACAAATCTCTAATTCACAAAAGTCAATTTCTAAGAGGAGACATTCCAGTCAAAAATATCAACAACAGTGGAATCAGTGGAGTTTCTGGAAGTCACTTGGACAATGTGATATACAACAGACTAAGCACGTGGGCAAACAGCATTTAATTCATGGTTTTAGCTTCTCTCTCAAACACTTTTACATCAATCCTGGTTAAAGTGCTTAGCAGCCAGAGTGCTTCATTTTCTAGTAAAACCAGAGGACCTTATATTTCTGTGAGAAAAGATGTGTAAGGTTTTAGCATTATTTCAGCAAGTTGACCCAGGATTTCCATGGAATGAAGACACATATTTGTATTACATTACAGAAATATTAAAACAGGTTTCCCCACAACTGAAAGGCAAAATCATACAGTTTATAAACAGGACAAAATCCATGATGAGATTATAATACTTGATCAGACATCGAAACTCAGGACTTCTACCTGCTGTCTTTGCAAATTCTTCAATAAGATAGATGAAAGGCTGATGTGCCTTATGCCCACAGGAAAAGTCCCCCAAGCAAATGGGCAAGATGCTTTCAGCTGTCTCAAAAACATCCTTGCAACCACTCTTGATTTGTCAGAAATGCATTAAAAATAACCTTTACATAAAGCTGAGAAGTAAGATATTTTTAATGGTTCACCCAACTGGCACATCTGTTTTAGTCATTCACCTTGTTCCTTAAATAAATCCGTTTATTAGCTGGCACACTACAACTCAGACATTACCACGGTAAACAAATATGTTTGGCATGGAACCATCTGTACAGCTCCAAGAATACAGCACAAAATTTTTTCGTACTATTAAACCACAAAAGAAAAAATAAAAAAAATCCCTATGTTACACTGACACAAAAGGCTGGGCAAATATACAAAAGCAAAGAAATACAGAGTGGAGTGAAAACTCCATCCGGTAAGATCAGCATGGTCAGTTACAGACAGTGTCAGACCAAATGATCAGCTTTAAGTTTGGATTTTTTGCTTTCCTAAGTTTAATCAAAACTCGTAACGTTAGTCCTGATGATTTTTTCCTCTGTACTTCACTTTCCTTTTTCTCTTTTTTAAATGATACTAAAAATAAAGCTCCAGGTCTCTAAGACATGTGCTGTTGAAATTTGGAATGAAAATACATAGCCCCCCTCCCAAGCTGTGTGGGGTTGTTTTTTTTGGTTGTTTAGTTTTAAAGGGGGTGTGTGTTTTTGTTTTGCTTGCTCTGGAGCACACAAAAGATTAAAATCCATATAAGAAAACAAGAATCAAGAACCCTGCCTGAGTATATCCAACTTCCAAACTTGTACCCGTTTTTAAGAGACATTTGAAACACAATTTCCTACAAATTGAACTAACTCTTAACATCTAAAAATAAAGAGAAAAGACGACGTAAAGGAGACATGGCTAATATCAAACAGCATTTAAGAAACTGCAGGCACCCTGAGGAAAAGAATCTTTAAAATGCTTCCCAACATCCTCAAATCACTCAAGACCTATAAAGTAATCAGAAAACGTGGTCTAATTTTTTTAAGGGTGTGCATTGATCTACAATTGTTTTCTCACACATACACTTCTTGCATGAGACTGCAGTTTCAAGAAGATCCTACACACCTAATATTTGAATGTCTTAAAAGGAAAACATATCCTGTAATATCTCTAAGTATTTATCATCCTTTCAATCTTTTAAACATGTATTCAAATAGAAGTAATTTTCACTGTTGATTTCACTGCAAAGTTTCAAGTTTTCACAAACTGAAGATAGGTTAGCTTCTGCTAATGTGAGTTATGTACTAACGATGAAAATATAATGAAAGCAGGAAGCAATAACACCATCTTTTTCCACCTTCCTGGAGCATGGATTATATACTCTAGACCTTCTTAATCACATTTAGAATTGTGCTAAATAGTTTGAAATTATCTTAACAGAAGTGGAGAGCAACCAAATGATGCTACACAAGGTTCAAATTCAGATCTGAAAACATGCCAAATTCTATCTCCAAAATGATGCTATTAGCATAGCAATTCACATAAAACTATAGGTGTATTTGTTTGTTATCCAATAAATCACTGTCCCTGTCCAACATTAAGAGACAAGCCAGCACTGCTAGCTGCTTTAAATAAGAAACATAAGAGCACGTTGATAAATAGTAAATATTCTTCCCCCAACTCTTTCTCCTGATGCACAACTGTATCACTGCCTTCACACTTAGCGCTATGATCACCCTGCTAATGCAGTCACATAAAACCCAGACCGCTGGTGCTGGCTTACAGCTTTCTTGAAGTTCCAGACAGAACTTCCTGAGATGTCAGACAGAACTGGGAATTTCTAGTAAAATTAGGCTTTAAGATTCAAATAAAGAAAGATCAAAATTTTTGAAATCCTCACTTTTGCTTCCTTCCCAAACCTATCTCCTCTCAGTTAGGAGGCACAGAGTCGCATGAGACATTGTAATGTTGTCTTTTGGAAGACTGTGCATTCCTTCCAGAAAATCTATAGAGCACACTGCCAGACTGCTTAAGTTCTACTTTGCTCTGGTGAGACCCCACCTGGACTACTGCATTCAGCTCTGGGGTCCCCAGTACAAGACAGACATGGACCTGTTGGAGTGGGTCCAGAGGAGGGCCACAAAAATGATGAGAGGGATGGAACACCTCTCCTATGAAGAAGGGCTGAGAGAGTTGGGGTTGTTCTGCCTGGAGAAGAAAAGGCTCCGGGGAGACCTTATTGCAGCCTTTCAGTACTTAAAGGGGGCCTACAAGAAAGCTGCGGACACAGTTTTTAGCAGGGCCTATTGTGACGAGGGATAACAGTTTTAAGCTTGAAGGGAGTAGATTTAGACTAGATATAAGGAAGAAATTTTTTTTTACAATAAGGGTGGTGAAACACTGGAACAGGTTGCTCGGAGAGGTGGTAGGCACCCCATTCCTGGAAACATTCAAGGTCAGGTTGGACAGGGCTCTGAGCAACCTCATCTAGTTGAAGATGTCCCTGCTCATTGCTGGGGGGGGTTGGACTAGGTGACCTTTAAAGGTCTCTTCCAACCCAAACTATTCTATGATTCCAGAAGCAAGTCTTGACTCTCTTAAAGCTGATGGCAGGTTTTTCCAATGAAAGCAAAGTTACTCCCCAGTCCCAAATTCTCTCCTAGCATAATCTCACTGTTGATACTAGTACACTGCAATAGAAAATCTAATTCATAATTCTGCTTTTTAACTTCCACTGTCTGCTTGAAGCAGAAAGTGAATTTTAAAAGAAAAGGGGGGGGAAGGCAGAGAATCCACCTACTCAAATCAGAAGTATAATTCAAAGCTCTAGTCCAAGGTATAGCTTATGTTAAAACTGAGGTTCAACATATCTTAACAATGAAGCTTTGTGGTATGGTAACAGAGCATAAGATGTGTTAGAAATTCAAACAGCTTAAACTTTGAAGTATACTTAAAAAAATTTAAAAAAGGAAGGCAAGAGTCATCTCCATGAGGACTAATTTCAGCTGTTCCTCAGAAAAGGCTGTGCCTGTTCACTCAACCACAAGCAAATGCTTTTGATAGAGTTGTTCTGGATGTATATTGCCTGAAATGAGAGCTAACTGAGCCAGTACAGAATGGTTACCTGAAGAAATACTATGTTGACAGTTTTTGTTACTTGGGACAAATCTTATTCATTCAAGACAAAGGAAACTGCAATAGAAGCTGACATAAAACTCAGCAGGACAAATTCTGAGTTTGTTTCTCTTTCTTTGTTTCTGTTGAATTGTTGGGTCAGTTTTGGTTTTTTTTGGGGAGGTGGGTGGTGTAAATTGTGGGGATTTGTACTAATCACAGAAACAGCAATAATGTTATGGTTGAGAAGACATTAAATGACCTTTTCTACACACTGCCAGTTCCTCAGCAACCAGCTATCAGTGGCTGCTTTATGAATGCACTGAAAGAAAGTGGCAGGAGGCAAACCAGGGTCCAATCTGAATCAGTTCTCCATTACGGGGTTTGAAAGACACTCTGGGATTCAAAGTGGTATCTTTCACAAGCTGGTGGCAAACAACACTGAGGACGGATGAATGACACTAGCTAAGGACAGAAACCCCTGGAAAGACTGTAAAACAAGAGCACAAAATGACACACAACTTAGAACCCCACAACTGCTTGCTGGAGGAGCCATCTAAAAACCACTGTCTCCAATTCTTCTGTATTGGAAAACAGTTGAGAGCAGACAGACATGAGGAAGGATGTCTAAGAGCGTGATGTAGTTAAAGGGATTAGAAATCCAAGATTGCCATGATGTTCTACTTTGTTTTCCCCAAGCATGACTAAAGTATCTCTGACAAGTGTTTATTGCATTCCACATGGTATTTAGTATATGATGTAAGCATTACATGTATGCATATCCATATGTTTTCCTCACCTAATACAAGAGGAGAAATAAAAGGAAAATGGGAGGTTTATCCAAGCATGCTTCCATCATTATTATGCAGGATGTTAAATTTCTGCTTACAGGAGATGAAAGAACCACTCCATGATACCAACCAAAACCCTTTCCAGTTGTCCCTCAAGCTTCCACCTCTAAAAAGACTTCTTTGTGTTAAATTTATGAATGAGGCTAGGGCTTACAAAAGTGAAGGATTAATAGCATTTGCCTGAGCCAAAAATAGTATGATAGGCACCATGCACGCTCCCCCACACAGCTCCACCAATCCATCTCAAGTCTGACCTGCAGCACCCCTGCTGCTTTTCCAATCCTAGGCCTCTCACAAGCAGAGACTGCCAATGTAGCTGAATGGTGCCAAACTGTCTGGTGGTTTTGCGACATAGCCAAATGGGGACTATGATGAGATGAAACTCATTTCCACCCAAGAGCTGAGCAAAGATGTGAACTTAGGTGAAAGGATGGAGTACCAGGCCATATAATGCTGAGCAGTCCCTACCAGCCACATACTTAAGAGACAAGGGAAATTAGAATAAATTGGCAAAAAAAACCCCAAACAAGCAACAAACTCTGCATACTTATTGGCCACAGAAAGGTATGTTGAGTGAATGTCAAAAAGATCCACAAAACAGCCCAAGAAGTATTTATAGTTTACCTTCTGACTTGCAAAAGAGAAGGACTGTCAGAATGGAATGCTAGACAACGCAAAGAATCTTTGACCTAGATTTTTTAAGGGAATTATAGAAGGTAAGGTATACTTATTAAAACAAGTGGAGCCTAAATGGTTTTAACTTTACCACGTTAGCTCCTGCAATGCCAATTTAAACTATCACTTTCTATTAAAAAAAAAGGTTAAATTGGGTGGTATTCAGTTCTGATTTAGAAATTCAATAGAAACCTAATGTTTAAGTCACAGTTGTAGCAGCTGAAACAGTATTTAAAGTTGTAGTCATCCTGACCCAAATAAAAAAAAAAAAAGGAAAAAGGAAACCCTTTCCTTTAAAACTATTACTGTAGACGTGGCTTTAGGGATTGCATCAGCTGCTAGGGCTACAATTTGACCTTTTTTTTTTTTAATTAAAGATATACATTAGCATTACAAGAGAGAGGAAATAGAATTCTGTTGTGTTTAACAAGTTTAATCTATGTACAGAAGCACTGATCTTGAAAGAAAGCTAGATAAAGTTAAAAGAACCTATAAAAATGAGTAGAGAACTTGTTTTAAAGTATCCCAGTTGCCTACATTACAAAGAAAAAACAAAACCTCTCTAAACAATGTCTAAAATTTTTCATTTGTAAAGCAAAATTTGCATGCCCCAGCTACATGCATTTGATTTCCAAACTATTCCAAATTCAGGTGCTACTACTCTCACTACATCACATTGAGACTTCAAATCCACATATTTTCCCTTTTTCATCTAAGCATGCTTTTTACCACAAGCATTTCACTTAGAAATTTTGCAAGTTTTTCTTTTTTAACAGTAAACTGTGTTATCTACCTTCTGTTATTTTCGCTCAAGAAACAAACAAACATGAGACTCATAGGACTTTCCAAAGTGATGGGGGATGAGTGTGACCAAATGCTGCAAACACTTTACCTGTCCAGGGGGACATCTGGTTATCATTCTCTATACAGATGCTGCACATTATAAAAATGATTATAGAAAAGTAAATCTTTTTTAAAAAGTGTAACTTTTTACAGAGACCTGTAGAGAATAGTAAAAAACAGTTTTATAAAATGTAGTTCAGTAAAGTTCTATTGCTTTTACCAGTAAAGTGGAAATACCCTCTCTAGTGTTTGCCGAAATCAATGCTAATGAAGCTGGAGAACATGTTTTAGAATTCTTCTAGATTATATGCTGGGCTGGTTTTCCAAAATAATTTTCAAACATATTGACTCTTGAATCAAACATGTCTGAATGTCTGATGTTGTAGTAAGTGAAAAATGTTTCAGTGCCCGAGATAAAATCTAAACAAAAACATAAATATAAACCCCATCCATCCTCCACAAAGAAAAAAAAATTTTCAATGTTTTGTTGAAAAGTGTGAATTCCACTGCTTTTCAGAACCCTATTTAATAGAGGTGAAGAATGTATAAGACCAAATCTATATATCTATCTATCAGCAGAATTACATCCATCAAAAACGTGAAGAGGTATTCCTGACCTGCAGTTTATCCTGCCAAAGCCTCTAGCATTGCAGTTATATCATCAAACCTGCTTTTACTGGCATAACTACTTTGACGGAGAGCGTTCAATGTGTATGTGGTAAGTTATGCTGGAAAAGACAGGAGTTTATAGAGTACAAACTACATCCACATCAACAGTATTTTGCCAGAAGAGCATATTAGCCAAGCAATCCTAGTATGGTCTTGCCTAACTTCAAGCTTTTCTTTGATTTCATCATCAGTGTAAAAACCTGCTGGCAAGCTTTGCACTCTGCTCCTGTAATCGACAATACAGTGGCAGGTTGTGCCACCCACAGAGACTCTCACTCACATCAGCGTAGCTCTCCACCAGTGTATCGCTCTGTCTCTACACAATCAAAGACTGGATCAGAACCTTCTTCAGCGTATCTACACACCCATAACCATCTACCTATAGGTCTCATTATCAATGATGCTGAATTCCTCTGTTGGTGCCAGAAGCATTTGGAATTCTTATCAAAACATATATACATACACACAAAATCAGACCATATATTCAAGTTCCTAATGCAGATACAATTATTTTAATGTCTGCCATTCAAGTTTGGATGTCCTAGGCCTTGTTTTTCCTTTCTGTGGAAGAAAGGAGAGCAACCATTACAAATGTTTTAAAAAGCATAGTGTATTTTGGATTTGAATACCGAAACAACCTGAAATGGGTCTACAAAGGCTTCTGTTACTTCGATTTCAACTAATAACACATATCTTCACAAACTTCACTTCAGCATTGCTGCAAACAGTGGCAAACATTATTGTACTTAAGGGCATCTGTTTTATTTCACTATGTCAGCTAATGGTGCTTATCAGCAACAGAGGGCTGTACACTAATATTCCCAAGTGTACTTCATATTACCAGTCAAAGACAGTGTGGGTATTTTTTATTTTTTGAATATACAACTTTTCACAGTTTTGCTAAAAACCACTTCTGAATCAACTCATGCATGACCTCTATCTGCTCTAGAGAAGAACAAGAGTAACCTCAACTTAAAAAAAAGAAGAGTTGAAGTAACTGGTTATTCACATCTTTTAATTACAACAGTATCTTTCTTCTCATCTGTTTACCAAAGTACTGAAATCCAAAGTCTTAAAATAAAAACAAATGCCCCATAAACACCACTCATTTGAGTCCGAAGATCTTGCTGGTTAATCATTTATACATAGTTTACATCTGCAGTTATCCAAAGAAACCAAGCCAAATGAGAAAAGGATTGGACCCCGTAAGTGCAGTGGGATGGGAAAGTGAAGCACTGGCCTAACAGATGTGGTCTGAGATGCTCTGGCTGCATATAACATGTGAAGAAAGATCACTTCATAGGGAAGCAAAACTTCCTACATTTCTCCAGTACCTGCTGTGTTGACAGGGAAGAAATGGAGCCCATCAATATGTCTGATGTGCCACTGATAACTCTAGCATCACTTTAGCCTGTCATCGATGAAATAAGAGCACGTTATTTACAGAAAGTCATACTGACTTCCTACTAACCCAAAACACACTGCTTCAAAGACTTCTACTCATGGGCTTGATTTTTCTGTAACACAGTAAGTACATTCACACTGCAATCTCTCAATTGCTTTTCCTGCCTAAGTAGATCATAAAAATACATGGTCAAGGAAAGTTTTTTTTCATGTATTAGTGAGTGCCAGACAAAATCTGCTATTATACTTGTTTATACCCTCCAAGAAATTTTTTTCTGACTTTCAAACCTCTGTACCTCGAAAGTCCGTGTAGAATGTCACAATTTCCTTTTCCTTTCAGCATTCATCCACACTTACGCTCAAATTCAGAAAGAAACTTAAGCCCTGTTACCTTTCAAGGAAACATTTTCCTAACTTAGAGCCACAGAAACCTTAAAAATGAATTTATATCAAGAAAAATTAAACGTCTCTGAAATAGAAGGCCATGTCTTTACATTGCTAAATATGGAGGTAGGTGTCCAACTTTTAGCCTTTAGGTTTGACCTCATTAACTTTCAAATTCCCAGGTGTAAATATTTTTGTCTATATTTCCAGTCTACCACTGAACACACAGTGTCATTTAATAACGAGATTTGTACCTACAGCGAATGCTGGACTCAATTCTCTTTGAAACAGTTGGGTCAGGATTCAAACTAGAAGAAATGTATAATTTTAAACTCCCAGTCCTTTCTCCAGCAGCTGAAGATCTTTCACATCCTACTTGCCAAAAAGACTGACCACCTTCAGAACTGAAACCTGGCATTAAATACAGCAGAGTATTTTAGTGGTTAATTTATGGGAGTTAATATAGGTAGGATTATGATCCAGAACATGGCTCTATAATGCGATTACAACACACACTGGAGTATCATCTTCTATTTATATCAAGGAGATGGAAAGATACTGAGGACAATAACTGAATTTGAATTAGCGACTGTGACTTCTGTGAAGTCTTAACCATTTAGAGTCTTAACCACTTAAAATCACAGTCCCTGGGCAGCAATGCACCTTTGGGCTCCAGTTTTGCCAAAAAGCATACACATGAGAAAGAAGAAGTGTTATGACAGTCTGTACCAATATTCACAAGCATATTTTACAGCACTGGAATAGAGTAATTTAATCCTACAGTCAAAACATATTAAACAATACCTGGCAGGTGCCGTTGGGTAAATTACTTTTATATGTTGGAAAGCCATGTCTTGATTCAAAATTTGTTTTATCCATGTTCTTGCTCCTTGGCCAGTATCACCTGTATCACACAGAAGAGTACAAGAATTATTCTGTACATTTAGAAAGAAAACTATACAATGTCAAATATATTTATGCCAGATTGACCTGATTTCTAAATCATAGTTAATCCTCCAAAGTGCTAAAAATAATTTTCTAGAATAACCTCAATCCCCTTTCCAATGAAGATGGACTCAAAATGTCCTAGCAGCAGACTACTTAAGAGGTCCTACAGCACAAGTTTAATAAATACTTTACTACATCCAATGGCTTAAGTACCTCCTAATCAGGCACAAGGCCTTACCTCTTACTTGCAACTTATCTTATTTGCTGATAACATTGACAAACAAAAAATACTGATGAACATCTTAAAAAGTGTGATAAAATACCTGCTGCTCCCCTTAGAAAAGACAATTACTTTTACTACAGAATTTTATGTTAACCCACTTCAAAACCTAGTCAAGCAATAAAAAGGATCTTCACATTTAATTATGCTAATATTACACATAGGCTTTAAGGGAAGTATCAGTCAAACACTCCCAACATTCTGTAAAAGTGCTCAAGATGAGTTTGGGTTAAAATATCTGGCAGGCTCCTCAAAAACCTTAATCCCACTGTTCCATTTGAAAGCTACTTGAGATCTGACTCTCAGTGTGTCTTTTTCCTAGTCTTATCAACTCAGCCTACAGCCAAAACCCCTGCAGACTGAAGTGCTATGAACAGATATACAGGATGAATTCTTATGCACACAGCAAGATTTGTTCCATTCAAAAAAATATAAACACCAGATAGTTTCTAGAGCTCGTCTTTACATCACTAGTATCTTCAACTATAACTTCACTGCCACCCCTCTGAACAGCATGCACACACAAGTCTCCAATAAGAGTTAAGCAATGGTTCAAGCTTGAGCAAATTGGCCCATCAAGGAATATGGTTTATAGTAGGCAGTAATACAACATGTAATAATGTTCAACCTAAAAATTTGGTGGGGATTCAGCAAACTAGAATTTCACTACTGCCACTGGTGCCATAGGACTTTAGTCTTGTTTGAAGTCGAGGCTCCCACATATTATCAACTCAAACTGCTAATCTGAGTTAACAGTATTCTCTATTACTTTATCTCAAGTTGGTCAGTTTGACTTTAGGACTCACCCTACTCTTTTCAATAAGATGGCCAAACCACGGGAAAAAAATATCACTGCCCTAAGCCAGGCTTACTGCCATGTTACATGGGTTCATCTGAACAGTGTCACATGAATATACCAGTTTATTGTTACAGTGATTATAATTCCCCAATGGAAAAGATTTGCTCTTGCTTTAGCACTCAAACAAAACTCGGTGATCTTTATTTACACATACACTTAATGCATCTTCAGAATTAAAATAGAAGGCAAGAAGGATCCAAACCCAGCTTTTTTTTTTTGTTAAGCACAAATGGCATAACCATGACATTCTCTGTTTGACCTAAACACTCCAAGTGACAAATACGCAACAGGGTCACAAAACTGACACAAATCTTATTCTGTACTACGTTAAACAGCAAAATCAAAGTTACATCTTTAACTGGATGCTTCAGAACACATTCCCACAAACACTTTGCTTATATTAGTAGTATGTTCTGAAGTCCAAACACACCTTTGATTCTTAGCAGACACTCTTGACATGCAAGGGTTTCCTCATGGTTGCTGTCACCTAGTTTATGAACAATGTATCTTAAGGAGGCTTGAATAAATTTTTTTCCTATACACTCCTCTTTTTTTCAGTTAGAAAGCAAAAGTCTAAGCTTTGCAAATACTTGCACAGGACCAACCCTCCGGCAGGTCAACCTAAGCAACTATCTGAATGCTTACAGAATTGGGACTTACTTAGCTCTTCACAAACTCCTTAATGGTGCAGGACACATTGTTTATTGTTTATTCACATTTCTTAAGCTTTGCCAAGATCAGCAGAAACATTTACAGTTAATGAAGCTAGTTTGTCCATGAAAAGTTCAAGAAAACTCATTAACTAAAAGAAAATTTAACTATGACCTTCTGTGTGTCAAGAGTCCCCACGGTCCAAATGCTCTGCAACCGCTGTGAGCACTTGCATGCAGAGGTAATGCATTTTGATTCGGTAAGAATAGAATTCGGAGGGGAGGGAGAAAGAGAGGAGACTGTGACACCAAACAAAACCCAACAGCCTTCTGAAAGGTTTGTCTTTCAGGCTGTTCTTCGCTTTTAGCATTATATGTTCTTCTGAACACTACTAAAAAGAAGCAAACAATGCACAGACAATTCTGCTTTGAGTCTGTTTACAAACCTAAATAGACTGATGGCAGCAATATTACCTTTTTTCCCCCTCCTCAAGTAAAATATGAATTATTTTCCTTTCAAATATAGCTTGAATTTTCAAATTTTCTTTCTGTGCAAAGTTTAAACTTTACATGTAACTTGTAGATTGGCTATTAGGAAAAATTTCTTCACTGAAAGGGTTGTCAGGCATTGGAACAGGCTGCCCAGGGAAGTGGTTGAGTCACCATCCCTGGAGGTATTTAAAATGTGTAGATGTGGTGCTTAGGGACACGGTTTAGTGGTGGACTTGGCAGTGCTAGGTTAACGGTTGGACTTGATGATCTGAAAGGTCTTTTCCAACCTAAATGATTCTATGCATGTTACAACATGCAAAGTCATAAACCTATGTCTAAAAAATTATTATACACTTGTTATGTCCATTTGCCTTCACTGCTGAGCTACCAAATGGATCCTCTACCTAAATTTGACGTACAGTACCAGGAACTTTCTAATATTTTTCTATACCATTTTGCATTTACATTCTCCATGTGTTATAATTTGTCTGGAGCAAGCATTATGAACAAAATGGATTCATGCCATTTGATTGCCACTTTCCATCACAAGCACTGTACAGAAGGTTTACAATTCAGGTTTATAGGCCAGCCCACAGCAACGGCACTGCGGCTACTTCTGTTTTAAATTCTATTCTGCGGAACTGCTAAACAAAACCAAATAAAAGCACCCTTGTACCTCCCCATTGCAAACATTATGAATGAAATCATATCAAAAATGAAAAATTGTAGAGTACTTTAACCACATGTGGAATCAACCTCTAACCATAATCTTCCCTTACTCCTCCAACATGAGAGAAAATTATTTCCTCAAGCATTAAAGCATTAGCGTTAACAAGAGGGCTGAATACATCTTATGAACTCTTTCGCTTTCATTCTTTAACTTACAGAATTTGAGAAAAAGCAAAATTAAAACTAGATTATAAAAATGAAACTAATTTAATAAGCACATACAACTTCGTTAAACTAAATAGAAGCATCAGCTAAAAGCAAAACTAAGAGGAAGAAGACACTGAGTTGAGCACGTTGCCATATGCACATGGACAGCTCAACAGAATTGATTCCCAAGGTCTTGATCTAATAAAGACCTACGATTACTGTTTTTTCTTTTTTTTTTTTTTTGAGTCATGTGGACTTTGTTGTTGTTATTTAGCAGGTTAGAAATAACCTTTAAGAAAAAAACCCAACAAAACACACATTCCTGCCGCCCTCCTGCCCTCAGACTGGTCACTGATGCGGGTAACTACCTTCTGCAGATGGTGGCCATGAAGCCAGTTTGGACACAGCTAGGACCCTTCTGAACAGAAAGAAGTCAGTCTATTAACACTGGCTTTTAAAAGGCGACAACATCTGACCCTAAAAACGCCAAGAGCCATTTTAATTACGAAAAAAAATCACCCTTTGCATGTGGCTACCCTTAGAGTGGATGAATTAAGAAAATGTCTTCTGGAACACATTTGTTCTCATGGCAAAGAAAGCCGGGCTGGTGTATAACAGCACCATCCCTAAAACACACTCCACAGACCCACCTCAGGCCCAGGGAGGCCCAAACGCTAGACCCAGTCCACGCACACGCACGCCGCTTTGCCCACGGAGGCGCCTTCTTGCCGGCCGGCGCCTTCGGGCCGCCGCGGCCTGAAGGGGCCGACACTGTCGTGTGTGTCCCCCTCTCCCCCCTCCACCGCCGCGCTCCCAGCAGGGCCCCAACGCGCAGGAGGCGGCGAGGCAACCACCCCGACCCCGCGGTCGGAGGGCGGCCTCCCTCGGGCGGCACCCCTGCGCCCTTCCCCAGCGGGAAGCGACGCCCACCGAGCCCCGGCCCCGCCGCGGGGTAGCAGGGGAAAAAAAGGGGGGGGGGGGGGGGTAAAGCAGCCACCTGAGCCGTGCAGGAAGATGAGGGAGGCAGTATGCCTGCCCGCGGGGGACACCACGCTCCTCTGTAGCGCTGCGGGCGCCGCCATGCCCGCCGCTCTCCTCCTCTTCCTCCTCCCCCTGGCCCGGCCGGTAGCGCGGCCCACAGCGCCGGCGCAGAGGCGGCCCCGGGCCCGCAGCGCCCCGCTGGCCGGCGGGGAGGGAGGGAGCCCGGGGCCTCTTCTAGCGCTTCGTGCCGCGGCAGAAACCACCTCGCTCTTCTCAGGCAGTGCTGGGGACAGCTGTCCCAGCCCCAAACCAGAAACGTTCTTCCTATTTATAGAAAATACTATACAGACCCCATGTTTAGAAATGCCATATGGTAGGCAAACTGGGGATCAAACAGTAAAGGGAGGGTCGCCCCTTTCATGTCGTAGTATGTGTTTGGAAAGGCAATTAGGCTTCGGCCTCACCAGGTGCACGCTTTCAAGAGTAAAGGCCTGGCTGGCAAGCAAGCTGAGGCGAGGCAGGTAGCAGGGGGCTCTGATGGCTCCTTCCAGGTGCTTCAGAAAGCGAAGGGCCTGCAAGGACCAACGTTATAAAGGTCCAGGAGACGTCTGAAAGCTTGTCTGACCTTAATCCATGTCTGAGCACAACTACTCTGATGCTTTTGGTAGTTTTACTGAACTGCTTTAGGGGGATAAAGAGTAGGAGCTTTCTTTTGCACTTGTAGGTAACCTATACTCATTCAAGGTCATAAGACTTTTTTTTTCTAGTGGTGTGTCGATTAACCACCTGCCTTGGTGCTTTGAGGTCTGCGGCAGTGGAACAAGGATGACCCAGCATAAACTCCGCTATTGCCATTTCACTAGCCAGGTGCAGTGCGAGCCAGGGGGTGAGCAGCAAGTTTACAGATTAGTTTTGCAGTTCATCATGAAGTATTTTGGCAAGCCATAGGGGCACACCTGTTAGTCCTTAAAAATGTAATGAAACCTTAGCCTCTTGAGGTAGCTTGTTATTACCTTCAGAATGGCCTGTGGGTTAAGTAGATGAAACATCAGTGTGTGTGTAATATGAAGAGCATGCTGTGCTTGTATTTCTGTTCAAATTACTGTCTTGACTACTATTTTCCTATGAATTTAGTTAGGGCACCAGTTAAATGGAGACTGACAAATGGCGTGTTATGATGCCCCTTCAAAATGTATGCAGCTGTCTTTTTAACATTTCTAGAAGCATTCTGCAGCGGGGCCAAGAAGTAAATAGAAGGAAAAAAAAATCTGATAGTTAGGGAAATGAGAAAATTACATGGTGGAGAGGGATGAAAGAGGTATCTAAAATTTTCTACAGTCTCAATTGCCCAATTCAACAATGCAAAATCTCAGTAAAGTAGTGCCACCATGAACAAGGCAATATTGCCAGTGGCTAATACCTGAGACACACTTTACTTCTCATTTGACTTGCAGTATACAAAAATAATTGTGGTATTTGAGACATCAACGCTCTTGTTTTTTAAAATTAGCTTAGCAGGAAAGTTTAATCATGATTATAGGACATATTCACTCATTTAATTATACTTATTTGTAATATTTTAATTTGCCATCTTTCACGAGCATTGTCATTTTTGAGGGCTATTATATGTGAAGGATCACTGAACAAAGGTGATGTGTGGCTTCGACAAACTTTTCTGCACAGTTACAACAACAAACCATGATCAAGCCTTTTTAAACCTTATGGTTTATCATTCCCTGCCTCTGAGTTACAAGCTTGGAGGTACAAGATTTCTTTGTGCCAACGAATAATGCTTGATGCCAGGAACAAAACAAAAGATAAAATAGCAGACCATGCAAAAATAGTACTCTAGGTTTGCAGAATTTTGTGTGTTGGTTTTTTTAAAGATAAATAGTCAAGGCATAAGATTTATTCTTTCTTTTCCATTAGAAAACAAGCAAAGGGCTATCTTTATCTTTCCCTGAAGGGAGAGGACCTCAGGGGAAAGACCAATATTTTTCAAAAATTAAAGACAAAATAGCCAACTGCATAGAAACTTGTGAGAGAATAGGAGCTCTGAACAAACATAAACGGAAAAAAGCTGAGTTATAATTCTGATGACAACAAATTTACTGTGAGAACTTGTTATTTATACCAGACGAAAAGGCTTTCTTGGGATCTTTGTACGTATATTAATGATATTGAATATTAATTATATTAAAAATGTATTTTAATGACATGAAAAAAAAAACCTACTGCAAAAAAGCCCTTCTAACAGTGATAGATCTGAATCAAGTGCTCAGAAATGGCCAGGAGATGATTCTTTCATTTCTGGGAGTTTTCTGTTGTTAGAGGGATGATGGAGTCACCTCCCCTGCCAGTTTTGCCTTCTACCCGAAGAAGGAGGGGAAGGCGGGAACATGCTTGGAGTAAGAACTGGAAAAGGGTTATAACTATTTCCCTGGGCCAAACCTATGAAGCCTATGAAGCAGACAGATGTAACCCATGAAAACCATGAAAATCATGGCTGCTGCTAAAACCTAGCCCTATTAACTGAAAGGACTATCCTGAATGAATTAACAATATGTTAATAACTGTAGAAAATTATACACAATATGAAAATAGCTTGCAAATTTTGTTAAACTAACATATGCTTAAGTTCTGATGCTTATGTTTTTTTACAAGTCTTGCACTGCTGACATGAAACATCTCCAAAAGGAATTTATTACATTTCACAGTGTCAATAAAATGTCCTCCCACACCCTTAAAAGCATATTCTGTTGCAATTGCTTCTCTTTTTAATTTTTTTTCTGGGCTTAATGAAATAAATTGATTAAATTTTGACTTAAATGCTAAATAAATATTGAAATATAAATATGTGGCCATATTTAAGTTTTCTAAAGAAAGTAAATGTTAAGTGTGAGCTGTGTTTTGTTCCTTAGGATAGGCTCTTGCTCACAGTGCTCTCTGTTCTGACTCTCTTCTCTCACACTGACTCTATTCAGAAGAAACCAGAAGAGTTTAATTTACTTTCAACCATTTTGATATTTTTCTCATTTAAAATGGCTTTGCACTTCAAAATTAACTTTAGCTGAAAACAGTATGTTGCAGAGTAATTTTTATGTCCAGCATGTGTACATACCCAGAAACACTATTATAACTGTATATGCAGAACTAAGGCTTTTGCACCCCACACTGAAAAATAGTTTGTAGGTATTGTACAGTTACTGTTGGGTTTTTTTAGTAGGTGAGTTAGTCCACAGATGCTTCATCGATGATTACAAAGAAGTATATCTGATTTCTAGTTGATTATATTTACATTTAGGTGATTTTGACAGAAGGAGGGATTTTGGTGTGGAAATAAAAATATCAAGTATTTGGATCTTTCCACACACTCCCTTTATTTCTTTCTCAGTATCATGTCATTATCATCACCATATCAGAAGATCACATCATTAATATCTAGTCTTTATAGCTTGAGTGATAGGTACCCTATACTTGCTTTCTTCATTATTAGGGCATTAAAATTAAGTGCTGAATTTCTTTGACTCTTTTATACATTCCTTCCCTCTCCTATCCTTCTCCCAGTTTTTTACAGGCTGAAGGGTCTGTCCACTATTTTTAAGACCATCATGCCAGTTACTGTGATCTGATAAAAATTAGCAACTATCCTCAAATTTGCAGGTAGTTTCATTCATTGGAAATCAATGGCAGTGCTTTGACATAGAATTTATATGGCATGGGTTTTTTTTAGGTCTCCTCTTTCAGTGTACATCTTGGCATAGTTTATTCTAAAAAGTTCTTGTAAACAGTTCTCTGCACAACTGCCACAGCAGAGGTAGGAAGTGCCATAGGGGTTGCTATTCAGGCGCACAGCCTAGTGGTCCATTTATCATGCTAAACTATTCATACCCTCACCAAGCCAAACGAAAAATGTATTTCCATTCATAATTTTTAATTAAAAAATTGAGTTTTTTAGCAAATAATCAAAGGTCAAAATAGGTAGATTTTGCAAAGTTGTTTTCATGTCCAGTGAGAAGTTTATTTTGGTGCCGGGTTCTCCTGTTCCTTATTAGAAAAAAAGCTCCCTGGCTAGGCTACATCCTTAATATTGTGCATCACAGATGTGATTTACCATGGAGTTTGGTGGGGGAAATCAGTCCACAAAGAGAAAAGCAAGTTGTGTTCTGCATCTGAATACTGTCTAGCACAATGGGATCTTGACCCAATGTTTTAGTTACCACAGCAAGGTAAACAAGTAATAAATAAACAAATTATGTTCTTTTTGGCCCAAGAGATAATTGGTATTTAGAGTCTTGTGAGATAATTTTGCTAGCAGGAGCCAGATATTTACTGCATGCCATCCAATTTGTTTAAAAACAAACAAGGGCACAGTCCCAGGGACAACAGGAGGCAGTTCCCTCCTTCAGAAATCTGAGCTTGCAGCTAGCCAACACCCTGCCAAAACAAATCCAGTCTTGGCTACGTTACTGGTGCCTGTGTGTTTCTTCTTCTTGTTCTTTGCAGTGGGTTTGCTGCCTCTGAGTCATTTGGACGTCCACTCAGCTGCTGCATCTGCAGGCATCTCCCAGGCAAGCTCCTTGGCCCATCTTCTTCAGCTTATAGCCTGCTGGAGCCTGGAGGGATGTTCCTCAACCAGAATTCCCCAAGGAATCTCGCAGACATGCTCGGGGCTTACCAAAAACACATTAACAGTATTCTCAGTAAATAGTGAAGCTGCTTTCTATTAATATGTGGACTGGTGGTGTCTGCCTTTTATTTAATACATTGGTGATTAGAGCTACAGCTGCTGACTGGTACGACTGGTTTTACATTGACTTGACGGTTGCTGGCAGAGCTGCTTTATGTATCAGACAGTGTTTCAAAGATGCTCACCCTGGGTAGTGAACTCACCTTGGCCGTGGGAGATTGAGTTCAGGACTTCTTGGGGAAGTGTGAAGTGCCGTGGGAGGGTTTGGCTCCATTGGAGCTTTGCCTGTGGGAAATGTTGGTACTGGGACTGCAATATTATTACAGTCTTCAGTAAAATTTCTGGACTCAGAATGAAGGATCCTTCGTCAATTTAAACTGTGTATCATCTGGCAAGTTTGTAACGCCTTGTGATTTCATTGTGTGTTTTGGTATTTCCCTCGAGGACCAGTGTTCTTGCATATATGTTACTGAATACGAACCTCAGGTTCTTGTTGCTTTAGAAGGACATAAGCACTCTGAATTGAGGAAAAAGCTGTGAAAACATAAACCTTAAAATCCAGACATACAAGAAAAAAACCCCAAGATTCTTATTTTAAAACTCTCATAATTTTGACTTATTTTTTTAAGTTCTGATTTATGAATTAGGAACTCTTGAAATTAATAGGAGCGCTCTAGTGAGATTACTGCACTGGAGTTCATAAATGAGTGTGCCCAGATCTGTGCTGCCCCATTCTGCATTCACGTGTATGTGAATTGGGAGTGTTAAACATATCACACTCTCAAATAACATAGCTGTGCTAGCAAGCTCTCTCGTTTTCTCCATAGAAATGCAATCTGTCCGACCAAAGTATCTCGTGTCGATGTGGAGTACTTTTGCCAGTATAAATTGGAAGTCTGAAAGAGGGTTTTGCTCTTATAAATATATTGGCAAGACTTTATACAGTCACAGCAAAATCTAAATTTGTTTTCTTAATGCTAAAATCTGGTTTTGGTTACGTTACTGTCAGTCTGGAGTAACTCTCTCTGGTTGACCCAAAGATAAGTTGAACCCAACAAAAGAATCTTTTGGACTCACAACCTGTAATGGCATTAGAATATGGAAATGGCAGAAATCGCTTTTTTAATCTGCTAGTAGAAAGTATCTGTCTTCACATTGGTTTTGGTTAATTTATCCCTTCTGAGCCTGAGCAGGTAAAATGTAGAAATTTATATCAACACTGGAAACGTATAATACAGAACTCCCTGACAGACCTACTCGTTACTTTCCTCCTGCTTTCATACCAGTGGGACTTTGTTTGTATGTCTTCCACATTTTGGCATTTATTTGTCAAAACTAGGGCGTAGGTGCAAGCATTTTTTTTGGTGCCAATTTACATGATGCCATAAAGCAGCGTTTTTCATTTTTCAGCACTTATTAGCTCAGCTCTTCAGCTGTGCAGCACCACACCCTGGTGTGAAACTTATAGAGGGATAATTCTGACAGGTTTATATTGGCCTAAATTTATAGCATTTCATTTGGGAAAATGAGTATCTTGTTCACATTTCCAGTACAATGTTGTGACTATTTGACAAGACCAACCACCAAGACCTTTGGAAGACTGGATATCAGAGGGTGTCCTAAAGAGATATAGTTCCACTTTCAGACAGTGGATTAACGGAAATGCTGTTTCTTTAAATTGAATGTGCTATGTTTTAAATTATTTTAGTGCCAGTGCACCAAATTCTTCCAAAACAGAGCATCCAACATGTATATACATACATATATATATAATATTAATATTGAGGTAAGTGGAACAGTGCAATACTGTACTCCAAGCTTTTAAGATAACATTTGTGATGCCTTAAGATAAAACACTGTGGTGTATCTTTTTCATCATAGACCAGATAAGGTATAAGGACATACAATATACATCAATACATTTTTCCTACATAGGAATTTATGATTGAATATGAAACCAATATGCAGAGTGACTGTCATATATACATTTGTTATGTTTTATTTATTTTTCTAAAATGAAATATGTCCCAAAAGAGTAGTTCTGTAATCTCTGCTAATAAGTTCTGGATGTACTATTTTTGATAGGTGCTAAGGATAAAATCTGTGGTTGGTCCTTACTATTTTGTTTAATTGGACTTTAAGGGTGCAGGTATCTTTTTTTGGGTCTATAACATTTGCCCTTTTCTGTAGTCAATAGAGGCTTCTCTATGGTCTGTAAAGGGTGCCTATGGCCTTGAGCTCAGCTATATTAATCTGAAGTCTGGATATCTCAAGTTAGGTGAGATTAAGCACATCCTAAATTTCTACTTTGGTTTTGTGTTGTTGGATTCCAGGTCATGGCCATACCATTATTAGCAGGCCACTGAAAATTACGTCTCTCAGAAGTCTAATTGGGTCCAGTTTGGATCTGTAAACTCTAGTAGTTGAAGTGTGGTGGCTGAGTGACAACAAAATAGTTATGACCCAGTTCTGTCGTATCTGAAATGTACCTACATTTTTTAAATCAGCACCATCAGGTTAGCAATAACAAGGATTTGTTCTGTTTCCTGCAGCAGAGGAACTATGGAATTAGAGTATGAAAAATATGAACAGGTCAGTGTAGAAAGGTTACCTGCTGGGGTGTTGGATCTGCTGTAAGCCTAGCTGTAGAGTGGTTTTTGCATTACATATCTGAATGAATTCTCACGCATGTGAAAACTGCAAAACCAGGCCACCTGTGGATAACTGGGTGACTCCATTCTGAGTCAATTAACACAGAGAGAATTATGTAGAAAATTAAATAATTGGATTTTCAGACAATGTGAAAAATGTAAGTTATATTTGTGTAACATAATCAGTGTTTTCAGAAACAATTGCTAAGATACCTAGGCATGCAGCATGTGAACAAATCCGGCACAAAGCGTTATGTATTATATAGGTGCAGATTGCTCACTGTTGTCTTGAAATGTGGCCTTTATTAGATACCTGTGAATTACAATAAAATTTGATACATTAATGACATTAGAACTGTATTACTTTAAAAGAACGACACCAAAATACTTAAGTGTTTGAATTAAGAAGATCCTTGTGTGGATTTCTGTGTTTTCCGTTATGCAAAATTTAGCCAATATTTTCAAATGAATTGTGTGTTCTTTCAGATTCAAAGGGAATTACTCAGTTGAATAAACCCTGCTGTAAGTTGGTCCTGTCCAAATGAAAGCCAGTGTTACGTGAGAGCAATTACTTTTCATGGTCCTTAGCATAAACCATGTGATGTTGGGAAATTCTGAATGTTTGAATATGCTAATTATTCTTCCCTTTGCTCTGTGGTAGATGCTGTTTTGCTATATAAATTGGCTCAGGAATCTGCATGTTTTTGTGATGTGCTAGTTGCCATCTGCTTTGGAGATACTCCCGTGTGCTTTTGTTGATGCAACAGCTATAGTGTTTTTAAATGTTGATAGTATGAAAATGTAATGTGATTGGGCTTGGACAGGTGCCTTAAACAGACCACCCATCATATTTATTTTGCTGCCAGTCAGAACAGGCAAACTCTTGGGTAAAATGTTGAAGTGCTTTGAACTTTCTAGATAGATAGTGAATAATTTGCGGTTCATTTTAAAAGAGATTTTGGCAGTCCTGAAAAAAGTCCTACCTAACTGAAAGCCGCCATTATGATCCAAATTTTCAAAGCTTACTATTTAATTTGATTTTATTTTTCAGTTTTGTAATTTTTTTCACAAAACAATTTAGTTCAAATGCCTTATTTTTGGTAGTAGAGAAAAAAACTTGTTAAAGAATAAGCTGGAACAGTATAAATTTATTAATATTATTACTCTAAGTCAAATGCAGAACAAGCAGCTATATTTGCTTAGGTTTATAAAATGACTGGATTTGGTGCACAAGGTACATCAGAGATTCTGTATATATGTAAACAAGAATGTTTAATGTGGATACAGATGCTTAGATATGGTGTGGACACTGAAGCTTAGATATGCTTATCTCATGAACATACTTGGAAATCACTGGTTTTAAATCCAGTAGGAACGTTTTATCGCTCCCAGTTCTAGAAAAATAACAAAGTCAGGGTTCAAACCACTAATACAACCCATATACACAATAATATACGCTCATGCATGTGTTGTTAACCTATTTGATATCTTGGTTTTACCTTAGTGGTAAGCAGAGGCGAAAACTTTGACTTGAATTCTTAACCTTTTCAAGCATTAAGGACTGGAGGTGACTGATACAGAATTCCTGGGTAGAAAACTGGTGGTTAAAATAGATTGAACTATAAGTGATCACAGTGAAACAGGGTGTTATCATTGCAGATCCAGAAAATTGTCTAATATTGGATCAAAAAAAAATGTATTTCAGAACAGGAATGCTTCTTGTGGTAACTGATACCACAGTTACCAGAAACAGAATAGCACAGAGGGAAAAAAAGGATCGAGTGAAAAATAACAAAGCAGACAGTCAGGATCTTGTTCTCTGAAAGGTCAGATGCAATTAAGAGTAATTCACTTAAATTATGGCACTGGAAGATTGGCATAAATGGGAAAAGAATTTTGCGTATCGTCACTCCAGCAAAAATATGGGACTTGGAATTTAATTGTGAGGTGACTAAAAAAAAAGAAACTTGTTTTCACATAAATGTTCAATAATCATTCTTAAACAGAAAAAGTGTGCTATAGAAAAGGGATTGTCTATAGAAGATTATGAAGATTTTCATAAGAAGCAAGTGAACATTTAAGGATCTTCAGAACCATAGCCACATTTTGGACTTAATATTGGCCGGTGGTGTGCCAGAGTGGAAGAGAAGACTTAGGTGTCGTTGGTTGTTTCTGAAAAAGAGATAGTGTTGACAATTATTAATAAGAAAAATGAAGTCTCGAGAGAGGATGGCCTAATGGCAGAGCTATTAGCTACATCCAAAAAGATGGTCTCACATCCTTGCTGAAATGTTCAAATTACATGAGAACACAGTGTGTTTTCCCAGATGGGTGAAAGAGAAATATAATCATCTCTGCCTTTAAAAATGATGACAGAAATAGCTGAGAAAATTATACCTCAATTATCTTGATCGATCTCGTAATAAACTCTGCACACAATCTATCTGTCTTTGCTAGGAAAGAGGTCAGGAAGAAAAAATACACCTTTTTTTTAAAGAAGAGGACCAAGATGAACTTGGAGTGAAGTTTTTTTCAAATGAGTGTGTGTATTTATTAGAGAGACTGTGGAAGCAAAAGTGGCTGCTATCTAAGTTTTGTTTAAGTTAAGCAAAAGTTCAGTACAGGATCAGGTAAGAGATATCTGTCATGGTCTTGTTTTATAATGAACAAAATCAGTATTCTATACTGAAGAGTCTCATCCAAAATACTGCAGTAAGATCTTGAACAAGCAAATACTAATTTACAAGTGCTCAAACAGCAGTTTGAATGTGTAAGGATTTGAGCTTAGCTTTGTTTACTAATCATGATACAGCTTTTATATCACGTTTTGCTATTCAGATACAGAGAATGAAAAAGTCCTGAGGTTCATAACATGGTGCAAGCATTTATCATCTATACATGTAGGTACAATTGTGTAGGCAAGGCTGGTGGAACTCAGATTCTGGTGTATTTTATATGTACGCATAACACCTTTGGGTATGCTGTCACAGTGACTGTAAGTGCAAATTGTTGTTGTACTTCAAAGAAACACTGCCGGTTTTGAACCCTTGTATTTTTATCGAAGATGGTCGGTCCTAATTAATTTATGACTGTAGAGAAATGGTCTATAGACCATTGTGTGAAGAAGATGTCCTCATTAATTTATGAGTGTAGAGAAATGGTCTATAGACCATTGGTGTGAAGAAGATGCTCTTCTCATCACACCAGTGAATTGAAAAAATAGTTCAGAAAAGTAAATAAGGAATTGTTAGTACTGAGAGAATTTTGCAAGCCAGGTGAAAGCTGCAGAATGAGAATGACTTGTCCTGTTATATGTCATTTAAATTGATGTTATAGGCAGTGGGCCTGAGAAGATAGGACTTCATAGCAATGGAACATGGAAAATAAATACCTTTGTCACGTCATCACATTCCCTTTCTTTTGTTCCATGAGGTCGTATATGAACTTAGTTCTACTGACTGAATACGGAAATTAAAGATCTAAAAGGAATCTCACTTTTTTTTAATAGAATGGGCCATGAGAGATTTCCACAGAAGAGTACTGGAAACACTTGCCCCTCTCACCCCGGTATGATTAGCTCAGAGTACTGAAATTAGATTGTATTGTCTTCAAATGGGTAACTGAGGGATACATAGTAGGAATCTCAGAGTACAGGCAATTGTTATATATCTGGTGCCAATGCTTAGGAATGCAGGTCCAAAAATCTGGGCCACTATGACACTTTTGAATCAGCTAAAGTGGTTTAATATTACAGCCTTTGTGATAATAATGTAGAAGAGTTACTGGTTTAGACACCCTGACTTCTGAGTTTTACCAGTACCTTTCAGCCTTTTGATGCATGAGGATGGGGTGTGTGGATTTACTAAAGCTTTCAATTTTCCTATATTTTATTAAGGGAGAAGCGAGAAAACTGAGTGGTGCTCAAATTCTCTGGTGCCTTGTCTTGTCAAAAAGCTGGGGGAGGAAGGAGGAGACAGACATTACTGACAATGAGTCAAAATTGTAGATTTTGATCTAATTTATGGGGCATACAAGTATAACTCCTTTTGATATGGTTTTGTTTCGTAGTGGCATAGAAAACACCTATCAAAGTTTTTAATATTATAGCAAAACCTTCAGTGAATGAAGTCCTGCCCTAATATTTTAGCAGAAAGGGAAACCTGCAGTTTGCATGTCATCCATGTACCAGAGCATTTGATAACGCTACAAAAGGATCTGTTTTACCAAGCTGGTTCTGATACATAAAAGCTGTGACTTCAAATTATTTCCCCCTTTTAAAATTCCTAGTGATTCTTTTTTCTCAATACTAGTGTTGTTGTATTTGTTTCCTAAGGGTATCCAGGTGTTTTCACTGGAATAGTGCAATTTCGAGACATTTCTTTTCTGCATGCCAAATTCATTGAATTAATCACTGTACGCAAACGCGGCTCAGCACTGTCCAGCAGCAGTAATGAGATGCAGCTTCTCAGTGGCTGGTTTCCAAGCTGGCAGAGGGCAATGGGGAGTGACAGCCATCACCATCTTCTGCTGGTTTGGCTGTGGGACATGGGGCGAGAGCTGCAGCACACTTGGGCCAAAACACAGCACAGACCCCCGCATCCATAGTGGGCGGTAATCAGCAATCATCCAAGCAAAGCAATAACGAAACCATGTTGCTTCTTGCCCCAAGACGCAGTCTGTTGAGAAGAACAGGAAAACATCTTCTGAAGACTGAGGAGAGAAACTTGGACTGAGAGTTGTCCTGTGTGTAAACAGAGGTTTGTCGCCCGGCGTGTTTGGGCGGTATCTGAACACGTGAGCATTGTGCCTCGGCAAAAATTAGCAGAACTGAGAGAGAGTAGAGCTGTTGAAGAAGAAATCGAAGGTACTTCCATATTTTTAATGATATTAAGGATTTAACACTACTTTCAAAGGCTGTGTCAAAACGTGTATCTGGGCACAGGGTATATGTACTTTTTCAGCTCATCTTTAGAGAATAAACATAGAGAACCACACACTCAGCAAGTGTAAATCAATGTGGCACCAATAAAGCAATTGAGAACCAGGCCTAGAGAAGGGTCTAAGTTTCA
Source organism: Gymnogyps californianus (assembly GCF_018139145.2). Classification (NCBI taxonomy): domain Eukaryota; kingdom Metazoa; phylum Chordata; class Aves; order Accipitriformes; family Cathartidae; genus Gymnogyps; species Gymnogyps californianus. Next base: position 22,329,816 of record NC_059473.1, read on the forward strand.
AATTTACGGACAGAACCATACCTTTAAGGTTTTGGATTTGGGGTTCAGGTTCAGGGCTAACTTTAAATAGAGCAAGTCAGTTTGAGAGGTCAGGCAGGTTTTTCAAAGCAGGAAGTATTCTTGGTAACAGTGGTTGTACTTCTGAAAGGTTAACATCCTTCAGGAGTCGTCAGGCATAATATGTCAGTGCCAACGTCTTCAACAGTGATAGCTCAAAATAAGAAATCAGGATTTGTTTTTGCAAACCTTGTAAGCATGTATGTACTTATAATTCCACTGTAAGTATCTGGCTTTGGCTTCATATACATTTGGTGTCAGAATAATCAATAAAGTAATGATAACTCTAATAATAATAAATAGTTGCTCTTTCACAGTTGCTTTTATTCCATATGCAGCATGCACATGGACATGTCGAAGTGTCTTCTTTTTATTTTCTTGTTACATTTATCTCATTCCCACTTTCCAGTGTTTTATAGTTTTATTTGCAGTATGAAAATACTTAAATCACTGTTGCAATTTGTTTTTATTGCCCAGTGTGACCGCTAATTCCAGGTGTTTATTTATCTTCATGAAAAAGGTTCGTACTGGATTTTATTCATGTTTCTGTTTAGAATGCGTCTGCCACATTTCATGGCTGTTGGGCCTGTTGGATGGGAGGATGGTTTACCATGTGCATCATTATCACTTCCTTCATTATTTCGTACACATCTGTTAGGTCATCCTAAATGTTTTTCATCGTCACTGAAAATAAGCTTAACACATAACAAGTGTGGAGCCAGATGGGGAGAGAGAGCTTGAAAGAAAAATACAAATTTATCCACTGCAGTGCAGTGCCCCTCTCCATCAAGTAGTATGAGCATAAGTTGATGCAAAGGGGGGTATAGCCTTCCTAGCCCACTCCCTCTGTAAATCCTCCTCTGCGTAAGTGCCTTGCTTTGAAGGTCCGTATGACAGAAGAGAGCCATGTAAAACAAGTAAGCCTTCCAGGTCCAAAAATTGTAGGTCACTGACTATCTGTCATTGGTAGCTGTTCACAGCCTGTTATGTTATACTGAGATTTAATATTGTCTTAATGCTTAGCATCCATTTTTCCTTTCATGGACACAAGGTGTAAACAAAATTGGTAGGGAGTTACCAAGTGTTGCTGAGCTGCCTTGGGATTTCTCTGGAGTAAAGGGTGTTAAAACATTGTTATAACGGCTATATAGCGCCCTGCTATCTGGCATCAAGTCGGGCTGAATTTAGTAAGTGATCAGAAAATGGCTGACTCCCAGTGATTCACAAATACCAGAAAGGTGCCTTTAGGATCACTGCAGCCAGGCGAAATTTGCAGGAGTTGCACGCCTCCTCTTACAAGCACAGCAGCCTGAACCAGCCCCATAGGCACAGCTGGGAGAAAGGGTGGACGGGGTGGCACACTTTGTCCTGCCTTTTCTGTCTTGGCCTCCACCTGGTGCAGATGAAGATCTGCCCCTAAAAGAATAAAGAGATGCGTTTCAATTCCTGTAGGACTGGGCTCTAAATCAGGAACAGTAATATAATCCTTGTTTTTTCCTTTCCTTCTCTATACTATTATTGGACCATTTCCTTTGTCCCTGTTTCTCATTTTTTGTGCATTTTTAGGAGACCACTATTATATTTTCCTTTTTCTTTAATGTGAATATGTCTAAAGAGCCCATTGTTGTCAGTTGAAATATTTATGTAGTTCAGCATTCAGTAATTCCATTTGCTCCTTTAATTTGATCCTTTAACTTACTTCTGCTTATTTTTACATACAGTGCCTCCAAATCCTCTGCACCAGATTTGTTTATCTTTTTTAAAAGCTTTCAGCTCTCTGCTTGTAAAACTCTTTGCATTTCATTCCTTACCTAACCACAATGGCCTATGTTGCACTTTTCCCTGTTTAGATTGAAGTGGGAAGAATTTCAACTGCACTCTTTCCAACAGTTGCTTAAACATTTCCCACTTTTCCCCTAGTAGCTTTCCCACAGTTAGTAGAAATCCAATCAAAAGTACTTTCCACTCTTTTCAAAGTCAGCTACTTTATTTCTCTTATGCTTTCTGGTAATATTCTGTGCTCACCCTTGAAACTTCTCGGCAGTCTTATATACTTTGAGAGAATGTTATATATATAGTGTGTGTATGTGTGTGTGTGAGTAAATACACGCATGCATGCACACAGAGAGCTATATTTAGCCTTTTTTTCCTTTCTCTCCTCACTTTGGCTTCCAAACTGCTTATACCCCACTGTTGTGTTTTGGGGTGTTTGTTTTTTTTTAAACCATTGCACTATTTTCTTAGTGTAGCAAAACTATTAGTGGGATGGAGAGATATCTGATAGGAGGCATTTGTCCTATCCTTGGGGACGTCTGACCAGTTGGACAACTTGGTGTGAGTTCTGGCACGGGCCACCACCCCAGATGTTTTGGTGGTATGTAGGACAGTGAGAAAGGAGTGATGTTAGGCTACGGAGGGAGAGACTGTAAACAGAAAAAGTTGGATTCATTTTTCCTAAACTGATGAGTGCAGGACTGAAGCTGTCTTTCAGAGCAGAAGTCTCAGAGAGCTACAGAAGGCTACCTGGTGGATAGGCTATCTCAAAACCCGTTCCCTGATTACCTGTCACTGTCACACTGCCGCTCTCCCCCAGCCCCACGTCCTAAGTTTCTGGAAGTCAAAAACGTCTCTGCAAGAGAAACACACTTGGTGCTTTATACTAACAAGAACTGAAAAAGCATTAGCTAACCAACCCTTTCAAAATCCTTGGGCGTAATTGAGCCCTGTGTGGCTCCAGTTTTATGCTGGTTTGGATCCAACAATTTCACTGGCATAAAAGAGGATGAATCAGGCACTTGAAGTATTGTTTAATGAACTGGTTGTATAGAAAGGCCAAGTGGAGCAGAGGCTTGAGGTGGCTCGAGTCAAGATTTTCTGCTCTTGTGCTCATTCTTCAAGGCCATGCTTCCACATCAAGGGCATGTAGTGGGATGTGCAGTTTGGTCAAAGCCAAAAGCTGTGGGCTGTGGGCTAGCTCTTCAGCTGGTTTTAACTGGCACAGCTCCCGTGAAACCGGGTTTTAATTCATGGAGCAATTCCAGTTTTATGCTTGCTGGGGGAAACCTGGCCACTGGTTGTAGCTCCCAAACTCTCATAATATTTGTTTATTTTCTCCACCCAGATAGTGCCTCCAACCTAGTTTTATTTCAACATGACTACTTTGCTGCACATTTCTGTTTGAAATCCAGCCTCCAATGATACTTCTCTGCAATGAGTTCTTCCTCGCTAATTTTGAAGTGTTGACCTGAGAACTAGCTGTGTGTAAGTGCAGCACCTCCAAACACCCTGTGAAAACCTGAGCACAGCTGCAGCAAGTGAATATATCTGCATTAGTAACTGGAATGAAACACTATATTAAAAGTGGAATACAAAGATGCTAGGACCAAATAAATAAAAGAACATGCCTCAGTGTGTGAACTTGGTGGAGGGAGCAGAGGCAGGATTCACTGAGTGTGAATTAATTCACCTGCTGGCATAAATCCAAATGATGCATATTTGATTCTGGAACTTTTCTGTTAAAGCAAATAATCAAAATACAGTGGTGAAATAGTGTATGTCTAAAAAGTAAATGTACGTGTGCCACATTTTATTTCTCATGTAGCCTTTATTGCTAAGTGTTAAATGAGTTGTCCTGCAACTAGATAGGAACTAGAGCTTTCTGAGGAAGAGACATTTTGAAAGAGCTACTTTGTGAAATGTACAATAATAACTACAGCATCCAGGCTGATCAGGGTTGTCTTATAATATTATCAGCAGGTATTTAAAAACCCCAAAGATTTGTTTGTTTATTTGAAGTTCTGGGGTTTATTTTTCCTTTTTTTAAAAGTAGCGTGGCAGTAACACTTCTTTTGTAAGAGAAATAATGTCAACAGTAGGCTAAAGAGCACGTGGCTGTAGAACATCTGCTCTGAGAAGCCACTTGAAAAATAACCACTCAGTAGCATGATAAGAAAACATCTGTGAAGCACTGGGAGGAATATTAGCAATGGGAGGAGGCAAGGAAGGACAAGTGAGGTTGGACGTAGATCAGGGACAGACATCTACCAACTGCCAGTGGCAGGACCTCTGTTACTTCTTTCACAATTACATCTGTATTTAACGTTAAGAATTTGTTAGAAGCAGGGAGGGATGTGGCAAGGGGAAAACTGAGTAGGGTGGTCATCATCTGTCTGGGTTTAACCCCAGCCAGCAGCTAAGCACCACGCAGCCGCTCCCTCACTCCCCCTCCACTCCCAGTGGGATGGGGAGGAGAATCAGGAAAGAAGGTAAAACTCGTGGGTTGAGATAAGAACAGTTTAATAACTGAAGTAAAATATGATACTAACAATAAAAATAATGAAATATAATAATAATCATAATAATAACTGTAATGAAAAGGAATATAACAAAGAAAAAGAAGGGGAAAAAAAAAAAGAAAAAAACCGCAGTGATGCACAATGCAATTGCTCACCACCCGCTGACCGATGCCCAAGCAGCGATCCGCCCCTCCCGGCCAACTCCCCCCCGTTTATATACTGGGCATGACGTTCTATGGTCTGGAATATCCCTTTGGCTAGTTCAGGTCAGCTGTCCTGGCTATGCTCCCTCCCAGCCTCTTGGACACCTGCTTGCTGGCAGAGCATGGGAAACTGAAAAACCCTTAACTTAAGATAAGTGCTACTTAGCAACAACTAAAACATCAGTGTGTTATCAACATTATTCTCACACTAAATCCAAACCACAGCACTGTACCAGCTACTAAGAAGAAAATTAACTCTATCCCAGCCAAAACCAGGACATCATCTTACCAGGTGCAAGGCTGAAGCCCCAGCTCCCCACCCTCATCCAGGCAGCCAGGGCATTGGGCTGGGAGGGAAGGAGGGAGCGCATCGCTGGCCAGGCTTGGGGCAGGCGCTGGAGCACTTTGCATAATCAGAACCTGGTCTGTGTGTGCGTATAGCCCGCTCCTTGTTTTCCTTTGTTGCGCTTTACAAGTTGGATGAATCACACAAGATTTTATTAGAAAAACACTGTTCTTATTAAAGTCTTGTATAAACAAGCCATCTGCCTTCATACATCTATTTGAAGATCTTTTTTAACACTGGCAATTTGATTTCAAGGCACTTATGGAACACTTCTTTGCTGCATATTGGGAGGATGACACATAGCAGTGTCTTAACCATTATGCAGACATTTGGCTTTAATTGATGCGCAGATTACGCTCCCTTTTAAAAGTGGGATAGTTAGTGTTTATTCAGTTACACCAACACAGCTCCTCAGCAACTTTTAACAAAGAACACATACTACTGAGACATTTCCCACAACATACCGTGGCCTCCAAATCCCATTGGTTTGCTATAGAATAAACAGTCAGGAATTCCTGAAAATTAAAAAACAAAAACCACATGGACGGTAGGAGAAAATTAAATTAGTGACCCTAGGTAGAAACAAGTAAGATTTTCAGGCATCCACTCTGTTTCCAATCTTATTTATTCCTTTTCTGGTATTAATCAACCTCCTAGATTTCCCTTTGGATCTGGCTTTTTCCATTACAAATTTAAGGATACTGTAGAATGACAACTTAAATATACTATAGGTTGTATATTATCCTTCTGAATAATGCATGCAGAAATTGATACATATTTGTAAAGAGTACATGTATTAGAAAGAGCTAAGTATAGCTAGATGGAAGTGTATGTCTGTATTTAGAGAGGAGGTGAGATGCTGGCAAACTGGTGCATCAGTTCATTATGAGATGCTCAGTCTACAGAAAAAAACAAACCCAATCTTTTATTGCTGGTTACAGATCCTATTTCATGTAATAGATCATGAAATGGAAGAAAGGAGAAACTATGTCTAAGAGCTAGGCATAGGAGTCAGGATGTTTTGTCACCCTGAACAAATCAAATTTGCTCATATTCCAAAACATGGAGCAAATTCCAGCTTATTCGAGGTGCTCTGAATCTAACTGCTCAGGAATCCCCACCAGGAAAACGTTAAACATATCTTAATGAGGATAATGTTTGAACACCTCCTTATTTCAGTGGAATTAAGCGTGGTCCATCCTAACAAGGGACAGTTCTGTGAATCACAACCTGAACGCTGCATTGTAATCTGGAAGGGTGATGGCTGCAGCATTTTAAACAGAAGGGCAGGTACTCACCATCTATTGAAAATCAGACCTCTTTCAGGTGTCTCCAGCTGGGAGAGCAAATGGTAAGACAATAAAACAAGACTCTTTGGGAAAAAATACTTTCTGTGGAAAGCAAGTTATGTTGATAATTTGTTGTTTTCATAGGTTGAAGTTCACAATGTTGTTCCTAAATTTTCTGGCTCTGACATATGCAACACAGCCAGCACATGTTTAAGCCTCAGTTTGCAATCTGATCTGCCCAGGCAGACCTTTCTGTTCCTGGGAACCGCTGATTCATTTGGCCATATGATGGAAGGAGGCTGCCAGCAAGGAAGAGAACTAGCCATCTTCAGATGTTTTCCTTATCCGCCTCCAGAAGTTTTCATCTCTGTGATCTGCTGGTGAATGGTGAAGATGATGTTTTGGAAGTGGGCTGTTAACTGTTTTGGAGGTACAATGTGGCTAGAATAATATGCTCCTTTACAGTCTTAAAGCGATGCCAGTTTAACTTAAGTTTTGAATTGACAAAATTGACCCCTAACAAAGCTCTGTTTAAACTCTTAGCTTGCTTCATACCTTTTTGTCAATTCAATCTCTTGTGCTAGTTAAATAAGATTTAGGAGTGTCCAAACAATGATCTGTGCCAGTTTAAATAAGTTGTTTTTTAAAAATATATATAGCTCAGCTAAGTAAGGTTTTGTTTAGAATTAGGAACATGAACAGTAAAATATAATATGGATTTCATGACCTTATCCCTACTTTCAACACTTCCTGTGCTTCTTTCCATTCATTCATCTAAAATGTTGAGTGTACAGGAGTGTGTACAGCTCCTGACACAGTGAGGAACAGATGTTCATTCAGCTTCTTGGTATGACCAGAATGTATATATTTTAGGTAATAAAGGGGTAAAAAAAAAAAAATGTAAAAAAATAGCATTTTTGTGGCATTTTGACCTTAACTGTTAGAAAAGAGTTATTCAGAAATGAAAACTATCCCAAAGTTTACCAAACTTTTTGAAATCTAAAGAACACTTGATCAAGTTTGATTTTCTCCAGACTTGTTGCCTGTCCTGTGTTGATGATGAAAATTCTCTTCATCACCTGCAACATTCCTTATTCTTCCCAGTGATACAGAGGGAAAAAAAAAGACTCTAATGCTAATAAACATGCAAGCCATTTATTTCAATAGTTAGTAATCACCATATAATGATTTACAAAAATTGCACATCCTCTGTTTAACTAAGGTTTTGCCTGTGATCATCATAATCAGTTCTGCCTGTTTGAAGAAACGCATGCTTGCACAGCTTGAAACATTTAAAACCTTTCAAGTCGGGCTTTGGCACCTCTGATGGTATGTACTGTGCTTATGACAGTTAATCATGTGAACTGAACTTTTTTTCTCTTCCCTTTAAACTTGGTAGATTTAAGATTATCTTTTTTTTCTCATATTATTTTTTCAAAGTTAAATTTCCAGTGCATGAAACTACTTGACCTGGAAAATAAACACAGCACTGCATATAGCACTGTGGGATAGCAAAAGAGATCTGACCTGTGTAACTAACAAAAGAGACACGTAAAACAGTGAGGGCCTAATTTTCTATGGTGTTTTAGCAACAATTTTAGGGTATCTAAACAGATAGATGTGTCTGCAATTGTCCTCAATGTTCAGTACCTTCCATAAAGGAGTTTTAAAAATCTGGTCCTTGAATCTTCAGTGACCTACCTTTAATTTCCTCGAAGTAATAAAGGTTGACATATATTACAGACTTCAGTGAAAACAGCCGTTGTTTGCTCCCTCTGAGAAAATCAGGCCCTACAGACCAGAATCTCTGCTGGTGAACCATGACTGGGATCCTCTCACAACAGTGAAGGTGTCTAATTTTACTCCTGTGGATTCTTCTAGTGCTGCGTTACCTTCACTGTGATTTTTTTTTGTTCTCATGTCCAGACAGAATTTTGTTTCCTGTGACCTGTGACTGTTGCCTCTTTTCGTTTTGCTGTGGACCTTGAGAAGAGTCTGCCTCTGTCTCTTCTGTGATCACCGCTTCATAAGGGAGTGGCAGGCAGGAGTTAAATCCCACCCTTAGCCTAATTTTCTCTGGGCTGAACAAACCTGACCCCCTTGGTTTCTCCTTTTACTTCATGTGCTCCAGTCTAACCGTCTTGGTGGCTCTCCATTGCACTCACTCCAGTTTGTCAATGTCTTTCTTGAATGGAGGAAGGGACAAAATTAGACATAGTACTCCAAATGCACCCTCAAGAGAGCCAAATAGAGGGGAATGATTAGCAAAACTGTATTCACTTTGCATTGCAATACTTACAAAATTATTCCATGTTTCCTGGCATGGGATATTTGGCTGATGTTGTCAAACAACTCTAGACATCCCCGCTCAACTCAGGGGAACATAGCAGAGATGCAAATTTTAGCATTGCTGATAAACCCTGTGTCCTGTGTTCGAGCAAGTTGAATCTGATACATGGAAGCAGATCTCCTGAAGGAACAGAACTACCTTGTAGCAAATGTTACATTTGTGAACAGTACTGCCATTATCAGTTCTTTGAAGATCATATGTCAGACCCTCCGTTAGCATTATGCTTTCAAATATCAGTCAGGACCTGCCTGGACTAGATATGAACTGGGGAGTGACCTCAAGGAGGACGTTTCCATGAGCTCTGAACAATACGGTTCCGGTCAGTTCTTCTCAGTTACACAGAATAAGCATTTCAGGGATGGAGTAGCCATTAGTCATATTAAGATAGCGCAAAGACAGTTGCCTTGTCTTAGTAACATACTGGATCATGATACTGTCACATTAAAGATGGCTGGAGAGTATGACAGAAACTAAAGAACAAATAGGCCCTTTGTAAGTGTTTGGGTGAAGTTTGCATATGGCTTCTCATTGTAATTGCAGGGCATAATTCTATGGAGTAATTCAATTCTATGGAACAGATAAGTTACGCAAGAGATAATTAGTGGTTTAAGCTCAAGATTAGCTTCTTAAAAGACTGTAGAGCAATCTTCTTTTCCTTAGACTGTCTCAAAGTATACTCTACCATTCTGATTCATAATATAAACGCCCACAGAATTTATGCATCCTCAATATACCTTATTTTGTCAGAGACAAAAAATTAATATAATGGAATACAGGAGTCATTGCTTTTCCCCTAAAAAAGTCACTTCCTTTAAAAAAACAACTGTCTATCCCCCTTTCTAGACATCAGGCTCCACTACAAAGATGTAGCAGCAGAGGATGGTATAGATGACCCCTCTTTACCTGTAGACATTCAGTGATTCCATAAAAGCAGATTCTCATACTACTTCTCTCATCTTGCCTGCACCATTCCCTTCGTGCTCTTATGGCATCTTGTCTTAGTTTGATAACATTTTTTTCTCTCTTCTTTGAATAGTGCCTTGTATGGGGTCTGACTTTGATGGGCACTTCCAGATACCACGTCAATGCAAATGCTATTGTGGACATACCTGGGTGTTGCTAATACATGATTACATTATATATTTGTGAAGTATTTCAGTGTTTCAACAGAGAAGGCAGGTTAGAAATGCTGAATATAGCATGTGGATTGTGGTGCTCAAGAAAATTATTGCCTCTAACACCACTAGATGCAATTTTGTTTTTCCATTCTGTTTGTATTGGGCATATCTGACATGTCAAAGCAGCATCAAAACGTAACACTAAGTCTTGAACACATGCTCATTTATAGTTATTCCTCATCTCATGCAGGATCTTCAAAGATTATGCTGAAGTGATCTCTGTACATAGGGCTTGTCACTGCATTTTTATATGGAGAATATGTTATTTTTTCACTTTATTTTGGAGTGGTAAATACGGATCACAGATAGCTTTTCTTTGCCTGAAAGGGTTGTATGTTTTACATTATTGGTTACTCACAGAGTTCAAACACATTATATGTACTGGATTTCTGTCCTTAAATATGCTTTACAGTACAACTCATGATGCTGCAATCCCAGAATTTTGGCTATAAGTTGTAAGAATAGGAAGGAAAGACAGCAAGCTCATATTTTTAAAAGTATAAGGGAGCATAGGCTCCTGTAAGGTAATTTTGGCAAGCTAAATTTCTTTCACTTCTAATTATCCTGGAGGCATCAATAGTCACATTTTCCTTTATCACTTCAAGCATACACGGGATTTGGAGTTTTGTTTTGTATATGCCATTAAAATAGCAGATTTTATCTATTAGAGAGATGTAATATGGGTTGTATGAATTTTAGTGAGATGCTTGGAGTTATGGTAGAAGCAACCCAATCAAGTTGATGGGTTGATGTGCATAAAAGAGGGCCACACTGCAACAGAATGTTCATGTGGACCAAAAGAATGACAGATATTAATTGTAATCAGGTTTGGTTTAGCCCTTTCGCATGGTGAGCCGTGTTTCCAGATGATCAGAATAATGTTTTTGGCAACCAAGATTAAGTGCTTGCAAAAGTCCTTACTAGTAGTTCACCAGCAGAGTTATCATAAAGTAGACTTGCCAGCTTAGGTGAAATTTTCTTTACATTCTCTTGTGAAAAACGAAGGGGAGCAGGAAGATCATGACAACTACTTTGCAGTGAGATGTCATCCTGGATGAGAATTTGGAAAAGAAGCGTGGGTGTGCTTTCAGAAGGGTGCTTACAGAACAGTGACTTGTTTCCCAGTCTGTACACTGTAATAGTGACTAAGTACTGTGGCACATCGAGGGCATTTGTGAATTTCTAAAGGTAATTTAACATGATTTATGGGAATTTATAAGGAACTGGATAAATGAAGATATGTTTCATCTTGTCTCGTACCAGCTATGTGATTTTACCTCATTTAGCTTTCCATTTTGGTAAATATCTCACACAATGTTTCCAAAATAAATCTTTTTTAAAGATGTTTGATATTTCTTGATAGGAGCTGAAGAACAGCAATGTGCCCTTTACCATACCTTTACAGTGTTGCCTGGAACCCTGCAACTTTATTTATTACAACATTATTCCACATTATTTGTCACATATACTTGGACACAAATAGACCACTTTCATTCAAGAGAGATTAATGATAGAGCTAACTTGCTGATTTAATAATCTCTGGGACCTAAAAGGGTGTATTTCAGGGACCAAATTTCCCTCTTTAGTTTTGTTTACAGTTTATGTTGTTCACACATATTAAGTAACTTCTGGCAGTTTTGGCTGAAAATTTAGTTAAGAGGCTGAACTCATATGTAGTCAGCATTTCTTCATCACACAGACATGCACTATTCATAACATAAGTGACATTTGACTCACACTTAACAACCTAATTATTTTCTTGCAAGGATATGTATTAAACTAGACCCAGAGCTGGAAGATGTTTGCTGCCTATGTACAGCAAAACAAGGCCTCCTTAGTTTTCTGTGGTCAACATTAGCCTGCATTTTGAAGGGAAGTATTTATTTTACAATGCTTTCCAAACCTGTGAACTCAAGAAAGTTCTTAGCATTTTTTTTAATGCATGCCTGTAAGTAAATAGTGGTCTACCTCAGTGCTAGCTAGCAATGGCTTTAGGATCTGAGCTGGCTTCTGTTGTGAAAAATGGATAGCCTTCACTGGTGAAAAAATCCTGCTTATTCCAGGAGGTCAGTGTGTACCCTGTGGTGGAACACTCGCTTGTGGCGCGTTTATTTCTCCCACAGTCTCCCAAAGGGGTCACAGCTGGAGTCTTGGTCAGTATCTATGATTTTTCAGATAACCAGTGATTCCAATAGTCTCGAGCTCAAAAACCCGAACCCAGGATGTATTGTCCAATGCAAAGCTCCACAAACCACCTCTTCCTCTGAAGCAGCTTTTTACTGGTAGTTAGAACTGAGTAACTGGCCAGGCTATCTATTTAGTTTTCAGTCTTCTCCAAGGAATCTTCTTGGTGATGGGATTTTTCCTAGCGAGTGATGCAGAATCCTTCTGTGTGCAAAGATCTATAGCAATATTTTATACCTGAAAAATATTTCAGCTGGGAAATATCCTTAAACCTTCTGCTTTTGGCTAAATGTGTTATTAATCCTCCGTTTGGCTACACAGCAATGATAGTTGGCCATTGTCAGGATTTTCTTGGCTAATGCTGCTTCAGAAATAAAGCAAACACTAGGGCACATCTGAAAGGAAAAAAATCTCAGCCCAAGCAAGGTACTTGATATTTTTTGTACATGTTATTGCTAGACGTGATGGATAGGTGTTTGTGTATGAACTGGATTCATCCCTTTCAAAGTCTGGCACATCTCACTCCCATAGTTCACATACAGTTTAGATTTAGAGACAACTGGTAATGTACACAGCAACTGGTTACTCTGTAAGTAGTATTAAATGGATATAAATCTGAATGATCACCCTGGAAGGTGATCTGAGACTCTGGAGCGCTGAGGGTGAACGATTCTGATCTGTTACCTGTTATGTAAATGACACCATCTTAAAGCTACCCAAAATGTCAAAGTACCCCTTCCCCATTTACATGAAGTTACCTGTAAATACATAAAGAATATTGCCTGCTACTTTTTAACAGGAGACATCATGACTCCGCAGCCCTTAACAATCGTCTAGGCTTGCTGGCATGAGTCCTAGGTCCCGCTTGCTATTGGCACTTGCCCATCGCAGTTAACCCCTGGGCTGCTCTGGTGTGTGGGCTCAGTTGTACCACCTGCATATGTGATGACTTTGCCACAGGTTTGGGAATTCAGCTTTTCCATTGCCTGCTATCCCGACAGAAATGTCTCTTTCAAGCTTCACAGTGTGAAGCTGAAATCTCTTCTCTTTTCCTTGTTCTGTACTTTAATTCTCAGAAGGCTATCCTGGGAGGAAGGCTTTCAGATGGCTGAGGCTTGACTCAGTCCCTGCTAGTTACTCAGATAAATTATCCAGATTACTTACTAGCAGTAGCGGCACTTTGCTGCATCTTCGCTTCTCTGATACGCTGAGAAAAAAGACCTCATATTGTTCCAGGGCTTTCAAACAAGGGGATAAGGTAATACTGTTAAAACTATTGCAGATAATGATTCTTTCTTTAAATGATTTTTTTTAAGATTTAATCTTAGAAATTGGAGGGAAGTACACAGCACTGGAGCCTGTTGTTTCTGCAAATTCCTTTCATCACCTTTATTTGCTAATGTATATGTTATATGTGATATGTAGGCCTGAGTCAGTAGCCTGGATTCGCATTCAGGAATGTTTGTAATCAGTCCCTTACTTTTCAGTCTGTGTCTTCCCTAGGGTATAGGAAAGGACTTCATATTTCTTGTAAGCATTAATGTATGTCATGACACATACTTAGAGAACAAAAATCTAGATGTGTTAAAAAAGGGACTAGGCTGAAATTACAGATCACCACCCTGCAAAATCACAAAGGACAGCTGAGGAAGATAGGTTTGACTCGAGTGATTTCTGTGAGGAAAAGCAGTATACTCAAATATTTACTGAAGAATTGTTATTGTACATATGAAGGTGAAAGTTGTCCCTGCACTACTGATTCAATTTTTAATTTCTTGTCTTATAGTTAGATTATAATTTCACTGGGACACTGGTTGTTACCTTATTTCATGCTGTACAAGGCTCCTGCCATATAAATAGGATTCTTATGCACTGAAGCAAAGGGAAGAAGACAACACTTACACTGGGACGTGTGTTAATAATGTAGAAAAGAAGATCAGATCTTCCGTCTGATTCCTATTGTAATAGCATTCGATTGTCTTTTCTTTTCCTCTTTGAATGTTTACATTTTTCTCTTTTTCTTGTTTTTTTTTTTTTAACATTTTAAATATATCAAACATAAGCCCTATTCTTATATGTGCTGTCTTTTTGAGCTAAAAACAGCAGAAAAGATTGTAGCACTGCATCAGCTATTTGAAAGGTGAACAGGCACCAATACCGTCTCTGTTTCTTCCATCTGAAAATTTCCTGTGCTTCAACAGTGACATTTCCTACTTTTTTCTACCTGAGCTTTGACCAAAGCCAAGACTAAATTTCTACATATTTCCATATGTAGAAATCTGTATGTAGAGGTCTGGAACAAGAATTCTGAGATCCTTAATTAAAAGGCACTTCTGAAGTGAGCTATTATCACATTATTTTATTCCCCCCATAGTATCATCTAACATCAGAAATATATGATTTGTTCCCATCCCCAAAATGCTGTACTGGAAGGACTAATAGCAGAGAAATAAAAAAAGAAAGAAGGTGAAAGTGAATTGCATTCCCTACCAACTCCAACAGCAATTTTTTGATTTTCTCATCTCTTTGAAGAGGTATCAGAATCTGAAGATGATAATTAAAAGAAATTTTGGCTGAACAGCATTCATGTATCCTAGAAGTTCTGCAATTTTCTTGGAAAATTAAGGAGAATTAAAGCTAAGATTCAGCCACCTAACTTTCAACCCATGACTAATGCCTAGAGAGAAGCCTAGTCACTTTAAACTTCATTTCCAGGCAGTAGGAAGAGATGTAGGATGGATTTGGCTGAGGGGCGGAGAGTGTAGTTTCGTTTCAGATATGCTTCAGTGTTTCGTAAATGGCCATCTGGGATATTTGGAACTGAACCCTTCAGTCCTACCGTAATAGGAGTTTAGCCAGAGTGAACACTGCATCTTCAGACCCTTCTATGTTTTAATCTCTTACTTCATAACACTGGTGTGTCACTAGGTTCTTCAGAAAAATAGCCAGTAATGTTGTCTAAAAACACAGAACTGTCTGAATCCCAGCAGTGGTCTGCCATCACATTTATATGTGTGCATCTCTTCTCTAAATACCTCTAACCTCATCTCCATTGCTCATAGGCTCTGGATTGTGTTTATGAAAATATGTCTGGAGTATAATTCCTTATAAAAGTACTTCGTGCTAAAGCTGCTTGGAGATCTCTCTTCCAAGGATCAACTTCGGAGGATTTCCAAGCTGCAACCACAAATTGTGTCAGTTGTTTTCTGTAAGAAATACAGTACTTCATTATTGCCACAGGGGGTACTGTTGGCTTAATTTTGTATTTGAGTTGCTGCTGCTGAAATTATTAAGTTAATGATTTATGCTCTTATGATACAACAATCTCTAGTGTTTAAATTGGTTACTATGTTTTGTTTACTGTTTATAACTACCACAGTTGTTTTAAATGCCACTAAAACTACTTGCCAGCTTGTATGGTTTATTTCTCCCTGCAGATTTTTACAAACCACTGATTGATATAGGGGAAAAAAAACCCCTATAGTGATTTATGCTTGAAAAAAAAATCCCAAGAGCTATGAATTAACCACTGTTCTGCTATATAGAAGAAATAACACTCTAGCGACACTGAACAATGGCTGTCAAAACCTACTTATTCTAGTGCTTGCTTCTGGTTTTATCATAGTGGAAAATTTGAGTGCTTTTTTCTTTCTTTTTCTTTGAGTACTATGACTGCATCAGTTTTGGACTATGAGCTCACTAGTTTTTCCCCAGGGTTCCTCCTCATCATGCCATGTTAAGTACTTGATTCACTTAAACAGACTAATGTTTGCAAAAGTGGAAAAAATGTCCCAGAATTTGCTGCTTGACAGAAGGTTAGCTCATTTAGCTCCCGGTGCACACAGAAAATTTGGGAGGCTGACCTACAGCTTCAGGGAAATCATCTGATAACAAAGCCGGGTGGATTCTGTGGCTCTCTTGCTTTGAAGAAAAGAAGCACTTACTGTTTTTCACTGGAAAAAGGACAGAGCAGTGAGAACATAGCTGAACTGTCTAGGGCAGAACGAGGAGATTTCACCAGTGTGTTACAGCAGTTACAAGATTGTATAACAATGGGCACTTTCCTTCACTCTGCTGGGTGAAAATACGGTCACAGTAAAGCATAAAAAACGCTTCTGACATCACATCTTAGACCTCCTTTTCTGCAGCCCTAATGCCCATTTTGCGTTTGTCTCCTTTTATGTGCCCCCTGAGCCGCCACTTCCATATGCTTAGCCAGTTGCTTACTGGTGAGTTTGTGATCAAAATTAGGAGTACAAGTTAAATTCGCTTATGGCAATATGTAAAACATACAGGACAACTCTTAGAGATAGCTAGAATCACAAATTCTGCTGACTGGCTCCATCTCCACAGATACACAGACTATGGATCAACATCTGAACTGCTTTTCATTCAGCGGAGAGGTCAGGAGCACATGTTGCCAATCCACCCCTCAGCCTTCAGTGGTTCAGCCACTGGCCTGGTTCCCAGCAGCTTCAGGCTGTTCAGACAGCCAAAAGTTGATGGAGTTGATTAGGTGATGCTGTAGGAGCCATCCCAGCAGCAATGCACTACCAGAACCCCCTTATTCCCCAACACATGGGCTGGGATTTTCCCACTGTTGAGATCTCTTAAATCTAATACTTATCATCAGACTAGCGTCAAGCGCTTGTTGCAGCAGGGAGCGATGAGCCTGAGAGTTTCAAGTGGAAGGGAGATGCTGACAATGTAGAAAATCAGGCACAAGTATTTTAAGAAGAAAAAGTATAGGATGTCACTTCTATACTACAATATAATGTAAACCCAAGGACTTTTAGCTTCCTTACTATTTCTGTCCCAGATTTCCCAGCAGAGGAATGGCACAGATACTATACACAACAGAATCGATGCATTTGGGGTCCGTCTGACTTATTACATGAAGCAATACATCCACCTGGTGATCTGCACATACACTTGCCTGGGGCTGCTGTACATCTGGCAGCCAGAGAGCTACCTTTTCTCTGGGCTGACTTATCCAGACAAATGGGAAAAATTATCTTTTACTACCCAGAGAACATTTCCAGGCAGAAAGAGAGGATATATTCTGGGAAACCCAAGACATTTAGTACCCCCAGCTAGTGACACAGCTTGTTACGTGTGGCCTTTCACAAATTCATGCTATACTTTCATTAACTGACAGCATGCAAGCAAGTATGAAGTCCTAAAAGCCACAAAAGAAAAACCTTGAGCTCTACTCTAAATGAATGTAGGCTTAAGTTAAGTTTTAGGTGTGTTTTCACATGCCTACCATGATCTTTCTGTGCATCCAATCCATCCTTCTCAACAAATACTGCAGAGAGAACAAAGGCATTTCATGTGGTATGGGAGAATTTCTCTGATATAAAGAAAACTTCAGATGTGTGAGTGAGAAGAGCATGAATTCACGAAGGAGATGTTGGGGGGGGAGAGGAAGGGTTGGCTGTCCAGGCACAGCTTTGAGGAACTGCACCCAATCCTGCAAACTCTTCCTAGTGTGGGCTCGGAGGGGATACAGATGTCAGTAATTCCTCTGGAGCTTCCTTTGAAATGCATGTATGAATTTTACCTAAGATGTACTTCAGCAGCTGGTGGTGTGCACGGGCAGCGGGTGCCCGGGGTGACCGGAGGATTGGATGCACTGCCTGTTCATCCCGTCTGTTAGAAAATCTGCAGACTGCCAGCACGAAGTGCCCAGCTCCAGGGCGATTTGACACACCCTCGGCTGACGTGGCTTACACGTATACCTTTGTGGGAGGTTAAAACTGGCATGCAGTAACGTAAGTCCATGGGTGCTACTGTCCAGCCTCTCCTTAGTGAATGCATCAGTGTAGAGAAGAAGCTGGCAAAGGAAAATGCATATAATCCTCTTGTTTCAGCAGGTATCTTTTTAAGCTAAACAGGCACCCAGTCAGAGATGAGCTACACTTTTAATGTACTTTCAGAGACATTCCTTGTGAATTTTTCCAGGCCTGGAATGCTGTATATGTGATATTTCCCTTAATAAAGCATTCAGGAATTGTTTTCAAAGGAGGTGTATAAATATGGGAGTCCACCGTGCAAGGGAGATCATGTGTAGAAGATGTGAGAACCTATTGGCAGAATTACCCTGCGACTTTATTTTATATGACTTGAAGCTATATTTTTTTTTCCTCCCAGATTATAAAATAACACTAATCTGTGTGTTAATGTGTGGCCTGTGAAAGGTGTGTGAAAGGTCTACTTGGCCCTCTGCAAGGAAAAGGCTCGTCTCCTCCGATTTAGATGACTCAAAAGGTTCTCTAGGTGGAAATTAACTCATCTAGGAAAGTATCCATGGCAAGAAAAACATGAAAAAAACATTTTCTGGCATCAGGAAAACTTTTTCCTTAGTACATTGGGGTACTACAACTGTGGGAAAATAAAGGAAGGCGATAAACCTAAACCACGAGCTATCTGGAAACAACAACTCCACGCACAATACACACGAGCACAAACCTCTGGATGGTTTTTAGAGGACTAAGTGAAAGATCTCAAACAGACCAAGTAAGAAAGGAGACTCTTATTTTCATTTTCTTTCATTTAGGGTCTAGGGTGAAATATTGATAGAAAAATGTAAAGGATTATTTCTCCCTATGATATGAAAGCATGAAGTGGGAACCTTGTGTTTCAGAAGTAAAAATGAATATTAAGCACAAAAGAGTTGTATCTCCATTACTCTAGCAGGAAGATGATAATTCCTGAAGCACTGAGAGCATCAAAACAGCAGAGGCAAGAGAAGCTGCAAGCTCCTTAGGTCAACTTTGTGCTCCTAAAACAAATGGAAAAAGCCAATTTTCAGAAATTAATTGTAGTTTTTCTATGTGTTTTAATGCATCACTGCTGATCAGCCAGAAGAGGACTGTATAAAAGAGCCTCCAGTGAGGTATGAGGTGTTTCACTGTTTTTACCAAGCAATAAAATTGTGTAGTAAGAGGGCAATATAAAACTGTACATTTTTTACAATTCAAACCCACTTTTTTTTTAAAGTATGTTTTAATCTTGGATGTGAAATCTGCCCTATTAGATGAATGACTATATAATTATGCCTCCAGCTTTTAACTGTTACAGCAGGGGCCAGTGTTCTTTATAGTTTTTGCTTTATCATGAAATATAAATATTAGATTTGCAAAATGATCTTAACAGCTTTTATTTAAATAAAGTCATAACATTCTGGTATGACATCTCCAAAACTCTTCCTCTCTTCCTGTTAACTCTGGAAACACTCTTTACTGCTGGATTCGATACACCCTATGTTCATGAACTTTATATAAAAAATAGATATCTTAGAGGACTGTAAAGACTGGTAAGCTTCTTCCTTTCTATTGGGGACAAAAATCCAAGTCAGAATGTCATTTGCTCAGCACTTTGTATTTTCACTAAAGTTGGTGGGAATTGAATTTACTGTCTAGAATTAATTTGATTTAAACACCATCTGTTCAATCCTTGATTCTTTATTTTGGAGCTGTGGTCATTATACAAGCCGAGAATGAGACCCATCATTTTTGAGGAGAGCAAAGGAAAATATTTTCTACATTTTCTTTTCACTTTTATTCACTGCATTAAAATGCCTTTGCCACTTACCAAGCGAGAGGTTCATCCCCCCTCTCTGTGTCTCCGCTCCCTTTCTGCCCTCCCAGTCCATCTGGCTTGGTTCCTCTGTTTCTTTTGCTTCCCGCCCTCAGTTACTGTGTTATCGGTAAAACCAGTTTTGAAGTAAAACTCTCACGTCCACAAGACTATTCATATGTATGGTATACTGACTTTTTGAGCACACAACTTGCTACCTCTCCCTATAATGAACTCTTCACTCTTACTAACGCCTTCTGTTTCCTGTCCATAAGCCAGTTTTAAAGCTTACAATATTTGTACAGTCTTCTCTCTCTCTCTGTTTTCTAAGGGTTTTCCGAGAACTTCGTTACAGCAGCCATCACACAGAGTTGTGCAAGAGGGAGGAGACCACAGAAGGTCATCCTCCCTCCTTGCTCGGCTTTTGTGCTGTGCCTAATGGAAACCTCTGTGCTTGGGACAGCACCTGCTCTTCTACTGGGGTTTAAATCAGAAGGAAAAGTGTTTATTTCAGTGGACCTTAGGCTGTGCCCCAATACTGATGCAGTGAAACAAATCATCTCCCATCAGAGAGCAGAATGGATTGAAGAGGAGGCTGTGTCCTTGTGCCCTTCTCCTTGTATCGTTTCCTAGTGACTGGGTGGGAAGAGGACTGCGAAGAGCAGGAGATGGAAGGCAGAAGTTCCTACACTCACTCCTCAGACAAGAAGGCCAAAGACTTCATACTGAAGCACAAAAAGCAGAGTTCATTTTAACCTCCCCAATAAGAAACGAAAAGTAAATGATACTTCAAGAACAGCATGACAACTACCAGTAAACAGTTAAAACTTCCATGCAGAAGAAACCAGGTTACATCAAGTTACCAAATGTTTTCTATAACACTGTATTCCTCTCCTGTGGACAATTAGGAAGACTGTTCTGCATTGGAGGACTAGTGTTGACAGCACAGAGCAATGGACATTTCAATGAAAAAGTTGCTGTTCTCTTCCTCCTGAGATCCAATAAAGATTTTATGCATTGGGTTTTGCCTTATTTCACTTCCATTGTGATGTTAAGTACAGAATGGCGATATTTATTTATGCTACACTGTCTGTTTGCATGAATCCATAACTATAAACAGGTACTTTCATTTTTGATGGAAGCCGTGTAACTAATGTTTTCCAGTGACCACTTACACTGATTTTAAACGATGTACCAAGTGACTTTTTAAAAGGGACTTGAGCAATAGTTACATGGCGTAGCACTGATTTTTAACTCCACGTTTGGTAGTCTATCATACACAAGCAAATCAATCCTCATTTGCCAAAGGAATGCTAATAGTGCCTTACTAGACTGTAAAATCACTAAGTCAAGTTTTTCTGGCTTGTTCCCCGCTGGATCTCTATTCATGAAAATCATTCTCACTACAAAGCATCTGCTCCTCTCTTGGTCTTCCATATTCTGCACATCTTCAAAGCCTGACTACTGTCCTCAGTGACAATCGTCTCATTTTCAGGCCCAGATAATAAGGCTTCCACCATTTATCTGGCTGCTAGTTCCTGAGCTCAATATCTGTCATTGTCACCATGGTCAGGAAAATACACTTTTTAGTAGTGTAGTTCTTTGTTCTCAATTCTGTCCTCCCTGGCTTTCCCCAAGGGCGCTCCACTCCAGGTCAGCAAGAAGTGAGGAAGCAGAAATGTGGTTGTTTTCCCACCCTGCTTAGAGGACCCAGGTTGATCACATACTTTGGATGACGTACAGATAAACATATGGACCTTGAAGTAGTCGTCCAAATGGGACATACAGAATTCTGGAGAGGCAGCAGTAATTAATTTAGTATTACAGCAAATCCCTGGCTCCTTCCTGAGGGCGAGGGTAGGCCAGGAAGCTGTAACGAGGAGCCTGTTGTTCTTACACCACCCAGGTGCCTTCCAGAAGGTGAGCTGGTCTTTCTTGGGAAGGGTCCCTCACAGGGCTCTGGTCCTGGGCAATAGAGGGCAATGGTGCATACACCCAAGACAACAGGTCAAAATTAGGCTTGTCAATTGTCCTACATAGTCAAGTCAGTAAGAGATTAAAGTAATAGTTTAAAAAAATCCATTTCTGCCTCTTCACCAAAAATTTCCGTTTCCTCAGCTGAAAAAGGGCCACAGAAACATTGCAGGCAAAGATTTTCCCCTGGGATACAGGGGTGGGAACAAGTAACTAGGGGATGGGAAGGGAACCTTTGTGGACAATGGTAAAGAGGGATAGCCATCCTATTACAGTCCTGCTATAAATCACCCTCTAGGAATTATGCCATAGGACTATTAAGCCAAAAGGCTATCAGTTTTCCAGGATCCTGTTCTGATGGTCCTCAAATAGATTATCATTTTCAGGAATTTTTCTTTTTTTTTTTAAATCTAGTGACCTAAATGCTGTGCTATACCTTTCAGAGACCTACGGAACTAACCCGAGAAACATCTCTGCTAGAGTCCTGGGAGTCTGATTTACCAGCCCACTTATGTAGGCTAAGCTGCCATCACAAAGCCAGAGTCCACAAGACCTTCGTCTCATCTATGGACTAGACTGATCAGTCAAAGCTACCAGAAGTCAAAACTAAATCTGATCACTAATTATTACTGATTTGCAGTTGAAGAAAATAGAAGATCCCTAAATCATTGTAGTTTCTGGTAGGGATCAAATTAAATTCCCCTGTGCTTTAATTACAGTAGTTTTGGAAAACTTGCAGACTTTCCATGTACAGTGTAATACAGAGGTCTGCTGACATTTTTCAAAGCACACAGATAACATAGAGAGAAAAGAACTAATTGAAATGTAGATAGAAAAAAAAAAAGAAAAAGTAGTGTTTTGTTGAATGTCCCACCTGAATTCTAAAGCCCATGGGAGGGTGCTTTTGTTCTAAAGATGGTTTTGCTACTTGGAAATCCTTCAAAGAATCAATTCTAAACTGCTCAGCAACATCCTTCATTTTCCAGTGAGAGAAATTTGAATTGGGACTGACATGTAGGAAGGGCGGGGGAGAGAGAGGGAGGGAGGGAGGGAAGCCGATTGATTTTTTTGTACTACCTTAGCAAAAATTGCATGTTAATTTGACTCAGAAAAAAGGTGCAATAAGAAGAAAACAAGAAGGGAAAAAAAGAGAAAATAAATACTGTGTGAATTAATAAATTTTACATTAATAAAGTGAAAAAAGAATGGAGCAATTGATCTTGTAACTAATTAATGATCCTTTAGGAGGATTTATCAGGTGCTGCCACTAAAATATTTTTAAAAATATTATTCATGGAATACATGGGAAAAGCTACAGAGCTTTAGAGACTGAATGAAAGGATTTAAAGCATTACAGAGATTTCATTTGTAACCCTTTGTGTTGAGTTTTTGCATACCTTACAGTGACGACAAGAAGACTGGTGTTTGAGCAGAGCTTCAGTTAGTGTTGCAGCTGTAATTCATCACAGATGGGGTTTATTTGATTTTATTTATTGTGCCTTCTTTGAGGTTAAGCATCAGAGGCTGGATAGTATCTTCAGTAAGTGAAATCACTGAGGTTGTGTGGGTGTAATCTCTCGCTCTTTGTTGGTGGGCGAGTGGGCACGCACTCTGAACACTGGATGCTGTACGATAAGCAGATTCACATTCATCCAGTGTCCCTGCGCTGCTTCAGTCGAGTGCATCAAGAGTTAACTGTGAGAAATACGCATGTGTCAGGTTGTAACAGATCTTCTCCCTGAAATCTCTGAGGGGGTCTGAATCATGTTCCTTAAGAGCTGGGTCTGTCTCATCTAACTTCAGCGATGCTCATTTAAACTCTGTCTGGAGTCAGTGGAGAGAGGTAGGCACCCTCACAAATCTGTCTTAGGATGGAATTAACTGGGCCATGTAGACCAGAGGAGGAATGACTAATTTAGACTGTATGCCTAAAGTTTAGGTGGCCAAGTCGGATGAGATGAATGTACAGTCACTCTCTGTGACTGTACTAGCTGGAGGATTAATGGAGCACTGCTCACTTTGCTATCCCATCACTGTTGCTCACTGCCCTCCACCACAAGCATACCTTAAATATGGGAGCAGTGGCAGTGGTGGGAGGATCTGGATGTGGAAACACTATACTCCTTGGCAATTCTCCTTTAGTGAATGATTTCCCAAGACAAGGCTTGCTGGGGCAATTTCAGCTTTTTTAATGCCTCTTTAAGCCTCTGACATAGGGTGCAAACAACTGAAAGTCCTGACTTTGCAATGTTGTATGTAGAGCTCTGAATTTGGGAAGTTGCATGTATAGGACTCCCTTGTCATACTTCCCTTAGAAAGCTGACAGAACTCTAATCCATGCAATAGTATACACCAAGCTTTCTGTAGAAAGCTGAGAGTAAACCCCATATTATAATCAAAGCAAGGTCTACCGGCAGTTGTGTAAGACAAGACCAGTTCTTCATTTTGAGTTTGTGTCTTTCTCCTTACTGTCTTTCTTTTAGTTCTGTAATGCAAATGAACCTGACAGTTGCAGCAGTGTGAATCTGACCTCATTTGAGGTTCATTTTTGCAAAGAAAGGGAGGTCTGTTCACCAGGCTCTGAAGATGCTCAGACTATGTTCCTCCTTTGATCTCCAAAGCAGGCTGGGCTCACAGCCTAAGCCTCTATTGCCAAAAATTCTGTGACCCCACAACTCCTACTGCTAATAAGATACCATCTGGTTTATGAGGTGAGAGTAAATTCAAATTTAAAGTGAGAGGCATACCTCATAATATGGTTGAATAAATACATAGTGACATAGTGCCATTAGTGCTATATGTATGTGAGATGTCCAATCATTTGGGCCACACATAGATGGCCATACTTTAGACGATGGGGTCAGTTGCCTTGCAGTTTATCTGGGGAATCACTATATTAATAAGAATCAACGATAACAGAAAGCAGAGCTTTGAATGTAGCATTCACTTCTTTTTTTCCCCCCCTTTTATGATGTTTCAAATATTCCTCATTCCTCAGTAACTTCTGTCATCCGGAGTTGTGTGCATTTTTCAGCTATCAACTTGTGAAGGAAAAAATGCTGGGAGCTAGCAGCATGGTTTTAATTGGGAAAACCACCCAAGAGCTCACATGTGCAGCTGATGCTGACCTAGATTATCTGACACCCACGAGTCATATATACCCTGGTACAACCACACTGGAAATGTGAGGCCAGTTCTTCTCTCACAGCCTGTGGTATGAATCAGAAATAATTATTTTGGAGGAAGAGCAATGATGGCTGTGTAAGAGCAGCACAAAGCCCAGGAGAAAAGCCAGCAGAGTTACTGAGTAAGAATCAGCCCTCTACAAAACTGAGCCTTGGGAGGTACAAGCGTTCTCGCACACCCAGTCTGATGGTGTTAGGAATAACACAAAATCACCTTCCTCCGCCTCGACCTGTGCTCCCACTCCTGTGCTAAAGAGAAAAAAAAAGGAAATAAAAGAAAATAAAAACAAGTACCTTGGAACCTCAGAAAGTTCTGTTTCAGCTTTGATTTTATAAAAAGCAGGTTATTATTTTAACACATGGGATTCTTATTTTTTCTGAACCTGTCCCCCTGCCTACTGAATAAATGGAGTATCATCTTGGTTCAAGCCTCAGATCTCAGTCTAGCAAAACCTTAAAAACCTGCTTCCTTGCTCCCTTTCTCTCAGGCAAGATGTCAGGAACATACATTTACATTTCATCCAGTCCAACCAACCGCAGAGCAAGGATTTTCAATTAACAACTTGTACACAAGATTCTCGCAAAGCAAATGATACTTTTGCTGAGCTACAGCCTGCGTTGTGTTGTGCCAAAACGTCAACTCCCAGAATACAATGTGTTGAAGTGAAATATGAAAATTCTGCTTCTGTCTTAGTTGTCTAGTCATATACACCATATTAACATGGGATATTAAGGAAATACACTCTAATAATAGGAGAACTGCAGCCAACATCTTGTTCATGGTTGGGCTAAATGTCAGTTTTGTGGTAGTGATGGCAGGGAAGCATTAATCAAGTGTGAACTTTGATTAATAAAAACATCACTCAATGCAAAGCGAAAAAGAAAACGTGCCATTTACTTTACAGGCAGTGTAGGTAGTGAACAGATGATGCAATTAGGGACAAGTGCTTGTTTGCAAATACGCTTGTATTATGGTTATCTATTACAGAACCAAGTGTTATGATTACATTCAAGATTGTGAAATTATGTTTTCTGCCTGTGAAAACAGTCGATTATTCTTTCAGCAGGTAATGTTCCTCTTTCCCTTTTTCAGCTTCCTCCAGTGCTTGTGTCTATATTGTTACAGTCTTTCAAGACACTCACAGACACAAGACTGTTGTTGCCGATTTCTAATCCAGTTAAGAGGAGCCAAATTCAGGGAGGTGGCTATGGTGCTTCACCATGCAGTTTTTCACCCTTCTCATTAGCGTTATGTACACTTGTGGATGAAGGAGGGAGGGAGCGTGTTGCAGACGCCCTCCCAGGCTGCAGTCTGTGGTTCAGGTGGCTCTGGCTCCTGCAGCAGAGCTAGAACAACGTGATCCTTCTGGCAACGTGAGTGGGGCACTCTCTAGTCATCTTCCCAAAAGTCCACAGCAACTCTAGCATGTAACTCAAGATCTCTCTGGTAGATAGAGACATGGCCGGAGCAGGCTCTGGGGTAAAGTGGGGACAGCCACTTCACATTCCGTATCTGTACACAATACTATTGGAAAGTGCAGGAAA
Source organism: Gymnogyps californianus (assembly GCF_018139145.2). Lineage (NCBI taxonomy): Eukaryota > Metazoa > Chordata > Aves > Accipitriformes > Cathartidae > Gymnogyps > Gymnogyps californianus. The sequence goes on from NC_059473.1 coordinate 22,356,003, forward strand.
ACAACAGCAACTCTAATTCTGCTTCCTAACTAACAGCGTTTCATTTTCCCATATCCAACCTCAGATGCTTCCATCACAGAGACCAGTAATAGGCTTTGTTGCCTATTTGTGTCCAGAGAAAAGTGCAGAAGAATGAGAGGCACACAGAGCTGGGACTAGATTTTTCCATGGATCTTCCCACTGTACATGGTGGGAAGACCACATGAAAACCTTTATTGCACAAGTTTCTCTGAGGGCTTCGTGTTGTAGCAATTCCAGAAAAGCTCAGAAAATTAGCTGTACTATATGTACCCCCTCAGGAGATTTTGCTTGTGTGAGGACATTTTATTTCCTAATTAGACAGTCTGTTCTGCCATGGATTCTTAATGAAACTCATGTCTGTGCTGAAGGCCCCATTCAGGACTTACCTGAAGGATTTCAGTGATGTGTAAAGCCTTAGGCAAATGTCACCTAAAGCCCATGGGGGATGAGATGAGTTCTCTCATACCCACTGCAATTATTCTTCTTCACATGCTGTGAGATGCATCTGTAGAGTCTGAAAACAAGAATCTGTCATCTGGTTTTATTTTGTTGTTCTTGAGAATGCCAAGTTGATTCAGCAAGGTCATGCATGGTCTAAATATATGCCAATAGTTTTTTTCTTGTTGTGAAAATCAGCTTTAGATTTATGACTATGAACAATAATCTAGCTTAAGCTCAGTTTTCTAGTTCTGCATGCTATTTTGCAAATAAAAACACTGTCACAAACTTTGAGCTTTTAGACCAACTTTGAAGTTGGCATGAAAATTTACATACTGAGCTATCAGTTTCCTAATCTTAGTACAGTGAATATGTTCCCTCTTCTTAACCCTGCCATGTCCTTATATGCAAGTTACAGTTCTTGTACATCCCCTCTGAACACTATTGTGGTGCTAGTGACGTATTTACTGTAGACAAGCTAAACAACTATCACAAAGCAAGTGGTCTGCATTGTGTTCTCCCTTTTTGCTGCATTTAGCTAAAGCCTGAAAGAGCAATACCATACAGACATAGTTCCTAGTAGCTGTATTGCAACTGGACATTTTTCAAAGCTCCTTGAAAGCCTTGAGCAAACATGTAAAAGTTACTGTGTAGAAGTTAATGGTTTTGATCTAAGTTGCAGTAGTATAAATCTGAAATAACTTCAGTGACCACATGTCTGAATATGCATATTTGTCTTCAGAACTTGGTTATAGTTCAATGTACCAGTAGCCCATATACCCAACAGAAAGCTTTTACAGCGAGGTGTGGCAGCTGTTTAACACTGCACAGGAAAGCACAGTTTAGGAGAGTTCGCATCAGGCTCTGCTCTCAAACCAGTTTTGCAACAGTGTAAATGCATTGATTTATATGGAATTACAGCTTATAAACTCTAAGGGTGATTGGAGAATCAGAAAAATTACAGCCAGCTGAAATCAAAGAAGGACTTCTATAGAAGCAAATACATAATTATTGGAAACTGCGTTTTTCATGCTCAGCAGGTTTAACAGCAATACTGTTGAGAAAGTGTCAGGGACTGTTTCATGATCTCAGTCTTTGGGATGTAGATTTATGTTGCTTCCAAAATGTGACACTTCCCCAAATGGAGGGCCCTCTGATTCATCATTAGTTCAAGAACCAGCTCAGATAGATAGACTAATAGGATAGTCCTAAATCTAGTTAAAATGATTTCTCTAAGGTAAACGCATAATGACAGCTGGTAAAATGGTAAGATTGCAGTGCATTCACAATGAAAAATAAATTAGCCTGTTTTCTTGTTTTAAAATGTGTCAACTTGTAAAAAAAAATCTGTATGGTAATGCCCTAAAGTTATTAAAACACAAGGTCTCCTGAAGTAATAATCACTGGAAGATTTTTGTCCCCTGTAACGATGCAGTGAACAGGTGTTTTATTTTCTGACCAGAATCAAATAACACAGAATCACAAAACCAAAGAGTGGCTGAGGTTGGAAGGCACCTCTGGGGTTATTCCTCTCCAGGTGCAGGACTTTCCCTTTCCCTTTGTTGATGTTCATAGGATTTCTGTTGCCCATTCCTCCAGCCTCTTGAGGTCCTTCTGAATGGCAGCACAACCATCTGGTGTATCAGCCAGTCCTCTCAGTTTTGCTTTGTCTGCAGACTTGCTGAGGCTGCACTCTGTCCTGTTGGCCAGGTCATTACTGAAGATGTTAGTGTTGGACCCGGTATCAACCCCTGGGCGCACAACCAGTGACCAACCTCCAGCTGAATTTCTAGCTGCTGATTACAGCCCTCTGAGCCCAACAGCTCAGCCAGTTTCCAGCTCACCTCACTGTCCATTTATCTAGTCTGTAGCTGATCAGTTTGTCCGTGATAAACACAGTGTTGAAAGCCTTGCCAAAGTGAAGACAGACAATATCAACTGCTCTCCCGTTGCCCACCGATGATCATGTGTGATTTCCCATTCATATATCCATGCTGGCTACTCCAAATCATCTTGTCCTTTGTATGTTTGGAAATGGTTTCCAGGAAGGTTAGCTCTATCACCTTCTTGGGGATCGAGGTGAGGCTGACCAGCCTGTAGTTCCCCAGATCTTCCTTCTTGCCCTTTGTGAAGACAGGAGGGACAATTGCTTTCTCCCAGTCCTCAGTAACCTCCTCCAATCACCATGATCTTTCAAGGATTTTCGAGAGTAGCTTCGCAGTGACATTGATCAGCTCCCTCAGCACTCATGGGTGGATCCCCTCAGATCCCATGTATGTTCAGCTTGCTTAAATGTTCCTAACCTGATCCTCGTCCATCCTCCAGTCCTCTCTATATTACTGGTCACCTGCAGGGTCACCTGCCCCTGTTTCCAGTTCTTGTACACTTCCTTTTTATGTTTGCATTTTGTCAGGAGCTCCTCGTTCATCCATGCAGGCCTCCTTCCACCTTTGCTTGATTTCTTGCACATTGGGTTGCACTGGTCTTGAGTTTGGAGGAGGTGATCCTTGAATATCAACCAGCTCTCCTGGACCACTCTTTTCTCCAGGGCTGTCTCCCATAGGGTTGTTCCAAGCAGGCCTCTGAACAGGCCAAAGTCTGCTCTCCTGAAGTCCAGGGTTGTGGTCCTGATTTTGCTTTTTTCCTGTCCTCTCAAGATCCTTAGTTCCACCATCTCAAGGTCAGTGCAGCCAAGGCTGCCCCTGACCTTCACATCCCTGACAAATTTGTCTTATTTGTAAGTCTGAGGTCCGGTAGAGCACTTACCCCTCGGCTGCTCCTTGATCATCTTTGTCAGGAAGTTGTCATCAGCGCACTCCAGAAACCTTCTGGATTGCTTGTGCCCTGCTGTGGTGTCCCTCCAACAGCTATCAGGGTGCTTGAAGTCCCCATGAGGACCAGGGCCTGCAAATGTGAGGCTTCTTCCAGCTGTCTGAAGAAGGCCACATCTACTTCTTCCTGGTCAGGCAGTCTTTAGCAGACGCCTACCACAATGTTGCCCACATTGATCTGCCCTCTAATCCTGGCCCATAAACTCTCAACTGGCTTGTCATCCCTCCCTAGGCAGAGCTCCATGCTTTCCCACTGTTCTGTCACGTACAGGGTGACATCTCCTCTCCATCCAGCCTGTCCTTCCTGAAGAGCCTGTATCGATCCATTGCAGCACTCGAGTCGTGTGAGCTATCCCACCACAGCTCTGTGACCCCAGTGAGGCTGCAGTCCTGTAACTGCACACAGATCTCTAATTCCTCCTGTTTGTTCTCCCTAGCTGGATTTTAAGCTTTATCTAATTCAAATGCTTTATAGTTGCAAATGATACTAATTTGGGTTTTGAAAGAGTAATATTTTATTATTAGTCCACATATGCATATAATCTATTAGGAGCTGGTATTTTCATCATTAACATATCTAAAGGATAGAGAGCACAAGTGGTTTTCTAAATTTAAATGTACCCTGCCTGTCTTACAAGGCCACGGTGGTTTACTGTTTCTGTCAAAGGGAATCTTTCTGATCCTATACCTGTTGTATCATGAGCAGACTCTAAAACTAACGTGACTTTCCTCCTTCCCCCTCACATACATGCTGAGCCAGGTATTTTAATGTGGTTGTTATTATTATTATAAATTATTGTTATCATTGTTATTGTTACCTTTATTATTATTATTTTACAATAGCAATTTTGTCTGACTCAGATGTGCAGAGACCTCTGTGTCACTACCATAGTTCATGGCCAGTCAACAGCATTTGGAAAGTTGTTTCCATCTGGAAACTCTTTGCTGTCATATGGGAAACGCATTGGTGATGTCAGCCTTGTACTTAATGGAAAGAGATCCACAACACTTGAATTGTCACTGCTCAGCCAAAAGTGGCCAAGAACTGAATGTGCATGAAGCTCGAAATATTTTCTCAGCCACCAAGAAGATCACTTGATCCAAGGACTGAAGCTCACTGGCAGCAAAGGGCACTGCTCAGCCTATTCTTGATCTATGGATAAGTAAAGTGTTTCTGTGTCCAGGCTCCCCTTCTAAGACATTTCCTGAGCACTAAAAATGTTTAAAAAATGTAAAAGAAAACAGTTACAGAAAAACGATATTAAAAGAAAATTCCAAACTGCAGTGAATGCCTCCAGCCAAATTTCTAAACTGGGCAGCAGAGTGAGAGGAAATGGTAACATATTTTTGCAGCATTTACACTTTTTATGCTAACTGCTGGCACACACAGTTTTATGCCTGTAGAGAGAGCAAAATATTGGAGTCAAAATCTACCCTGTAGATCTGAGAGCAGAATAATATTGAAGTTCAGTTCCGCAGCGTAGGTCTGAAGATACAATTGTGCCCTCGGGTTGAACTGCCTGTATGAAGTTGTGAGGGGCTTGGGGGAAAATCAGCAGTGGAGCTGGGACGAGCGAGTGAGGTTGGTGGCCCCGCCGAGGGGATGGGCAGGTCCTTGCCGGGAGCCCACAGCCAGCTGGCCAGCCTGCGGCCGGTAGCTCTGCGCCCGCCGCGGCACGAGTGGCTGCCAGCCCGGCCGAGCCTTTCGGGGACGGGGGAGGGATGCTGAAGGTCGTGCCGGGAGGATGCTGGCGTTGTTTGTACCTTGGGGAAGAAGAGGCAGAGCAGGTTGGATGGGAAGCCCCAGGAAACCCGGCAATGTTACTTAGCAGTACTCGTAGGAAACACTTTTGTTTGTTTGCTTGTCTTAGACTTTCACATAAGCACCCTCAGTCCCTTTGAAACTTTAGAAATGAATGAAACATGGCATTAAGTGGCTGATACATAAATCAAACCATTACTGTAACTGTGGAATGATCAGTAGAGACAAACGGTCTCTCTTTAGTTTGTTACTAGCCTGGAAAAAGCATTAATTAGCACTAATGAATCACCAGAGCTATGAGTGAGTCAGGTTTCCAGCATTGCCAAAACACAAGCATGATTCAATTAATGCTGAAGGTTTTAGCGCATGTGTTTTTATGGAACAGTCTTTTGACACTAGTGTCTTTTTAATAATGCTTTGCAAATCTCTTCCAATATTATTGCGTGCAGACTGAACTTCCCAATTTACTGTGAACAATAGGGAGTTAGAAATGCATTTGTGACCTCCTTTTGGAAGAAATACTCATCTGGGTAATGTAATTATTATGTAAATTACTTAAAGTTAATGGTATTTTCTATTTATGCTGGATTTCCTGCTGTCAGAGTTGATGACTGACTAGCACTGGAGCTTAGATATTGGCGGAAAAGATAATGTGTTATTTAATTTAATTTATAGATTCCGAGAAACTGCTCCTAGTGTGTAAACAAAATCTTATCAAGCGACCTCCACAACAACTTGTGTTTTCATTGGTAATCTCTGCAATTCAGAGACAGAGGCCAAACTGTGCAATCCAACTCAATAGGGGATAATGTGGAATCATACCGAGGAGTTGTGAGAGACAACATATTATTCTTGCCTAATGTCCTCAGAGTAGGGGAAAAGATAGTGCAGCCTCTGCCTTTGCTATGCTAACAGCTCTGTCCTCTTCAGGCGAAGTCTGAGCTCAAACCAAGAGGCGGCAGAAACTACTGTACCTGAACCATCGAGTGGCACAGTCTGCAGCTGCTACTTCATTGCCGTCCTGGACTGGCTTATTCCCAGACATTATGATCTTTAGGGACAAGATGACTTTCTAGACCCTGAAATGCTCAAATTTTCAAATCCAATACGAAGAGATTTGCTATCTGCGATCCATGAAATTGAAGGTAGATGGAAGCCTTCCTAGTTAAAGGTGACTGAGGAAGAAAGTATAACATAATACCCAAGCTCTGTTTTCCTGCTGGGTGTCAGGAGCAGACCTAATGCCTCCCTCTGTAGCAGGGGAGTCACTGACTTTTTTCCAACGGTCTCTGCCTTTCAAAAGAGACTCAGAATTCCTTGTTTTGACAGAATAAGCCAGTTCATGATCCTGAAACATCCATAGTACTTGGAGTGGAGACATCTCACAGGTTCTCTAAGGTCACCCACAGTACTGGATGGGCAAAGGGAGCTCGCTGGCCAGGGGGAAAGTAGCAGCTCTGACAACACAGGAGTTTTGCATTTCCCCCTAATTAGTAACCTGAATGTACTGCTGAGAAAAAGACGTTTTGCATTTTCTCTGAAAAGCCGTGACATGGCCATTAATAGCATGAACTGATGATACCACTGGTAAGAGGATGTGGAAGCAGAATTCCCTCATGCAGAGGTAGTCTATACCAGACATATTTATTTGAATCTCTTCATACTTCATCTACATGAATTCTGAAGAGTTGACTAAAGCAGTATAGCTGTAAGCAAAATTGGATTTGCAACATCACACAAACCCAGCAAAGTTTCACATCCCAGATGGCCATCAACTTTGCCCATTTCCAGTATGTCTCAGGCTTGGAGTTATCTACTCATCTTCTCTTCTTTGCTGCCAAGGCTGCCTGCTGAAAGTCTTTTTTCTTAGGAAAGGCCCAGCAATCACTCAGGGGGAGTACACAAGGCTGTCAGCTCCTCCTATACCACTAACACTGGGCTGCTTGTAATCTTTTCCACTATAAGCCAAAATTTCTCAGCACTTACGACCCAGATGTACACATTCATTTTGGTCTGAAACCTAAAACAGAAGGAATTAGGCCACCCAGCTCTGAACTAAGGACAAACTTCCCAATCTATGTGTTGTCCCTATGAGAAAAGTATAGGTCTCAGTTCCAGCTGGGAACATTTATGACATTTGGTATGTCTGCACATTCTCACTGCAAGGGACAGATTGTCAAATTCTGCTTTTAGTTACATGCATGCAGCCCAAGTGAAATCAGTACGTGATCACATCACCGGCCTCTCCAGTGAAATCTAGGTCTTTTATAAGCTTCAATAACAGATTTTTTTTTTTTTTCTGTCTACTGTCAAATAAATAAATAGGAAATTAAAAGATAACAAAATAACTTTATAAACACTGTGCAAACCAAGAAAACATCAGAGTCTTAAAACAGGGAACTGTACGCCTTCCAGTAAAACCGGTTGGCATTGGTGTGGTGTATTTGTGTCATAGCTTTAATTGCATTTAAATGTTGAATTTGAGATACTTCATGTGAGGCTGAAACCTGAGAGGAGACCAAACTTGGTAAACAGAATAAACTTTATTAAAGCAGTGATTTACAGAGTAACTCCAAGTCTAGCTAAAGTTCCCTGTATAGTAATTTCACAGGGCCTACTGTTTTCTCCAAGTTCATCCTCTCTCTAACCTATAAGCTACTTTCCGTAGCCTATGCAGATGGTTACAAGTCAGGATGTTACCATTTTCCGTTTGGATCGTGGCACTGTCTCTTACCACAGGTTTATTTCATTCTGCTGCTGGGAATCAAAGCCCTCCTGTTGAGCTTAGGGGGCAACATGTAGAGCTATCAGAAGTGATGTTGTTTTCTCTAAAATGCAAATTCCTGTGCTAACAGCTCTCCAGAACAAATGGTGCTCTTAATAATCGGAAAATGCACACTGCAGCCATCATGTGCACTTCCAGTACAACTCCTCTTATCTGCAGTTCCTGTGGGCTACATTTATGACTCCTCTCCATTTCTCCAAATGCTCAGTTGATTGTTTTGTTCATCAGTAATCCCCCAAGACAATACTTGTGTGGTTGCAGTATGTTAGTAATCAACAATTTGCCCAATTATGTTTAACTCTGGTGCAGTTATCCCTAACCACGTCCCAGTTAGAGAATGGCAACAGCATGATGTTGTTTTGGAGACGAAACAATTTTTTTAAGACCCTGATACACAAGACAGAAAAACATTGACTTGAAAATGCACAGGGCTGGCTATAAACAGAGGGGACCTGCCACAGCAAAAGCAAAGATCATTTGATGTTTTATCATAGTTTAAGGGCTTTCTGACAGATCAGCATTACCTGTTATAAGACCAGATAAAGTTTGATATGCCTTAAACGTAATGCAATTTCATTTTGATTAAGAAACAAGTCACTTCTTTACTGATCTATGCAACTTCTTTATTTTTTCCTAGGTATGATATAAAAACAAAACTGTCTAATCTTTTTTCCAAGACCATCTCTCCTTTATAGCACTCTTCAGAAAAGATTACCAAGCCAGCAGCCACCTCTGAAAGCTTCTGCTCTGTGATTAACTCTGTTGGAAGAGCATAAATACAGACAAATAAAAAGTAGTAGAAAAATTCTTTCATCTTCTATGTTTATTTTTCTTAAAAATGGGCAAGGATATGAAAAACAGAAAATTGTTAGTTGGTGGTGGGTGTTTTTGGAAAAAGTGAGCAAATATGTCTTGGTTTGAGCTTTGTGTGTATTGCTGGCTAACAGGTTACCTGAACTTAATCTTTCTTTGGAGATTTCTTTTTCATGCAGTAAAAATGCTGTTCGTAAAGAGACGGGATGTGTGTGTGGATCTGAGGTGTTATGTGATGCATGTAACAGCCAGTATTTCACTTCCAGCAGGAGTGAGGAACATGGCTAGAGAAATGCTCTACTCTAATTAGGGCTATATCTGTGTATTTATAATAAAAGCTTGCCGAAGATCACATGGCAAACATAATCAGTGCTGAATCTTTTGGGTGATGTTATCATGCCTTTTCAAATCCAAATGCAGCAGTCGCTACTAGTCAAAGAATTTCCCCTTAGGTGCCACATCTTTATTTTGTCTTGCATTTCCTTGGGGATTTACGAAGCTTCAGCGGGGCTTTGCAAGCAGATGTGAGTGAAACATCCCCGTGGTCACAAAAGGGTAAGGCAACAAGATGGTGAAGATTTCTATAATGAGATACCTTTATCCTCATTTTACATTTTTACTGCAATAAAGATAAGATGGAGAACAAAAATCCAGTTTCAAGCCCAAAGCAATGGAACCAAGAACCCCATCTCCTCTTCAATCTAAGGGCGTAGTTGGCTTTGCAGAGCCCATGTGCACTGGTTCAAAAGGTAAATTTAGATCCAAGAGCTGCTTAAATCAAGGAATGGGTTGTAATCTCTCTCCAACATGAATATAAGACCACACTGTGATCTCAGTTGCAAGACATATGTATACAATAACTATGCTGAAGTCCATGGAGTTGCTCTAGATTTACAAGCGATGTAACGAGCATCTGAACACAGGACAAAAAGTTCATTGTCCTTTTTAACAAAACTGAACATATCTAAAAATCTGTGCATAAAATGCGTTAAAACTGCATAAAATCTGCAGTGCTACTACAGAAAACATTACCTTGCTTGTAAGGGAACTGGTAATACTGCCCGTGTCTGTCTGAATGGAGGGACTCTATACTTCCTTACTTCTGTATTTAATGATTAATGATTTTGTAGTTATTTACGCTAACTTAAAAGCTTTGCAGATAAGTCTTTATGTAGGCCTAGGAAATGTTGATTTGCCAGTTCTTAAAATCTTCACTGATCACAGCAGTTATCTTAGTGGAAATTGGTGGTTTAGAGAGACTGTTTAAAATACTTTTCTTCTGGAAAGGAAGGGTCACTCCAGGAAAAGCAATATGTTAACAAACCTTTCGACCATGGCTCTTAGTTTCATATTGTGATGAAAAATTTCAAAACAAGACGTTCTGTGTCCTGTATCCAGGTACCATGAGACTCACGGAAACAGCATCTGAAGGACAACGCTTTTCATGAGCGTATGTGTAATATGTAAAAACAGTAAGTCTCCTGCATTTCATAACTCAATTAAATTCTAGAAAGGCCAAAAGTTGTATTCAGGTTATGATAAGCACAAGTTATAACAAAATGGCTAAAACCAATGTTTGTCATGTTTTCATCTGTCTTGTTGATGCTTGTCAATGCACTGTAACTGTGTGTCACAGTTAGATCTACTGAACGGCATACTTTGTGAGTTTCAAAATGAGGAAAAATGCACCATAAAATTTTTACATATGCTAACTGACTGTAAATGCGATTGAATATGTGGGACTTCCTCCAGCTTTGTTCTTTGGTGGATTGCTATTAGCTTACATTTGAAATCTCTGTTGGCCACACATTTCACATTGTTCTTCCAAATGTAATCATTTCTTTCTTTTATCTGATCTCCGACAGTCTCTCTGTTTTCATCAATATTTGACAGCAATTCCCAAAGATACAATATAGTCCACTCTAATATCCTTGTGCATACTCTCTTCTCCCTTTGAAATCCAATACCTAAGCAGTGAAATAATTTATTGTGCCTTATTTAGAATTTTATTTTTTGCATGTGTTTTGATACTGTCCCTTTGAAACAAAAGTTATTTGGAAATTTAAACCAACTGTTCTCAAAAAATAGTTATGAAATATCGTTCAGTCTCCCCCCTTTTCAAAGATGCAGCATTTATCTTGTTTTCTTTTCATAGATTGCTTAAATATTTCTTTTTTTATATTATACCCCAAACCATAATTTTATCAGAATGCACAAAACCCAATTTACACCAGCAACCTGAAAAAAAAGTATAAAAAAATCAGTCCTGCACAGACCACTGCCATTCAGAAATCAATGGACCTTTTAGACTGAAGGACCAAACACAGTACTGAATTTGGTTTATGTGGCATTTTCTGGCACCAAGAAAACCCACCATATGTAAAAAAGAGAAATGAGTTTTCTGAATAAGCATGAATAACATAATTATCCCTGAATGCACAAATTTAACAGTGAAAATGATAACTTTTCAAACAACCTATAGAGAAGTGGTGGATTTTCCGTGCCCGTCTGAAAGACAGGCATAAGTTAAATGCAAGTTAATAGGTTCTGTACAAGGATAAAATGGTGAAAATACCTGATTAAAAAGTAGAATAAGTCCTTTAGAAATGTATTGGTATTTCTTGACCTTAGAATTAAAATATAGGATTCTGAATCATATTCTGTTGTAATGAATGTGAAGAGGCACTTCTTACATTTACGATAACGCAAGTTGTAAATTTATTGTGTTTTAACTCCTGATAACAGGCTTATAAATTTACAGAAGTGGAGATAATGGTAGATTGTGTCTCCTATTACAATGTAGTGAGAAAATGAGCAAAATGATTGACTAGTTGCTATAACTGATGATGATTAAAAAATGCACTTTTCAATTGTGAGGGAAGACCAAGAATGAAATGCTGCTCTGTCTAAATTAAAATAATATTAATATACTACCCAGCACATAAAATAAGCCAAAGTACTTTGTTGTAGTCCAGCAACACAGAAACTAACCCCAGCATGGCTGAATACATTAACTTTTTGCCCAAGGTAAAACCAGTACAGCTCTTGGAAATTAACATTAATAGGAATTTTTAACAAAATAAGTTTTCAAAGAGGAATGTAATTTTCATTTAAAGCTAAATATGTTAAGACATGAATTTTAACAAATGTCTGTTTTGAAACAAGAAACAAAACAAAGCCTTTCAATAACGTCCAAGACATCTCTTGATGAAAAAGTTGACCGTTTTTTGTATTAAAACCCAAAAAGTTAAAACTGATCAACTTTTAACCAAAATATCTAGATAAGATGTCACAACTGACTTCAAACATTTTTAAAATTTGTATTTCATGGGAGTTTTGAAGCCTTGTTCCTTTCAGAATAGCAGAATTTCCTCTCAAATGACAAGACAGTTCCTGCCTACTCAGTTATGTTGTTATATTGTTCCTAGGCTTAATCTTAGTCCTTCTGTTCAGAAAAGAGCTTCACCCTTAGACAGCAAATAGAAATTGCCTTCAATTTTCACAAAAACATTGAGGTAAGGGTGAAAAATGTCTCACTGCATTGCGAAAGTGTTAAATTGTGGTTTTTTTGCCAGGTTTGTGGAGTTTTTCACAGAGCTCCAATGCTGAGTGATTCCTTTGGTCACGGGCACCTGAATGCATGACTGCTCTGCAGTTGTGGGCGTGCTGGCTGCTTGGGATAGGATGATTTTGATTTTCTACAAAGAAACTTATATTTCCCAGGTAACGCATTCAAGCTCCATCCTGACTGTAAGTATAGTTCTTCCCCATGTGCCCCCTCACCAAACTTGACTAACTGTAAGTGCTCTACTTTGAAGCAGGTTAACCCGTTTCATCTGTCCATATGTGGTATAATTTCTGCGCTGTCCCTTTGGGGCCCACCAATCAACAGAGCTGGAATCAGATGAAAAGAGTTCTTCCTGGAAGGGAAAAAACTACTGCATGTGCAGTTCTGCACATTCAAGGAGAAAAGAGAGGGTGTCCGTGGAGTTACCTGTCACCCATTTGAGCTGCAAGGGGTACCAGTAGCCTGAGATGTGGCATTCTCCATGCGTTTTCTTTCCATGAACACTGAATATTCCCATGGCATTCCCTAAGCTGCGTGACCACAGACTCAGTGTTTGTCTGGCTTTGCTACTGAGCAGTAGCTTCTTTCGCCATGGTTTTTCCCAGGCAGAGAGGATTAAATATTCTTGGACCAGTATTTCCTATTCAGGTTCTGGAGCAGCTCCCTCAAAGCAGAGGGAAGGTTTTGGTTCTAGATATTCAAAGTGTTTCACAAACTTTTAACTTCTGTAATAATTCCTGTTATGGAGTCAGCTGGTTCAACCAAGAGCTGTGAAAAAAAAAGACTTAAGAATTGAACAATCAATTCATATGTCAAAGTACTGTTTAATTTGACTAAAATTCCTAGTATTAGGGCAAAAGGAAGCAAGAGTTTGTGTGCAAAATTTACAGCTGGATATAGCCCAGGAGATATCTGCCTTCCCTCCACTCACACCACAGTTTCTGGGGAGAAGGGAAAGGATGAAAGGGATTCGACTATTTATACCCTACATTCTTTCCACTCTTCTGTGGTTATCTTTTTCTTGTGTTCTTCTTTTACCTAGTGAACACTGTATTGGTCCTCTTAAACATTTCAGAGTTTGGGGCAGTCCTTGTTTGCTTGTTTGCATCAACATTCATGAAAGTTACTGTTTGGGATTTCGGTTCAGGGTTGCGCAGAAGTGTTCAGAATTTTGCAAGGAAACAAAGGAATATGTGTAATTCCTAAATTGATGAGTCTCAAGATGATGTAAATTAACAAAGTTTGGGGTCTGAATGTGTGGAATCAGGGATAATGGAAAAGAAAGAGGTAAATGGGAGAAGAAATGAATGCTGGACTGAGACTGGCACAGCTGGCAGAATCAATGGTATTGCTCATGAAAAGAGACAAGTAGAAAGCATCATCTAAGAAAGCACGTGTTGCAATGTTTACTCACTTGTACTTGCTGGACTATTCAGAATGAAGAAATATAAAAGTGATTGAAAATGAAAGAATAAATATTCCAAATCTGAAAGCACATTTTGAGCACCTTGGAGTAAATTCTCGTTTGAGGTTCGAGTTTGTTCATCCTGTCTGTATCTGAATGGGTTTGCGCACCCTTAATTTGCATCACATGTTGCTGGTTGTGTACAGTGGAAATTCTGATCTGCATTACATATTGCATAACCTGATTGCCATAAACAAAGTCTGGAAAAAATGTAGAATCTCTAAAAAAATTGTTTTCATTGAATCAGGTTTTTAATGTTAACTATTCAATTTTCAAGAAATTACCATTAGCACAGCATAGTTTGGTTTGATGTTTGATATGCACATTCAGTTAGTGATGCATTTCCTCCTGGAATGGAAGGCTTCTATAGCACTAAATAAATTTGAGACCTTGAGCTTATATTTTGGCACCTTTTTAATGAATTCACCACCCAGCAAGTTTCAAAGGTCACGATAAGATCAAAAACTTCAAAAACATGTTCTTTTGTTATTTTTTAAGCTCATACTCTGACACTAAACTATTTACAACATCTTTTTGGAAGTGAAATGTTGCATGTCTCTATAAAAGTATTGAATTTTTTTTTTATTCAATTCCAAAAGATAGAAGAGGACCGTATGTGAGGAGATACAAACACACAAAGAAAAGTTGTTCCAAAGATATTAAAACAATTTCTTTGAGCATGGTGATGGTGTCAAGAGGTAAAGCACTGGATATGCGCTTTCTATTTTGTTTACATAAAAGTGAATTAAAGAAACACAAAGTGTTCTGTAATTCAGCAAGCTCAGCCTTGTGTGTGCTTGTCTATGTGTATATGAATTTATAGGACTATAATCCTTCACTTGCCTGGCTTATGATACTTAACATGGAGTAGATTCAGTTTCACACTACGCTATGAACGAATTAATTGTCACATGGGGTTTTGTTGTGCTATAGGTGAAGCTCCTTCATTTTCTTGTGGATGCTCAAAGAATGCCAAGACAAAGTCGTGTTGTGGAGTCCTTCTAGGCCTCTCATTTTTGCTCTACATTGGGATATAAAGTCATGCTAAATATCTGTTCCTACGGACTATAAAAAATCTTCAGTGTATAAGAAAAATTTTCACCTATTTAGTAAAAACAAGATTTTGGTTATTCTGTGGTTTTTCCCCCCTCTATTCTATAGTAAATAGAACCGTAACTATTTCAAGCTCCATGTAGACCTGACAAATGCTTAAAATACATAAAATAAGTAGGGAGATGAAATTTCTTAAATAGTTGAGAATTAAAAAAAATAAAAATAGAAACTTAGAGGACTGCTCTATGTATATCATGGCAAGTAAAGAGATAAAAAAGGTAATATGGGCATCTGCAGAAAACTTCCATAGGAGAATAATGTGTCTTACGGAGAAGATTTTCATTCAGCGTTAGTTACTTACAGAGAACTGGTTCTCTGCCAAAGCAGTTTACATATGTTTCCCAGACCTTACAAAAGGCACACTCTTACCCTGCACCAGTTTCTCAGGAAATAAAGCATTCAAGGTCTGCTTCTAGAGATTATCAGTGCTCTCTAGCTGAGGTGTTGAAGATAAATGTGTTCAAGTCAACTGCAAACACCTCGAAAGACTTTACATGGTCCAGCACAAACCCTGAGCCCAGATAGCTGGCATAAACTGGCACAGCTCCACTGACTTTGTGGACATCAGTGGGGTACTGTTGATTTACAGCAGATGGGCATTTGACCTCTTGCTGTCTGCTGAGCAGACTTGTTAGACACAATCTTTGACAAAAACTAACAATGGGCATCATGATCTAAGTACTTAGGGAAATGATGGAATAAAAGCATCCAAATGTGTTAAAAGTCTCAATGTATTGAACTTGCTCCTTGTGAAGGCAAGTCAAATACTGTGCCAGTCTTTCCCCCAGCCTCAGCAAAACATGAAAGAGCAAATCAAAACAAAATCAAATCCACAGCCAGGTCTGCTCCAGCACAGTTTTTACTTATGGGATCTCACGAACAAAAGCACAAAAGCATGCAGTCACTGTTCCTTGAAACATGATGTTTTTCCTTTAAATGGATTGAGAAATTAAACTTTTAATGTATCAGTCTAACATATAAAGTGGAGCTTCCTGACTTGTCCATTGCAAAGTACCTGTCTTGCACACATCATCCATCTTTATGCGAACAAACTGACTTTCTGAGCAGTTTGGATAACTGACTTAAACATTTTGTGGAGTGAAATCTTGGCTTTTTATCCACAACAGGAACAGGCATTACTATAAAACACCGTAGGGGCAAAATTTTAGTCGTATGGCCATTTGGGTCACCAGCCCTGGAACTGTGGTGTGCGAGCACTGCTGTCCTGACCTGAGGACCTGAGCAAGTATCTCCACCTGGCCACACAGTGCACAACAGCTCAATCCAAGGTAGCTTGTCGATTCTGCATCGTTTTGTCCTCTGCGGTGCAGACAACCCTTTTGGGTGCATAAGAGTTATCTCCATGACTGCCAGCTTAATGAGTGTGTTAGAGATACACCTCAGCTCCATATCCCAATGAAGAGCTTAAAAATCACAAGAGAGAGACTGACAGCTGACTGCCCAGCTCTCCAAAATCCTGCCAGGAGCAGCTCAGCAGAAGCCTGGTCCTACATATGGCAGGCTGTGGTGATGCAGGAGCATACCGGTATCGTGCAGGGTTGGGTCCTGGGAAAGGAAAGCAGGAAAAAAAGCGGAAAAGTAAATGTCTGAACTGCAAGGCTCCTCAACATCTTGCTCAGCTTTTACCCTGCATGATCAGGGCTATAACAATGCCTCAGGAAACCAAGAATTGGTCTGACATTTTTTAAAGGAAATAGCACAGGACATTTTAGAGATATATAACTTTTCCTAGCTGCTCACAGAGGAAATGATTCCTAAGGATCCCTTATCTTAAAATTAAATAGGTGACGATGGGAGAGAAACAGAACAGCTGTTTAGAGGCTGTCTTGAAAGAAAACAGAAAGGATTGTGTTCTTCGATGTTGTCCTGCTGCTTTAAAAAACTTTTATAGGCAATTAAAAAGTGAAGTAATGATAATAGTCTGACAAAATCCTTCCTTATCTTTGCTCCCTGACTTTACCTATCATTGCAGGAAGACCAGTTCACAGCTTGACCGTATCTTTGGTTGCAGCATATGAATCACTATTCTCCAAAGAGGTATTATTTACTTAAAAGTGATTAACAGGGATAAGAAGGGTCAGGGTGTTCCACTTTGTGCTGTTAGATGAACTAACTTGATGACAGGCATAATGCAATGGGTCTGGGAGAGCTGTACTATGTGCCAAAATGATCCCATGCATTATCAGATCTTACCTACCCTTGTTTAAACTAAACAAAATTGTCAGCTACTCAGTTACATTTTCCATGTGGTGCAGTATCTTCTGAGCAGCAACTTGAATCAATCTTTGTGAAGTAATATTTTGAGTTATTTTCCTGCTGTTCACATTTCTCTCAACAGTGAATGTTGAGAGCAATAATAAAAAAAACTAAGGAGACTGTGTGCTTTAATTAGTCTGTTCTTGTAGCTATTGTTATTATTAATGGAAGACCCATGTGATATCCAGTGGAAAAAAAAAATTTGAAGGACCATTTCATTTTAAGAAGGCAAACAAATTACATCATTTCATTTGGAAAGAAGAAAATGGATGGACCTGATTCTCCACTCACCCATGTGATTTTTCTACCAGTGTAACATAGCTGATGTTAGTAGAACTTTCCCTAATTCACACCAGGATGAAGAACAGAACAGGGGAACAGACGCAGGGTGTGTATTTATGCAAGTCTTTCAACATCAATTCTGAGCTGGGAGGGTGATCAGAGTTTGGAAGCCAACTCTGGAAGCCTTTCTAAGGACACTCAGTGTGAGTGCATTTGCTCAGCCCATGCAGGGTGGCTATTTGCTGGAAGAAAGACAGGGCAGAAAGAAGTAGAAGAAGGGTGAAAAAAAGTTTAGATCTGGAAGGGATGGGATGTGAAACACATGTCACAGGATGACACAGTGGGATGATAGACTGGATGAACAATGAAGGAAGGAACATAGGAAATAATGAGTTGGGGGCCCATGTTTTTGGTTGGCGGGAGCTTACCCTTTATTCTCTTCCTTCCAGCCTCCTTCCCAAACTCTGCAGGACAATATCCTGATTTCAGTACAACTCCTCAAAAACCTGGAAGCATCACTGGAAAACCAGATCATTTTATCCACTCACATGGGAACTGGCTGAAATAAAATGTACAGCAAGCCATTCTCCAATGACTTGTGATGTGAGAACAGGGAGTATGGGGAATGGGCAATAGTGATGGATTCATTCCTTGGCAGATCTTCTTGGCCATTTCCTTCCACACTCTACAACCCCGGGGAATTTGACAGCTCAGCTACTCCAAGCCTCTGGAAGTTTTGTTGGAGCAGAAAAAGTTACGCCAATTTCTGTTCTTTGCTACACCAGCAACTGTATGTGTTTTCATCTATAGCTAATTTTGATCCAGAGAGTCGTCGTCTTTTAAATTATCATCTCCTCAAAATGCTTTTATTCTTCTCAGGGATTTTAAAGATGTTGCATGCTAATTCCATGATGATTCCCATTCATGAACTTGTCTTAATACATTTTTCCTCTCTATCCATATTTTAATGTCAGAACCCATTCAGCATTTCTGCAGGTTCCTCCCGATCTCTGCCAGGTCACTGAGGAAATCCTGCTTGTTAGGTTTGGTCGCCCATAGTGTGAGAACCCCGCTTCAGAAGCATCTCTACAGCCTGTTTCCCTGTTCCTCCAAGGGACAGGGACTTCATTTCCTGACCCCACTCAGTTAATCATTTTATGAATTAGGCCAGAAATGTTAATGCTGTTTGAATAGATCATTTCCTTTAACTGGAAAGAGTTTCTCTTGTGCAATTAGCAGTACAGGAAACAGTTTTGCGTTGATATGGTTATTTATTATTTCCTATTAGTGAGCAGCATATCCTGTGATAACTTTCATAATTAGTAGGTCAAGTGTAAATTTCGTCAGAATGCACGTCATAGCCTCCAGTTTTGGATTGAAATGCTAAGTACAAAAATAGTTTGAAGTCAGATGTCCTTGCCTCCCAAAGCACCTTTGGCACTGTGTTTGCCTGTGCCTTAACAGTCTTTATTTAAGTATAAAATAATAGCAGAAATGCATTTGTCTTGTGTTTCTGTTAAGAGTTCTCCTAAACTGGGATATACAGTAATGGAAATAGCCCTGTGCCACTGTGCTTTGCCAGAGGAATAGCCACAAGGAAAGGGGCCAGGGCATATAATCCTTCCTTCAAACACAAGACTAATTACCACCCATATTATGCTAATACTGGATGATACTTAAATGTCTACACCAATTAAACCTTTAGGTCAAGTGAGGACAGGATTCATGACAAAGTAGACTTGGACATTTTGGACTCCCTGCAGCGGAGCACTATGTACTTGTGAATGGCTACAAAAGGAGCAGAAAAAAAGTGCAGGGACATGATATTGTGGTAGGGGCAAACACAGAAAGAAATTGAGGTATGGGTTATGTTTAAAAGTGATAAAAGAGAAAAGAATAGATTATTTTCCTGGAATTTTCAGGCACTTCTTTTTATTTTGGAAAGTTGTAATTAAAGTTGCACACATCAAATGTTTGTGGTCAATGAATTCAGCACTCTATCTTCAGAGCAAATCTCTGGATTCCTCTTCTATACAAGGAGGCTGGAATACAGTTTCTTGGAAACGCTTTAAAAAATAGCTCTATTTTCTCATTATTTTCTGCTGAAAAGCCTCCATTTTTCATCTAGCTCTACTCCTGCTCAGTTTTGTGGAGAGGGACTCCCCACCTTTGAATTCATTTCGCTTTGGGATTGGAGATGCATCCGTTTTGGTGGGCCTGGTTCATGCAAGCTTAAAGCAGCCTGGGTTATGTTGGACCCTCTCTGGGCTGTGCTCTGGGGCCAATGTGTGAATTGACTGCGTCCTTCTCCTGCACGCACACACAGTCACTTAACACTTTTTATAGACCTCTTGTTCCAGCCTTTCTTCATTTCTGTTAATTTTCTCTGAACTCTGAACACAATAATGTCAAGAGCTGACTGTAGCATTCTAGGTATTATGCCATTGTTGGTACTTGGCCATTTAAAGAAAGAAAGTTTCCTTTTTTTTGGCCTGTGACATGAATTGTCTGTAAATGCATCCCATATTTGCATGAGGCTTTTTGCCATTTTAGCAGATGGAAATTTCATATCTAATTTAATGTCCATTAGGTCGCTTTCAGTACCATTGCTTTCCAAGTATCTCCCTCCTATGAAATTAGTATTAACACCCCCACACACACACTATATAATTATCCAGCCCTTCCCCCACTTAAAGACCCTCAAACAAAACCTGGAATTAAATATGTGAAAGCCAAATGTGCACATTTACTGCTATGCGCTCCTGATGCTTGTATTGGATCCACCGATGGCTTGTGAGAGCAGGCTGTGCTGGGATCAACAATGGATAAAGAAGAGGTCTGCTGCAATCAGTGATTTCCTACTGGCGAAAAGCAGAGGAAGGATCATGCCAGGACTGACACTAACATTTCTCGGGGTAAGGAGCAGCAGGGACGCAATTCTGCTTCTTGCAGGGGCTAACAGCGACGAAAAACCATGTAAAACTGCTCCAGGCTTTACTGCTCTGGCCAAGGTGGAAGCAGATTTTTTCCACTTCCTTGCATAGCACAACCACTCCATTAAATTAATAATCCAACCCTTAATGCCGCAGATGACAGAGGAGGCCTTTGAAACTTGACTGAACAAATGATTTCAGCACGCACTGAACTCTCGGCACACACGGACTCCTCTCTCCATCAGTGAAATTTTTATTTAGCCTCCGCTTAAATATCCTGCTGAATTGGAGGCCAGCGTGCAGTCTGCCAGCAGCAGCTTGCTGGGGACTGGTTTGTTTTGTGCAGATGTATTTTTAATTCCCTCCTGCCTGCCCCTTCATTAAGCTGTTGTTTCTCGGAGAGGGCTTCAGACCTTCCCAGGAGTGCACGGGGCTGACTCACCTCGCTGCCCCCCCAGGGTGCAGCGGGAGGTGGGAAACATGCTCACCACGGGCTCAGGTTTTGAACACGGAATAGGAGAGGAAATTTGTTTTGTACAAATGATAGTGAACAAGGAAGGGGAAGAAATTGACGTTATTCAGGCACAGGAGGGGTGAACAATCCTGTTTAATAAATGTATGTAAGCCACACTCAAACAAGACAGATATTTACAGGGGCAGAAGGACTGCATGGAGGTTGAATAATTAAAAAATGATGTATTTTTTGTAGATTTAGAAATCCAGGCAAGACCATATTAAATACTGGGAGGTTGTTTAAATTGCCACTTTCCAAGAAAATCATACATTCTGATACCATGGTGTCGTGGTTTAACCCTGGCTGGCAACAAAGCACCACACAGCCACTCGCTCGCTCCCCTCCAGTGGGATGGGGGAGAGAATCAGAAGAGTAAAAGTGAGAAAACTCGTGGGTTGAGATAAAGACAGTTCAATAAGTAAAGCAAAAGCTGCGCACGTGAGCAAAGCAAAACAAGGAATTCATTCACCACTTCCCATCGGCAGGCAGGTGTTCAGCCATCTCCAGGAAAGCAGGGCTTCATCACGCGTAGTGGTTACTTGGGAAGACAAATGCCATCACTCCGAATGTTCCCCCCTTCCTTCTTCTTCCCCCAGCTTTACATGCTGAGCATGACGTCATATGGTATGGAATACTCCTTTGGTCAGTTGGGGTCAGCTGTCCCGGCTATGTCCCCTCCCAACTTCTTGTGCACCCCCAGCCTACTCGCTGGTGGGGTGGTGTGAGAGGCAGAAAAGGCCTTGACTCTGTGTAAGCACTGCTCAGCGGTAACTAAAACATCCCTGTGTTATCAACACTGTTTTCAGCACAAATCCAAACCATATCCCCGTACTAGCTACTATGAAGAAAATTAACTCTGTCCCAGCCAAAACCAGCACACATGGTATTACCAAAACAAGGATTTTCTTTAGGACCCAATCCTGAAAGATCTGAACCAGCAACCCAAGCTAACATCCCACCTTAGAGGGGCCTAATGACAAACCTGGGTGGAAAGAGATCCTAAGGGCCCCAGAGGGTCTGTCTTTGGGGGAGAAAGCCACAGCACAGATAGTGCATAGGATGACTGTGGGGCTGCACCCTGAGCACCCCCAGCATACCGTCCTGGTGCTGGAGCTCTGCAGCTTGCACAGGGCACCAGTAATAACTAACTCACTCCAGGGGGTCTCCCCACCCTAGATTTTACAGGGCAGGTGAAAAACAAGATTCATTTAAAGATGCCTAAATGCATTGCTGGGGTGCACGCTGGGCAGGACAAAATTTCGACCCTGGAGTTTAAACATGTAGTTGTTGTATTAAATAATTGTCATTGAACTTATCCCCCTGATTTATCATTAGGGAAGGTCTCGGTTTGCCATTACTAGGGTATACATGCTGTAAGAACTCACAGTTTAACAGAAGGACAGGGAATCTGACGAGTGATGATGTTTGCTTGCACATTTCTAATCCAGCCTGGATGTAAACTTCTCTGGCATCCAGGGACTGTTTGGATCCAGAGTTTTTCTCCAGGCCCATCTCTCCTTTTTTCAAATGACTGTTATTTTTTGAAACATAACACTGTGCAAATAAAAGTGAAGCCATACTTGAATGTCAAGAAATGCATGGAGAACATCAGTAATGTAGGGAATATATACTCAGGGAATAAGCTTCAGCAAGAATGCTAATTTAGTTATAGTTTTTAAAGCTGACTGCAAACAGCTGGGTAGCATTAACCGTATTAGGGAAACAAGAAAGGTGGAGCAAAATCTAGGGGACTAAGGTATGACAGTGCCAAATGTATGGAAAAGATTTGGAATATGTGAAATGTACTGCTGTTGGACCCACACTATGTAATAACGGTGATGTGGTGTGCAGCTATCTCTGGGACTTCCCAGCACACTAAAAGATTTGTAGAGCAATGTCTGTGGCTTGTGGCAGGCCACTCTCTTGATAACACGGCAGGGAAACAGAAATACAAGTTAAAATAGCATGTGCTGTGTTCTTTTATAGAGGCTTCGGTCCTACTAGAGAGGAGATCCTGACAGTCCTTTATTCCCTTTTCACACACATGCTGCAGCTACTTAAAAAGTCTGTGAATTCAAAGCTGGGAGATTAGGTTTAAACTACATCTGCTCCAGCTGCATAGCACTTACTTCGCACTTTACATTTTCCAAGAGCTGTGCAAATGTTAACTAATTAGACTGAATCCCAGCAACACCATTCTCACGGTGGTAAGAGCTTTTATCTGCTTTTTATGGATAGATGGAGGCAAAGAGAGCTCTGGGAGCAGACTGCAAAACTTGTCCTCACGTAAGTAGACCCATGTTCAGGCTGTTTCCATAGTTCAAGTGCAAGTTTCGTGGACTGCAATATTAAGCAGAAATGCTTTGTAAGGAGCTGGTTACTAGTGTGAGTAAGATGTTCAAAATATGGCCCTTTGTGGCTTGCCCAAGACCACACAGTGAGTTAGAAGCAGAGCTGGGATTTCACTTCCTTTAACTCTGATTTTTCTCACAGTTGTGGTTTCATTACAAACTTCTTGTGTTGCTTTCATATTTTTTGTATTGCTCGATGTCTCTATATCTTATGGTAGATTCATTTTTAACCTTGTTATTAGAGATGGGCCTGAGGTGGAACAGGAGATACATTGGTTCTTGACTCTCTGGGGACACTAAGGTGTGTGCAGATTTTCACCAACTGGACATTTATGTGCTTCTTGTGGAAATGGAGAACAGTTGATGCAACAACCCATGAGAGGTGATTGAAGCAACTTTTCTTTAGAGCTAGACGACTAATTAATAGCAATTTATCCACTGGCACTGACGCTTTTATGTCACATGTTTACTGTTACCATGTTTTGTATTCTTCATGTGTTTCTTTGCAAAATCAACATTTTAGATGCATTTGAAAAGCAACCCATTAGGGAAAATCTCATTTTGTACAGAGTTGCACAGAATTTGTTAGATGGTTTTAGCTGTGCACCCCAATGAAATGGCTTATATGACTCACCAAGAAGTTCGTATTTCTAAGCATGCAATCAGACAAAGTAACACAAAGTGCTGCTGACCTGTGCTAAGTATTACTACTCCCAGGCCATTCCTGACTGCTTGTCCCTTCCTCTCTGCCAGAAGTTACTGTCCTGTCAGATCTGCTAGGTTAAATAATTAATTGGGAATAGGGCTTGGAGCTCAGGAGAATTTCCTTTAGCAGCAGCAGTGGCAGGGAGCAGGGATGGGGAGGAGGCTGGGGATGGCACTTGCTGTAGCTGGGTCAACAGTAGCGCTCTTAGGCCAAGTGTGCTCGAATTGTATCGCTAAGTGTAAAATTCGTATTAAAGTTTGCTTTGGAATTTGCTTTTGGAGAACAGTTGAAAACTCAGTCTCTAATAGCTTTTAGCAAGTATTCCTGTTTATAAAGTTCATTCACTAGCATGTTTATGGAAAGTGAGCCCAGAAGTGAAGGAATGCAGTAAAAGTACATTCATTTGAAAATTCAAATAAAAATATTTGCTTTGAATCAGAGGCTTTTTTTTTAATCCTTCTGTGCTCTTTGTCCAGTTTGTTAGTACTTTTGTTGTCCAGCAAAACAGAGTCACTGTCCTGAACTTTCCTCTTCTCATTACCGCGCAGTACGTGTGAGTGAAGACTTGTGCCTGTTGTGTTGGTTTAGTTTGTGAGCATGGGAAATCATTGTTATTTAAAAAAAACAACAACAAAAAAGGCAACTCCCCCCACCCCCAAAGTTACTCTCCATTTTGGGAAGCTGGGTGGCAAGAACAGCTGGGAGCTGTTAATGTTGCACTGACAGTATTGGTAACACCAAATGCAAAAAAAATAATCAAGCCTTCACAAGACTGGCTTAAAATAATGAAGTTTCTAAACTGACACTTTTCATTTGTCTTCTGGATTCTGAGAAGGGCTCATTAAATAGTAATCGGTCTATGGGATTACCTTTTTATTTTCCTTTAAAGTTTCTGTCCTCTGCTGCCAGCCACTTGTTCCCTTATCCTGCCCCTTGGGCAGAGCTCAGCCACATAGCTGTTCTCCATTTGGTACAAGGAACGAGGGAGAAAAAGGATGTGGAAAGAAATGGCTTGGGGAAGGGGGGACGGAAGCTACTCAAAACAATAAGAGGCAGCTCTGGAGGCAGATCAGCAGAGTAATGGAAGTGAAAATTGCTGCTCGATCTTTACACATCTGCTAATGCTAATCAGATACCAAATCCTGTGAGCACTCACTTCAGATGTTTGTACACATGGGGCTTGATGATAATGTACTTGGATAACTGGGAGGGCTGAGACACAACATCACCGTTAGGTGGGATCCTCTCACTCTTATCTCCTTGTCAAGTGATCCCAGGTTAGGCAGAAGAGCACGGTGTGATAAAGGAACCCAAAACTGCCTGTAGGTCACCTCTCTTAGAGAAAATGCAATTCTGCTGCCCTAATATTCACTTTTTGGATTGCAAAGCGCTTTGATTACATCATATGTTAAGAGCTGCAAAACGGCCAATGCAAAGTCATTCCTCTGACTTTAGTGTATCAGCTCAGCACAAAGCCAGACTCCATGCAGTAAGAGTTAACCTTGTTATCTCTATTAATTACTTCTATTTGGTTACTTCCATTTAAATACATGAAGTCTATCTAACTTCTTATCTCTATTAGTTATAGAGGGAGACTGATGAAATCCCTTCACAAATGATATTAGAAACAAATGTTTTCCACCAGCTTTGATCATTTTATATTGGCAAGCTCTTTGTTTTCATCTTTCTAAGCAAGTAAGATCATTGTGTAAAGAGGTGGACATGAACCAGAGCTGCTGATCTGAACACATATATTTTTGGAGAAATTTGGATCCAGAATTAATATCTAAGAAAAAACAAATACACCGGGAGGCAAGGACACCCTTTGATTTGAGCCTGTTTCAAACTCTGTGGAGATTGAGATGTGAAGGTGAACATGGGTCACCTGGTTCCTCTTTGAATGTTTTTATGAAATTAATTTAATGGATTTGGCTTACTTCTGCTAGCTAGGTGGACCTGCAAACTACCCAGGAGACAACGTGGGAAAATTGGGCTGGCAGGGTCCTTACCATCTCCAGAAATGTCTTAATCCAGTACCTTTTACAAACACTAGAATCATGTCATTAAAAATTTTAAAAAGTCCATCAAATTCTTTCCCACATTCATGTGTCTTTAGCTGTGTGTGGTAGGAAAAGGATCCAAAGAGTTTTCTCTCATGTGTTTGCTTTCGTGGCAATGAACTGAACTCTTCCCCAGAGCCTTCGCTTTAGGGTTTCATGGTACTGAAAATTTAGTAGGCTTTAATTTGGCCTTGCCTTCTCTTGTGTTGTAAAATGTGCAACAGTTACTGTTCAAAGACATATTTAAAGTTTTCCTTGTTTAACATGGGAGCTGGTGAAAAAAAATAATTTCTGGTGGAAATAGTTTTAAACTCCAAATATTCTTCAGTCACCTCCTTTTTCATCTACTAGTTTGCCTTCAGAAATGAAGCTACTTCAGAAGATGTTGTTTGGTTTGTGGATTGTTCGTTATTCACATACTTTTTCAAAAACACCCCACTGTTCTCACATGGCTATCAAGAAGGACAAAAAACATTTGCCTATAAATTCCTCTTCCTTCTCTTATCCAAAAAAGAAGAACACCTGAGTATTTACCTTAGCAACTGTGAATTGCATATTTTAGGTTTTTTACTATTTTATACTGTTATCTTTTGTACTGTGCTTTTTTGTAAGGATCTTAAAATGCCTTACAAAATCTGCTTTGCATCATGCAACTTGTTTTGTAGACTGAGGAAGTGAGACCAAAGGGAGTTCATTTCTATCAGAGTCAAGACTTCTGGACTACAAGTTTAGAGGCCTCCAACTGGACAAAACCAGCTCCTTGTTTATGTACCTTCTGTAATTCGGTACAAGCCCACAGTCATATTGTTACAGATTTATGGCCACCAGTGTCTCCTACTTTTAGGACGCTCTGAGTGCTCAGCATCTCACAGGGACAACAAAAAACTTTATTCCTTCTGTTTCTCTATCACACGTGACAGCTTATAGTTCTCTCTGATGATGGCAATACAGAATTTTGGACTTTCAGACTCTTGTCTATCTTGATTATATCCAGCAGATAACAGGAGGGCATATGTCCTTCGCTAATACAGATGGAGTCTCTTCATGGATAAGACATGTGTCAGCTACTTATGTTCCCCTACTGTGCCTTCCTTCAGAGCACTCTCCAAAACCATGTGTGCAATCATACCATATGATTCACAGTCTAATGGCATACATGCCTTGATTGATTCACTTAAAAAAAATGAAAAATCTGTGATTTCTCATTGTTCATATCAGAAGGATTTTCTTCAGCTGGATGACTTTTGGGTTCCATCCTTTGATTTCAGCTTCAAGTTTCAAGTCCAAATGAACCCCAAATAACAAAAACCTCTGAGTCCCACCTGGTTTCAATACAAAATCATGTTTTGTGTTCGTTTCAAAATAGGCCCAGGTTGGTTCAAAAGATTCATGAACCTTGGCAAACTTTTCAGTGAGCATGATTTAAGTTTCTGTGTTTGTACTGTGTGGTTTTATTGTGAATGTTTCTCATGGTCTTAGTTAGGAACATAATATGGATTCACTATAACATCAGCTACATGATATCTTGCCTGCATTTGATGGTTGATGCTCATGTTTTGATACATATCTACAAATATTCTTATATGCACAGCTGAGAACTTGGTTAATCTAAAAGATTGCCTTTCCTTAGATCAATTAAGAATTTTGTTTCACTTGTAAAATAAACACATTCAGAATTACAGATGGAGAAAAAGAAGTCTAAGGGAAAGGACCTTAGGAAGTTGGCAGATCCTCAAAGGAACTATATTAAAGAAACAAGCACAAACTCTCTAAATATGGAAGGAAGGCTAGTAATTTCAGATAGAGACAAATGTGGTTAAATTATGAGCTTTTCAGAGCCTCTGAAACAAGGAGGAAGGGCACAAAAACATTCCTTTCACCCCTTTTTCCTTGTCTCCTTAATTTCTAGGGATGAGATGGCATGGTGGGGGAGTACACAGAGGTAAATCATATTTTTCTGTTTTTAATATTGGCAAGATAGAGTTTACCCAGCTTCTTAGTGCATGATCTTGAATATCAGGCAGGAGTTTGACACATTTTTATTCATCCCACGGAATGTGTTTCTATTGTATATTACTGCATCACTGGAGGGACCTATGTCCTGGAATTTAGGCTCTGATCTGAATTTCTTCCAGATTTGGGGAGGCTTTAGATTTTGCTTCATAATTAAGATTATTAGGAGAGATGTACTGCTAATGATTTGCATCACTATATTCCAGGTTGTTTCCTAAACTGAACCAGAACTCAACATAAAGGAGCACAGGATTGCTTTTCGATTTCTATACTTCTGTTCTTTGATATCGCATTTCCTTCCAGTCAAAGTTCTGCCATTTAGGTACTACTTCAGCGAGAAAATATGAGAAATAAAATCACAGTGAAATAAATCTATCTTCATCTCATTTCTCTCTGCCATTCACAGATGTCAACTTAATACAATAGCTCTTTGAGATGACGGACCCGTGTGGAGCAGCAGCTCCAGTGACCCGAACACTACGGTGTACAATTCAGCAGAGACTCCATAGCAACTGCAGAAAAAAATTGGTAAAAGCTATAGCTCGGCACGAAGGTATACTTTCAAAAGTACCCCTTTATTTATATAAGCATGTGTGCACATTCCTTGAGATAGCTCGAAAGCAGGAGATTTTGAGATTTCACCAAACAGCATGTCTGTCATTAATCGGCGTGGAGATGCATTTGCAGCATTACCTGTAACACACACAAGCAGAAGGACCGCGTGTTACAGGCCTCGTCTAAATGGTGTAGCTAAAATCACCTCCTCCTGGCTCAACTGGAAGCGGTGTTCCTCTCTGCCTGACTCAGATTGCTGCTTATGTTTTCTGTTAGAGCTAGCTGAAAATACTCTATTTTATACTTTTTGCATCAGAAAATAGGGTTTCATCAGCAATTACATTTGTCAGAAGGAAATCTGGAGGTGGAGCTCCTCAAAAGAGGAACCTTTTTCTTAAGCAATTTCCAAACAAAAGCTTTGAGATCTGTTTTGGAAATTTCATAGGAGTTTCTGGGTCTTACACTATATGGCTGTTAATACAAAAAGGCATTTCAACCCTGAGCGTGTAAATGACATGACCATAGAGCTCCAATCAAAAACAAAAGGGAAAGCTCTCGGAATTAAAACCTGTGTGATCTGGAGCACTTCTGGCAGCTGATGAAACTGATGAGAAATTACATGATATCAACAGTTCAGCTCCTTTTCTTAAAGACAAACTCAGGGCCACCTTGCAGTTTGGAAACGGAAAAGTTTGGATGCACACTTTGCTGGATAATCTTTGAAAATCCCAAACGTATAATCTTAAAAAACTTTTTCCAGTGGAAGCCATGGTCGCTCCAAAGCTTGTCACACCCTTTGGCAGAGGAGCGCGGAGGCTCGGCAGGGAGCAGACCACCCTATTTCCTGGAAACCCATTTACTGGTGCAAGTCACAGGAGACATAAAAATCTTTCTAGAGTGCCTGGAAAAATGTAGACCTAACCCTATTTTTTTGCCATCCCTAAGTAGGTTTTGGTGGGAATTTACTTGGTGAAACTGGCAAAACTGCAGCATTTTTTTCTTCCAAGAAAAAAAACCAGGGGAAAAAAAGATTGTAGGTTTACATAAAAGTGGATTAGAAGTGCAAATCCATGTTTTCACCAGTGTAAATACAAGCAAAATGTAGCCTGATACTTTATTACTTTTCCATTTTATTTCAAGCTGCTTAATATTTTCTGTTCAAAGGCAGTTTCAAGCCAGTAAAGATTCATTAAAACATTTTAGTGGCGTTTCAAGAGTACTTTATGAATTAAATTATTATTTATTATTAATCACGTGTTGGTGAACTGGGAATTTAAGAGGTCAAATACAGTTGGCATTTTATAGCTGTTTCTCACTAAAAAAATCATCTTCTAAGCAGGCTCAGTTTGTAATGAAAATGAATTTTCAGGGTGAGCCATTATCAGTTTGGAACATTTGACTCCTACATTTTTCAAAGCTGAGGAGGAAATGTGGAAGGAACACTGACAACCAGCCGAAATTCTTTATTGCCTTCCTATGTGATGTACGTTTGCTCTCCCCAGGATAACTAGTGTCACGCTTGTCAGCAGTACATAAAACAGACAAACCTTTTTTTTCCTTCCTCTACGTGACTGGAGCCCCACCAGTTCCTACTGTCTCAGGATCCAACCCGGTGCTAGTAGCCTTTGTCACAGCTGCATTTTGCACTTCTGTGGTCCATGTCCTCTGAGGATCTCGAAGCGTTTTATGTATGCTCAGGATTAATTGCACTTTATAGTATTCCCAGGAAGTTAAAAAAAAAAAAAGAAAAGCCTTTTCTACTAGTTTGGAGAAGTATATGTCAGAGGAGCCTGTTGGTTGTGCTTGTTAAAACAGTCAGAGCAAACTCAGAAATCCAGAGCGAGCGATGTGCAGCTCCTGCTCTCCAGCCTCCCGTGTGAGCTTTTAGTCTTCACAAATGCCTACGTGGCCTCCTTGCCTGTCCTCTGCACTAAATCACCTTCTTTATTGGCTATAAGATAGCAGAGTGGATTTTCTCATGTAATTGTGGATTTACATCTTTCAGCACAGGTTGCTTTTCTTCATGTCTTGGCTCTCTCTCCTTATCTCCTTCTCAGAGCAGTTTCTGAGCTAACACTTTAATAAATTCACATTTTGGTACACCAGAATCCTTCTAAAAGAAAAGATGTATGTGGAGAGAAAATACCGAAGGTGAACATCTCAAAGACAACAGAGACATAAGGAAATAGATGACATCTCTTGTAGTGACATTTCCTAAAAGGCTTTAAAAGTTTCTGGAACCTCTACTTCTTACCAAATTCATTCCGTCTGCATGTTTCCAAACATATTTTTTTTTACAGCAATGTCTAAAGTCACAGGTGCTTCAGGTTGTTAGTGAGGATATTTTTACGAGTGCAGATGGAAGCCTGGATCTAACCCTGTATTTCAGGTTAGCCAAGCTCTCACATCTCCAGGCACAGAGCGGAAAGAAAGATAGCTCTGTGCTGGACCGAGCAGCAGACCACGCAGCGTAGAAGGGGCATCCATGCATTCGGCTTCAGTGAACAATTTTTAGTGACACCTCAGAGATGCATTCAGTTATTGGGCTGGTATGCCATTTGATAAAGTGGATTTAGCGGTGAAGGTAAGGGTCCTAAGGTGAAGGTACGGCCTCATTATTGCAGCGGTATTGTGCAGCAGTACTCTTACGTGCCAGACCGCATTAGACTCATGCGGGGTGTTTGCTAGAACAGCGCGTTAAGCCGCAGGTGTTCTGCACTGTACAAAGCCTTCAAAGATCAGTCTCAAATGTTTCTGTTACTATAAAGAGGATTAAAAGGATTTTAAAACATAGCGGGTCGGCCTGACTGCTGGTGAAATTGCCAACATTTAGCAAAAAGGGAGGGGGAGGCTAGAGCAGCGGGGTGGAGTGGGGGCTTCGGGGAAGCCATACGGTACCTTTCAGGGGGGGTTTATGATCCAAATGTGGATCTGTAGCACTTTCAACTGGAACTCATTAAGAATTCATGGAGCAGAAAATGTGAGAGGTTCTGGAAATGAGGACTTTCAAAGGCCAAATGTGAGCTGTAAATAAAATAGAGTGGATATTCAATTTTGGCTATTAAATATCTCAGAATTTTTTCTCAGATCAGTAGATCAGGCTTTCAACTAAAATCCTGCCCCTAAACCAAAAAGACAAATAGAAGGAGTTTTACAGACTCTTAAGGCAGAGAGCAGATAAAGACCACAATCAGATATTATTCGTCTCAAAA
The DNA here is from genome assembly GCF_018139145.2 of Gymnogyps californianus. NCBI lineage: Eukaryota > Metazoa > Chordata > Aves > Accipitriformes > Cathartidae > Gymnogyps > Gymnogyps californianus. Next base: position 22,387,702 of record NC_059473.1, read on the forward strand.
ACTTGAGAGCTTATTGATTAGAAATGCTGAACAGCACCATTCATTCTGGCTCTGATTGAGCAATGTACCAAAGCATGTGTTTATCTTTAAGCATATTTTGAAATCCCATTGACTTCAATCACCATTGACCCCTGTTACTGAAATTGGACCCTTGGGAAGACACAGCTTTCCTAAATATTATGTGTATAAACAAGAGAATCAGGAACACCCACACTTGATAAAGCCAGCAGCTTAAGCAGAGCGTACCAGGATCACTGAGAAACCGTCTCCGAACTTCATCCATTACACATAGGTGGTGCTGGAGTTGGCAGTTATTCATCACTGTATTTTCTAGAGGCCAAGACCTTTGCGAGAGAACATTTTATCTGCTGCTATATTCATTTGAGGCCCTCTTTAGAGAAAAGCCTCCTTCCCTTCGTTCCTCATTGCTGTCTTAGGATGTGGACACCAAATCATTTCAGGAGTTTGGGGATAAGCGTGTCTGTGTAAGTAAAACATTGTTTTGGAGTAGCTTTATAGTGAAGCCCCTCCAGGAACAAAGATGCAGCTCATGGTGTCAGCAGCTGAATGCCAGCTGAAGTAACATCACCTGGTTTGCGGCCTCATTCTCTCCTTTTGCAGGTGCAGTTTTGTGCCGCCGTTTAAATGCAGCCACAACATTTACCCTAGCTATGGTAATTTTCTTTTGAAAACTTGGACTTTTCTGCCAGAGGTGATTTGTGCATAGTGGGCTTTTCTTTGCCTGCTGTGTTGAATTTGATTAATATTGGTGTCACTTGTACTTTTACTCAGAACTCTTCAAGGATAGCTGTCCAATCCATTATTTCAACAGTGTAACAATAACAAATAAATAATTGATAGCAAGCTATTGATCAGAGGTGGACATCAAATAATGAGGAACAATTGCACCAGATCTAGAGGAAGCAAGGCCTTTCTGTGCACTAGGTCAGTTGGTGCACAACACAATTTAGTCTGAAGAAATGCAGGGTATTAAATCTGGGAATAATAAATCAAAACAGGGAATAAAGTCTCTCCTGCTTATGGGAACACCTGTTAAAAGTAAACTCAAGTTAAACAAACAACTCTCAGAGGAACTGATTATTGCCTGTAATTTTCGATGGTGGTTTTTCCACTTTAAAAGAACACTTAGCAGCTTGCAAGAACATGTTAAAAATTTCACTTACAATTTTAATACAAATGTTATCCTCTCTGGTCAGTCTCTTCAGTTCCTGCAAGAGGTGAGGGTTATTAAACATATGAGAAAACCTGCCAAACCCTGAGGACAGGCCAGATACAATGGAAACTGGCTGGAGTTTTACTGAGATCTCATCAGCACTTGGGTAGATCCATTACTCAACACTGTCTGAAAAGGAAAATATCCTCCTAAAAAGAAGAATGTAGGCAGCTGATGCCTCAGTGAGCTAATGCCTCCTTGAAACATTATGAAATTTGATTAATATATGCAAAATATTCTGAAGTCCTTAGAAGGATGTGGAAAACATAAGAAGGATTCAAATGTTACAAGTGGTGTTATAAGCAACTTTACAGTGCACACCAAATATGACAATTGCTTTCCAGTTCAGGCGATTTAGCATAGCATCTATTGGCACATTTAGGGTGTGCCTAATTTTGGCTTGTCTGGCAGAAATTTGGTCTTAAGTTTAAGGGGTTTCATGTTTGGGTATCCGCAATTACCAGAAGTTCACAACCACTGCAATTGTTAGAAGTTCACTTACATCACATACCTCAGTTTTGCAGTGGTTAACTTGCTATAGCTAAATGCTAATGTTTTACATTGTTGGGAGATTATGACTGCACTGAGTGAGAAAAGTTTATAGCTCAAGATTTTAAGCCCGTGTAAAGTCACTGAAAAGTATGTGTCAGAGGTAGAGTTTTTAAAAATAACTGGAGATCCCTTTCCATTCACAGAAATTCAATAAGGTGCCTGGTAATGTTACAGTTATACCCCCCAAAAACATATTAAAAGAATTCATTTCTGGTTAGCGGGGGACTCTTTGCCTCTTGTAACTACACTCATCTTTGATAAGCACCCATAAGGAGCATTCTGTAAATCTGTGTTAAATATTATAAGACACCATTTCCCCCTTCATTTTGGCAGAAGCTTCCTTTTTACCCCAACATAGAATCTGGTTATATCTTGGAAAATGTGAAATGATAAGTTTCTGAATTACTAGTAATGTGCTTTAAATATTTCAACTTTGTATTTTATCTTGCTCTTTTAATAGAATTGCCCTTCTCAGATGAGCTCCTTTCATTGGCTTAACATTACATCACAACATCCAGACACCCTGACTTTATCTTCAGGAGGCTGTGTTCGTCATCTCACACCTGCCTATATCTTTTATTTCCCGCTTGCATATTCTGCTCTGCATTCTTCCAGATAGACTAATCTCATTCTTTATACCCTTTCCTGCATCTTGAATTTGCTCTTTCTTCGTGCTGCCCCTTACTCTTAGAACAGATGCTTCTGGTAACTCTTCTTAGCTCTTAGATCTTCTTGCATTTAAAATGAAGTGCAGATATACTTTCTGCCTTGGGTTGCTCACTGGTAATGCTGTAGCTCAGCTGAAATCTTGTCTCTCTTAGCAAACTCTTTGGACGCGAGATGTGTCTTATCAAATGGTTCACAAAGCACAAACTAAATTTACTTTACCTCTCAATTCCTGGCAGAAGAAAAAATACAATGAAAAGAATTGTAATTAAAACATAAATGTATCTACGTTTCTACTTTGGATGGTTATTTAACATGCTGAATTTTAACATGCTGCCTGTCTAACATAAGGTCTTATTTTGCCACACTTGCTGAATCTGGACATTGTAAGAAATGCTAACAGGCTTCGCAGAATAAAATGTTTGATTTCCAGATAATCAGTCACTGGGTTCCTGCTGTGTATTTTCCTGTGCCAAAAGCATTTTTATCTCAGAATAAATAATCTTATGTCCATTTACCAAAACTATTTACTCATTTTAAAAATTATCTTCAGAAGTCTTCTCAGTTTTCCTGGGACTATTCCTGATATAAATTGTACATGCCACAAGAAAATGCTTCTATCTCTTTCGGATTCCGTTACCTGGAATTAGGTAGGGAGGGTTATTTTTTCAGTCAAAAAGGGCATAATAGGAAAATACTGCTTGAAATTCTGCTCACTTAGAGAATTTATTTCCCCATATTTTTCCATTTTTAATAGAAAAAAAAGTTTACTTTTTCAAAATTTCTTCTTTCTCTGCTAAGAAAATATGAAGCTGGAGAGAAAGAAGCTAAGATCAATGTTTCTGTGGTTAGCTAAAAGTTTCCTTTTCACTGTCCTCAAGTTTTGAAAGGAAACATGGAAAAGCCATAGGAATCTTCTGTTTGGACTTTTAGCAACCTCATTCACCCCAATGCCCTCTCCCCCTCCCAAAACAGTTCAAAAAGTTGTTCAGAAGTCACGATATTTTAGAGCACTGATTGCTCTTGAAATTCTCAGATTGCTTACATTGTTAAAAGCAGGCTGCAAGTGCATAAGCCGTAGCCTTGATATTCACCATAGCCCTGTTGCAGGGATTAAGTATTGTGCTGAACATGGTTTACACTCCCATTTTACATCCATTAGTTACATTCATCACAGCCACTGCAACTTACATCTGTGCTCAATGGTAAGAACAGACTTATGCAATTTTCTTAGTAAGGACCTGGATTTCTTCTGCTTTCTTGCTCAAACATAATTTTACCTCCTTGTGTCTTTTTCTGCATTCTGTAGTGATAAATATTCACTTTTTTGTGCCCTGAATGCTTCAGTTGTTGGTGAACAAGTTTTAGCCTCACTAAAACTTTGCACAGCACTTTGGATCAACCTGGATGGGAGCAACTGTACTAATTTCACGTGGCCTTACCACAGCTGGCAGAGTCCACAGAGCACTCAGCAAATTCACCTCTGAGACTGGAGAGCCGGCTGAGCAAACACAGCAGAGTTATGTCCCTTCTGACAGGTGAGTCAGAAGCATAACCATGGTGACAGCAGTAAGGTGTCTGTATGTTCTTCCTTCTGCTGGATTTTGAAAGAAAATTAAGATGATGTGAAAGCATAAATACAGTCTTGTGTTTTCCAAATAGACCAGAAACTTAGCTGGTGCAATGTTGTTGGAAGGGCTGCTAAAGTTGTAAAAAGGTTTTGTATGACCAGGGTGCTGTGCATTGTGCTCTTCTTTATCATTCAGAGGCAAAGAGAAATTTCTTAGTTATGTGTAGAGCATTTGTAGAAGCACAGATCTTTATCTACAGACACTAAGTTATAGCTTAGAAGTGTCCCATCACTTGCAACTTCAGTTGTGTTTGGTTTGCCTTGCAGGAATTGTAAGCTTTTTGAATTTAAGTGAAATTACTGATAATGAAATGGCTTTTTACTTTCAGACGGGTCTTGGCTGACCACAGTGTGACTGGGGAAAATTAGTTACTGTTGTTTCACCGTAAAACTTTATTGGACCACGGGCTTGAGTTGAGGGTCTTCCTAGAAACACCTTCATGCAAAAGCAGGTGAGCAAGGGAAGATGAAGACATGGGCAGGTCTGACCTGGCTCTCAGGATTCTGGCCTTGGAAAATAGTGGTGCCCAATTAGAAAAAAAGGATATAAAACAGATGGAATTATGGGATATCACTTTCTTATTTCTGAGTCTTTATTTTTGTGGTAGTTTCTTTTTTAGATGTAGAACATTCTAAAAATAATGTAATTTTACCTGCATTTTCTATTTTCTCTTTAAAACTGTATCACACTACCTGTGAAGGGATAGCATGCCCCAATGCTTCAGTACTTACAAAGTAAAGCTTTAGAAGGGGCAGATCCAGATGAATAAAAGCAAAGATAGAGGATCGAAAGACATATTTTATAATAAAGATGACTTATCTTTCTTTAAATACTTCAAGTTCATCAGGAAACTACATACGTGTATGACAGGGGCAACATTCAGGTAAATGTGAGTAAATATATGTCCACATCTTCTGAGATCTTTAAGGACAGTTTCTGAAAAGGGAATAGCTACTTACTCTCACCAGCTCCTGCCTTACTGTAATGTGAAAAGTAAAGAAAATATTGGTGAGTTAGTAGTTTTAATTTTTTTTAAGATAATTAACAGCATCTTGATGGTAACTGCATCCCATGAAATAAATTTTGATGTGAGTTAGGCACATGATTTTTTTTTTTTTTGATCTGCCCATGCAGCCTGCTTGAAACATTAAGAATTTCTGAATACTAAGTCAAATGTATCTCTTATTTTCCCAGGAAAGAAATCAGGGAAATTAATGCATTTTTGGGGACTACATTTAGACTGATGAGAGAAAGAGTGAGAAAGGGAATTCTACCTGTCTGACTGTGGAAAGGTACAATGCATACAGAGTCCTCTGCTCCACATTGCACCAGCAAACACATGCGTGCTGTGCTGGCAGTACACATTTGTCCATGAGGACCTGGGAATAATTGCATAAACAGTAAACAGGTGGCCTCTTCTGACATCTCATATGCTAACGGAAGAGCTCCAAGCTCCTTGTCAATAAACCTGCGCTGGCATTTCCTCTCCCCTCTTTCCTCAGTGAATGAGGGGTCTCTCATACAAACTGCTCTGCTGGAAGATTGCTGGGAAGGAAATCTGACAAATGCAAAAGCAACCTGCAGATTGTTTGAACTAATGCCAGTCTGCAGGATCCTCAAGAATTGCCAGAGAAGAGACAGTTCTGGCTCTGCACTTTAGCTCATCTCTGAAGACCAAATGCTATGAAGGAGAGTGGGATGTATTGTATGGAGTAAGATGCAGACATACCTGGTGCCATGGAGGGATCCTTTACCACAAAGACTTTACTGAGTAGAGCTTCTTGCTACTCCATTTACACATTTAAAAATGGCCTAAGTGTTGGAATCAAAGCCAATATTTTGTAAATAATTTTTGATTTTAAAATATCTTTGTGAAAACATCCCATTAAAAAACACCTAGAGAAGAGCTAGCAAGGTAGCAAGAATCCTTGCAGCACCAAATTTTTAAGTAGCACTCTCAGATTTTTCTCCTGATCCCAACAGCTTGCCTGAGAGTACACACATTCAAGGATACACATGACAAGCTGGGAGCTTTGCTATGATAGCCCCAAAAAGTCTGGGGTCCCTTTGCTCAGCTACTTGCTGAATAGGAAGAGTAAAAGCCATCTGAGTTGACAGCCCTCTGGGAGCTGTGACACCAGGCGAGGGGGACCATCCAGGAGCGCTGGTGGCTTTTCTGGTCTCCCACCACCAAGCCTGCCTTTTGCCCTGGCACCTACCCACCACCGGATTTGAGGCAGTGGCCTGGGGGACGGACCCAGCCCTTTCTGTTTTTCTGCCAGCTGGTGTAGAAGCAGTCGTCGCAGGGCGTGCTGCTGGATGCCAGGGTGGGACACTCGGGGCTGCCTGGGCCCCTTCCCAGTTGCCAGCCAAACGTGTTTTCAAGTTCTTTCTCGGAAGCAATCAGTGCCCTTAGCAACTGGGTGCCTTAAAATGTATTTATTACAGCTCCAGAGAAAACAGTAGTTTGCTTTTATATATGGACACCATAGTGACATAACAGTAAACTTACAGCAATTCTCTGTGTTACTGCCATTTACAGTGGTTGCCTCAGGAACTGCAAATAAAGTTACATGTTTTATTTGAGTGTTTGAAAAGGGTCACTGTCAAGTAACTTAGACCAAAAATTTAAGCTTTGGTAGGAACGGATAGAAAGTCTACAAAAGGCTCCATTAATAGGAGTATTTTCAAGATTTTAAAAAGGCAAAGGTAAGTTAGAACTATTTTAAAATATTTTTGCTATGTTCCCCTGCAGCATTTGCAGCCCATCACCAAGGGTGTTGTGTTAGTCAGACCACCAGCAAGGGAAGGAGATGGGAAGGAGAAGCAAAACTGATTATGCCTTTTGGTTTTCTTGATTGTCCAAAAACTTATACAGCATTGTTGTACAAAAGTGAGTATGATTTGTTTAATGCTTTACTTTTTCAAAATTTGAATGTCATTCACTCAAAGCGAAAAAGAAAAGATCATGGAGCTTGGAGTTTAACCAAAACTTTTTTCCCCCAGTTTTCACAAATATGTTGAATTTGCAAGATTTTTTCTCATTTGCATGCTTCAGTGATTTGATTAAAAGAGAGAGAGAAACCTATGACCTACACTGCTTAATATTTTCACAATATGGACACTGTCCATCTGACTTCAGGATACACTCCAGACCACATTTCACTTGATTTGCTGGTCTAAATCTACAGCAAGTGTCCTAAGTAGCAAGTGTATGGACGCTAGTATGATCTGAAAGCGGACCTGGACCAGCAGATTTTAGGGAAGTTTTTAGTCGCGTTATACTCCTTGTTGGTGGAGTACTTTCACAGGCTGCTGTCAAGAGAATGAAGTTACGTTAGGTTCAAAGACTGAAATGGAAAAGTCTGAGGGAACAAGGCCTTAGCTAGCAACTCCCACAAAGTACGATTCTAAAATAAGAACTTTGACATTTTGAAGAAGTTCATCTGTACTTTAGACTGGATCCATTCTACAGAAAAAGATTTAAATTTGAAAAATCCAAGCTGAAGGATGAATCACCTTGTAATCTTTGTATGCAGAGATGTATAAAGTGTTGGTGAACCCTGCACTATGCTACACTGCTACATTAAAAATAGGAATTACCAAACATCAGATTTCACACATTCCAAGGAAAAGAAAAAGCTTCTGCTGTTCTTTTGCAGGTATAGCTTTTGTAGTGGATAGTTTAATGTAGTTCTAAATGAAAGAAAATCCATCCATTGCAGAGATAGAAGTTGCCTTTGCATCCTATAGAGTGAGTATAAAGTTCCTAATGCTTTACAATACCCATAGCATATCATTAAATCGATTGTGAAAAGATGAATAAGAGATTAACTGGCCACCCACTTCTTCAAACCCCAAATTGCTGATTAAAAATTGTTAAGCATGTGAACCTAAGAAAAGCAAAGTTTAATGACCTTATCAGTGTAAACTGTCCTGTAATTATAGAATCATTTAGAATCATTTAGGTTGGAAAAGACCTTTAAGATCATCGAGTCCAACGGTTAGAACCGTTAGATTATCTGTCTTCTAGCCACACATTAGTCTTTTCTGCAAGGACTTGATACTTGAGTTTCCTTTCTGCTCTAAGAAGGAAAGACAGGAGTTTCAGACCACCCATTGAGCTGTCTCACTGTGATATTTAGGGCTGTTTCCGCATTTGATGATAAAACCATAAGGTATGCATGTTCCACTATGAGGACATGTGGCACTATTTTAGAAAATGCTTGCGTAACTTTGACCACTGAAATATACAGAGTTAAAAATAGGCCAGCATTCCAGAAATGCCTTATTCCTTCATATCCACTATGGTTTTATCATGCAAAATTCAGAGAAATTCTGGCAAGAAAATTAATTTCTTCATTTCTTTTAAATACAGAAAGAATAGGAATTGCTTGGGAGGCAGAAGACATTCAGGGATGCAGAATTAGATCATCAGATATTGCACCTCCTTACCCAGCTGTAAATATTCTTCTCACAGAGTAAACATAGAACCCAGGGAGAGTCAGCTATCAGGCAATTCCCAGGAGATCAAGGGAAAAACAAAAATAACCACGCAAGAAATATAAAACCAAGAGATGATCAAATAATTACGGATATTCCAATTGATGTGCTTGTTAGGATTCACTGACAGTTTTAGGAGATCTGCTTGAGCTTTGTTTACTTCAAGGCTTTTTATTATCTCCATGGGAAAAAGACAGAGTTGAAGAAGGATGTTATAGAAAAGAGTCAAAAGGCTTAAGCTGTCCCTTCAACACTTGTATTATTTTTAATAATGGAATAAGGGAGGAAGAGGGTTTTTTTAGAAAAAGAAGTATGTAAATGATAGTTTGTTTGTTCCTGTTAAAATAAAACTGGTTTTGAAGTTGTGCTTTCCTCTTCCTCTCTGCATTCATCATATAAATTTTTTTTTCCTCTTCTTTTTATGTTTTCCTGTGTTGCATTTTATTGTGGAAAATGTATAGCCTTTTTCTCATCTTGATTCTGCAGGTTCCAGAGTTAATCCTCAGCTTCCTAGAGGTGAACACCACTAGAGGCACACTAACTGCCAGTATCTCCACTGCAAGCAATGCCATGGTGTGCCAGTTGTGTACCCATTTTGTTTCTACTCCTGTTTATATCTTGTGTGCTGATGAAGAGAGAGCATAATCTGCCTTGCACAAAGCACAGGGTCAAGATTCAAGCTTGACTACTCAAACAAGTCTGACTCTGGGGAACGCTCTATGTCCTTTCCATACCTGTATTCCTAAAGAGAAGCATCTTTAAGAGCACCATCACAGTCCCAGTCAAGCAGCTGTTGTGGTAGGTACTGCATAAAGAATTAAAAAAATAAGCAATGCTGCCTAAAGCACTCATATTCAATATATTTGTTAAGATGTGATTCAGAAAAACTGTAGGTTTTGAAATTAAGGTAGGAACTGAGCAGGACAGAAAAATCAAATAAAAAAATGCAGACAGAAATGTATGTCAAATGATGAGCAGGAATGATTTCAGGAAACATGACACCCTTACTTCAAATACAATAAGGTGGTGGTTTTCAGGATGTAGATGGAGTGATAGGAAGATGCTTGTGCTTGGAGTAGACTAAGAAAATGGGGTCAAATCAAGCATTATAGGCATGGAGGAAGATGGAAGCAAATCACTGTGTGCTAGAAGATTGAATAAGATGGAGATAAACACTGTAGGATTTTACAAACAAAGATAAGAAGTTTATTTTTGATACAGTAATGGGGAAAGAATTAATACAAGAATGCAAGAGTGCAATCAGACTGCCAAGTCACGAATCTGATCCTATCAACAGTGTTTTGAGCAGATGGAAGGAGGATGCAGCAATATGACAATGTTTAAACACCCCAAAAGATGGAAGTTATATTACAAGTGGAAACACAAGAAATGACAACTTTCTGCTTTCTGGGCAGACAGAAAAACCTGAATATTTGGTACAGAAACAGAAGTGACAAGACAGGGAGATGGCCTACTGTGGAGGCATCTGGTTTTCTGGCTCTAGCACCTTATTGGAAATGCTGACTGTAGTCTCTTCACAACCAAGAAGGAGTCCCTTGCTCTCCATTGGGAGCTTTCACTGGATTCACTGGCAGAGAACTAAATATCAGTTTGTAGAATGAGGAAAGTAATACAGACTGTTATGCTAAGCCAGTCCAACACAGTATCATTATTTTAACATAAATACATAAGTTTTTTTATGGGAAACAGAAAAAGCTGACATCCTTTTAATGAATAAATCCAGCAAAATCAGGATGAATAATAATTCTGGTTAGTCTGCTTTCGGCTGCTCCTCAATTCAGCAGAAACCAGGTCTATCACAAAAATGTTTCATTGTGTAATACATTCTACTTGACTGCTTTTATCTGTTTGTGCCACACAGAGAGCAGTAATGAACATTTAAATGAAAATATAGGTTCCAATAATACAGGTATATGAAAAAATATCAGTGGAATTCTCCCACAGTTTGCTTTAGAAAAGAGGTGAGTATGATCTTTCAAACTATTTGTTGGAACCATGTTTGTGCTGTAGTGTTAGCATATATAAATATCTGTATTGCATGATTACACATATATAGAACAAATACAGTGTGTAAATGTGCTAAAAAAGTTTGGGGATTTTTTGATTTTTAATCTGTTGAGAATATTGGTTAATGGAAATAAAAACCTTTCTTGAAAAGGCATCACTTTTTATTAATCTTTTACTGTTCTTAAAAATATGCATTCTTACCTGAAAACTCTAGACAATTTCAATGAACTGCTTATTAAAAAAGGAAAGGTATAATACCAAAAGAAATATTGTCACAGCAGTCCCAAAGTTTGCAGGATGTATTTTGCTATAGACAGTCTCTGTAGAAAGTTAGAAGCCTGAACCAACAAAAACAGATCATATATGGTATATGTTCTGCAGAATGTGACCATGTTCACTTATGAGTGCAGTTCATTTTACAGCCTGTGAGGAGAGGCAAGGACACAGGAGAATTAACAAGCTGTGGCCTGATCCACTCATCAGAGTTGTGCCGTCAAGATAGCCTGAGTGTGCCTTTACCATTCTTCCCTATGCCAAGTTTCACAAAGAAAAGGTTACTTGATAAATGCTTTGGAATTTCCTTTAAACTGAGAAGCTACCAGATACCCAGGTGTAAAGAAGAAAGAGAAAGCAAAGTATGGGACCCCATTCTAGAAGGGAGTCTTTGAGAGACATTCTGAAAGAAAATTACCATGGGAGAAACTGAACATGAGGTTCATATTGGATATATTTTATATCTGTATTTTATTTATTGTGTGTTTCTTTTGTAAAAGCGCAACTTATTTAATAATCAAAAGCTTTGCTTCATGAGGATAGAACTTCTTTTTCCTTACTCATGTTTACTCAGATGATGACAACAAATGCAGACACCTTATTTTCGTGGAAAGGATAAATCCCTATGAATCAATACAGCAGACAAGTCTTGAGGAGCATCTGCAACCACTAAGCCAACCCAGGAGTAGGTATGTTTTATTCAAGCTCTGTGGGGACTGATGCCATGGTAGGAGTGAAGATTTTCCCAGGTGGACATAGTTCCGTGCTTCACTGGCAAGGAGCTGAGAAGGAACACATGGCTTCTGGAAATATTCATAATACAGAAAATCTGTGATACTTCATGATTTTTGCATGAAGAAAGAAAGAAAAAAAAACCCTTAAAAAAATCTCAAGTGGAAGTTGTAATGTAGGACAAGATCATCTTGCAAGAGAGATCACAATCTTACATCGTCATTTCCCAACATGTAAGTGCATGGAGAGTGTACTCTTCTGGGCTTACAGCTCTGCCACTGCCCAGCCTTGTTTGCTTTTGATGTGACATTGTATCAGTGCTAAGACAAGGGAAAAAGGGAAAAAGGGAAGCTGAATCTCCCACTGTTAGAAGAAGAAAGGAAATAAAAATATAAGACATATTGGCTCTGAGAACATATAGAGTCCATTTATTTCACCAGATGGTCTTGTAGGTGTCAGGACTGCAGTCACTGTGCTCGCCGTTTGGAGGTGGAGGCAGTGGTCAACTGTGGCATCTCAAATGAAGCAACAGACGTTACACTGATTTGGATTATTGAATTAGACAGTTCAGGGCTTGATTATTATAGCTCATGAACATTCTCAGGCCACAGGTTTGCAACTCTAACAAGCTCTGCACGCAGGCAGATAGAGGTGACACTCAGAGTTAAACACCAAACCTGGGGGTCCTACTTAGGCTTGCTGGGTAACCCCAAGCACAGTTCTCTTATTACTGTATATTCAGGGTGTTCCTAGTGAAGGGCTCTTGTCTCCTACAGCACTTCCTAGCCTCAGACCCCACTTTCAGTGTGTACTTCCGCAGTATGTGTTCTAAGAAAAGTTAAAACAATAAATGGGAAGGCAAAATTAAAAGGAATGGACAAAACTGCAAAACTGGAAAATCAGTGTAAAAACTGCCTACGTAATAATTTTGGCTGCATTAATTATCTGTCCCAATGAGAAATACTGGTGTGTGTGTGGAGAAGGCAATGATTTCCAGAAGATGGGCAAAGAAACCCAAAGCCCTGGAAGTAAAGCGAGGGCATTGAATTATAAGCTGTTGAAGAAAGGAACCACCGTAGTAAACCCAGATTTCAGCAGATGGTCTTGGAATAGAACACAGGCAATTCGCACTCTCCACTGCACTTGTACCACACCAGACAAGAAGAGATAAAATATTCAGCTGGAAAACAGAACTGCAGTCAGACATCTTAGCAGAGGTAAATTGAAGCCTACTACTTTTGTTAACTGAGTAAGAAAAAACATCTCATTAAAGAATAAGGAAACATTAACAAGTCCCTTATATTTACCCTCCGTGGATGAAAGGACGATTAGAGTTAGTTTTAGTTAAATCTCAGCAGTGTCCAATTACACAAATGAGAAAGTTAATATAGGGAGCGGTGCTCATGAGATAGAGGAATCAGAAAAGGGTCCCTATGAGCACCCCCCTAAAAACCATGGGTTTTTTTCCTCTCTCACCTCCTGGAATTTGAAAGTGTTTGGGCAACAAACATTCTGCCTAAATGCCAGCCACCGAACAGAAATGAACCCTTAGGAAGCTGAAATGGGGAAGAAATTCAGGTAACTGATGACAGAAAAGCTAAAAGCTTTTTTTTCTTTTTTAAATTTTTTTCTTTTTTTCCAAGGCTTTGGTTCACATTCAGAATAACGGTACCAGAGACATCATTTTTCAAGGTGTTTTTTTTGTTTCAGGGTAAACTCTTCCAGCTGTCTGTGGTGACTGTCCAGGGGGATTTAAAATTATTTTCCACATGATAATGACTGGCCAACTTTCCACTGTTCTCAGTGCAAGGAAATGTCATTTAATTATTGCACACAAAATGGCTCCTGTTATGGACCTCCCAGTCATGGCACTGTTGATACCTCACATATTTTGTAAAGCCCTTCAGACTAATATCTTGACAGAGAAAAGACACTGGGTATGAAATAAGATTCTATTATATCCTATATGGCCAAAAATCTCATGGTTATGAAGCAATAATTGCATTTTTTTACAAGTCTTTGCCTGACCATGAGGGGGATAATTTGTGAGGAAGACCAAGAGATACCAGCAAAGGGACCAAGCTACAAGAGGAAAACATTGCATTTCATTTAGCCATATACATGCAGTCCAATGCCAAGATGAGGAACAAATCAGAAGGTACTGTGGAAAATAAGAGATAGCCTCCTTCAGGAAATGAATGGGTTGTTTTCTGAGGAATTATCTATTATCAGAAACCTGAAAGCCACTATTGCAAGGCTGGTGATTTCAGAGCGAGAGCTGTCATGAAAAGTGTCACAGCCTTTCCGTGAGAGGGCAGGGAAAGGTACACCACAGCATGCTGCAGCCCAGCGAAGCTCCCACAGAGATGCTGAATAGCTCATCTGCTCTGGCCAAAACCATTACCCCAATGTTTGGGCTCAGAGGAATGGCACAGAGGGAATTTATTCTACCTCTTCCCTGAAATGAGTTTCTTGCCTGGACGGGTCCATCTTGCAGACTATAGCATCTCTTGAATCATATTACCTTTCATCAGAATAAAAGTTCTTTACAGAAGTTGCTTCGTACATGTCACTAAATTTTCATATATTTTCATCTGTGGATTACCTGGGCTACATCCAATATCTCTGTCACCTTCAGACAGCTCTTTCTTTTAATTCACATTTCCATCGACATTTCTGGCGGGCCTACAGTGAAATATTCCGTAGCTTTTATGAATGTAAGGAATGTGGTGGTGAACCACAGGATTCCCCCACCTACAGCTCCCCCTTTCAGCTGCCAGCTGCTTGTCAGATTTTAATTAACGAGAAAGTTGCTAGCAGTTATTCATGCTGGTTCTCTCTGTTCCTCTCTGGAGAATTCCTAAATAGCATTCAGAGCATTGAGCCTACACTTTCTCTTTTTTTAATGCTCTTCTTCACAGCAGCCAGTGAAAAATGTTAAAAGTAATGAGTTTCTGCACCCAGAGCTCAGTTAATAGAGAACGATGTTTACCAGGTGAGGATGTGGCACATAGGACCTCCCTTCCTTCCACTTCCTCCTCCTGTTTCCTACACAAAATGAATGGAAAGATCTTCTAGAAAATTATGTCTACTCAACTGTAGGTATATTGTTAAACTTTATTTTTTACAATATCAGGAATATAATTTAGGTGAAAACACTGAAGGACTGCCTGCATTGGGAAAGTCAGTATGGACATGGACAAGTAAAATTATCACCGGAGTGGAAGGAGGGCTCCTGAAGGCTTTGTCTCTAGCAAAGACACAGCAGCTCATAATGTGAATTTATTTCTCCTCCCTTTGAGCATCCCCCTAAAACACATACCTTTTTTTCTGTCTGTCACTTTCTGGAACTCAGAATTGTTAGGGCAACAAACACTCTGTCTAAATGCCACCAAATGTCTAGTATCTTATCAAAAAGTCTGAAGAGCAACACAGCAGTACAAGGAAGCGAAAAGTTATTTCAAAATATCAGCAGCCAGTGAATATCCTCAGCTTTAGCCTAGCCCTGAAGTCTAACTGAAGACAGTGCTTATGGTGTTGCTAAATGGGAAGGTTGTACTTTTCACTGTTGGCTACCAGCCTTTGAAAATTATTAAAACACAGCAATATGCGGCAGTCATTCTAAGTGATCCAACAGAGACTCAGAGAGCATTTCTGTACTCAGTCTTAAAAGGCAACAGCAAATGGTAAACAGTTGGTTACAACAAATAGCAATTTAATAGACATAGCTTTTGATAAGCTGCAGATAAAATCTGCTGGACTGTGGAACCCCAAGTAGCTGTCCCATACTCTGAGTGTAAGTTTCCATTATAAACCCTGTTTTGATGCCCTCAACCAACCCTTCATTCTAAGTTTCTGCAAAGAGCTCCTTCTTGTGTAACATTTCTGCTATGTGGACTCCAGCCAGAAAAAATCTGGAAAGGGAGGAGGGAGGAGAAGGAAGCTGGAAGTTATTCTCACAGGTATGGTTAAACGAAAGGACTTTGTGAAGGGTGTTATTAACTTCTTGACACTTTTTCTATCTTATCTAAGGCAGTTTTTCCTCAACGTTTCTGATTTGCACTTCACATTTGTTTTTTTGTATTTTTCCTGGTCGTTTTTCATTAAGAACTAGAGTGGGGAACACAGCATTGGTTCAGCATTTGCAAATGACAGCATGGCCCCCATTGCTCAGACGCCTCCATAGCACTGGTGTTGTAAGCATTTCTACTGATGTGAGACACTAATGGTCCAATTTATGCATCCTCTCCCTTCCAGATAAAAAGTGTGTCCATGTTGGGTGGAACTTGTCCTATATTAAAAGAAAATGAAGCCTCTTATTGATTCTTCAGTTCCTGGGAACTATTATAGACCTCCATTATATATTATACGGAAGGAATAAATTCCCTTCCATCCTTATTAAGATCCATGGTACTTCCTCTACAAGCACTGTGGGTAGACATTGAATATACATGGAGAGACATTACAAAGCTTTGCAGACCTATCCTACAAAGCTTATAATGGCTGATATCATGAATGCTAATTAGTCTGTGAGAACCATTCACATTTTTATAAAGTCTACAGATGTCATATTATTCAGTTGCAGTCATCTCCTCCAGTCTTAACCCATTTATAAACTGGCTTCTCCTTCTTTAATGTTCTGTCTGTGCTTGAGATGATACTGTAGTAAGCCTTTAGGTGAGAGTATCTTCAATCCAGCCCTCTCTTACCTATTCACTAGTAAAAAATAAAGTTTGCAATGATGGGTCTCATGTGAAAACTGGGTGATGGCCATTTGTCATGGGGGAAAGTGTGGAGTTCATCTTCACAAGCATTATTTGCAGTAATATCCACGTCTCTCTGATCTTCTACAAAATTCTTGTAAAGACACTATTGACAACAATCTAGTAGAACAATGGTAAGCCTAAAGCAATGGAAAAGTAAAGCATATCAAGTGTGATACAAATAACAGGGGCAGCTCCTAGACAAGATATACACATCTGTATGAGAAATGGCCTCCAGTTCTGTGGACTCAGAGTTGCAGCCACATACAGTTACACAGTTCCCCACACGTGCACGTAATGGCAGAGGTTTCCAGAGGTACACAGGGGATTTAGGCACACAGTTCCCAAAGCTGACCAGAGGATTTATTCAGATGGCCCACACCGGAAATCTGACTGGAGTTTTGTATGGCTGAATCTCCTGGTTAGGTCTGAAATTTTCAATCTATGTAACTGCATGCCTACATTTGTTTAAAGGACAGCAACTAAGCACACTTCAGTCTATGCCCAACAAAATTCATACACACGGGAGGATTTCAAATATTCCAAATAAATTACTATTGGCCT
Organism: Gymnogyps californianus; assembly: GCF_018139145.2. Classification (NCBI taxonomy): domain Eukaryota; kingdom Metazoa; phylum Chordata; class Aves; order Accipitriformes; family Cathartidae; genus Gymnogyps; species Gymnogyps californianus. The sequence goes on from NC_059473.1 coordinate 22,404,648, forward strand.
GGCTTTACTTTAAGACTACAAGCTTCCATTCATCAGCAGACTCTTTTCACTCTTTGTTTCTTCCTTTGGAATGCTTCTGTAAATCAGCTTATAAACTTTTGGCTTTAAATAAAAAGATGCTAGGGTTTTTTGTTGTTGTTTGGATGGTTTTTAAAAGCTATTGCAACACCAACTGCAAGGTCTCTCCTTCCACCAGGGCTCCCCCTGAGAGTTAAAACCATAGTCAAACAAAAGAGAACAGAGAACAGAAAGGACAGAGAAATCCCCTACAAGCCTCTGAGGAAACCGACTCATCTCTTTATCAGCCTTTGGCTTCTATATATCCCAAAGATGATTCAGAAATGTTCTGAGGTTGTCCCATGCAGGAGGTGGTGGTTATAGTGTTACAAAGGCTCTTCTGTCAACTTCACAGCTGCCTGAAAACTGGCTTTTATTTCATCAGCTACTTCGGTTCTGAAGAGGGGCTTCTCTTTTATTGCTACATTGCATGTGTCCAGCCTATCTGATTCATACTATTCTGGCATTCCTTTTGTGCACTAATTAAGGTATTTAGTTACAAAAAAAAAAAGGTTAACACTATGTATTCAAGATTCCTCATGTGCTACTCAATTTAGTGTACATTTTAATGATTTAAGTCAAATCCCAGCCATGCAATGTAAGTAGGAGCATACGACTTGCCTTATCAGATCAGACCATTGGTCCATGAAGTCTTGCGTCGTGAATCCAACACCTGATTTGTGAGAGGAAGGTAAAGACAAGTGAAGCATTATCCCACTTAGCTAAGTCTGCAATGCTACCTTCCAGGAAAAAATTTCCTTCCTTGCCCCTGCGGTGATCAGATCACTATAGTCTAATTAAAAAGGGCTTCTCAGCTCAAACCATGCAAAGAAAGAATGTATGAAAATTGAGAGAAAAAGGATAAAAAATAGGAAAATGCCAAGAAGCTTGGAGGGAATTTCCATTTACCAAACTTGTTTACAGACAGTTGCAGAGTTAAAGGCAACAGGAAAAAGTTTGAGCACTGCAGGTACAATATGAGATAATGTTCACACTAACTGCTAGCACAGCATCAGCAAAGAAACTCAAAATACTATGTATGCAAGAGGCCATGTGCCTCTGACATTTACTTGTCATACAGTTTCAGTGCAGACATTAACACGGTCTCTAAAGGCCTGCCTGACACAGATGTGGTCATTCTGCTCCCATTTTAATGACAGCAGATTAATACTTACTAGTAGATAGCAAATTAATCTGTAACTTAGTGGCCTCTTTACAATGTCATCATAAGGGGCCATTGCATAGCTGTAAGGTCACTGTAAGGACATGTCTTTGGGGGGGATGAAAATGTATACAAAATACAGTTTTCATGGGGATCATGATCACTTGGGATGTTTTAAAATCAGTTCATCTTAGTTCCCCTACAATGATCATGAAATCTGGAATTAGTGTGCAAAAATGTAAACTTTTAGGACCGTATCATGAGCTGAGTCCTCCAACATATGTACTAATTACTTGAATAAGAGAATGTCATTCTGTAAAATAATAAATGAAGTCATCTTTTACTTATGAGAACTACCAGCAGGATTTGCTCTGCAATGCCCTTATTTGTTAAACTTCTGGAACACAGTACTCTGTACAGAATTGTGTGGTCTCCCTTATCATTGTTTTTTTGCATCCCTGAAGTTCAGAGACATTAGCAGGGTGTGGCTTTTTTCCATTAAAGGCTGTTCTGGGTAACAGTAATCCAAGATCTATTTCGTTATGCTAACAGCTAAAGGCCTTGTAATAATAATTTCTGTTTGGCAGTATCACAGTCAATTTCATTGATGTTGCAGTTGTTTTAATTCTCTTTTTCAGGGGTGAGAAAAGCTCCAGTAATTCTTCTGAGATGATTTCTCCATACTTTTCATCTTTTACTGCAAAAGGGTTTGCCGGGGAACTATCCGAGAAAGAAATGTAGATAAGCAATACCACCATCAGGAGGAAGGGAAGGGAGAGGAAGGGAAGGGAAGGGAATGGAAGGGAGAGGAAGGGAAGGGAAGGGAAGGGAAGGGAAGGAAGGGAAGGGAAGGGAAGGGAAGGGAAGGGAAGGGAAGGGAAGGGAAGGGAAGGGAAGGGAAGGGAAGGGAAGGGAAGGGAAGGGAAGGGAAGGGAAGAGAAGGGAAAGAAAGGCAGAAAATACTTGCTTTTTTGTCAAACTCAAACAAAAGCAAGAGCAGCTGTAAACTTTCAGAGAGGAACAACTATGTAAATCTGTAAAATTTCTAACACTTACATGGATGCCGAAGTAATGATACACCAGTTACCTGATGTGCAGATGACTGGTTATAAAGTTAAAAGTTTGTGATAATATTAACTGAAAACAAGGTGTCTGGCAATAGTGAACTGAGCCATAAGCATGCACACATAATGCATAAGTTAGTGATTATGACAATGGTAATATGACCTTTCCCTTATATTCTTCAACTCTTTTTTCACCCTTAGCATTCAGCATGTCAGAGGGCAGAGCTGAAGGTGAGTTTTTCAAGCTATTTTTAAGCACAAACCAGAATTTGTAAGAAATTTGCTGGGGCACCTGGGAAAAAACCTGTCTAAGCCTTTCCAGCCATAAAGGAAAGGCTCCTGGATTGGTCACCAGCTCTGCCTTGCACGTCCCAGTATCCTCCTGTCCATCCAGATACGTAATGGACAGCTTCCAGGCTGCTTCCCGCCAGCCTTGCCAGCAGTGCTGCAATGCTGAGCGCTCGCAGGTGTGTGGGAGAGCGTGCTCTGGCTGCATCTGAGCCTCTTCTTGATGTAAAGAAAGTGGGAGAGGCTAGCGATCAGGAAAGCTTCCCAGGATGCTTTTAAGAAAAATATAACTTATGCAGTCTGGGTTCATAAATCCTTTACTCGTGGGATTTGTGCTCCTAAATCTTCAAGGTACTTCTGAAAATATTTCTTTTAATACGATTTTATTCATTTTGGAAAACTTACCAAAATGTTAATAAAACCTAAGTCAGTAGGCTTACACCAAAGTCGACCTTCTCTGTTACTGTTGGGAAGGAGAGTCGTTGGCATCAGTTGAATTGAAGGGGATTTCCTTTTGTTTTGCAATGTATGTGCAGACAAGCAGGCACCAAGCTACAAGTGAGTAACTTTCCCACTAATCCTCCAAGGCGTGTGACAATATGACCCTGAGCTTTTACAACTAAGAACAGTATGGTATGTAAATATTATGAACATATATGGTAAGTGCTCTACTTGCTGAAAAACACAGAAAATGATTCCCGAGAATGCCTAGCTGACCCTAAAGCTACACAGATTATTCTTTTTTTGTCTGCAGCATTCATCTCTGCTCAAAACCACGGTGATATATTAGATGTAAGTAAGTTCACTGAAGCAGGAATTGTGTCTTGTCTTTATTTCTCAATTAAGCATCTGTTTTATTTTGGATATAAATAATAAAAATGATAAGTAAAAAATTATTGTGTTGTATTTGCCACTACATTCTTTCCAAAAAGAGAAATAATCACTTGTTGAACTGAGAACATTTTAACTGCTAGCTGGAAATCAGGATGTCACTAATTGTGCAGCACACATTAAATTATGCCAAAGAACGTGACTTGTTCTCTGCAGTCACGCACTTAACAAACTGAAGAAAATCTGTTATTATTTCTTTGAAAATGTTGTGGCATCCATTGAAGTCACTAATATGTGGGAAAAAAAAGGGAAAAAAGAGTATTATTTTAAGTCTGTGAATAGAAATTTCACAACACAATAGAATGTCACCTTTTTCATGATGAATATGTATCCTGCTAAAAACATAGCATTGGCACTAAAACAATGTGCAAAAAGTAGGTTTATTTATACACAAGCAACTAGGATAAAGCAGATGAGGAAAAAAATGCAGTGGAGACTTACTGATTTTGCGATGGAAAAGAAAAGTTATGAATACAATTTCAATAACACTCCCAACTGTTGCAAGGGCCAGGTATCATCTACCCATTTAATAATGAATATATTTTATGTGTTGTGTCACATGATAGCCTTTGAAAGTCTCCATCTCTTAACATGTATATGTATCAGCAGATTCTTCCAGTTCTCACTGTGTATTTTCTTGATTTGCAATTCAGCTTTCGTTATTGATGGACATTTGGAACCTGCATCCCACAGAGAAGTCGCAAGAGTGCAGATTTATCCATGGAATTATACCAAGAATAAATTAGAGTATGGACCTCAGAGGCACTACTCACAAGGGTATGAACTACTGGCTAGGGTCCATAGTTTCTGTACTTTGGTTATTTCCATTTACTTTAGTTTAACTTGATTAGATTCCAGCACTTGGTAAACCTTATCTTTTTTTTTTTTAAGAATATGTTTGCATATCAAGTACATTTTTCACATCCTTGCTCAATCTCTGCAAAAGGCTCTTAATAAAGAGGGAACTTGCAGCTTTGCCTGTAATATAGCAAGAACCAAAATTCTACTGCATCTTGGGAACAAGCATCAGGTGACGGAAGAATATGATGCAATTATCTAGGTGAGCTATTAAATGAAATGTAGGATTATTAACTGAGGTAAGATTATTTCCTGCAGTGTCACTGAACACACTATTCCTGCATTCTTCCAGCATGACACAATGCTTGTGATTGATAGTGGCTGTTAGGTCCAGACCAGGAACAACAGCATCCTGCCCTCAAATCCTTCCTCTGCCTAATGCTCCTTGCTTTTCCTATTAATATTCAGTTAACTCCTGGTAATCCTACTATTCCTCCGAGGGCCTTAAAAACCCTCCACTTTCTTCATCATGCCATTATTACTTAATGATCTCTTCGCTCTTATGAAAATGTCTGTGCTGAACTTTAAAAAAAAAAAAAAAGAGGAAAGAAAGAGACAGCAGCTGTGGAATGAAATGGGACAAAAATGGCTTTGTAGCAAGGAGTGGCTCCTGCCACCATTCACTGAAGAATGCAGAGTTCAATTTTTAAAACTGGAAATAAACTTGTATTTCACACAGACTTGAATTTTCAGTATGGCTGAGCTGTCGCAGAAAACAACTAATGAACAAAAGTGCTGTATCTCTTGGTCTCGGGTTGCTGGCAATGTTTTAGAGCGTTTGAGGATTTGTTAGGATTTTGCCCTTGTGAGCAACTATGTCCTTAGGACAAAGTCCTATAGAAATCAGAAGGATTTTCCTTTTAAGGTCTGATTCAAACTCCATGGAAGGCAAGCGAAAAAACTCCTGTTGACTCTATAGGCTGAGTTCAGGCCCATGTAGAAGTCAGTTCAGTGACACCTAATTTTTCACCTCTGACAGAAAATTAGAATTGATCAATTGATAAAAATAATGTGCAAGTACTTCTGCAAAATTATTTCAGGGTATATTTCACTGTTTGTTGTTCTTAAGCTCATGCCATCTGTTGTTCACAGATATTCAGGCTAACTTACAGTTTAGTCATGAAAATGTTTGAAAATATCAGAAGTTCAAAAGTTTTTGGACAAATGATCAATCATCTGAAAATTCATCACAGAAGTCCATTATACAGTAGCTGTCATCATTTCAGTCTTTTGTTTAAAGAGCATCAGCCACTCAACTGGAAGCATGAACTCTATCCAAGATTTGTGTTAAAGCTAAGGTTATAAATCACCTTCTACAGAAAAGAAATATTTCTCGACACCAAATAATCAATTACATAGATTTCAAAAGCCCCAGAGGTTAGAATTTGAGCGTCAGTACTATTTTTTTTTCACTAAAGCATTAACATATACACATGTATATACAGCTATACAAACCATACAGAAAGTTAAGCATTATGTTAACAAAATGGCAAGAGCTAAAATAAACGTCTACCCTCAGCACTGCAAAATTCATCTGAAAGCAGCTGATTCAGACAAGATGTTTGTACCTAGAAGTATAGAAAATTGTGATGCCGCTGACCCAGAAGCCAAGCTGGTTGTGGCTGTGCAAAGTTAGGACCACACTCATCTACACTCTGTTGCAGGATACTGAAACTACAGCAGGAACAGCAGGATGGGCAATGTGTCCATTCCTCTACTGCCAGTCAACAAATTAATACAAATGGTATGAATGGTAGATTTTCTTAGTATAATGACCAGGAACTGTGACTAATGAAGAGCAGACACCACTTGTTCTGCTCTCCCTGAGATGGTTTTGATAATTTCCAGCTCATGGGTACACAGGACAGCTGTGGGCGGTAGCATCTTCAGTGGTCCAAATCCAGCACAGCTCATGAATCAGAAACCTAAGCCTGCATACCAGTTTTGTGAGATATAAGCAGTTTTAAAATGCTGAATTCATGCCAGATAAAACCACCTTTATACTGAATGACCATGGAAGGAGCAGGAACAGTAGGGTGTAAAGAGGATCTTAGGTAAGGATAGGATTTGGGCTGGGTGGTTTTATAACCATACTTGGCAATACAGAAAAAGTGAAGTTAAACTGCATTCTTCACTCAGAGATCAGGAGGGAGTTTCACCTTCAGCTCACTCCCTTCTTCAGAGCTGCACAATAGGGTGGGTTCATTGTTGTAGTTTTTTGCATTATCCAGATGCAGCACACGTTGAAGATGGCTGGCAGGAGAATACTCGGCTCAGTGCAAAGCTGTCCTGACCTAACAGAGCAAATCCCGTGTTCCAGCCTCCCACACACTGCAGTCCTGCACATGCTTGTCTGTTACACAATAATCATATTAATAGTCGTTTACCAGAGATACCTCTCCCCATCCCTATTAATTAGTTCACATTCTGTATTCGTTGCTCAGTAGTCCAAAACTGTGATTTCCACCCTAACTGCGGGCCAAAGGAATCTTCTGGTAGAGCACATTTTTCTGTCTTTGTGCCTCACAGGGTATGGAGGGAATCAGAGAAGTAAGAACAAACAACAGAAGGGATGCTCTCAAGTAACAGAGAATTCCCCACTCTTTCTTCAGCCCTGTGCAATAGGTGTACATATGTAAGCAAAGACGATTCCTGGTGAAAATTAATATTCCTTTGTGGGAGTCAGAACTGAATCAGGATTGACGCTGATTTCAAATGCAGATGCTGGCACAGAGTAAAATTATTTTTCAAACACCAAAGCTTTCCCTGGTAAAGTATTTAAGGTTGCATTTTCAGGCTAGAAGGAAAAAGTGATGAAAAGTTCTTAAAACTGAAGAAACAAAATCCTTGATTCTGATCCAAAGCCCTGCAAAACAAGATCCCATATGGTAGTGGCTAATCTTAGGAGAACGGAGGGGGATAAAATGGGTACATTTTCCTTCCTCTCTCTCTCCCTTTTCCCCCTTTGGTTTTTAAAGTTACATGTAATATGTCACAGAAGGGTCTCTGCCAAAGACATGTTTTCACCATCATTCACAAACAACACACATCCCATACTTTGTTCGTTGTGGCTCTGTAAGGAAATAGGTACGTGGTAGTTAGCAGAAGGCGCTGCGTAGCACCAAGCAGCGCAGTGCAGAGGTGTTAGTCCAGGTCCCGAAAGTGGCTTCATTAGCCCAGCGCAAGCCTTTTACTGTTGTGATGGCTCTCTGTATTTCAGATAGTTCTTCCACCCTGTTTAGCATTGCAAAGTATTGAACGATGCATTGTAGGCAAAGCGTGAATGCTTCTGTCCAGTTTTAAAATGCCTTTCAATGTTAGCTTGGGAGCAATGCTTGTCCTTGGTTAGACCATGTTTTGTACTGTGTATAAAGCAGCTACGATCCTAACTAGTTCTTCTGTGCCTGGTGAAAATCCAGCAGTCAAGGAGTAATCATGTAGATATGTCCTGGTTTCGACTGGGATAGAGTTAATTTCCTTCCTAGTAGCTGGTATAGTGTTATGTTTTGGATTTAGTATGAGAATAACGTTGATAACGCACTGATGTTTTTAGTTGTTGCTAAGTAGTGTTTATATTAAGTCAAGAATTTTTCAGCTTCCCTTGCCCAGCCAGCAAGAAGGCTGGAGGGGCACAAGAAGTTGGGAGGGGACACAGCCAGGACAGTTGACCAGAACTGGCCAAAGGAATATTTCATACCATATGATGTCATGCCCAGTATATAAACTGGGGGGAGTTGGCTGGGAGGGGCAGATCGCTGCTCGGGAACTAACTGGGCATCAGTCGGTAAGTGGTGAGCAATTGCATTGTGCATCACTTGTTTGGTATATTCTAATTCTTTTAGTATTATTATTGTCATTTTATTATTATTATTATCATTATTTTCTTCCTTTCTGTCATATTAAACTGCCTTTATCTCAACCCATGAGTTTTGGGTTGGTTTTTTTTCCAATTCTCTCCCCCATCCCACTGGGTGGGGGGAGTGAGCGAGCAGCTGCGTGGTGCTTAGTTGCCGGCTGGAGTTAAACCACAACAGTCCTTTTTGGCACCCAACATGGGGCACGACGGGTTGAGATAACGACAGATCTGACTGGGCGTTAGAACAAATTTATTATAAGCATTCATTATATTAGTTCAATAGTTGCTGGTCACAATGTTGATTTATTTGCTCTCAAAGTTGGTGCACTTGTTCTTAAAGTTGCGTTATGGAATACCTTACTTGCAGTATATGCTCCCTGTTGTGCTGTTTATCACCCGTGGGAACTGGGTTAGAGTTATCATGTTGTTCTACTTTGTAACACTGGCTTATGATACGATAGAATTGCTGGTCATGAAACTAATCTGGTATTTGTACTCAGCATTGCCGTCATCTCCATACTTCGGGAGCCGTCTATCAGAAACTATTAATAATTACACCTTTTACCTTTTCTCATCAGAGAGCCAATCCATGGGGGAGACACATTTCTTCACCTTCCCCTTCTCCTCCAGGCAAATTACAATAGCTCTTGAGAATTTTGAATATCCTTGGGATGTTCAAACCAGCATGTTCCTATTGCTATGGCTCCTGAATGTGTTCCAGGTCTTGTTTAAGGTTAAACAACTATTTAAGAATACCACCCAGAGATCTGCCCAAGGCTGGGGGCATGGCATGTGGGATAATATGGGCAGGTACCTAGAGAACTTCTCACCTCCAATGGTTTGGAACTTCACTCCGAACGTCCACGATAGTGGAGCGTATTTCAAATAGACTTCTTATAATTTTGAAATATGGATTCAGATCCACTATCATGGATGATGAACTTCACCCTAAGCTCTTGTTGTGCCTTGAGATAGGATCTGAGGACAGTATGAAGCTACCACCATTAGCAGATGTTCAAAATCAGAGCATCCCAAACACACAGACAAACTACCATTTTTTTTCAGTGATGTTTCCAGTCATGCAATACTCAAGCCAGTACATTACAAAACGTCACTAAACGTAACGATAGCAGCCTCTATGCAGGTTTCTTTCTCAAAACCAAAACAAAAAGCTGTATACCCTTGGGGAAACACTTGCCTTTCCACGTAGCTGGTGTCTTCTCATGGCTCTTCCTCAAGGCAGGAGAAATGACCATGAATTTGGAAGTATACACAAACTCAGAAGTGCACTTAGTCCTCCGGCAGTCATTATCTATGGCCCAGAAGTCCTTCCACACCCCAGAAGTTCCCCTTAGTCATCTGGCAGTTGTTCTCCATGGACCACAAGTCCTCCACACCTATCTAAAAGAGTCTGACATGCACCAGAAATGAGTTGAACCACATGAGAAGTTATGCTGGCCGACGCAGTAGGCTGTATTAGAGTGCAAACGATGGTTACAAGACAGAAAATGCAACTGTCATCGTTTAACCCCAGCCGGCAATTGAGCCCCACACAGCCGCTTGCTCGCTCTCCCCCAGTGGGATGGGGGAGAGAATCGGAAGAGTAAAAGTGAGAAAACTCCTGGGTGGAGATAAAGACAGTTTAATAGGTAAAGCAAAAGCCACACGCACAAGCAAAGCAAAACAAGGAATTCATTCACCACTTCCCATCGGCAGGCAGGTGTTCAGCCATCTCCAGGAAAGCAGGGCTCCATCATGCATAACTGTTACTTGGGAAGACAAAAGCCATCACTCCGGACATCCCCCCCTTCTTTCTTCTTTCCCCAGCTTTATATGCTGAGCATGATGTCATATGGTATGGAATACTCCTTTGGGACAGCTGTCCTGGCTATGTCCCCTCCCAACTTCTTGTGCACCCCCAACCTACTTGCTGGTGGGGTGGTGTGAGGAGCAGAAAAGGCCTTGACTCTGTGTAAGCACTGCTCAGCGGTAACTAAAACATCCCTGTGTTATCATCAACACTGTTTTCAGCACAAATCCAAACCATATCCCCGTACTAGCTACTATGAAGAAAATGAACTCTATCCCAGCCAAAACCAGTACAAGATACTATTGAGTATTATTATTGATTATTTGTATTGTTAAAGGATCTATAGGCATTAAATGAGAAAGGGTCCCTGGTGTTGTAAGTAGGCTCTGCAAACTAAATAAGGCTTCTCAAGAAGCCTGTTTGAATAGACCCTTTAGAAAGATATCCTGTGTTTTCAATCCACTGCCATAGAAGGTCCTTCCCCATATTTTACAAGAAAAACAGTTCCTTTGGCAATGAGTTCAGTCCTTTCTCCTTCATACTCAAGTAGCTTTACACTTGTAGAGAGCCACTGGTTACTCATCTGTGGAAGGGTATTCACAGTGGGGCTTGACAGACCTGTTAACTTTCATCCTGAAAATTCAGGCCTTAGAAGAAAATGGGACCATAAAACACACTGTCAGCAGACATGATGCATAAAGGCAACCTTTCAAAGATGCCTTGCAAATTCAAATAACATGCAAAAATTGCAGACAGTTGTGGGGTGTCACTTATCTTATGTTAGCTGGCAATCTGTCTTTTTTCAAGTTGTAGTTGACATAATATAAGGTGACATAATTCAGTCATAATTCAGCCATAATGTAATTCAGTCATAATTCAGTTCATAAAGTAAGGTGATATAATTCATTTTATGGCTGCAGATTTCTATAAGAACTGTATGGATCCAGACCAATGGAAGAGAAATAATTTAGTGAAGTATCTTGTTATGAAACCTCAAATAATAAGGGAAATCACATCCACCACCTGCTATAGGGTACAAATTGTTCACACAGAGAGTTTTGGGAGAAATTTACTCTCCATTTATATTTTATTAATTTGGTAGTAACTGGTACTACTCAATTGCCAATTACTACTTTAGCCTACTAATCACTTCTATCCTAGGCCAGCAGAAAAAGACATTGTGTGGTGACACAAGGCAGCAACTGCCGGGTTAGTCTGGATGCTGAAGAGTCAAAGATGCTTACAGGGTTTTGCTTGTTTTCATTTCAGTGTTTGTAAAGACTCTTACAAAATTCATTCCAAGTAGAACTGGGAAAAGCAAACAAGCAAAGAGAACCATTCAAAAATGATTGTGTGGCAAAAGCATTCAGAAGAAATATGAAATAGATAGACTTTCGTTCAGAACTTGGAAATAGGACAAAAAACTTGAAATATTTTGGATTCAGAAAACTCTTGTGTTGCTGTCTTGACTTAGTCCAGTGCTTCTGTTCTGAATGGACTTTAACAGACTAGAGATGTCTGCAGAGACGGAGTTCAGACAAATCACCTAGTCTGTCCCATGGGCTGCCTCATTTCACAGACTTGAAGTCCGTAAGCTTGCTGAGCCACGAGAAGGGGAGAAAGGGAATCTGAACCAATCAAGACACTTCTGAAAGATGAGAGTGGCACCATATTTCAGCTTTGACTGTTTTTGAAAATGTAATCAGAGTTTTCTGGGTAATTTTTGAGGAAAAATTCTGTTTACCTGACAACCTAATTTTCTGCTGTAAAATAGCTCTCCTGGGTTGTGCTCTGCTGTCTATTTTCTTCTGGGAAGAACACAACACTATTACTTCTTTAAAAACTCTGCAGTTCCCTAGTGAATAACTTGAATCCGCTCATCCCACATGCATGCCACGTTTAAATATGTTGGCTCAGACAAAGAAGAAGATATTTTTCTGAAGTGATAATTTACATGAGTGAGAGGTTAAGCCATGTTCAGCTGACAAAGGAAAGGAGCAGAGTTTTTCTATGGTATGAGAGCAGTTGCATGGTTTTGGAGTATTTTTTTGTACGACCTGTACAGGGAGCATTCTCCTGTGTAGCCCCTATATTAGAATGTTCTTTTTTGGTTCATTTTGTGTATTATACAGTGAACCATGGAAATGCAATATTATTTTACTAAAAAAGAATTAAAGGTAAATTAACACTTAATAATTTTTATTTAATTTTGATTAGCGTGTAAAACATACTTTAATTACATCAGAATAAAAACTGGAACTTGAGCAATTATTTAAATATACCCCTAGAGGATAATACCATTTAGGACCGGACTCCCCTCTGATGTTGTGTGGGGGCTTTTTATAGTGAAACATTTAAAATAACAGCTAATTTGTAACATACACACATACATATGAAACACATTATTTTTAGAGCATTATTTTTACTGTGTATCTTGAAATAGAGTGTGTGTGTCTATTCATTTAACACAACTTGAGCTCTTGGAAAACTCAGCTCAAATTCCAATTAATATACATTACTTCTAAAGCAAAATACAAAAGAGGGGGGTGGTTGTTACCGTAAGAATTTTAATCGGCATCACTGTTGCAAATGGCAAGAGCTATGGAGGTCTTTTAGAAACATTTCTTCATGCCAAGGATAAAAGTTTGCATTAATTTGGCCTGCCCTAGTCTCAGCCACCTGGTATTTCTATTGACCTACCCTGTAGTCTAGCTTTGGCTGTGGTATTAAACATACAGGAGAGGGTGCCAGCCTGGGTTTTTTTTTCCCCCGCTGCTTGCCTCCTGCAGTCACAGCACCATGCAGCCTCTAGTCATGCTTTGTCCCTTGAAGCATCACTGAATCCCACCCCATGCTAGTGTTCTCTCTTGAAAAAATACTTATAAAGAAGACCTGTTTTTTTCAGAGTGCCAAATATCTCCTGCAGACTTCTGCGAAGCATCGTCCAGTATTTTTGCCCAGAAAGGGGAGAAAAGGGGCTCAGAGTTGTGTAGATTCAGATGTAATGGTTCTGTTTGCTGAGGTGCTGAGCAATTTCATCTCTGTCAATTAATTCAGTGGTGGGATTTCAACAGTTCTGGAAGCTGGCTCTGCAGATTTCAAAAGATTAAAGGAAAAAAAAATGAAAAAGAAGGCAGCCAATCAAAATAACCAACTAACAAACACCCTCAAAAATAACCTATGTTAATTTTTTCACTTTTTAGAAATGTCAATCAAATGCATGTTACAAGATAAAATCAGAGTGCTTTCTGAAGTAATAACATAAAAGACAAGCAGTCAGAATTAGATCTGTCAAAATGAAAAGAGATAGGATATTGTCTGTGAGAAACTGGTTTACCAGAGGCATAGGAAAGTCTGGTTTTCCTAAAAAAAAAAAAAAAAAAAATCTGCTGACTGAAAAAAACCCCTAGCTTTTTTTTTTCAGACAGCGTAGCAACAGCATTGGCTTCAATGCCGTAACATGATTACAACTGCAAGAAGGGAACACCAGGTCACAGACCATGTCATTCAAAACCAAGAGTAACTCCATTTGCTGATGTCAGCAATTTTCACAAATAGACTAAAATAGCCCATTACTTAAGTGTTCAGCTGCTCAGATAATTTGGGTTTTCATTTCTGTTTTCTTTTTTTTTCTCTATTTTTCCCTTTTTTTAATTGAAGGAAGGGAATTGGGGAAAATTGCGTTGGCTATTGTAAGTACAGCCTGTATGCTGTCTCAACGCTTGACCCTACATTCTTTCTTTTATACGAGATGAAATTCATTTTCCTTGGGCTAGCATAAAATGAGAACACCATGGAAGTCTGCATCGTTGGCAGAGGTGAAGGGTGGGCTGGAGTGGATGATCTAATTGGGCTTCTCCATCTCGAAGTTCTCGCACGCTGTGAAGTTCTGTGATGAGCTGTTGGTTTAATTTTACAGGACCTTGGTGGCCAGCTTGTGAAATCTGGCTAGCAAGAACATAGTGGAGCTTACTGCATTATTATGGCTGGGTTTGCTATGTTATTTGTTTGCTTAGAAAAGAGCTTTTTCAGTACATAAATCATAAAAATAAAGGTAGTCTTTGTTAACACCTTAAAAGTGAATCCATACAGATATATCTTTGTAGCTTCAGTGGGTCTTTTCCATGCATCTATCCCTTCTGACACATTGATGGCCTAAGAGTCTGACGGTGTGGAGACAGAAAGTCCTTGAAAACTTAGAAAAGGACCTGGACCTGCTGTTTGGTACTATTTTTAAAATATACAATTATTACTTTCTGTCAGTATCATGAAATGGATTTCACAAATGATTTGCATTAGGGAAGCTTGGCTGTATAGTTTGCATGTCACCAGGAAGCTGATTTTGAAGAATAAACTTAAGAAAAAGCTCTTCATCTGTGGTTTCAGTTTTATTTGGGCCTTATCAAGTACCTGAAATGATGCATTGTTCCTCTATGCCCAGGGGAACTTGTCTGAAAGAGCTAGAACAGGTAAGGGCAAGACATGTTCTATTTGTCTTTATTCGTTGTAAATTACTGATCTTTGAGTTATGACTGTTACTATAAGGAAATTACTGCACTCCTACCACCATTAAAAAAGAAACATTCTGGAAAAGTGAGGAAATTACTGGGGAAATATATATAAATAACTTAAAGTTCTCTCCTCCTGACCCTTCAAACTGCACCTGCCAGATGATGGCCTTATTTGTATCCTGGTACATAGAGTGTGATAAATTGCTCAGAAGATCAAACTAATTAAGTAGCTGTTATTGTTAAGAATGCCTTTTAAAAATGAAAAATTAAGTTGTATTTAGCACTCAACACCTACACACCAAAGTACATAACCCAGATGAGCTAATCTTTAAAACTGGCGTAGAAATGAGCTAATGTTTTTAGGGAATTGTATGCACAATATGGCAAGAGATCAATAACAATTGGAAAAAAAACCCACCTAAAACTACTCAGCTGCTAGCAATAAAGAAGTACCAAGTTGCAAAATGCATTAACTAGTTTTTGGCTTGTTTGTATAGTCTGTTTTGTGCAGTTTCATATGACAGGCTCGTATCTTGGCGCTGCCACTGAAATAGTGTTCACTGTGACAATGTGTACCTTTACAATTCATGGCAGCTATGCAAAAAAAGAGACAAAGATGTTATCTCTGCAGAATGATAAAAAGGCATTGATAATACTGAATAGATTGGAAGCAAAACTATGTGTATGCTGTACATGTGCATACATGTATGGTATACTCACATATATCCAAGCACACATATGCACATATATGAATCTCAGTAACAAAGTTTTGGTTTTAAAAGCATGAAGTTGGCCTCAGGAGCTAAGAAACTGAATTTGTGAGCTGTTAAATGTCAGAGCTGACCTCTGGGAGTTTGAGGAGGGATGATGTGGTGAAGGGCAGGCTTCAGGTCATGTTTTATACAAGAAGTTTAATTGTTCTGGCTAGGATGCAAAAGTGACTCATTTACTTGAAGTGGGTCCCTATCTCCCAATGCAGATTTCAAATGGGGGAGGACACTGCTAGCAATAATATCTTTAAAAGAATTGGACTGGTTTACTTCAGTATTTTAACTACTTCCATTCAGAGTAATTTGTTTTGGACACATAATTTGATAGTGTTCCAATGATAGCAAAAAACAGTGCTTTTGTCACCCTTCTTGAACCCATGCAAGTCTTTTCGTTGTGTTTAAATCAGAGTTTTTTTGCCAAAGAAAATTGTAAGCTAGTGGGCTCTTTGTGAGCCTTTTATTGAAAAATGTAATAAACTATTTAACTGTATAGATTGTAAAGTCATCATGACACTGGGTTTGTGGTGTTGCTCTTTTCAGTTTCACTCCTGTGTCAGAAAGCTCCCTCTACAGATTAAGCATGTGCATTTTGAGTTACGACAAAAGATGAATTAAATACATATATATAAATAAATAACATATTTCACTTTTTTAGTCGCATCTAATTTATTAATGAAGGGCTGTCATTCATTTCAGTTCAACTTGTCTGTGTCCTGCTTTATGCACTTTCATTTATCAAGCTCCTATTTCTTGGTTACCAGGCTATTCCCAGCCTTTGGTTATCTCCAGTTTCAATTTTGGAAACTCCTATTTTTTGGTGACATAGTTTCTGTAAAATGTGAATTTCAATAAAGAATTTTGCACTAGAAAATGTAAATATATTTCCTACTTTCGGATCAGCTTATAATTAAAAGAATGTAAATAATTTATGGTTAGAAATTCTTGTTGTTTCAAGATGCTTTTATTGATCACAAAGGGTAAATACATTATCACTGAAATGTGACAATCCACTGCCACTGAGACCCTGGCCATATACCACTGAAATAAAAGTGAGTTTTGTTACAGAGAAAGAGAAAGGCCCGAAGAGTGTGATACCATGCAAAGCACCCACTTTGTGCTGCAGAAGCAGTACAATTTATGTTTTCAAACGTGCAGCTAAGGCTATATTTCAAGCCGCCTAGAAAATCTTTTCTCCTTCACAGAAAATCTGACTTTTCAGAGAAATTATTGAAGCCAAAGCTAAAAATACTTAAACTATAAACTGGGTATTTTTAATCATAATAAATCATAGAAATGGTGTGTGGAAGGGACTTCCAAAAAGTCCTACCTGCTGCCTGAAGCAGGATTACCAGCTCTCCACTGAGCAGAAGCAGTCCTCCCCTTTCCAGAAGGTAAAATAACACTTATATGGTTTCATTGTTCATTTAACGATACGAGCCTCAGAATTAGTTGCTGGTATTCCTTTAATGAGGATGATTTGCAGGCTGCCTTCAAGCACAAGTCCCATGACTTCTGCTGGCACAAGGTGAAATTCCTACTTCAGTAATGATACTGTGCCTGGCAAACATAATGTTGACTTAGTTAAAAATTGAGAGAATTCTCTGAAAATGAGATTTACTGATGAGTAAGATGAATAAGAAAACATAAATAGAAGATATATGAATGTATACTAAAAACTGGGCCAAGCTGCAAAAGCTGGACCCACAGCCAAGCTGCCCTGAAGTTTGGAAGGCTGACATTCAGTGCTCTTTTCGGCTCATTAAAGATATAATTGGAGGCCAATCACAAATGTTTTATCTGCTTTCTCTGAAGTTCAGGTATTGAAAAACATCTGAAAACTGTTTCCTCTGTGAGCCCAGGTGTAGTATCAGTGTTCTTTCATACACCAGGAACCTCAACTGAAGGAAACCAAATATGCTATCAATTAGAATAACATCTGTTCAAAAATTGTATGGAGATGAAGATACGCCTTATATTAGCTCTTCTTGTCTTATGACCCTATATCTGGTAAGTTCTGTTTGTGCCTGAGAACCCAAAGCATTTGACTTTGCTGCAGTTCTTTCTTACAAATATTTTCTTTGATTTCAGTAAAGATCACGCTAGCCAAAAATCTGGACTGAAAACCTGGATCAGGGTTAACAGCTCAGTGAACTAAACCGAAGTACTGTGTCTGAAGACAGGAACATGAAACCTTATGAGAATCGTAGGTCAGTGAATGCAGCCCTTTACTATAGCAAGCAACCATGGTATACAATTTTCCTAGGAAACTAATCAAGTTCTTTCTGTTCCTACTAGTCCTGCTGGAAGGCTGGATCAACACCTCACTGTTCAGAGAGCTAATAACCTCTTCTTACTTTCAGGTTATGTTTATTCAGTCCCACTTTAAAGCCATTAGCTTCTTTGTCAACAGTGCCATATAGAATCAACTGCTTTACTCCCTACAGAGTGCAATAGTATCTCCTTCCTGCTTTTGTTCTCCTAAGCTAAATTATCAATTTATTCTCATCTTCCCTCATCCCTCTGAGTCCAAAAGCCTTTCTTTTTAAAGCTATTCCAGTTTAAATTAATCCCTTTTAAATATATGTGACCAAAATGATACCAAATGAGCTTTCTTCTGAGTCAATGGTGATGCTTCTTGTCTCTCTATATTTACTTTCTGCTTGATTTTCTTTTTTGGGGGAAGGGTGTTGTCACATCCCTTTCACAGATCACAGCAATTCTGTGATAGGGTTGCTAGGGTGTAATGCAGGAAATTCAAACAAAACAGAGTATCACATCAGTTTTGAGGTCCCAGTTTATAGGACAGGTTCAGTTTTGGCTATCAATCACCAGGTTCAATTCATTGCAATTTGCAACCTACAAATTATGCTGTAAAGCAGACCCAAGTCTCAAAGTAAAACTTAGCAAACACTGCACACTTAGTTAGCTTACTTCGTATCAAAATATAAGAAAACATAAATCTTCCCATTTTCATTCAACAGATTTATGAACTTAAGCCAAGCACTTGAAATACACAGTCTAAGATTTTATTTTGTAATGAAAAATGAAAACAGGTGAATTTCCCATTATTGTCATTTTACTGTAAAAGCTTTGCATACACTGATCAGAGTGAGGCACCTTCTATTCACCTCCAGATTGAATCCTTCTGATATGCAGAGTGTTTCAAAACATAATCCAAACTTAAACTTTGCAAATTGCACTTATCTTCACCATACACTGGGAATAAACAGATGACTCAATATCAAGCCCAGTAGAGCTTTTTTTTCTTTTCATTATACAACCAACCAATCTTTTTTATTTTTTCTGCTAAAGGATTTTTCACAAGTTGTTTTTAACCTTTCCTGTGGCAAAGTATCATTATTTCTCATGAATAACTGAATTCCACATAGTTCTTTCCTGACAGCTCTTATGAACATTTCCTGATGTATGAAAAGCACAAGCACTAATAGACCTGATTAGATAAGCAAATATGAATGTGCTCTTAAAATGAGGGGAGAAGGTCGCATTATTTTTATCGCATTTCTTCTAAAGATGCAACAAGTCTTCCTGATCTCCTGATGCCAATTAGAATCAACATGTGAAAATGAGTCCAAGCAAAGTCAGATGCTATACTTGGAGAAGTATCATCATCAAGGGGGTACATTTAGTTCATACACAAAGGAGGTAATATAGGGTAACATATAATTAAATTTTGGAACTCATTACCACCTAACATTGTGAAGGCCAAAAGTTTAAAGGGATTCTTTGAGTGATAGACTAACTCATTAGGGATAGGTCTAGTGCTATTAAGAGCAATATAGTCTCCAACTCAGGTGGTTCCCTATTCCACATGCTACTAGAAGGTGAGAATCTACGTAAGAGAAAGTCATTGTTTATGTCTGCTACCACCACTGTCAAAGACAGGCTAGTGAATTAGAGAAGTCTTTGACTTGCCCCAGGATGGCTGTTCATAAATTTTTATATGGATTCAGGTGATCAAATGCAACAACACAGTGATATGTGGTTAGAGAAACACAGTGACGTGGTAAGAGAAACACAGTGACTTGTGGTAAGAGAATCACAGTGATGTGGTAATAGAAACACAGTGACTTGTGGTAAGAGAAAGTTCTAATGTACTTATGAAAAACATATCTGCAGATATAGCTTTTGAGTCTTCAATGGGATAAGAAATGCAAGGAGGTATTTTTGGGTCTAATTCATACAGATATCATACAGCGCTTTTGCTTCTGTGGGTGTCTGCCAGCATTCTGAGAAAAGGATAACACACACACATTTATCTCTCTGGTGCACGGATTTGTCTGCCCAAGAATTGTTAGAAATTCTAGTAAAGATACACCCTGTAAATGTTCCTCCACAAGAGAAAACAGTGGGCAATGATGACAGATGGACTTGCACTAGATGGTAATAAAGTGACAGAAGTTTAACAGTGCTCCTTAGTAGCAAAGGGAAATCAAAGCTGGTAGAGTGTTTTGGCCGGATGAATACTTTGAAACTTCATTGTTTATTTAGACCTCTTACATCTACAAAATGGAGGTAGAAATCTTCAGTGAACAACCTCTCTAGTGGGACTTACCAGACAGTCTCTTCCTGGTTATGCCAAAAATAGAAGATTAACATTTTCTTCATGTGTTATTTGAGCATTGTGATCTGCTAGCCTGAACAAAAGTGTGCAAATGGCTAAAGAAATAAAAAAATAACAGTTTTGATTAATTTCTGGTTTCTTGGGATTCTACTGTCAGTAACAGAGCTGTAGGTCCCTGACTGAAGGGCAATCTAAGAGGTAAAGGTTGTGCTGCAAAAGGCAACAACTTCAACATTTACTGGAAAATCTCTTGGCAGCCAGCGTGGCCAAAGCAGTGTGTGGAATGGTGGCCAGAGAGTATCCAGGAGTGACTGGATGAGACACTGTTTCAGCAAGTCTTTCCTTTACTCTTCATTAAAAGAATTTCTATGTAGCTGCAAATAGAAGCTAGAGCTGCCTTGGAGTCAGTCCTCAAGGACAGACAGGACTAGGAGCATAAAGGGGCATTACACTGTATTGCTCTTGGACCACAATGGAAACGTGGTTTGAGTTTTGGGAGGGCTCAGGTTAGTTTTTATTTGGCACAAATAGTTTAATGAAGCTTTAGATTTCAAATGGGTCAAACTGGTATGCTAGTAGCCCTTCTATAAGTCTGCCCAGTTCAACTTGATTTTACAGTCTATCAGAAGGTATGCAGTAACTAGGTACCAAATTTGGGTATGCAGAATTAGAGCAGCCTTTACAAACTACTCAACAGAATTTAATATATTAGCGCAGGAAACATGGTTGCGCAGGAATTCAAGGTTATGTGTATAAAACAACTTATTCTTGTCAGTTGATTATTCTCTTTGTGTTGCTGGGGAGTGGGTGCTGAGGATTTGTTTTAAATGACTGTTCCCCGGCATTGCTTCACAATGTTGCTTTTCATAAGAATGTGGTGAGCTATCTAAAGCCTGCTTTATATGAAGTGTTTGGAAATGCATTTGCAATAATGAATGGGTAGTGGAAATTCATCAAGTCATACAGAGGCAGATACTGTGAGGCAATGAATTAACAATAGTAATAGCATCTGATGCCGCGGGTTATTTTCATTCTAAAATAAACTAACTCATGTACAATACATGCCACTTGCATTTTTTAACTCTTTTCCCCTTTTGGGTGCAGACAAAGAAAAAATGAGCATGCTCTTAAGAAGTAGTATTTTTAGGAAGAAGTTTTACAAATGCAATTACAGCAAGACATTGTAGCTTAGATTGCACATGGGTAAACACGTGCTTTCACACCAAGGGAAAAGTTTAGCTTGGCAGCTGAGGCTGAGAAGCATGACTCCGATCTCACTTAAAGCCAAAACTGCAGAAACCCAAGCCATTTCCAAAAATAACATCAAAATTAGAGCCTTGAACCTCCTCAGACTGGTCATGCTGAGAATGATGATCCTGGGGACCAACAAAGCTACTGAGTCCCCCATGGAAACATTTTTGTGTGCTGATTTTGTGCTTCAGCCATGGAGAAAGAAATATATTTCGGCAACTGAATACAAGTATAAATCAAATTAATTCAGTTTCTAGGATTATTTTGCTATTTAAAAATGATTATGATTTTTCAGGGCTTTTTTAGAATCATACTCGCTAATATACAAGACTAAATCCTCTTGATTGATGTTCATTAACAGGGAAAGTAGATTAGAGGAGATTCACCAATAACTTTCTTGCAAGCTCAGAATAGGCTTTTGAGATACTTATGAAGCCTCAGTTAATGTAGTATCTCAATGTCCCACTCTGCTTCAGTGATTTTTCTTTGTAAAATCCCTCCAGTGTTAGAAAAGTAGAGAATTGTTGTCATCTCTATTTGCGAGATGGAAAGCCTGCAGCCTGCTAAGAGATCTTTATTAAGCAAGAGTGAGAAATCTAAATTTTGGAAGGATCCTAGGCTCTGGTGCCTTCTCAAGGGATTAAATACACAGGCAGTGTTGGCATCTGGATCTGGACTTTGCATTCCTTTCAGTCAAGCTTAGCATAAGACCTGGTGGGAGTCATTCTCCTGGGTGATGGAAAATTTCCACAAGTGAAGCCTACCACCTCAGTGTCAAGAGACCTACCTGGTGAATCCCAACAATGCTTGGGAGAGAGGGAGGTGCTGAGATGTCCACTTTAGCCAGGAAGGCTTTGCAGAGATAGAGCTTCAAGTGCTTAAGGAACATAACTTGTATAAACATATGTATCTTGGTGATGATGCTACAGCCTACACTAATTTTCAGCCATTTAAATGAGATGCGCCAGCTTATGTAGGAAATCTGTGAAATGGCGAACTGCACACTAGTCTGAATCCAAAGGAAAGCATTACCCTCTGGTTATTTTTCCTGTAGACAAAGTTGCACTGTCTCGGAAACCAGCAATATGACGTGGAGATATGCAGGATTGCTGTCAGGTCCCTAATGGCAGGAAACAAACTCCCCATTAAATACCTAACTAGATAAGTTCAGCTAGGACATGAGGCAGTGGGACCAAGGCAAAAAGTACAGGAGGAGTAGAGGTCCCAAGTAAAACAGATTCCTCTGCAATACAGGTAGCCTGGTATGAAAAGTAAGAAGGTTTGTCTTTATAGCCCTTTTTCCTGCATAGGACTGCAGCCAGGATCTCTAAGCACTTGCAAAAGACAAAGTAGTTTTACTCTTTGGAGCTATGAAAGGGAGGAGAAAGGATCTCTTCCTATTGCAGACCTGTGTTAAGTGCCCACTATCTTGGCAATGCTAACACGCACAGGAGCAAGAGACTCTTTCTCCTAGTGCAAAAGGGGCAGTGAGGGGCTCTGAGGGATGTGAAGTTGGTTCAGTCATAGCTTGCAGTCTGTTTCACAGTAGGAAGCAAGGTTGCAACACCATTTTAAAGAGGCATTTCAAATTAACCCCCACCCAAGCATAACTAGAGAGTCTCAGGGGGCACTCTCCATTCAGCAGTTCTTAGTGTGGGCTGTGTGCAAATAGCACTAGCTAGCACAACATTATTTAACCTTTAGTGTGTTTATTTGGCGGTAGAATAAGTTTTGATTTTCCCATTTATAGAGATTCTGCTGGGAGAAACAACATATTTCACACTAGCCATTGCAGTTCCTGAGCAGAATAATAAAGCAGAGTGATGGATAATGCACCCCCTCACTCCCTGTGCTTTATTATGCATTTCTACATAAAACTATTTTCAGTATTTTGAGAAGGAAGTCCTGACAATCAGCACTGGTGTTTATGAAACTCCAGACCCTATCCAAGAGTCCCCCGACACAAACGTTCTTCCTCAGAGAAGGAACTGTTTCCTCAGATCTTTCACTTCTTTAGAGCCATTCCCTACAACTCTTTTGTAGGCATTTTCCATCTGAATAGACTTTATTTAGGTTTTGTGCTTTTAGGTAGCTATTTAGTTACTCCATCAGAAAATCAAAAAAAGCTTCCCAGAAACTCAGAAGGATGCTTGAAGACCTTACACAGGAGATTTTTGTCCAGGCAAAAACAGTGGAAGAGTTAGGGCTCTCTTCAAAGCTTGTCCAGTGTTGCATACTTATCAATATTCCTCTTTGTGCTGGGAACTGCTCGGTTGCCCTGTGCATTCTGTTGTTGTTTTTCAAAGCTTCAGCACATAGCGTGAGGAATAACAGTTGTTTATTCATCATTAACAAAAATTGTTTACAATACTCCATAGCAGTATAGTGCTGTTAAATGCACTACTGGATTTAATGAGGCCACTCATGCACTTAAAGTTACTCACATGCTTACACACTTTGCTGAATCAGGGCTTAAGTGAACTGCCTAAAATCACTCTACATGTCTGAGAAGCCAGAACTCCTGACTCCTAGTTCTGTGCATTAACCGCAAGATTATCTTTCCCCTCCTGGGAGATTCAAACTCAGTGCATTTCAAAATGACCACTACTGAATGATGGATGAATGAAATGGTACACATAAAAATAACTATGATCAGAAGCTTTCCCTCAAACTAAACATTAGCACAGACCCATCTGATGTTTCCATTTGAACATTTCCATTGCTTTAAAATTTATTTTCCATGTTCATGTACATCTCGATTCTGGCCCAAACCAGAAGGTGAAGTGCCAAAATACTGTATGAAAGGATATTTTTGTGGTCCAAGTGCAAGCATTCAATGCTGAAAGTCTTGCAACAAAGCTTGTTCTCACAAGGTCTGCAGCCAAGTCTTGAAGATTTCAAGTGCTTAGATAGTATAAGGCCAGATCCTTGACTTTAATGGAAATATACCTCTTCATGCCAGCTGAAACTCTGGCCCTAGCACATATTCAGTGTCTTTCTAATCCACTATTACTGTACTACCTAAGTGTTGAAAATACCTGGTGAAATATTCCAAAGCCTGTGTTCCTCCTTGGACCTCTATCTCAGAAAAGATAAAAAGAAGGAAACCTGTAAGCACCCGGTAGTGTCCTGCAAAGTCAAATACAGAACTGAGCAATTTCATCATCTTAGAAAACCTTTTTTTTTTTTTATACTGCGTGGCTTAATAGTCATAGGGCAAACTGTAGACTACATTATGCAGTGCTGATGGTAAAACTTTAAATGAGCAAACATCCAGCCTCTACATCAATGGACACTGCATCACATGAGCAATCTCCTCTACCTTTTTCCCCTCCAATACACAAAAAAACCCCAAAATCCCAACTTGGAAGAGCTGCCAGCTTCCCTTGTAAACTGGTATGCAATATCAGTGAGCTATGTGTGGTTAGACCAGCAATGAACTTGGCCTGCTTTGGTGGTGGTACGGCCAGGCATGGAGAAGAGAGTTGGATGCATACAAGAAGGCAGCAGGCAGAATACCTGTGCTTGTGGTATCTGCAGTAGCTTCTTTTTACCTGTGCTCTGCCCAGATTCATGACTGCTTATAACAGTAATACACATACAATGTTGCTTGCATAGTTGTTGAATAGCATTTGCTGCTGGACCTATAACAAGCTGGTAGGGAGGGTGGAGCAAGTGCTAAAGAAAAATGGCTGCTGACACACACATACACACACATGTGGAGTCTCCCAAGGTTAATACAGAATTAATGACCTCCCATGCCATTTGCATCATAAGCATCTCTTTGTAAATGAATCCAGGGCCATTTTTCTTTTCCCCATTTCAGATGAAGTGAAAGTATACAAGAATACACAGAATCTTCTGCTACAAGCATGAATTTTATTACCTAATATTGCTAGGCATAAGAGGTGAAAGACAGACTGGGTTTCTAAAGCCACCCAAAGTGGATTCTGGCTACACCCTTAGGTTTACAGAAGCAGCTTGGCACCCACCAAGCAGAAATCACAGGCATGCAGAAGGGAGCTGGTCTTAATGCTGCAAATGTGTTTATACTGGAACTCAAAATAAATAGGGAATAATGTGTCTTGTGTGTGCTGAGCAAGCCTATGACACCAACAAATTGAGCTGTTTTGGAAAATGCTGCCTGGGGAAACTTTAGCACTAAGCTTTAAAAGGAGCGGAGCCAGAAGTGGGGGGGGGGGGGGAAAAAAACCACCACCAACAAATAACCCAGAACATATTTCAAATCTGTGCATATGCTATAGGAAAACCCTAAATTAAACAGCTTGGCTTTGGGCAACACACAAATCTTCACCACTTCGTAGCTCATTAAAATGGTCAGGGTTCCCAAGAAATATAAAAAATCATCAAGCACTTAACAAACACACATCTTATTCAACAAGAGTTGAAAAGTTTTGTACATTTTATAGAGGTTGAGCCTGAGCTATTTAAGGAGGTATAATAACCTGGAACTATAATGGTAGTCAGAAAGATTGTCTGAAACAAGCACCCACAACTGCCTGCCTCATTAATTCCTAGTCATGATTGCAGATTTAAGAAAGCATTGAAAGGGATTGTGTTTGTAGTTTCTGTAAATCAATGAATTTTGATGCTAAGGAAAGTAAGGTATTGATTGGGAACACTACCAAAGTTAAACTGAGCAAAATAAAGGCAGATTCTGCACAAGGGTCCTTTGTCCTTCTCTAGCAATGCCTCTATATTGCAATTCTATAGTCCCAGAAAGCCACAGTGAGCACAAATACCAATAAAACCAGAATATGTTCATTTTTTAACAAATATAGAGTAGATGTAATGAAGGAACGCTTAAAACCATTTTTACTAAGGATCTGAGAAAGACTTGTTTGTTTGATGCTATGAATCATGAGCATGTGTATATAATAAATATCAAAGAGCTAGAAAAAGAGTTTTCATAAGCCCAAGGAATATTTGGATGCTCTGTTGAAGTCTCCACACCTCCTAAACTTATAAAATTGTTGTGGTTTGTCAGCCTTTCCATAGTATTTCTACTAATGCTAGAATGCATTACTAAGAATATTGTACTATATTGCCCTAAACAGTGCTCTTCTCCTGGGACAGGTCTCTTGAGACCACCGTTTGAACCTGTGCTGCTCTCCTGGTGCATCTTTTACAGCCACTCATAATCATAGCCCTCGAATCTGAGAGGAAAGAGCATCTGGTAAATCCCAGTGGACAATAACATTAGAAAGGTCACGAGGAAACACGCTTTTCCCACATAGTCTTTTAATTGAGCTATGAAAACCTGCTATGCACTGTGAGCCCACTGTATCATTTCAAGGTACAGGGTTAGAGACTGAGCATTTCTCCTGCACTTCCACAAATTCTAGCTGGGACTGTGCAGCTGGGTAGTGACCCCTTTGCAGGTTTAGCCTGAATGCCTAAGTTAGCCGTAATTTTACCGTTCATGCCTGGGATCAGGTAGCTAGTGACTGAGACTGTTAACATACTGTGGCATTTTCCTAATCTACAGGAAACGTGTTTTTACTTGCAGCCCAAATCAAGGTCCGTCACACCTCAAAAAGTGAGAGTTTGATTTGTAATTGCTGTCACCATTGACACATAAATAAATTAGCATCTAATAATACAGAAAATCAAGGGTTTTGCTGTTCTTTGTCCCAACCTTCTATTACGTTCAAAATATCATTATCCTTATTAAATATTACATTTCATAGGTAGTAATATAGAGTTACTATATGTTAATATAGAATATGTTTTCTATTTATATTGTGGATTTATACCCTTCTGTTTATCACATTACTGTTATATTCAAAATACCATTGGTAGCACACTGGTTACGATTTTCCTCTCTATTGAATTTTTGTGGATGAAGTTCTCATTCCTGGTACAGAGGTAAATTCATGCCAATGAAGTTTTTAAATGTACATGCAGATGTTCACACATGTGCTGGCAAAGACAATATATCACCTCATGAACAGGTTTTATATAGCTGGTGGCAAGAAAAATTAGCTGGCATCTTTAGTCACAGCTCAGTTTGGTTATACCTACACCTATATTCTATGTTCTACGGCTATAACTATATTCTAGAAGCATGACAGATTGTCAGATACTTTTTAACATGAACATTTTTGGAATCCAAGCTATTTCTTTTCTTTTACGCTACCTACTGCATACATACTCATGCCACATTGCCTTCCTCTTCATAGTTTTTGCTTCTTTCCGATGTTTAGTTCTGTTTTTTCTGGCTCTGACATTCAAGGTCTTCCAGCTGCTCATTTTTGCTTCCTACATCTGCCTTACCATTTTCTCTCACTGCTTTCTGGTTTTGTGTCTACAGTTGAAGTTCAGTTTGGTCTGGATCTTAACCTTAGTATGGCTTAGTAACCCTTAGTATGAACTGTTTAGCATACAAGATTCTTTACTATGCATACTTCTTACACACAAATGATACAGGGTTGGAGGAAATGTCTTGCCACAGTTTTTGTAAAACTCAGGTACTACTGAATATTTAACCACAGTTTCTAATTGCAATTTCAGATGATATACTTTCCCATTCTCCTTTAAGGTGCAACACACATCATTTCTATTAAAGATGAAAGACAGAGAGTCCTGCATAAAGGTAGCAGAGAATAACTGTGGTGATGGTTATTAATTGTTTATTCTGCTCTAGACTTCTGAGTGACTTAGACTTCTGTGCCTGATATGTAAAATAAGAACAATCCTTCCTATTTGCCATTTTCCTTCCTGTGGAGTTATGATGTGCTTTGGAATGCACATGATCTGCGTATCTGCATAACCTCCATCTGCTACAAGCTATTAGGCCCCAGCATTGCCCAGAACTGTTGTCCTCACCCAAGCAAGCAGGAAGCCTAGGTTACTTCATAGAAGCAAATAATTATATACTCTAATATGGGATAGCTTCTTTGTCAGACATTGCCTGCAGAATTTCTGAAAATGCCATACCTATTTAACAATTCTTATTGTTTTTTCTCCAAACTAATAGATGCTTCAATCCCCTGAACCAGGTATGAGAAGGCAGAACTAAAAAAACCCAACAAACCAAACTAAACCCAAACAATTATATTGCCTGTAGTTTTCCACCACTGCTCCATTATACTTTTTGGTTTTCAGCAGACTCTCTCTTGCCCTCCTAAAACTGCCTGCATTTGGGTTCCTGTTGATGGTGTTGGTAGAAGACATTGTTCATTGGTTAGTGTCTATGTAGGGCCCCTGGCAGCATGCTTGTTTCTCATTAAGTTAGACATTTCACAATCCCCAACAAAACATAATTTTCTGGAAGAACTTAGTTTAACAAGGAACTACTGTAACAAAACCACAAGGCCCACCATTTACTCTTAGGCTATATTTTACTTTTTGCCAGTTTCCTTTCTTTCTCTAAACATCATTAGGATACAATCTCTTTCCTAGAAAATACAACTTTTTCCCTTCTGAGTGGAACAAACTTTCACACGACAAAGCAGTTGGCCACTTCAAGTAGTTTTCTTGTAATAAGAGCAACAGAGCTCTTGACATTCTTTCTAAGCAACAACAATAACTGTAAATCACCTTCCATTTTCTGTTTTCCAAAATAAAGAGACACCACCAATTAAAAAAGAAAATAAGGTAGGGAACATAAAGATAAGTCGAGTAAGTCCTAAGAAGTAGATTGAAGAGCAGCCCTCCCCTTCTTGCCCAGGCCCAGGCCCAGGCCCAGGCCTCTTCCCAGCTACCCTGTGTTGCCTTCTCACATCAACTTGATTTAAACTCTTGGCTTCCACAAGTTTCTTACCTCATTATCCCAGTGTGTTTCACCTGCTTTGAGTACCAACCACAGCTAAATTAAGGATTAACCTCTTGACTGCCAATGCTTGGGCCCTGCATATTGTGAGGAGAAAAATATTATTCAGCTCTTCAGTTTTATAGAGACACAGCAAACGCTGTGGGTGGAAAATTGGACTTTCACTGAACTGTTTTATCGTGTGCCATGAAAAGCCTTTAGATAAATAACTGAAAAAATATTTTTGAAGTTACTAAGAAACTGAAAAGGAAAATAACAGTTTTGTTCTGATTTGTCCATTCATTTCCAGTGGGTTTGAATATTGTCAGGCTGATAGCTATCATTTGGGATATAATTTCTCTTTATTATCCAGAGCACAATCATTATAGAGACAGGCTTCCCCTGCTTGTCTCACCAAGGCTCTGCCTCTTTTTAGGAAGATAATCTATGTTGATAAAAAACTGCAGTCCCTGCTGAGCCTACAGAAATGAATTAGAAGTTGATATCTGAGTCCTAAAGAAAAAAAACAAACCACAAATCTCAAAGGATACCCATGGAAAATACGACTCCACCATTTCCATTCAAATCTAACGAACATTTAGGAGACAAAGAGAATGACTTAAAATGCATAAGCCAAACTTCATACTCTTTGAACCTCTATGGGCATGATATATTGCCTTGACACTGTACATCTGAACATCTTATGGTGGTGCATCAAGTGCTATGACCAGGATCTGGTATGCAAGATCCATTCTCTGCTCCTCACCTACAGAGAAAGGGCGAGTGTGTTTTGAGTGCTTTACAAAGTCATACGACCTTGGGAAGGTTGAAACACTGAGTGACGTGGGGCAGACTAGCAGCAAGCTGCGCAAGCTGGGCAAGATCTCACACACAGCAAACAAGGAATGGAAGAGTTTTAAGGTAGGTCTTAACTGTAAGTTAAGAGCACGCCTAGAGCCAGCTGCTAGAGAGCAGAGGAGCAGGTGGCACATTGCACCTCATACCCCTGTTTACCTCCTGTGTAGCAGCAGTTTGTGCAGTTGGTACCATAACTCACTGCAGCCAGCCTGAGTGTCACAGGCAGGACTAGTGTCTTTCCTGCCAGTTGGTTACATCTGGGCAACCCAACGTTATCTGCTGGGCTCTGCAGGTGTATGTCACTCTTTTAGCTGCTGCAGGTTTTCATGGCAGGGAAAAACTCAGCTAGACCTTCACATCTCAAGCTGAATGTGCGAAGCTGATTGGGGGGGAAGTGAACAAGCTACAGGTTTTGTCTAATTGACTACATATGATATGAAAGTCATGGATGGACAATAAACAAGCCATTTCCCTCCCCTCCCTCCTGTTGTTATTAAAGATACTTTGCACAGTATAACAGTCTTCAAGTAAGGGCTGTAGGGTCAGGCCTTAAATCTAATCGTAAAAACCACCTGGTGCCTGAAATGGTTAATACCTCAATGAACCATAAGAAACAGATGCTTCTTTGAAAAGGGATGTGGGGACTGTGGAGATTTATAATGTTTAAGTCAACAGGTGAAGTAAAAATCACCAGGATCTTGAGTGCAGTCTGCTAAAACTGTAAACTTTCCATTTGGAGCATCTGCATTCTCTGTTTAATACCTAGTTCACAAGCTGACCTTAATTCCAGGTTGAGCCTGGTAATGGGATGGCTTTCCAGGCAATGTTGTAAGCACACACTATACTTCATACTGCCTGCCCAGGGCTTAACTA
Source organism: Gymnogyps californianus (assembly GCF_018139145.2). Taxonomy (NCBI): domain Eukaryota; kingdom Metazoa; phylum Chordata; class Aves; order Accipitriformes; family Cathartidae; genus Gymnogyps; species Gymnogyps californianus. The sequence continues at coordinate 22,435,253 of NC_059473.1, forward strand.
AGTGCTTGACCTTATGCAAATTTTGCCCCACATTTTATTAACAACAACAAGTAGTTGTGATTTCCCCCATATAAAGACAAAAGGTTCAAAGCTTGATACTTAACGTTTAGGTTCACAAATTAATTTCACATTTTTAAAAGTAAGTGGCCTGAACTGCTCAGCACCCACAGAGTCAGTGGAATCTCCCAGTGTTCAACAGCTGTGAAAGTAAAAAAAAAAAAAAAGATAATTTAATTGTTAAATTTGGGTAGAAGGGCCTCAGGGAGAACTCAGTTGGGAGCAAGATTTGGCAGTAATCTTTGGTCAACTAAGACACATTCCCCCACATGCTCCTCCTCAACAACCTGGTTACAATATGTGCTCTCACACCTGGCATGCTAAAAAGGATGTTTCAGAGTAACAATCCCAAAAATGAGTTGTACCAAAACAACAGACTGCTTAAAGATACTCAAAATCAAGGGAGAGTGTTGTCAGTTCTTTTTACAAAGAACACTCTACTTTTGTAGGCTGCTTTGCAGCAGGTTAGAAGTAGGCAAATATAGTTAGCTGTATTCAATAAGTGTGAAACTATTATAGCACACAGAAAAGTAAAAGTGCCCCTTGCCAGGTTTCCTGTATGCTGAATGTTTTTCATCAATGTCAGATTATATGTATCTTCACTATGGAGCCATAAAAACTTCATTAATCAATAACCAGTTCCTAAAGCAGCCCAATGTATTGAATAAGCTGCCAAGCAAATATGAGATAAAAATAATGTTTGAATTAATGATTCAGAAAGAAAGATAGAGAGCGAAAGAGAAAGAAAGGAGGTAGGAAGGCAGGAAGGCTGGAAGGAAGGAAGAAAAGACTAGCAGACTGAGCACACAGGCCCTATTGCTTATTCTTTTTGTGACACAGTGTATATCGTTTAATCCTTCATTTTTTGAAAGCTCACCACTGACTGGATGCCTAGATGTTTAGTTTATATCTAAACGCTCTCAAGACTGAGTCAGTCTCCCCTTCACTGTAGGATACCACCCGCTTTTCCTCATACGTTGTGAAAAATTACAGGAATAGTTTATCAACTCCAGAGGAAGGATTGTATGAAAGACAAGCCTTCCCACAAACTGGAGATAGAGACTTAGACCTCTGAAAGAGCTGGGGAACATAAAAAATATATAATATAAACTATACATGAAGAAACAATCTATTGCTCTGCCATGGATTAAATTTGCAGCAGCACTGAATGGCAGATACCCACATGAGTGGGATACAGGCACTTAGGAAGGAATCAGGAATCTTTGGTGTCTTAATTTCTTCATTAAGATGCGAAATTTAACAGAAAAATGGTGAAACTTGGGCTTTTAAATCTAAAAGCACTTCAGAAACCTTACACTAGCCGTTAAATGTGGATATTTGGGAACAGAGAGAAAACTTAGAAACATGCTGAAGCCCAGAGGAATAGTTCAGTCTCTGGAGTTCACAACCAGATGAAACACAGGAAATTACAGAGATGTAAACAAGTCTTTCAGCCAGGTTTACCATTACTTCTCCTTTTTCCTTTCTATGTTTCAGTCAACAGTTTAATCCCATAAAAAAATAAGTTGTTTCTTGGATTTTCCTTGGTAATCGTTTCACTTACAAATACTGCATTCAATTACCATTGGCTTTATCGTTTAGATTAATAGGCAGAAATAGGAACTGAAAGCCTGTGATGTTCTGGATTTAGTGTAACAAGAAGCATCGATATCATGAACTGTTGTATCTTGGCAGTTGTTTTATCACCATCTTGATGGATTTGTTTTCCTCTGTCTAGGGTACAAATTGAATTTCATCATGTGTTGGCCAGTGATAGAGTAATGGAACAGGGAATTTTTTAGCCTTGAGGCTTTGTTATCTGCTTCTTTGTGTATTCTAAAGAGCCAGAGTTCTTAAAAACAGCACTGCAAATGTTCAGCAAGAAAATGCCCTTTTGTAGCCTTTGCAGATTATAGCCCTTCCATACAATGTATTCAGTCAACTTTCTTCCTGTTTCCCAATCAGTTAAATTTAGAACTATTGTCTTGATCTATTAATGAGATAGAACATCTAGGAAAGTCAATGAGCAGTTACAAAACTGGCACCTACCATGTCTCTGAAATTCTCAGCCAAACTGGTATGCCCATCTGAAAATAGCTAAGTTCCTTCCTTAATTTTGGAGACTACTGCCTCATAAACAGTCTTTCCTTTTCCATATTATTTTGCAGTGTATGATGCAAATAATGAAATTATTATCTGAAAAATTAGTAGAGTGTGCCCAGAGTAGAGGGTGAAAAGGCTACTTTTCCTGAGTTGCCTGAAAAAGTCACTTTGATAAATCTCTGCTATTTCTGCTGTTTCCACCATGACTGGCTTCTTAAGTTGTCTATTATACAGCCAGTGAAATACGGAAGGTTATGGACTAAAAGCCAAAAAAGACATAAAAAATATCTCCATACTCTTCAAGGCCTTTGTACTTCATGAAACCTTCTATTATTTTTCTTATGGTGTATTATATATTAGCTCTTATGGCCCTCAGCATGCTTGCAAATGCAGAAACACATACTTCACAAGAAATGGTCATGACTTTGAAGAGTTTGCTATCTAAATAGATAAGACAAAGGCTAGAAGAAAGGAATGTTCCACTGAATAAAATAAGACTGGCATGTATACGGTGAGGTATGCCACGTAGACATTTTCTGCTTTCTTCTCCCAGGCCCCACAAAAATTTAGAATCAGACCAGCAAACAGATCTCAGGCTCTTTGCCATAGCCCAGACTGGAGCTCCTTGAAATTAAAATTTATTTTCTTAAGCTATTTTTACTTACTGATTTTCAAGCTTGGGCACCTCTTTTGCTTTTTCTACTCAGCACTATTAATGCAGTTTTTTGCCTGAGACCTCAGCAAATTGTGGCCCTGTCCATCTGCAGCTACACAAATACAGATTTACACATTATGTTTGCTGAGAGGAATCAGCTCCTAATAAACAAGTAAATTCTGATATTTTCTCCTTTTATAAAGTCTTAGAGACTTATTTCAGTTCTCTCTGAATCAGTTGTCTCCCCACCTGAAACATATATATTTTGGTCTCCATGTTTTATTTCAGGGTGCTGTCACAGTAAGAATTTAGGATGGGATGTTCAGATACTGATCCCTATCTTGTTCTCCTTACAGGCATTCAATGTATTTCAAGTCTTAAGTTAGATTACCACATTTGTCTCTCTAATTGCTCTCACCATGAGGAACCCATCCTCCAGCCACAGTTTTTTTCAACACAGAGCAATGTTCTGGAACGCACATACTGCCTGGTGGTTATTTCTTAAACTACTAGGTCACTTTTTATATGAAAAATAAGAGACTTCAGGGCCAAGAGAAAACCACTCACTTGGCTTCTTATCACTTGGCTTCTTATCACAAATGGTTCGCAAAAAGAGTGAAGCACCACAATGTATCCATTTGGCAGTATTTGTGACAGTATTAATATGACTTCTCTTTTTACCTCTGAAAAGGTAAACCACAAGCAGCTCAGAATCCCCATGTTATTTTGCTGGTCTGTCTTAGCCACTGTTGACTAAATCTTCATCACTATTTAAAACCTGGTCTCTTTATTATAGCAGCAAATAACTGCGCTTACTAATGCAACATGCTGTTTTATTCTGATTATCCTCTGGAAAATTTAGTGAAAGCACCAAACTCATCTCATAGGGCTACTGAACAGTGAGCCACCACACCTAAATAAATATCAGTCGCTGAAAACCTGGGATTCACTGAAACCGACTAAACACAAAGGAAAACCCACTTTTAAAATGAAGCATTTAAAGTGAAACATTTTCAAAAAATATCTAAAAATCTACTGTAGATTATGGTATCTGGCTTGGTATGTAATATACCTGCTTCTGAAGATAGTCAAAACATAGGGTTGGAATGAGACACAGACTATTAAAAAACAAGAATAAAGAAACTCTTCTTTTTGGGAAAGGTATTATTTTTCTAGTACAGGAGACATAATTTGCAATACAAAATGCTAATTTTGTTTGCTTCCACAATGTTCTTGCACTTTCCATTTTGTTTTCTGGAGCAACAGAATTTTACTGAGAAAAATCTCTGTAGAAGGAAAATGTCCAAGTCACAAACATGAATATTTATCAAAAACAAAACTTAACTGTGCACATACAGACTCCAACAAATAATGGTTGGTTGCTTGTCCTTGCAGGGAGCAAAAAAATTCTCAGGAGATTTAATCTGTCTGGCAAAAGCTACACAATCCAGCTCATATTTCTAATATTTGTCACTTGTCCAGAAGTTAAAAATATTGAAAATATTCAAAATAAGTTAGAGTACTGAAAAAGTAGAAAGCAACTCCAATCTGTTCTGTGAGAAAATAAGGTTGCATGGACTAAAATACTACTTTCATAAAATAATGATTTAAAAAATAAATTAGAGAATATTTAATTTCATTTGTAAGTCCAAGTTAAAATGATTAATGATCAGTGCATAGAGATTAAGAAAGCAGTAAAAGGGACAAGATGGCTCAGGGAATTGGTAATGTGGTACTGTGCCTTTTTGGTTTCAATTTCAGCTTTTCAGTTGCTGTTACTAGTGAATCCCTTATGCTTTAAAACTGGCTTTTATGTTTTAAATCTAAGTTCTCCTGCCAAGTGGCAGATTGCCTGAAAAGTCAATAAAAGTTGGGGTCTGGTTCACCACTGCATTGATCCAGTATCACGCTAGTGTAGCTCAGTTGACTTCAAGCAGTGTACTGCAGCACCAGGACCCAGGAGTGTAGTACTCGGCAGCAAATAACACTTGCTTGGAATATGAGTTCTCTTAACTATAAACTGGGATGCAGCCTTGCCAAATCCTGAGATTTTATCATGAATCTCACAACATTTGATGCTTTCCTTATAGTTCCATCTCTCCCAACTTTAGGATTAAAAGAGAATCTCAGTTTTCATTTAAAAAGTTAGGTTTCTAGAAAACCCTCATATTGTACTGAAAAATTTGTGACTTGCGTATACCTTTGAGACTCAAAAAAGGGGAAGGGGATGAATAAAACGTCCTAATGGATACTGTTGCGCTTTTTTAACATGACTTTTTAACCTAGTCTCCTCCTCTCTAGGGGTCTGCCCCCTTCTATTTATGGTTGGCAGTGTTCAGGACTGCTAATGTACTGGCTTCCTGGTCAGCCTGGTACGTATCTCTGTTCACCAACAGTCACATCTCATATTTCAGTATGAAACATGAGATGAAATTTCTTCAGTAAAAAAGTGTATGAAATTTCTTCTGTAAAAAAATGGTGCCAATCAAAACCACCAGTTCAAGCAGGATGCCTATAGGGTTTTCCCCTCCAACTCTGCCTAGCAAAATAGGGTGTGGAGGGAGGAGGAAAGGTCTACATTTTCCTTGAAAATCATACATGTTTCCCATTAACATTAATGGGTGTTTACATGCATTCATAAGACTGAGAGTAGGCCTTGTACTACATATTCGTAATGTTTAAAAAGCGAAATAAAAATAAAACAAAGTATTATACATGAGGCAGCATTGTTACGAGCTGGAATACGTTACACTAGCTTCTGTTCCCCGACCAATTATGCCTTTCATAAGATTTGTGTTGTATTCCGTGGCCAAGTACCATCCTTGCCTTAATCGGAAAAGACATTTGAAAAAACTGATATGGAAAATCTGCATTTGACCTTGTGCCCTTGCTTCATGTCAACAATTTCAACCACATCTGCTCTTGCACTGTGAAAATGTTGGCATATTTCTCTGAGCTCTGCTCCGACAGCTGCAGGCACTCTCTCTTTGTACAGGATAATTCCACTCCCAAATACTCGGAGAGCAGCGAGTGCAGATCTTTCATTGCTCTCTCATTTAATGCAGAGGCTCTGCAAAAAGAATTCAAGAGAAGTTTCCACTGAAAAATCTCTTTGGTTCTGGGTCCTTGAGAAAGAATTTATTCATTCTGTTGCCACCAAGTGATGGTGAAATCACGCCTATGTGATCAGTGGAAGGTGGGAAAAAGTTTGCAAAAGGAATACAGCAGTATCCATACATTAAATTTATTATAGCATGGCCAACAATAAGGCAATCAAACTATCAAGTACGGACTTTCCATTATATTTAACACCTGTTAGATCAGAATCTGATCACGTAAGGTTAATGGGGTTTGCTTGCCTGATTTATTGATTGAAGCATATGTAAATCTGGATGATAAACTATCAGACCAGGGACTGCGATTAATTTCTCCATGCTGCAGAAGCTATGTAGCTCTCTGGAGTCCTGCCGAGATAACAATGGCAATATATGCAATGCAATGTACAGAAGTTTGGATGAAGTGAGAAGTCTTATTTTAAATTAGTGTAAGGTAATTTACAACGTAATTCCTCATGATTATTTCTTGACGGGGTGCTAACTGAAAACAAGTTTCTTATAGAATATGATTTGTTTCCCTGACTGTACATATAACACGATCTGTCACATGTTCCATCTGTACTTCATTTTAAGGATGTAAGGGGCATCCCTTTTGACCTTCTGCTTGACTTTGCACTGATAGCATTGCATTTATTCATCCATTCATTTAGGGTAAGGGATACTAAATATTGTATACAGGAAGTTTGCACCTTGCTGGATTGGTACCTTGGAAGACAAAGAGACACTTTCCACTTTTCTCTCATTTCAAGCACAGAATTCCACACTAAGGTTAGGTAGTGGGAATTAGATGGGGAAGAGGAGAAGGAAAAGAACCCATTTATTTCATTACATGGAAGTAAGGACTGTCAGAACGTATTTTGCATTTCCAGTCAGACGTTAAGTTGGACCCATGACAGTCAATACTGTAAAGAATACATGAATATTTGAATCATGTACTTTAGAGTATTGTCTCTGCAAGGTTATTAAAATCTAACATAAATTAAATGAAATATGGACTACTGTATTCATGACCCATTCTCGTATTGGCTTGGGTTTCTGTGCTGTTTTAAAACCTTTGTATTTCTTTCTTGCAAAATTCCTTCTTGATTATAAATCCTCTATGTTTGCGTACACAGTAGTAATATCAATGTGGCTTAGCCTGTTCGGCAGTCATGATTAAATCTGGTCTACTATTACTTACACTATGATGAACAACTCTTTGATTTTATATTTTAAAAAAAAATGTTGGAGCACAGTTTTGATCCAAGGTGAGATGAGGGCGTGCACAGGGTAGAGGGTCAGTTTTGCTTTGTGGTTCTTATGCTCTTTAAGGGCAATCACACAGACAAATATGTTTCAGAGAAATTTTAAAATGGAAAAGCAGAATAGACAAAGCTCTGAAAGAGATGTTAAATAGGGGTTGTAACATATTAAACACAAGCTTGAAACAGTGTGAGAGACCTGTGAGCTAGGCTGTGCAATTGCTCTTCTGTATCTTCTCCCTGGTAGGGGGGGTCTCCTCCTGAATTTGGAACAGGTTCTCTCTCTCTATGTTTTTGAATGTTTACATTCCGAATCCCTTGCTTTATGGTCATATAATAAGTAGATTGATGTACCTGGATATTGTAAAGCAGGAAACTTTAATGTCTGTGAAATACTGGGAACTTCTAATATTCATATGAGTGTTTAGCAGATGTTAATGTTTTCTGGTTTATGATGTCCAGGTACAGTAGCTGATCTATGAAGCTCTGAGTGTTTTGCACATGTGAGTAGTATAAATACACTGGTTCATGCCACTAGTCCTATCAGAAATTAACATCTCACAAAATATTTGTGGCAGCAAGTATTTAAATTTCCATTCTGTTAAATGGTTCTATCAAAAAAACTTTGGAAATATATTAAATTAAAAATGTTACCACAGAGTTTAGCCATAAAATCCTGAAAAAGTCATGACAATGAAGCAATGAGAAACGAAAATTATTCGTTTTAATGAAGACAAAAAGTACACTGTGTTTTTTAATACGTACGAGATCATGCTTGTGCTTTATTTTAAAAGGATGGCTTCATGAAGATAATAATAACATAGTGGATAAATATTTAGATTTTGAGTTAAGTACTTCAGCTATAAGTTGCTATCAGAACTTGGGAAATCCATCAACACCTATGATTAGTTAGTAAAGTCTAATATTTATTTTTCCAGTTAGTAAACTGCAGATTGGTCGATCATGGATTCTTCCAGAGTAATCGTTGGTTCCTACACCACCAGCTTGTTCACGGGCAGTGCCCTGTGAACATTAGATGGCTGGATTTCAAGCCCAAATTCTACCTTCCCAGTGTGGACTGTTCATTCATTAGTTACTTCCTTCAAGCATGATGCGATAGTTTCTTTGGCGATAGTTTCTTTCTCACTTGAGGTTTTAGGAGAACAGCTAATTCATCTACAAACTCTGAGGGAAATTTACAGGCTTTGGCAATATTCACATAGTAAAATAAATAATACTCGTAATACATTTTGCTTATTTAGTGGTTACACTTACGGACATCGACAGGCTTTAGAAACGTTAATTACCTTAGTCTCACAATTCCCCTGCTAAGTGGGTGATTATTATCATCCTTCTTCTACAAAAGAGGAAAGTAAGGGAGTGAGAGATTAAGTGATTTATCCAATGTCCACAGGAAATCTGTGATAAAGCCCAGACCAGAATCCTGGTCTCCAGACTCCCGGCCACATGGTCTCACTCTGCCAAATTGTCCCCTACTGCTGTTGTGATGGCTTTGCCGAAGTTTTGGGAACAACGCCAGAAATTTCTACATCAAAAAAGAAGCAGAGACAGTGGCCAAATATCCACACATTTAGCTGGACTGACACAATTTCTGTATAAATGGATGTAATAATAATTAAGGGGTTCGTCGGCCTTATCCTTAAACATAATAAAATGTACTTTGGGTGTGATAGTGACCACATGAATTTGTCAATATTCCTCATGGGGTAGGCAAGTCCAAAATGCTATTATGTTGTGCCTTGCTATTTGAAACAACTGAAGGGTGCTAAAGCTTAGCCTTGTCCTCAGGCAGCTGCTCCTGAAGGAGGTCCAGTTTACAGACAGCTTCTCTATGACCACCCAGATGTCACATCCATATGTGCTCAGCCCTTTTTTCTGCTTATTTAGCCATGTCTCATATGAAATAGAAGCAAAATCCTATTTCACACTCCACATTTTGGCAGCTCTTGCCAAACTCATGGATACAGAAAAACAAGAGTATTATATAGTGACTTTATACAGCACTGTTAATTTGCACTAAAAGCTTGGCTCTGTGTTCTTCCTTCTCCTTTCAAGGAGGCGGTGACTTTGCCTCCTCTGCAGAAGGTCTAAAATGAAACCACAAGAAATGCCTGTGTTGTTCACATGCCAGGAAATTGTGTATGAGAACACAGCTGCAGCGAGGCTGGTTCCCATTCTGCACTGGTTCACAAGGGAATGGGGTCCCCATTCACCCCCTTGGCCATGGCTCTGATGGCACAGGGCTCTGGGGCCCTTGGGTTGAGGCACTGAAATAAGATGTGTGGCATTCCCTAGCCACAAACAACACGTGTGAGTTCTGCTGAAAGGTATAGGACAAGGGTACGGCCATGTCACAACAGGACTCTCTTCCTGACCTTGTGTGTTGGTCTGGGGTACAGATCAAACAGAAGGACAAATTAGCTCAGAGAGGAAGAAGTAGCCAAGATATATCTTCTTTGTATGGGCTACAGATCATTCCTAGTACTGCTACTCTGGTGATGTGGGCACAAGCCTGTCCATACTCAGGGTTGATCATAACCTCATCCGAATTTAGCAGACAAAGAGCAGGAATTTGAATCAGCAAGGAACAGGTCAGTAATCCTCCAGAAAAAAACTCTTTTTCAGCTTTGTATTGATGGGGCATGTGAACTTACCTTGATGATGATACTCATCATCATTGATCTTGATGATGTTTCTTCATGGCACCTGCTGTCTCCTTCTTCCTTACCCAAAGCCAGAATTTACTATATGCCAGTCTCTGGTCATGCACCTCTTTTTCCCCTAGCAGCTCTAGTGGGAATTCTTGTCGCTGCACCAGCCTCCTTTGCAGTGCTGTTTATTAGTTTGTGTAGATGGAAGTGTGTTTGGACTTCTTTTTCTGCCCATTACATTCCTTGTCCTTGGTAGCTGCTGTCTTCTATTTTTTCTCTTCTTGAAAAACTGGTAATGCACTGGTTTTGTCATTTTCAGCTGCCCAACATTAGTGATATGATGATTAAATCTGTTGCTGATATCACCTTGAGAGAGAGATCACAGTATCAAAAGGAAGAGACAGAGGGCACAGCATAAGCTATGAACTGGAAACCAAGGCTATCTAGCACCAAACTGAAGGTAGAAGTTGCTGCAAACTGGCTGTTTATTTCTATATGTATGTAATCTATTGCTTACAGAGTGGATGTGTTAGTCACGTCTATTTTTCACAAGTAGAAGCTTTATTTTGTGGGAGCAGAAAAGTTTTAGAAATGAGAATTTCTTTAAATTCATGAATGTTTGTATTCAAAACATGGACTACATCTGATATATAATCTCTCTGCATAGTCCAGCTGGTTAGTTCATGAGTTTAAGACATTAACAAGCTTTAGTGCAGTTAGATGCAGGGATTTAAAACATTTTTGCTTCACATATCTGGTTGCAGGCAGAAGTTTGCAAAAACAACCCAGAAGACTCAGAAGTCAGAAGGGAAATAGAAATATTCACACATGCATTTTTTCAAATACAAATCCTTTTTTTTTTTTTAAACCAACCTTCTCAGATTTTGTGTTCAAGGTTTTGATCATTTGTGTCTGCCAGCTCCGCAAGCATAATTATTCTGTGTAAGGCCTTGGCTTCCTCCTCACCTGGGATTAGCCAAATACCAGAAAGAAGAAGATGACTGATTTAAAGGTCTTCCACCAAGGCTGTTGGCTTGGACAGCACAGCAAAAAGTGGCTACTTATTCTGGGGTTGTGAAAAAGCTATTACTCAGTTTATATTTGTTAACTCTGAAGTAGAGGGTATCTCTTCCCATGTGCACTGTCACCAATCTCAGCATGGGCCCTTATGAATGAGACCGATGATACAAATATTAGTACTTGTGTGTGTCTTATTATCATGGCTGACTGATCCTCAGGCGTGAATCCCTCTCTGCATCAGCAGCAGTCCCTGCCAGCTGTCTGCCCATCATGGCAAAGGCAGTAAGTCCAGGACAGAGTGCTCTTGGAAGGGGCTTCTTTGCAGTTGGGAACTCTGGCAAGCTTTGTGCAGATCTTTTAGCTACAACTGTTTAAGATTATTTAGTGGCTTTTAAACACTGTTCATGCCCATTCCGAACAAGCCCACAGAACATCTGCACAGTGTCTGCTAGCTGTGCTCATGGAGTGTCTACCAACAATCCTATATTGTTCTCAGCAAATACATATCAGTCCAGATTTTTTTCCATGGCTTAGTATCCTCTTCAAGCATTGAGGAAACAGTGACCTTTCATTGATTCAGGCATGGAAACTATAATCACAATATTGAGTAGTTATATTTGCTTTGGAAAAGTAATCGTATTGTTCTCCTCTTTTAAAGCTTAAACTAACAGTCAGCATGAATATCATCTTTATAAAACGATAGGAAACCTACAATGTCTGGTATTAATAAATGCCTCTGTGCTCAGTGTCTGAACGGGGCTGGGACTGAAAGGAGAGAATGAAGTCCTTATGACAGAACTCAGGGGTAGTCTCTCTTGTGAGTATTTTTATGAGATGCAACTGCTACAGGAGTGCATCTTGTGCTTCCCAGGCAATCAGTTTGCTCTTCAAGGGAGCACAGTAGTAATTTATTCCTGACAGGAGAGGAGAACCCATAATGGTGGTCTGAACTGCCGCTGCTGTTCGCTGATTCACTCTGAGTGTACTCTGAACTGCTGACGGTATGATCAGAGGAAGAACTGTCCTGCTGGGAATAGATGGGGAGCGACAGCAGCCTCACTGAAATCAGTGAGCCTAGCACTGCAGCGTAGTCAGTCTCAAATGTTGCTAACTTTTACTTTTAAGAAAATCATCCAAAAGCCCTAAAGTGCTAACAACAAAGAGTTTATGAGGGTAAATGTGACAGCAGAGAATTACGCCCTGACTACAATTGTAATTGTAACTGTAGACTACAATTACTTAGAAAATTTATCTAATTTGCAACAGTATTTTTCATAGCCTACTTGCTGTTGTAATGAGTGGTAACTGAAGAATCAGTGGTGGAAGAAGATTTGTCTTAAGGTTATTATACAGGGTAGGGTCTTAAGTGAACTGGTTTCAGTTCATGGTTCCTCCGTAGTCTTTCTGCATGGTTTCAAGAGAGTCACTTAATCTCTCTCAGCTTCTTTTCCCTGTCTGCAAAAGAATAATGTTTTTGTCTATTTAAGTTGTAAGCTCTTTAGAACAAAAGTGTAAATGGATTATATGTTTATACTGCAGAAAATACACAGGGCTTTGATCTCAACAGTGGCCAATATGCAGTCATTAATAAAAATAGTATTAATTAGAAGTAAAGACTGCATTACACTTTGATAGGGCTGCATTAGATAACAATGGCTGTACATACTGAATTCATGTAATTTTCACAGTTGTGCTCAGAGTAGGGAATTATTTTGGCTGGAAAACAACTCAAACAAGCAGTGCCAGCAGCTGTGAGGTCAGGAATAACTGTTGGGTTTTATTTTTCAGCTCTTGATCTTCTCACAGTTCGTTCAGTAAAAGAAGGAGGTGAGAAATATACAGAAAGTTTTGTTAGTGTCCAGCACTACTTTTCTGAAGTTGGTTTTTGTTGGTCAGTAGGCATACCCCAGACTCACTGCTTTTAAACGGTCCCAACTATAAATGGACCAAGACAGATTGTATTATGATAAAATCACTTGCTGAACAGTCAGAAGATACTCAGCTATTATACTCTAAATCATAAAAGTTTTCTTTTGCAAGTCACTCCCAGAGCTAATTTTCACAACCTACCTGTAGTATACGTAAAAGCCAGAGCTTATAAAAATGAAGAGACCTAAAGTGCATCATGTTTATGTATGCAAATGGGTTTTTCTGGATAATATTGTGTACAAGCACAGTTGACATCAGTCCAAAAATGTGCATATGTCAATGGATGCCAGTTCTGGAGATAATTTGAGTTCATCTTTCAGCTCTGAAGACAGGCTTTACAGAAAGGCCCTGCTATTGCAGTTACAAGGAGGGAGAGACAAGGAGCCATGCTCCCTTATTAACAGACTCTTCAAAAGACCCTTATATAAGAGGCAGTCTTGTAAAAGAAGTTGTCCATGCCTTTGACTCAGGCCTTGAAGAGTGCATTGTGACTGCTTGCCTCTTTCTGGGAGGCAATTAGGGAGAATCACAGATTTTTTTTTTCTTTCTTTTTAATAGCATACAGAAATAATTTTCTGCAGCTTGAGGAAGAAAAAGAAAAACATAAATTCTATGGGAATAAACATGGGTAAATAAATGAGCAAATGGGAGTTTCAGGGGGGAGAAGGAAAAAAAAGCAAGGCCAGCAGGGAAGAAAATCTTTTACTTGACCAGACAAATAAGTATACAAGTTCCTCTTTGGATCTGAAACAGAAGAAGATAAAGAGAAATTTGAAACACTTACCCTCGTATGCTGTTTTTCACTCCTTAGTCTTTTGGGCTTGGAGGTTTTATACTTTAAGTAAGAGTAGGGGTCATTCTGATGCTATTGTCCTTTTTCTCTGTGAGTGGAAGAGTGCATGGCCCTGAAATCTATGGCAGAGATTCTGCTTCTGCATAATCGGCCTGTGACCCACGTTCGCTTTTGTGCCTTTTGGATCCTGAGCACATTCCATTTCCCACAGCTTTTGTTAATGCATTGACTTTGAACATATTTCATATAAGTTTTCCAAATCAGACTACTGCTAGCCATGGCAACAAGGACCTGACTTCTCCAGGAGTAAGACAGCCATGAGGGAAAGAACAAAAGTTAAGCTTGTGGGACTAATTCTGGCCACACTGAAACTGTCCAGATGTCAGCATAAAAAATGAAAGCAATGGAAACCAGTACCCCCCTCATATACATTTACCACAATGATATAAGTATCGTCCATTTTACAACATGGGAAAAAAAGTCTTTCATTGCATGGAAATGTGTTGCATAACTACTGTGCTCTACTGTTTGGAAAATGCCGGGACGAGCCAACACCAACACTTCCTCTCATTCTCATATTTGGTTAATCAAATTACTTTTTACCAGACATTAGCCAGAACACTAGATAATTGTTTTCTATTTTAAATAATGGCTTGCTGAATTCAAAGGGTCTTGTTTGAGTCTGCAAAACCTGGCATTAGGCTGGAGTAAAACAGTATCCAATTATGCCCATTACCCCTAGGCAAGTACTTTTCTTAGAAAAATCACCTGTCAACAGCACAGCATTCTGCCAGAATAATTTTTATTCCCTTTCTGTTCCAGAGGCATTTTATTTGCTGATCTATCAGTTGAAAAGTCCCTGTCGAAGAGGAAGAAATAACAATAATGTTTTAGTGGAGCAACACACTTGTACAGAGGTAAAAGGGTTGTACCAGTCCAACACAATGCATTCTTCCCATTATTCTGACTCAGACATGCAGACTGCGAAGCAGCCAACTCTGCTCCAGGAGTGATTAGGAATAGATACAGGGAAGATCTAGGAAGATTGTGGGAGTTAGAAAAGCATGTTCAACTCTATGTGCAGAAGACTACCTTTACCTTTCTTAGCTACCTTTTTACCCCGCTATGGGTAAGAGGCAAAAAACCCCAAACAACAAACCAACCCAAAACCCAAACCAAAAAAATCAAGAAAAAGCACCTGGTAATAAATTTTTCTTTGCAAATAAGGACACAGCTATAGGCTTTCACATAAAAAGGGATAGTGGCACCCAGTTGATATGACAAAATATAAAGTTTGAATTTTGGGAATCCCTGTGAAGATCTCCATGTCTTTCTCTCTCATAGTTTTTAGATTGCTCCAAAGTATCGATCTTATTTCCAATTTCATTTAAGTGGTCTCCACAAATAAGTCATTCTGTGATTTTAAAAAGTATAGTAAATAATTTGCAACATAGAACAGGGGTTGCTTTAGAGGTTCCTTTTTTAAAGTCTAATGCTGATTTAGCATTTTTTATACTTGCAGGCCACAACCAGAGGATGGTAACATTTTGAGAGGAAGGGGCATGTCAAGAAGAAATAAATGAATCTGAGAATACATTTAAGACAAACAACAAAATCAACTAAATCTGCTGCCTGTTTTGCATTCTTCACAACAAAACTGAAAGAAATTCTGGAGGTCAGAGCATTAAATTGTTTTAATCTAATTCAGTAAGGTGTATTAAAGAGGCATTTTCAGCAAAAGGTTATTGAAACCAAATTCTGGGGAGAAATAGCCAGCTGTTTCAGAGAACATAGGATCAAGTTTTAAGATGATTAATTTTTCACAGCGGTGGCTCTTAAAAACTTTCCCATCACATTTGATAACTAATGCTATTTGCTACAGATGACTGCTTTGGTCCGTGTTTATTGAGCAGAGGTCCCTTCAGTCTGAACAGGTACTGTTGAGCAACGAGATCCATTTTTCTTAGCCAAAATGGCAGCTACTTAACAGTCACAAAGATTTCTTTTTGCACTTTCTTTGCCAATTCAATGGTACACAGAGGAATAAGAAAATTGGAGGCCAGGGGAAGTCTTGACTTCTAACAAAGGCTTTACCACTGATTTCTTGTATGACAGTGATTAATATTTTAGCTTTGCCATTTGTTAATTAGGAATAGCAGGAGATAGAGTTGTATTAAAGTGCCTGTCCAGCAAGGACTAGCAAGCAAGCCCTTAAAGGGGCTATTCGTACAAGTAGATCTCTGTCTAAGTTTACATACGTGATTAGTGCACTGAGCATGTAAAATGATATACAACTGCTGAGTAGTATTGTTATGAGCAGAAAGCCTGTGAGCTATGGACACTCCTTGTAGCTCTACTTTGGCACTAGCTTGGCAGATCTATCCAGGTGTACAGGTGGGCATCGGCACTTAGCCCCCCAGGAGAATCGGCAGTCCTGACATAGGGATTTAAGCATGTGGTGAGTTTTAGATGCCCAAGAGCATAGGCTCCCAAAAGACTGTCATGTTTAGTGGCAAACCACAATACTGCCCACTGGTAAATATCAACAATGAAGAGTAGTTTAAATTTCACTTCAATTCTAGGGGTTTTTTTGCCTTTTTTTCCTCCCCTGAGTGTTTCTCCTGAGAATTCAAAGTCCTGAAATGTCTTGTAAAAGGTATGTGTGTGAATTCTTTCAAAACTGATGGAAGAAAGAAAGATTGTTCTTTCTTTCAAAGCATGCCCAGAGAAGTATACGGTGATAGTCTGTCTCCACTGTCACTCAGTGTTTAGCATAAGCAACGAGGATGTTGTAAGCCTGATGAAATTTAAGCACACATTTCACTTTCTGCTTTCTCCGGGGTTCTTCAGGCAAAGGACTTTCTTACCTTTCTTTGAAGCTTTTTCTGCTGTCCTCGGAACTGGGGCGTGTTCACTGTGTCAGAGAAAAGTAGCGGGAATGACATTCGTTAGGATGATTGAGAGACAGAGCCTTTGTTCCTTGCTCCAATTAACACTTCACCATTGGTGGAGCAATAAGCATTTCCTCATCCCCTTTCTTTCACACCTCTGACCCACTTGACCAGGCTTACTCTCTCCGGTGTCCCTCTTAAACCCTCACCAAATACCATCCTCTAATGGTGAAGATGCTCTCTGTGACATAGCAGGTGAGGATTCAAATCTCCTTGGTCGGAGATGGAAGTGGACCCGTCCCTTTCGTAGCACAGGTGGATGATGCTCTGACCTCAGGAGCAGCATCAGGGAGGAGCAGCATCACCCACCTTCTTAATTCCTTTTTTCAGTGGCACTCAATCTTTTGGTGGGTACCCCTACAGCACCTCCCAGCCTGCAGGGAGATTGTGAAGGTTAACCTAACTCAGCATGGGAGAGGTGCTAAATTATCAGCACTAATAAGGCAAAGAGACTTGCTACACTAAGCAGCAGAATTTCAAGCTCATAGAGAACTTTAACATTGAAAGCTTAGTTGCCTACAACAAGGGTAAACACCCCACACTTAGGAGGCAGCTGAACAAGGGTCCTGAGGGTCAGAATTTTTGACTGGGGGCTTAAAGTAGCAGGTGAGCATTGAAGTCGTATCCAAGCCCTTTCATGAATTTAGCCCCCAAGTCCTATTAAACAAGCAGCCACCTTAAACACACCTCAGGAATCGCAATCTGTTGTTTATCACTTCCCACAGGCACCACTTGAAACACACACATGTGTGTATATGTGTGTATAAAAGGAATACCTGGAGAAATTTAAAACATCTTAATTAAACTTAAGATGTGTGGTTCAGATAAGATTGGCATGTGGCCACTGCATTCCAAGATTCTCAAATAGCATAATCTAATTAATTTTGTTTAAGAACACAGAGGTCATAAACATACAGTAATTTGAAACACTTAGTACCCTGCCAGCTGGCACTGTCTCCTTTCCACTTCTTTGCACTGTAATTTCACTTCCATTTGTGCTGAGCCTGAAATCTCCTCACTCTAGTAGTAGGCTGTATTATGTTACACAGTATTCAGCTGAGGTATTTTTTAATGAACTAATTACATGTTAGTTAATAATAGAACATTTCTTTAGTAGTCAACTGCTGAATATAATTCTGAGAGAACTACTGTAGGCTGGGATCCTGCAGGAATGTTTAGGAACAGGTTTCAACTAAAAGCATTATGTTTATTCTTTAATATGTTGTAAATAAATAAAAAAGATCTCCCCTGAAAAGCCTGATGTTTATCTTTTCACTGCTGGGTTGTGCACTGGGAACTGATGTTTTTCCACTTTTGTTAGTGGATGATTTTTGAAAGTAATTAAAAAAATAATGGAGAGCATTTATAGAGACCTGCCATCAGAGAAGCATATTTGGATTTCCTTCTGTTTGCCATCTGCTCATGTCTAGCCTGTTTCTACTGCAATGCTGTAGACACAGTCTATGCACTCATTTCCTAGGCAATCTCCGAGTGCCTGAAACAGAGAGCTTCTGCGAGGTTCAGACCCTCTTTATGACTCTCCTGAACGAGGCAACGTGATGTCATGTAACACGATGTTGTGCAAATCTTTCAAAATGTTACCACTCCACCCATGGGGGAACCATCTGGCTGACGTGTTTAGCCAAATATCCAAAGAGCTCACCACATGTCTAGTTACTGAGATGCAATGCAGATAACTTTCATGACATAAGAGCTCAACTTTGTCATTCAGAAATAATTCTCCAAGGATGCATGCCCTTAAATGTTGACTTTTGACCACTGTGTTTAGTTTTGAGATAGCAGGAGCCAGTAAGCTACAGATAGATTTTGATGACCTACGGATATTATTACTTCAGAAGTATATACTTTTGAGAATGCCATAGGTCAGATTCTCCTTGGCTGACATAAATGAGCATGGCATGATGAAGCAATATTTAAGCTACACGATTTATAGCAAGGAAGGATCTGGCTCGGCATACAGAGACACACGCACGTTGTACACAGGCTTCACTATTCTCCTCACAGCACGTGCATAACTATCACAAACGTTAATGAAAGGCGTGCATTGAGGGGTTATGTTCTTACATGTACATTAGTGTGTAAAGATCTCCATCAAAGATTTTCTCTGCTGGAAGACAGGGATACAGTTACAAAGCTATTCTCTGTCTGGTACTGCCAGCAGCGCTGTAAATCCCCCACACCCCGTATCTAATGTACTCAGATGCAGAGGAGGCAAACAGTCATGCCAGGGGAAAGCAAGAGGAGCACAGGCTGGCTAAAAAGGCAGTTCTCAGAGACGAAAACCAGACAGAACCCCCTACAATCCCAGCACTGGACTCCTGAGAACCACTCAGCCTTAACCCTTAGCCAGCTAGAAACTGAAGGAGAATTACCAAAGTTTATTGTTAGTGAAAATACGAAGCATATCTTTTTGAGCACGAAATGATGTGTGATGTGGAAGCACTGGGTTTTTTGAAGTGTTATACTTGAGAGACACATACACATCCCATATCTTACCTTACAGTACTGTTGGGGAGAAGGACTTTGAGCTGCAGAATCCCTGGGGTGGACAGGGGTCTTTGGGGTTTCTAGCCCAACCTCCTGCTTAGAGCAGGTGCAGTGGGAGCGGGCTGCCTGGAGCCTTGCCCAGCCAGTTTTGAGTATCTCCAAGGATGGAGATGCTACCACCCCTCTGGGCAACCTGTTCCAGTGCTTGACTGTGACTTAAGTTTTTCCTTATATTGAACCAGAATTTCTTGTGTGGCAACTTGAGTCCATTGTCTCACATCCTTAGTGAAATCAAGATTCATAGCTTCACTAATCCCATTGAATTTATTTAAACAATTCTAAGTAGTTTTACTGTAAATTGTAGTGGAGATAGAACTGCAGGGTACAGATGACCAATAATGCTATGTAAACCTTTCCACTTTGGATTTAGCTGGATCTGATACTTATTAACTGACACTGTCATATAAGTGGTTTGAGTGAAATAATTGGTGGTATGAGACCAATCCCTCTTCTATCGTATGTTTCTAACATTGCTTAGTGATCTCAGTCCAGTTCTCAGTGGCCTGGTCTTCACATCAAAGCCCACTATCACAGTTGGTGCTCACACATTTCTTGACAAGGTTCCAGATTCTTAAAGGTATTTAGACATTATTCTGCCCAGTCTTGCAAGGCCTAAGTGATTTAGACAGGTGAGAACCATTTTCAGAGTTGCCTGACTTCTTAAGACTCCTTGAAAGCCAAGATTTAAGTGAAAAAGAAACTGGAATTTACCCTTCATCCTTAGAAGTAGTCTCTCCACAAGAAGGAGGCAGGAAGGAAAGGAAGTAGAGCGAGTTGTGGAAATCTATGTTGCCTTTATAGGTGTTGTGCATGTTAAGTGAACTTCACTTCCAGAAACTGTGTCACTCAAATCTAATAATTACATTTCTTAAAATAAATTAATACAAGGAAATGCTATTGGCTACAGGCCAATTTACATCTAAATTTTTCATGGATATAAAAAAACCCAAACTAAACAACCCACAGATTCTCTTTCCTGAACAAGAGCGCAAAGAAGAAAAGAGCTCACTGGATTTTTTTTAGTCCTCTTAGGAAAAGTGTCCCTTGAACAGGGTCTTGATGAAAGGTACTCTACAGGAACATAACTGAGAATGACCAAAGACGAGATGTGGTTCACATACTTATGCATATGAGATCAAACCACTGCCTTGCATCTGGTGAGTTTATACTGACAGTTTATTTCCAAGACAGTCATCAATATAATGTCTGAGAGCTTAATCCTTCTCCCACTAAGTCAGTACCAAGACTCCCACTGGCTTCTGCTGTGTAGCTTTGAAGCCTGCCTATTCAATGCCTACAAAATGAACTACTGCTTACCCAGGAGAAAAGCCAGGCAGAAAGTATTCAAGTATAAACATTTACTTTAAAAGAATTGCCTCTATTGAATTCCATCACAAAAGTGATTGATTCTCTATCATTTTGGAGAGTTTTCTTTTTTCAAAATATCTTTTCTAAATCGACGTAGCTATTGAAATAGGAATAGCCTATTTTATTTTAGGTTTTAAATAAACCAGAAAATTCAATCTTATTTTCTGAGTAAAATAAAATCTTATTTTATAAAAAAATGGCTGATTCACAAAAACCTTTCTTTGGATAACTGAAGAATAAACATAATAATCTCATTGTTTTGGGGGAAAGGTCATAAAATATCACCTGAACTTACACTTAATTAATCAGGTAAGTCTGTTTTAAATTTTGAAAAATAAAAACATCATTGAGATTTGCCTATGTTTTCAATGTTGTTTTTTTGACCTGTTCTATCTGCTTGGAAACTAACCACAAATTCCAGTTGGAGCATATCGAGATGTTCAGAGCAAAAATAAAGCACATACTAAGATCAGTTTTGTTCAAGGTCAAAGAGCATAAGAGGCAACATGTTTCTCTGTGCTCCTTTAAAATCTGGGTCTGTATAGTTCAGGAGAGCTGAGCTTTTGAGGATAATTAGGATCAGTACTTTAACAATATGTCATTTACTTTCTTCCATGCAGATATTCCAGAATACGGAATTTCATTTTACGCAGGATGTGGTGTTGATTGAGATTGAAGGAATGAGAAAGTTACACTCTTGTTCATGATGTCTTTCTTTAAAACACATTTCTAATTCAGAAATCAAACATTGCAATTAATGAATTACTGTTAATATCAAAAAGCAATAACACTTCCCTTCATTGTCTTCCTGATTTTCATGAAAAGGCACTACAGACAATAACCTTCCTCCTTGACTGAGGTTTGTGGTGCAGGGACTGTGATTCTTGTCCTGCTGAGCAACATTATACCATCAAGTGCTGAGCCACATGAAGTTTTTGGCTGTGCTCTTTTATTTTTTTTCCAGTTCTCCAGATTCCTATGCCCTGTTCTCTGGTTCCCAGAGGTAGGCATTTCTGTAATTTCGATTCACTTCCAAATATCTTTAGAAAATGCAAAGCGCTCTTGGCTTGGATTTCATACACAGTCCGGTGCCAAAAACCTATCTGCATTTTTTCCCTTGTATATCCTAATTCTAAACTTAGTTTTCCTTTTACATTCTGCAGTACTGTGCAATCCTGGGGGGAAATAGCTATTCAGGGAAGCATTAACCCTGTGTGAAATACAAAGTGTGAACATTTTAGCTGCCCATCATCACTCAGCTGAACAAAATGGCTTTGTGGCTGGCACTCCTTCCACCTTACTTCTCCTCCCTGAAATTGCTTAAACAAAATCCATCTTACTCATTCCTTCTAAAACCATAGACTCGCATTGTCTAGCCTGTCTAACAGCCCCCTAATCCAGTCAGAAAGCCCAACCTGTTAGAAATAACCAAATATGCATGTGGAATTTGCATTAGAAACATAATAGACCTACTAACCACGGTTATTACAGCCCGCTCAATTGTTCAAACATGCCTCCCACCTGTTGCTGCTTATAACGTGCTCAAGTGCCATCAAGTGCAAAAGTTATGGTGCTATTTATATGGAACCTTCTTAGACATGCACGAGGTGCAAGATATATTTACAAGAGCCTTCTTTCATCTCTTCCGCTAGGCACAACAGGGGTCTCATCTCCTCCCTGGTGCACATGTGACTACAAATGTCATTACTGGAAATAAAACATTCCCACCACGCAGAGACCAAACCCCAGGGAGACCAGCGCGGGAATTCTCTCAAGCCTTTCATTTGGAGAAGGAGAAAGTGGAAAAAAAAAACCCAACAAAAATGCCCCACAGCTTTGCTGGTTTAATTGCTGTGTTGTGGATGCACGCAGGATGAAAACAAGGAAGGAACCACAAGCATTCGGGTGGGAGTCGTTCCAAAATCCTACAGGAAATTTGTGTTGGCGTTGGGGGCCTGAAGCCTTCTGGAGTTAATGGAAAGATTCAGACTCACTCGAATGTGCTCTGGATCAAGTCCTTAATACAGAAATGTGTCCTAAGAGGTGAGGCACCTCTGGTGCACAGCTACAAGGCACAAAACAGTGAACTCCTGCTTTTAATCAAGCCAGCTAACATTTTTATCAATAACTCACCAAAGCAAGGATTTTACCCAAAGTTTCAATACTTTTCAATTTCAGGAGACTCAGTTCAGACTCTTAAGGTTAGGACATGTCAGGGTGGCTAGTTATGAAGCGAAGCACAGACCGATTGTACTTCATTGCTTCACTCAACAACTAGGAAAAAAATTAAAAATAAAACTCCAAATTTGTTTCAAATGGACCTGTAGAATAGATGAGATTTCTGTCTTTACAGCTCTCTTATCCCTGATTCTGGAAAGCAGGAGCTTCTATGAAGACGTGGATGAAACTTCACAGGAGCAACTGTTTCTGCAACATATCCATGGAAGGATACTGAGATCTTTAGGTATCTGAAATGACTGTGGTGGTGTATAGAAAGACCTGCATAATGGGTTTGCCTGGGCATCAGCAGACTAGCTACAGACACATGGAGCTCCACACAAGCAGGCTTACCTTATTCTTATCAAAGGCTTCTCTAGCTGGGAGATTTTCAGTGGTTGAGCTATACTTAGGACATCCCATGGTCTCTCACTCACTTACTGTACCATGAACCACACCTTTTTCTTCATGCTTATAAAAGTGGTGGTATTATCCCATTATAAAATGAGATTATCCTGTGAACTCGGAGCTTGCAGAACCTGTAAGTCCATCTGCTGGTTTGGTGCTGCTGTGTGTATCTCTGTGGACCTCTGTGTGAGCAGTATTCCAGGCACAGCTGGCTGAAATGCTGCTGTATAATCTGTTTTGGAAGGAAAATTAGGTTTTCAGCTAAACATTTTTTTTTTTTTTCATGGATTGTCTGCTTTCCATGGTAAATTCCAGCTTCTGGCTGAAAACCCAAAGCATTTGCAATAAAATGCCCTGTGTGTTTTTATGAGACGGTGCATGGCACGGGAAGGTAGGGGAACATTTTCTGACAAGTACTGCTGATATAAACTCATATTAACGTTGATGCTTTTTCATGCAGCAAGTTGTTAGTGGAGCCACTGGAAATTACAGACAGATGGAAGGTACAGGTTGTTGCATGAAGCTTGTTCAGCATGCTGAACAACACCACAAATATGTTTTTATATGCACTCTTCTTTGAAGTGTGATGGATGTAGCATGTGTGAGTTGCTGTCTCATTTTTCTATTGAATTATAAAAAAAACCTACCCACAGATCTAGCTGGGTGGTAGCTCCATTTTTCCCAGTAGCTTCTGACAGTAGTTACATTTCATTTAAAACATACGCTCACTTTTCCTGCATTCCCCAATGTAAACATGTAATAGATGCTGGAATTTACTGAAGAAAAAGAACTTTGCAGTCCTATACTGCAGAGGGTGGCACAGGAGGGCCAGAGAAAACACATCTGTGGGTGAAAGGCTCACAGTCTGCCTTTCACAGCCAGAAAGCTATAGGTTTTGCCTCAGCTGCCCATGGAAGCACTGAGCTCAGCATTTGCTTTCTCTGAAGGGGATCGGGCTGCGCCCAGTCCCAGTGTATGACTTTGTAGGGGAGCGTGGGGAATGCAGCTGTGCCCGGCTTGGAGAGCTAAGGGGTGAAGGCAGTTCCACCGGCCCTGCCTTGCTCCTCTCCCTGGGTTAGCCCGTTGTCCATGACCAGCCGTAATTGTGCCTCTACCTTCCCGTCTGAGCGTACACAGCACTTGGACATACTTTTAGCTTTTAAGGCTATACAAAACAGACCACTTGATGATTTTCTCACTAAAAAATACATTAGACTGCCAACACCTGAATGTTTTCAGCATCATCTGCTACCAGAGAAAATGAAGATTTTTTTTTTTTTTTTCCCCAATTTATTTTAATTGTGAGCTCTGTGTCTCTGGGTTAATTCGTTCTGGCTGCAGTTTGAAAGAAGGCCATTCGCAGAAACCACAAGAGGCTTAAAGAGTGGAGCAATTACTGCATCACATTCTTGGAAAAGTCTGATAACAGCGGAGACCATTCCTACAGCTCAGTGGCAGGCCTGAGTATGCTGTGAGAGAGTACATCATGAAAATGACTCATGGGCCAGCGCAGCGTCCTCAGTGCTTGCACACTGACATCAAAGCCTAGGAACTCAAGGCCTCCCTTGAATGAGCTCAACTGCATTTAAGGAGATTCTGGTAATCAGTCTAAAAAAAGCACATTAGACATGTATAAGGAAGCAAAGCTCACAATTCCTTTGTTATCTCTGGCATCAGTGGAACGATAGAGAAGAGGTGTATTTTCCCAGGATGTCCATCAGAGAAGAGCCCTGCAGGGTTTTTCAGATGCCCATCAATGAAATTAGCATACATCAGGGAAAAGTACACACTGCCAGCCTATTTGAAAGGAGAATGATCTGTATGGTTGTTGAATGGTGAATTAGGTTCTTACAAAGTGTTGATTTTGTCAGATCCTGAAAGTTTGTCAAACAGATGATTTGTTTTGTGATACTGACATCTTCATACACATAGAAATGCTCCCTACCATTTTGTTTGTTCCTGAAATGTTTACTAATTATCATCACGTTTTTCATCTACCTGTAACAAAACTAAAGTCAATTTTCTCCAGAAACAATAGATACCATTTCGTTCTGGACAGCTCTGACTGCAGTGTGTTGAGCCCCTTCATTTTCAAAAAGTGCTGCACACCATTATCCTCTCACTTCTAGCATAGTAATTTTAAAACTACACAAATCTAATTTTATTTTCCAATGATAGAGAATTGTCTTATTTTCTTATTACATCTAATTTAATTTCTCAGTAATTAACCTTAGATACTAACAGTTCCAATTCAGTTTCACACTGGGTAGTTGTATGACAAAAGCTGATTTACTGGTACCAGTGCATAGAAGATCCTTTGTAGGTTTCTTAAAGGTCTTGGAGCTCAGGCAAACTGGATTCAATCCTGTCTCTGACCCAGACTGCCTTCAAGACTATGGGTAAGCTTCTCTTCTCAACGCCTAGAGTAGGTCAGCTTTCTCTTAGGTGGGCTAGCTCTCCCAGTGCTACTTTTTTCCATACTTACAAGGGGAATAATAGTGTTTCCAGGTTTCCACGTAGCAGTGATTTGGAGTTGGTCTTAATTTCTGACAACAGGTATTAGCCAATGTGTAACACAGTGGTGCTCTAATCCTGGCTGAGATCTCTTTGTAATGATCATTAGTGATTCTGCAAATAGACATCAACAACAAAGAACAAAAATACTGTAGGTTCAGTCTCTAAAAAACATTACATCTTAGAAACAAAAGACCTTGTAACACCATCTGCTAGGAAATCTCTGCTGAGAACATTGTTCAGGTTATTCTTTCTTTAAATTGACCAAATTCTTCGAGTTTAAATTGACTTTTTTTAAGTGTGGGGTGAGCAAAAGGAGAGGAACACAATAACATGGGAGTTGGAACTAGATGATCTTTAAGGTCCCTTCCAACCCAAACTATGATTCGATGATTCTATAACATGATGAAAATACAATGAGGTCACTATAAAACATATGGGAGAACATGTAGGAGGAATAGTGACTTAAGAATAGGCAGGAGGAAAGGTGGATTTGAAAAGAAAGGAATTTCTTGTAAACATTTCACAAAACAGCAAAATGATAATTTTTTGAGTGATGAAATCCATGGTTTTAGTGCTAAATTTATGATGAACACCTGTTGTGGCATATGGCAAATATTGTCATGATACTGTGGCTAGCAGCAGCGTAATTCTCCATATATATAAGCTTATGGCCCTGCTTTATTATTCCCTTGCAATACTGGGGACATTCCCACACTGAAGTTTCAGATAAGCCCACATAAGTACTCATTTTATAAAAGAATAGTAGAACTGATTCAGACTAAGTAGAGGAAATCTAATTTCTGCAGAATGGGACAATTACCGAAACAACAGATGTGAGTAACCTTGGTGCATCTTTCAATGGCAGCTCTTTGGCACAAATACGCATTTGTTTGAAGAATACCAAATGTCCACTTGTAACTGGACTAAAAAAGTCCCATCTGTTTTTTACTCTTTCCTAGCTGGTGACCTGTAAATTTCCACCTCTAAGGGAATGCCTCTTTGCCCAGGCCATATATTTTTTGAAATGGGCAAGGTTCTCATTAAATCATATTTTATATTCCTCTTCCTGTTGCAGCAGTTGTTCATTCAGGGTTTGTCTTTTGGGGGTGAGGGTGTGTTTTGTTCGGGGTGGGAGGGGGGTGTGGGGAAGGGTGGCATTAATAATTTAGGGCTCTTCCTCAGATGAATTTCAGGCTATGAGCTTATTGGTTAAAAAGGTTTCTGAAATCTTTAGCATCATGAAAACAAGAATCTAGGCAAAGTTGTGGAAATGTCTCCTCTCATCCTGCCAGTCACTCATCCAGCATCCATGTTAAAGCATATGCCCTTTCTGCTTTCACACAAAGTGAGGGAAGGAATGAGGGGGAAATAATTTCCCCTTTTTCAGATATCATTTGCTTAACTGACAGTGACCAGCTCTGACAGAAAAGTCAGAAACTGAAAAATCAGTTACTCCTTTTGTAGTTGTTTTAGGACCACGCACTAGTTCAACCCTAGCAAGACCTTTTGGCCCTCCTAGGAAGGGAAAGGGACAGAGGAAAAACAAACGTGTAGAAAAACAGCAGACTGTGGAGCACAATAAATACAAAAGACAAGGGCTGTGGGGAGTTACAGGATCAGAAATGGATGAATATGGAAGCAGAGGAGGGACAAGGAGAAAAACACCCATGTCAGTGCCCCGTGCTCCCAGAAGGGATGCAAGGAGCTGGTGGTGGCTGCCCAGGGGCACTCTGCCTTGGGGACTGGGGCAGCAGGGGAGTGGGGACAGGACTACTGGCAACAGGGCTCCCCCCACCCCGTTTTGCTGCTTCGTCTTCCTCCTGGTGATGTGAACGGCCAGTTGAGCTGGAGCCGGGAGAAAGCTGATGGAGAGGCTCTGGTGACTTGCAAGGCTTTATTCTGAAAGGTTAAACATGTCTACATTCGTCTGGTTACCAAAGGTGGTGCTCCAAACTGGACTGGGAGAGTAGCTCAGAAATAGCTTAAACTGTAGTGTTAGACTAGCTTGTAACATCCCCAGCAGAATAGTGAGAGACTTTCACCATGAGAAAACAAACAAACAAACAAGAAGTCAGAGAAAAGAAGCTGTTTTCCATATTTTGCTTGGAGGCAACAGACGTGTATCATACCTCTTTTGGCAGGACTAACTCTTGGCTCAGAGCAAAGCAAAACTTTCCATGGAGAGTGAATGGTGCTACTGACCCAGACACAGAGGTGTGGGAATATATGGACTAATCCAAGCTGTCTCCAGCAAGGATGCTTTACTGAGGAGGCAGCTGCTACTTCGTAAGGTCTTTGTGAAGCGGATTTTTTTTTTTTTTTATTTCTATACAGAGGGGTTTTCCTTCATGCCTGAGTCTCAAAGGCATAACCGCCACACAATTTATAAATGACAACACTGATCACTCTTGAAAGCACAGCCACAGCCTGGCTGTAGAGCCTCTGCCAGCACTCTGAGCCATGGAAGGCCAGAGGATAATGTTGGCTGAGTCAAATGGCTCTTCAGGGATTTACAGAGTGGATTACACTTGAAAAGGGAATCCTCTTTTATGTCTATTCTTGGGAAATAAATGCTGGGCACTGTTCAAGGTTGTTCTGAGTTGGACAAGTTCTCTGAAACTGAAAGCAGAACCAAATTCTTGCCATTCCCTCAAGGTACTCCAGCGAAGTCCCAAACACCTGATAGGAGAAGTGAAAGAAACCCAAGCTGTTTATCTAGTGTAATGGCACAGGATGGAACCAAGCCTGAGCTAAACAGAAAATATTCTGTTCTTGTCCACATTCATTTTACTATATGTTACTTGCCTTTAAAGTATCTGCGTGGCTTTCAGCAGCACATCTATAATGTGATGAACATTCGTCCTGTCATTGTTTTCTACTTTAATCTTCTCTTTGAGGGAAGAGATATTTAGAGTAATGTAGTTTTGGCAGAAGTTTAGTTTGAAGACTGTAAGGAGGAGGCAGGGAAAAAAAGTATTTCTTTTTTTTTAATATACCTGCTTCCCTGTGTTTGTTTCAGAGAAGAAAAGGGCAAAACCCGTAGGTTTTTTTATCTAATACAAAACATACACACAAATTAATTTTATCTGGAGAGTACAGCAGAAGAAATAATTAACAATGGCCTGTGTGTTTAGGAGATCTCTTAGTAACCTACATCCTAGATATATGAGCATCAGCAATAAAATTATATATTTGGATGCCACAGAACTGTGACATAACTGAAAAATGCCTAAAATCAAACAAGGAAAGTGAGCTGCTGATTCTGAAAAACTTAAAATTTTCATTAGTACTCATTAAAAGTAATTTTCAGTCTTAGGCCCATCACTTTCTCTTTTGCTTCCATCTAAGTTTACACCATAGTTAAAAAAAATCTTCAAAATTAATTATGGATTTTAAGAACTGTTTCTAGAAAAGTCATACTCAAATGTGTGATCTTTAAATTGCTTCAGGTTTTTTTGTTTTGCCTATGTTGCTGCTTTACACGTTTTTGACAACCCTGAGTAAAGTTTTCATAATCTCTGTTTTTAAAAAGTTCTGCATTCTTTCAAGTCAATGAAATCCAATGACAGAAAACTTAACCAGCCCTGGCATAGCTGGTTTACCTGTCTACCAATTGTCACTTGAATATGTCAGGACTAAGCTCAAGAATCATGTACTTCATCCAATTTTGCTGAATTTATTTGGCATTTTTGCTCTTATATGACATCTAACTATATGACTTTAACTATATGAATGGTCTACCAAAGACATTAGGGATGCTCATGAAGTTAAGATCGCACCTGTGTGCAAATATCTTCCTGATCCAGTGTGCAAGTGACTTCTCAGTTGCGTGAAGAAAGTTTGTGGATCTGGGAATGAACCTTTTAACTTGCAGTCATGTTTTGTTCCCACACTGCTATCCTACCTCCCCTACAGAGGCTGTTATTTTATGTTAAATATTTACGTTGTAGCGTCATACACTTAGGATGTAACTCTGATACCTAATATGCAAGCAGTCCCTGAAAAACTCTATATCCTGTACAATATTAAACGTCTGTATTTTGTTTGGTTCAGGTTCTCACACAAGTGTGAAAAGGAATTTGAAGCTATAAATCACTGTCGGTCAGTCTTTACCTTAAGTGCTAACCACATCCCTGAATCAACAATATGTTTTCCTTCCTTTCCACAGATGGGTTGACCCTGTGGGTTCACCATGCGTTATTACACCTAGAAATTCCAGCCACGCTCACTGATTGCATCACTAACCGCTATTCATTGCTGAGCTGAGGAACGTCTTCTCCGATGATTTGCAATCACACAGCTGAGAGCTTTTACTCTCCTAGCAGAGCATGCTTTCAAACAGAAAACCCCAACCCTGTTAATATAATCCTAATAGTTAAGGTAAAATATTAAAACACTTTCTAATTACTTCCTTCCCATTTCCTATGGGTTTTCTTTTAATAACATGGATTTTTCTTATTATTGCTTGGTTTCAGACTCATTTATTTTCTGTAATAGGTCTGCTCCATTTCCTTGAACTTTGAGCATGAGGGACCTGCATATTCAGCTCAGCTGATGACTTGAGACAATATGAAAATGAGATGATCTAGAAAAGCTTGAAAGTGTCACTTGTTCATGCAATGTTGCTACATGGGTTCCCCGGATAGCCTGTTCTCCCTTAGGGAGCAACTAGCCTCCAAATAATTTTAAACCGCAGTGAGTTTGTGCTTCAGAGGGAAAAGTGTCAAACATTGACTCAGCTGATGGTTTCATGCAACATACAGGTATCCCTCAGAAGCATCCCAAATTAGTACTAGCTCTCTGCAACGCAGTCTCCTCAAGGAAAGCACAGTTTAGAGGGGCAGGTTGAACAGGATGATGGTAAGACATACAGGAACAAGAATATCTCAATGAAATTACTTTCCATGGGAATAATGTTGGTTTGCAAGCAACTCAGAACTCTCATAAGGACTCCCCTTCCTAAGCAGGCAGGAACAGCCACCAGAGACTTTACCTGAGGGCAAACAGCAGCAGAACTTTCCACCCACCATGTTAATGGAGGTGAGTCAGTTATTTTTTCCTCAGAGCTTTTGTGGGTGATTAATAGGAAACATAAGCTCCTTTCATCACTGATTTATGCTGTTCTCTGCAACTGATTGGATAAACCCTATCTTCAGCTGGTGTAATTTTGTCTCATCTCATTGATTTCAGCTGAGCTGAGGACCTGATCTTTGAAATGTGAAGTTTATTTTCTGTTATGGCTATGCTTGATTTCATTATTTAACTCTTGCATTGTAATTTTAAGTTTATATGTGTAGTTTTGGAGCTCTTTACAAGAAGGTATTTTATATTTCTGACTATTCAGTCACTCCCTTTCTTAACACACATCACTTTCATTAAGCCACTAGGTAGCTCCTTTCACTAAGACTCTCTTAGCCCTAACTCTTCCTTGCATTCTCCTGAGCTGCTCTCATCATCCCCCGGTTCCTTGGCAATAGTATCTTTCCCACAGTACAATCACCAGCACTCTGTACAGGCTCTTGCAAATGGCTAACGCAGAAAACGAATTGCCTGTCTCTGCCCTCCTATCCTCTGGCTACTACAAACTGGCATTTTGTTTGCATTTTTCACCTTTTTTTTTTTTTTGTCATCATCTTTATAGCACAGCTGTGCGGCTGGCTGCTGGCTTCAATTATTTTTCCACAATAACTCCCAGGTCTTTTTCCAGAGAACGGTGCTGGATGACTATTTAATTCAGCACATACAATAGTTCTTGCATCAGTTTCTTGCTTGCAGACAAATTGCTTGATGTGTGCTAATATTGAACTACATTTACCACCTGCTGGCTCAGATCATCTCAAATGATCCAAAGACTCTTGACTTCAGTTCCACTGTTCCTTGTATTCTGTCCACTTCTAATGGTAGTATTATATTCCACTCCAAAGGTTTATTTTTAGGACACCTCTGCCAAATTGTTTACACATGTTAGTTCCCTTAACATTTCCTCCTTTCCAATAGCTTTTGACCCCAGGGACAAACTAAAGGCCTCTGTATGTTAGTTCTGAATGGTATATAACCATGACAAGGTAACAGTGTGAATATGGAGCAGGCCATACGCAGGTTGTCCCCTTTGAAAAATTAAAAATGGAGAGGGCACAATTTTCAGAAGGGCTTAAACCCAGATAAGATGAGTGAGAGCGACTGTGAAGAACTGGTGAGAGCATGACGCTTAGCGGCCTTGATGGGAATCCACTTTGTCCAAGTCATTAGGACTAAATGATTCTGGAAGTGTTGGTACATAAAGACAATTGGTGTACCATTCACTTCTAATGTGCAAATGTATTTTGGAATTATATCAGTCCCTTTAAGTACTCTGACAACTGTAACATCTCTTAAATGTTTTTGCATGCCAGTGGAATGTTTTTGACAGTGCCTACCGCTTCTTGTAACAGTTTACAGTGAAATGAGATCTTATCAGGTTGCGTCTGTAAAGAGAATGACAGTGGGTCAAAAGAGAAGTCCTTTCAGATAAAAGAGTAGTGATCCCTATTCCCTAGGGCACCTTGAAGTGAGGCAGCTGATTTCAGGACTACGTGTACACTGCTTTTGAGTGGGATTTGGCCCTTGCTCAAAAGCTAAAAGCCCCTGCTTTGTTTTTTCTTCAAAACAAACCAAAACAACCCAGCATAAGACTATCAAAATGTCTGAAGTATGAGGGAAGAAACATGAAGACTAGAGATATGAAACATTCAGTTAGAAGGGGAAGCTTTTTTCTAGAAATACCTGGCTATCCGAAAATAAAGCCACCTCTTCAGTCAAGTGACAGTGTTTTAAAGAATTATGAAGAAATGGCAATCTGTGACTTTAATATCCCAGCCCATGTTAGACCTTTTCTGGCAGTGCTGCGAAAACATTTCCTACATACTTTCAGGCTTATCATAGAAAGTCAGACAGCTCAGGATCACATGGGTTGATAAGTTTTCAACCAAATAAGAGTCAGAAATGTAAAAGAAAAATACCCTGGGAAAGTTTCCTTCGGCTCCTATATATGAGAGAATATAGTACATTCCCCTGTCCAGCCTATAATTAAGATGAAAGGCATATTTCCATATAATTTGCCATTCAGTGGCATGGTTTGCATTCCATGTGGACAGCATCATCTTGATTCTTCTAATGCAATGAAACAAAACAAAAAATGAAATCAGGCTTAGTAGTTGAATAGGATGTGTTATTACAGTTCAGACTATTTTTAACTCTCAAGAAACAAAGCCATTTTAATTGCTGCCTTTTCATAAGAATTGAAATGTACAGGCTCTGCAAAAGTGTGACTTCTTTGTATAAAACCAGCAAAGTATCCTGGCTTGAAAAATTAGTTTATATCACTTTCTTTCCCTAATACCAGATGGCCAGAGGAAGACAGAAGAAAAGCAGTAAAG
Organism: Gymnogyps californianus; assembly: GCF_018139145.2. Classification (NCBI taxonomy): domain Eukaryota; kingdom Metazoa; phylum Chordata; class Aves; order Accipitriformes; family Cathartidae; genus Gymnogyps; species Gymnogyps californianus. The sequence goes on from NC_059473.1 coordinate 22,468,283, forward strand.
CTATCCTTAACCTACCTTGTCTTCAGCTACACTTTTAGCCCTCCATGACTGTCTGTGGGTCATAACATGGATCTGTGGGATTGTCTTGCTGAGCTCTAAGACACCTTTACATGTACACATTACACACAAACACACATGCATTCAATCTTTAGCTCTGTGCAGGTCTGACTCACCATGCCTAGTCTCATCAAAGTGAATTAGAACCTTTTTTCCTGAGGTCAGAAATATATTATGAGTGATAAACACTTGGTAGCCCTGACCAAGTGGAAAAGGTTTACTAACTGATTCTGCTTCTGCTGCAGTTCCACTGACTTTAGTGGAGTTCAGGAAAACCTGAGCACTTAAGTAAATCATAAGTAATTTAGGAGCTCTTGAGAAGTTCTTCCCTTGTGAGACCTCTAGTACTTCCTAATTCCATCTGTGCTAGAAATCACATAAGAACAGTCTTTCTCATGGTAAATGGGTATATCCATATTTTGTCTAAGCGGGGATGAAGAACAGCAGAGGACACACACGTGTAAACAACTTAAAAGAGAAAGTAAGTTGAGAACTTTTTTTAACCCTAAACACAGTTCAGTTCAAGTTTTATGCTAGGGCCTGTGCTGATTCTTCTTTTATATAAACCTGCTTGTCCATCATTATTAGAGTCTGAATCCCAAGGAGATATATATGCTTAAAGTCAGATGTCTGGCCATAGATCTATGGGAAATACAAATGTCAAGACACATCTGGAGAAACCACAGAGCCCTTCAAACACGGATTCTTCTATGCAGATATACCATTTATACCAGGGGCCCAGTGAAGCCACTGGAAAATTGCCAGTGCGTTGAGGACCAGGCCCCTGATGATGAGGCTTTGCCCCAGTGTCCTTAGCTGGACTTAAAGCGGCATTGAGAATAGAGAGAAAGGAGAGGACTTCTCTCCAGGCCCTCTCTTGCACAAAAAGAGCAAGAGCTCAGTGTGCCTTTCCTCGCCTGCACAGCAGCTGTTCTGGAGTTCTAACACTCCATTTTGGCTTGGCAACATCCCCAGCTGAAGAGATTCTCATAGTTTAGTTCTTTACTTGATAGTTATGCGTAATTGCCAGAATTTCCTTATGCACTCCCCCATTATTCCTTCTCCTGGAGCTTCCGCATCAGTGGTGGGCTATCACCACCAGGAGAAAATGTCCACTCAGCCTACAGAAAAACAAAAGTGTTTATCAAGAGCTAAGGCATCACTTTTTACTGGGTGTATACTGAGTGGACATTTTCTTCTGGTGGTGATAGCCCACCATTGACACCGAAGCACTAGGAGAAGGAGTAATGGGGGTGTGCATAATGCTCTGGAAATTATGTATAACTAACACATCACCCACCACCTGTTGGGTCCCAGATAAGAGTCAATGTGTGGCTGCACAGCTGCAAGACCAGGCCAAAGAACAAAAAATTTTAGCACCTTCCGCTCCTATGTCTTCCTGCTGAGAAAGGGGGGATCCTGAGGGATTCAGGCAAATCGTTCCTGCATGCTCCCCTGGGAACAGCAATTTGGTGGGCTCAGGAAGGAGAGAGCAGACAGGGATATGGAAACGGAGCTTCCTGAGGAAATCTGATTTCCCACATGGGACCGCTCAGGGCACTGATAGCGCAAGCCTGAGAGCCTGAGTCTCACTAGACACCCTCTGTATATCAGAACAACACCTGTGGTCTCTTCGGACTTATTTCTGATGAAGAATGGTATAAAGGAAGAATAAATGCAGGAGTAGAGGGCAGGAGGAGTAATGCTTCCATGCCAGTTGGCACTTTGGGTTTTTTTCTGTTTAGATTTTACACTGTGTCAGTGTCTGTGACAGATAAACCTGAGAAGTTTCAGAGTTCAGATTCGGCTTGTGTAAGTATTCAAAAGTTTAGATGTTTATCTGAACCGCATCTGAACTATGCAAAGTAACTTCTTGAGACCGCTCTGTTGGGCTGGAAATCTTGTAAGAACAGGCTTTCTCGTGACATTTCCAACACTCCTGCTTCCTGTCATGGCAGTGAAAACAGCCGTCCTCGTGGTATTTCAACAATTCTTCTTCTAAATGGAAACCAGAAGGGGGGGGGGGGGGGGGGGGGAATATATGAGACATCTCCAAACTTTGGAAATCTGCTGCTTGAGTTTCATTCTAGAAAAATTTAGGGTTCAGAAGTTTTCAGATTTTTTTCCAAACCTGTTCTACAGAAGAGAGAGCACAGAAGAGGAACTGAAAGTGCTACTGGCATAAAGGGGTGAATAAAGCCATCTCCCTTTTTGTATTTAAAAAACCCTGGAGATATTTGATGGAGTTGAAAGATAGCATAATTAAAACGAATAAAAGTAAACATTTTTTCATATAGCTTATACTTAACTTCTGTAGCACATGGCCACAGGATATCATTGAGGCCAGAAGCTTAACAGGATTTAAGAAATGATGGGTCATTTATATGGATAATAAAAATATTCACTGTCACTTTGGATACAGTTATATCAAAATATTTGCAAGGGATATAAACTCATCTGCCTCATGGTACAAGCCAGATCCTAAGTGAATGGCATTAGGGGAAAATTTGTGTTATTACGTGCCTTTTAGTAATTGCTCTTTTATTGCATATTAATGTGACATGTCTGGTATTAGAGAAGAGAGGACATTGGACTAAAAGAAACATTTGTATGATTTTCTATTGCTTTCCATAGCATTCCTCTAAATGCATTGCATTAGAGGACCAAGATATGGAAACTGCATGTGCTGATACAGGGGTCATTTCCTCTAGCAGACGTGAGGTAAGACATAAGCCCTTGTTTACAATTGATGTAGTACTTATCACAACAACTTAGTAAGAACTGTGAATCCTGATGTCTTTAACACAGATTTTTTTAAAAAAACATGTATTTTAGTTCAACCTAACTCAGTGTTTTACAGGAGATCAGATTAAATGATCATAGCGATCTTTTCCAGCCTGTAATATTTCACTCCTTCAAAGGGCACTGCAAAAAGTAGCTTTTTAACCTTCACAATAGCCAGTGAGTAAAAATATGATATCTTATCCCAACTATACTTGGGTGAAATGAAACAGAACGATCAATAAGTTTAAAGAGAGCTGTGTGGTAAATCAATAGGAAAGCAGAATTACAATTGTGGTATTCAGGATTTCTATACCTATTAGTAATACATTGAATCATAGTATCTCTTTTCTGTATCCGTAGATGCATATAGGTGTGAACATCTGTAACAATGATTCTCAAAGGGCTAATCTATTTGACAGTAAGAACTGGTCAGAAAAACAGAGTTTCTATCCCCAGTGGAAATTTCAGTATTTCAAAACTGGTTTTCATTTGAGTCAGAAATAAAAACTAAAATATTCATGTTTCCCCATGAACAAAAGTTTGCTTCAAAATCACTGAAGTGTTTCATTTTGATAGCATCAACTTCATGTGACATTAATTCCCTTGTTAATACATTTTAAATTGACCATGTTGAAACACTATAGTATATTACATTTTAATAACTCAGGTATCGTAAGTAATAGTATATAATTCACTGAACACACTGTGTAGCTTTAATATTAAAATTATAATCCTAATACAACTTAAAAGTCAGAACATAATCAAAGTATTGTTTCTTATCTAAATGAAACATTTCAATATGCTGTTCAAAATGATATATTCTCAGATTTCTCAAGAAACATTGCTGATATTGCATGTTTCCTTAAAAACCTTGCAATTTAAAAAACTCAACAACTTGTATTTTCCATCAGAAATCATTTCTACTGAAAAATTTTCATCCAGCTTTCTGAAAATTCTAAGCCACGTTCCTTATGCAATAGCAACTGATATAATTCAGTGGCGAGGAAAGCTGCTGCTCTTGTTGTAGTAGCAGCAGTAATGGAGAAGCATTCATTAAAGCAAGAGAAAAATGGAAATGATGGTTGCAGATAGCCTCAGGTTACTGTCTGGTACAGTAACACAGTTCCTCTTTGCGCAGTAATGAGCAAACCAGATGTATCCTGTAATGAGCAGAGTAGGAATACAGTTAGCTCAGTAAGGTATAAAGCTGCATTTCAGTTATCTAGAAAGATTCTGAACAAAAATGTCTTTTCTCTAGATCTAGCTGATTGAAGAAATCTCTTTATATTACGTATTAACTTTTGCAGCAATAATAACACTGTCATAGCAATTTGGAGTTGAATCATGCTCTCATCCCTCCCAAGTGCTATCTCATTCACAGCTAGTCCTGTCTGGGGCCTGAAAAAGCTGCAGCTGATGCAAATCCTTGCCTTAACCTTTCTCCTCCCCTTTCTGTATCTATATGTCTATATCTAGTCTACATCTATCTATCTATCTGTATCTGTGTATGTCTATGTCTATACCTCTGTCTATGGTAAATCTGTGTGGAAAAGAAGTATTTGTACCTGTCTCCTTTTTCCTGTGAAAGGATACTTCTGGGAAAGTAAGACTGGGAAAGACTGGGAAAACAGCAAGCCATTTTGAAGACTCCTTCCTAAAACCCAGTTGCTGAGGGGTCCTTCTGAGGCAAGGCGCACGTGATTTTGGTCCTGAGCGGTGAGCAGCAGAGGTGCTATCCTCATGGCTAACTGTGAAGCAGCTGCTGATGCTCCGTGACTCTTCAGTCCTTTCGGAGTAGCCTGAATGTCCTCTCTGCAGGGTGTGCTGCAGAGCCCACCCATCTCTGCAGACCCTGGGGTAGCGTGGGTGGTCTGAACAGAGCGCATCTGGGCTTGCACTGGGAGAGGAAGGAGGTGAGGGCTATCAGCAGAGTGAAGGAGTGGGGAGAGGCAAATCCCGTTTGGTTTATCGTTACAGGCCAGAGTCACCTGCCGAAGTGACATTTCCTTGTGCCCATTGGCCTTGCCTCTTTTGGAAAAAAAGCAGTGAGGTATGGAATTCTATAAATGGACAAATCACAGTAATATAGACTGTATTTTGTATAGTACTGCACTGCATCTGTAACAACAATTTGTACCACAGCAATCCAGTGCATACCTTTAATTAGCTGTCCCCTGTGACTCTAAAGCTTTTAATTTCATACTCGCTTTGTCATATACCCCTGCCATCTATCAGCTCCTGCTGTCCTTCACATTCATTTTTCCATTTGATTTCCACTGGTGGTTCAGCTTAAAGAAGTTATGTACTCTCCTGCATCTACATTTAAACATTTTGCCTTCTGTTAAACAACTGTGTTCTCATGATGACATTTAAAGAGATAGATGATGAGCAAAAGTAAATGCCACTGTATGTTTCTGTATTTTGTATTGCACAGTAAGACTAATGTGTATCTGAAAACAGTAAAATCCAAATTGGATGAGGGAAGTGATATATGAACGCCTGTACATACAGACGTCTTTCTTTGGAGCTAAACTGAGTTTTGAAGGTAGTTTGATGGAATTAAGTGGGATAATGTCAATACACACAGGGAAAAAATCTACACTCTTTAAATCTTCCGTTGTTTAGCAATAGTAAGGAGAAAAGAATCTATAGAAATCAACATGGTTACAGCAGGAATGGTCTTGTCTTTTGTGGTAATGATATGCTTTGTTTAAACATTTCAGTGTGATCACTCCATAAATTAAAAGCCAAAGTAATTGCACCAATTCTCAATTCTTCAAGGAGTGAGAGCAGTTCAAGGCTGATCTTTGTTATGGCAGTGAATAGAGGCTTCACAGTTAAGGTTGAACTGAGATTTGCAGTCATAGCAGGAACTAAATCTTCTCAAGGAGCATAAAAGCGCAGCATATCCCCCCCCAAATTACATCACTTGCTCTGAGTACTGAATGTGTTCCTTGAGAATTTTCTGTCATATCTGTTAATTTTTCATGAGTTATAAATATTTTTAAGATTTCCTATGAAAATGAAAAGTATGTTAGCCTTTCTAATAGCCTCTCAAAAAACTTCCCAGTTTTGGATCTTTAAAAACAAAACAGCTCCTAAAAGGGAACAAAACCTAGAGCACAGCTTATCTGTTAATTTACTTAAGTAGACAAGACAATCCAAGTTCTCCAGAAGAACTTGATTTTATTCTTGGCTCATTGGAGACCAGCATCCCAGTTTGTAAAGTGGAGGAAATGATCCATCCTTTCTCTCTTGAAGTACTAAGAATACATACAGTTCTCAAATGTAGTTACAGGAACAGGGTTTTCCTATTCACCCAACCTATTTTTTCCCAGTTGTAGATATGCTATTTGTCTAAATCTGTAGCCATCTCTAATGAGATATGTAAGGCACCAGGGGCATCTCTTGCCTATCTACAGATTAACCTTCCAGTTTAGTTCATCCAACCACTGTTTCAAAGTACCTCTTTTATGCTGTGCATCTGAACCCTGCTGAACCCCTCTGGAAACCTTAATTGCAAGACAGCCCATTCATTCTGTCTGGCTCATTCAGATGCATCCCAGCCAGGAAACCAAAACCAGCACTAACCCTTCCCCACAATCATAGAATTGTTTAGGTTGGAAAAGACCTTTAAGATCATCAAGTCCAGCCGTTAACCTAGCACTGCCAAGTCCACCACTAAACCATGTCGCTAAGCACCACATCTACACGTCTTTTAAATACCTCCAGGGATGGTGACTCAACCGCTTCCCTGGGCAGCCTGTTCCAAGGCTTGACAACCCTTTCGGTGAAGAAATTTTTCCTAATATCCAATCTAAACCTCCCCTGGTGCAACTTGAGGCCATTTCCTCTTGTCCTATCATTTGTTACTTGACAGAAGAGACCGACACCCACCTCGCTACAACCTCCTTTCAGGTAGTTGTAGAGAGAGATGAGGTTTCCCCTGAGCCTCCTTTTCTCCAGGCTAAACAACCCCAGTTCCCTCAGCCGCCCCTCGTAAGACTTGTGCTCTAGACCCTTCACCAGCTTCATTGCCCTTCTTGCAAAAGAATGCTAAAATCGAAGTCAGCTTTGGTCTAACTAAAGTTTGGTCCTTACTTGGTGTAGTTCTCTTTTTCGTGGCAGGTTGTAAACGGCCTTTCTTTTCCAAAACCAGATCAGGACTGACAGGACATGATGTGCTATTCCAGAAATAATGTTATGCCTTGGCTACTTTTTGCTGTCCCATGTAATGAGTCCCATGTGTCTTGGTCCCTATGATGGAGTGGCAGCAGCAGAAGTGAATATCTATACATTCAAATATTTTTGGAAATGGAGTTTTAATGTTTCAGGTCAAGTTGTGAAATGGGAGAAAAGTAGGTGAAAGGGGCAATCATCTTGATGGAGGAGAATCTGGCAGGCCTGATCATACCAAGTTTCTTTGCTAGGTTAACAGGATACTATGCTTAGGTTCAGCTATATAAAGTTCAGCCCATCCTTTCTGTAGGGGAACTGGCCATCCAGCCTGTGCTAGCTTGCATCATAACGAAAAGTGTTGTACCATGACTAAGTATTTTAGCTATCTAGCTTTGGAGAAAAGAAATCTGAGCTTTAGTGTTTACTGATAAAGTCTACAAATAAACTATAGATTCAGTTCCTCATTAGGAGTGCATCATAACTGATCAAGACTTTCAAAAGCAAGACCCCAAAAGCTAATCTCCAGAGGCCATACCCAGACACACAGATGGTTCCCGTGCAGCAACACCCACTGACTTCACAGTTCCAGACACTTTGAAAGAAGCGATCACCCCCTTCTACTGTGCACTCACTAGACACTATCTAGAATATGGCATCCAGTTTTGGACCCCCCTGGTACAAGAAAGACACTGATAAACAGAAGTGAGTTCAATGGAAGGACACAAACATGCTCAGGGTGCTGGAGCACAGGCCCTGGGAAGCTGGGGCTGTTTAGCTTGGAGGAGAGACAGTTTTGAGGGACTTGATAGCAGTCCCCCATTGCCTATGGGGAGGTTATCAAGAAGAGAGGGTGAGGCTTTTGACAGTGGTCCATGATGGGAAGATGAGACAACACGTGTGTGTTGAAACAGGAGTGTTCAGCCTGGTTGTAAAGAAAATTTTTTCACTATGAGGACAGTTAAGCAGTGAAACAAGCTGCTCAGAAAGGTTGTGCAGTCTCCATCTCTATAAGTTTTGAAGATCTTACTGGATAAAGCCCTGAGTAACCCGATTAGACCTTATCAATGACCCTGCTCTGTGCGGATGGTCAAACTAAATGATCTTCTGATGTCCCTTCGATCTGAATTATGCTATGATCCTATGGAAGTATGACAGAGCCTTTTATATTTCAGAACCATTTCTTCTATTCTTTGAGAAAATCGTATTTGTAAACCCAATGTCATATAAATCTCTCTGAATGATGAGTGACAGAGGAAGAAATTAATTTTGCCAAAATAATATTGCCTGAGAACGGACTACACTTAGGCACAATGGTGGGAAGTTGTTTTGGTTTTTTTGCAAAGGCTGTTACCTTGTGTTGTGGTTTAACCCCAGCCGGCAACTAAGCCCCACACAGCCGCTCGCTCACTCCCCCCTGGTGGGATGGGGGAGAGAATCAGAAGAGTAAAAGTGAGAAAAATTGTGGGTTGAGATGAAGACAGTTTCATAGGTAAAGCAAAAGCTGCGCACGCAAGCAAAGCAAAATAAGGAATTCATTCACCGCTTCCCATCGGCAGGCAGGTGTTCAGCCATCTCCAGGAAAGCAGGGCTCCATCACGCGTAATGGTTACTTGGGAAGACAAAACACCATAACTCTGAATGTGCCCCCCTTCCTCCTTCTTCCCCCAGCTTTATATGCTGAGCATGATGCCATACGGTATGGAATATCCCTTTGGTCAGTTGGGGTCAGCTGTCCGGGCTGTGTCCCCTCCCAACTTCTTGTGCACCCCCAGCCTACTCGCTGGTGGGGTGGTGTGAGGAGCAGAAAAGTCCTTGACCCTGTGTAAGCACTGCTCAGCAGTAACTAAAACATCCCTGAATTATCAACACTGTTTTCAGCACAAATCCAAAACATAGCCCCATACTAGCTACTGTGAAAAAAATTAACTCTATCCCAGCCAAAACCAGCACACCTTGCCACCTGGAAACCTGCAGTGCTCTTCTTCCAGCTTATCTAATTGACTGACTATGCAACAGGATGCCATGACGTATAATGTCTATATAGCAACATGCAGCTAAAAGGCATTGTACAACTATGCCATATCGTGCCTCAGTGTGTGTTGTCAAATGGCCACATGACTTTATAAGAACAACAACAAAAATTCAATCTCCTTTAAGTGTCTCTCTTTTTCTTCCTCTTCTAGCTGCTCTGTATTATTTTCATCTAACAGATTTCCCTGCCCCTTGTGCTTGGTAAGATTATATTGGCTTTAAGGAACAGTCGGTTTAGTTTCATTAATGCTATTTAGCAGCTAGTCTCAAGGATGTCACACTAGGCAAAACCAAAACACACTACTCTTGTTTACTCAGAACACAAATCCTGGACAGTTATATGCATCTGAAAACTCCTCTTAGAAGGGAAATTGTTGTACTATTTTGGCTCTGCTTATAATTTTTTTCTAAGCATTCATTTATCTAAAAGCCAAAAAAATGTTGAAACACATGGAAGAAAAGAACATATTTTACTTTTGGTGTGTTGTACTCACATTTCATTTTAGATGAATATTTTTCCCCTGAACCAGGTAGCTCCCCTGCATTCAGATTCCTCTCATAGATTCACATAGAAGTTGTGCACACATTTTATACTGGCTTATGCAAAAAAAGGAATTGCATAAAAAAGATGAAGCTGTATGCTGATTTTGTAGCCATTTTCTTTAAATTCTGGCAAGATCACCTAATCTTTACCTGAAACATCAACCTGAGAAGTCCTAAAGCACAGCTTTACAGGAAAATATAGTACTCTGATGGAGAGAAAATGGACTCAGAAGAAGGAATGTGCAAACAAAACTAGGTTTTTTGAGCTTGCAGAGAACAGAGGAGCATTCAGAAATCACGATCTGTTTTCAGTCATGAATATCTTGTAAAACTGGAGTGAGGCATGTTATCTACAAGCACGTGAAGCTAATGATTTTCAAGTGGTCCTTTATTCTCAGCAATGGAGAGCAAACTTGAAAAAGCTAAAATGAAAAATAAGGAAACCCATTACAAGGAGAATAATAGAATAATTGAAATTTACTCATTCTAGCCGATAGCTTTTCTCTCTGATTATGGTCAAGAAAAATGTCTTTCTTAGGACTTTCCCTAGAGTGCTGCTGGTGGTGCTGGTTAGGTGGTTTCAGTTTACAGAGGGTGTTTCTAGGGAAATAGTGCCGTGTATGCTCACCAGCAGGCTCATTTGGCTCATCTAGCAGCAATTCATTTAGTTTATATGTACAAGATTACAGCAGGGGGTAGCAGCAGAATTTAGAGAAGCACAGCAAAGGAGAAGTCGCAGCAGAAGTGACTTGGTACCCTAAGCAACACAAACAACAACAACCGAAAAAGCGGAGCCAGGCAGGAATTGGATTGTCCAGGATACTCTCCTGATGCTGCGCATAGCGATCTTGAGCACTCAGGCAGCAGAATGGTCCTTGTGCGACCAAGGGAAAAAAAATAACAACCACTTCTGGAAACTGCAGGGACGCAGAGAACTCTCTTTCCCAGGGTGAGGGCTTCTGCCTACCACACCCAGCATCAAGTGTTTTGAAACCAACAACAAAGCCCTGCACAACAAAGGAAGAACAGTAATAACACTAATAATGCTAAAATAAGAAGAGTTTGGCATCTTCCACTGAGAATCTATACAACATGCAACGATGCCAAGCAACCAGTCATCTTGGCCAAAATAATTGATGGCAAGAGCTGAGTGAATCATTTCGCAGCAGAACACCTTCTGCTTACATTGGGCTCTTTTTGGTGTATGCCAGTGGGATATCCAGCAGCACATCACAGGTTTCTCAAACGCTTTTTCTGTTTGAATGTATTTTTGTTACTCTTTCTATATTAATCAGTTTTACTTGAAATCAGAGCTCTGTTGCTATTAGGCTACTGGGAGACGTTGCATTTTTCAATTCCCAAAGTGTGCTGCATAAACATATCCACCGTTATTAACATATTAAAAAACTAGCTGATGCAAATATCCACTTGTATAACTTCAGAAGCCTTTTTAGTCAACTTGCATGGCTAGAGATTCATTTGCGAGCATGCATATTGCAAGCAAGCACAGAGAGATGTGACTGAGGCTGAAGTGGATTAATTAAAAATGCAAATTAATATGTCCAGCACAGCAAAACACATACATTGTTATTTAAGTTTAATCAAGTGCTTACATTCTTTGTAGAATTGAGGTGGAATTACACTTAAAACTAAGCCTATGATTGAGTATTTTATTGAATCAAGGCCCATTTGCAGGAGCATTTTGGGGGGGACTTTTTGCTTTTTAGCCAACTCTACTTATTAAATTACAGTTTCTGCATGGCCATATTTTTGTTTTCTTTATTTTGGGTTCATTTTACAATGACAGGCCATAAAAAATTTCATTTGTCTTTAGAAAAGTCCAAACCCAGCAGCTCTCAAGAGCCATTGATTTATGGTGTCCTGCCTTCATGATCTTGCAATGAGCATTTGTTCTGATGATGTGATGTTTGTGATTTCATATCCTGCTGTGGAGCTTCAGTATGAGAAGGCGTATTTTGGAACTAAGATGAACTGGAATGTTGCCTTACCTACTCATGCAGTTTCAGGTCCAATGAATTGATTTAATCTCTCGCTCTTAATAAAAAACAGTTGTTATTTTTCTTACTCTCCACTGGATTCCTAGACCACATCTACAGTGGTGTCAAGAAAACAAATATGAAAATCAGTGTTTAAGTGTAACTTTAAGTTCTTTGTGGCCAAGCTGGCTTTCAACAATGTTTAACTATCAGAATATGAAATAATTTTAATATCTAGTCATATCTATTTATCCATGAATTGCACCAAGCATTATTGTAACTATCAATGACCACTACAGCTACCTGGTCAGAATTTCCCTTGTTGCAGCTTGTGACCATTGACTCTCAAGCTGTCGCTGTGCTCCTCTGAGAACAGTTGACCTCCACCTTGTCCATACCCTCCCATTTCGTAGTTGAAGAGCACAATAAGATATTTAATCACCCTTTTCCTAATAAGACTGAATGAATGCAGTTCTCAGCCTCTTCTCATATACCATGTGTTCCAGACCCTTTGTCATCTTGATGGCCCTCCCCTTGACTTACTGCAGTACATCCTTGTCTTTCTTGTAGGGATAGCAACAGAGAACATATTTCACACTATCACTGAAAAGTGGAGAATATAAATGAAACAAATTGGGCAATTATTTGCAGCATTTGGTAGGTTTGATTGAAGAGTACTGGCTCTGGAAGCCTCTTGCATCAATTTTCCACCCCTATTCCCATCCCAATTTATTTGCTTAAAATACTACAGTTCTAAATTAGCATCCTCTTTACTCACTACCATTAAAACAAACCAGGTTAAGAAAGAATAAAACTAATAGACAGAAGTGCCGTGTGGAGACCTTCTTGAATGGGTTATTCAAGAATCATCAGCCTCTAATCTCAAATGAACTCATAAAGTGAGAAGTAACACTTCTACTGTGCCTGTATTTGCCTTGTTCAACACCTGTACATGTACTACTATAAGTTGCTGCCTGATCCCTGACGCTGTCTGGCTTCAGGAATGTGTTGCCAAAGAAATAATGGTGCCAGAGGTACAAGTCAGCAAACGAGGTGGTGAGTCCAGTGACCCACCAGGGACCAGGCAGGCTGAAACCCCTTCACACAGGTGAATACAGCTGGGTCTGACTCTGAGCAAATAAGGGGAGAGGAAGGAGCGTCCTATAGAGTCAAGAACTGCAGAAAGTGCATCTGAGGAGCAGCAAAGGATGAGGACAAAGCTTCTGGAGGCAGGTTTTTGCAGTCAGTTCAGAGTTTTTCTGAGTCATGTGTCTTGCTGAGCCACCAGCATGGACTGCAGTACAATTCCTTATGCTTGCAGTAGAATACGATTCACTTACTGCAGGTCCTCCTGCATCAGGTATTATCTTTGCCACATCTGTCTCACCCTCTTCGGTGTGTTTAGAAGAGAAATAATAGAAATTCTGCAGGTGCAGAATCCGGCACCAGCAAGGGATGAAGATGTTGTTCTGAACACCATTGTGCTTACAGACATGCTGATGGAAACAGCTATGAAATAAGGTGCTATGCAGTGAGAATAAGAAAAATCTAACAACAAAAATAATAGCTACACCTTAACATAGTCTGAGGCTATTTAAGCCAGAACCAAATTCAGAATAGGGCAGTGTCAACCATCCAGTCACTGATACTTCCCCACTCTGGGATCTGCCAGGCCTCCACCTCTCGCTCTCTGTTTCACACCCCATGTATTACACTTTGCCTTCTCTTCATTCACACTTTTTCAAAAAATGCACTTGGCTGCATTTGGCCATCAAAACTTTGGCTTTCATCACGTCCTAAATGACATTTGGAGTAGAGGAGAAAGCAACAATTGATTGAAAATGGTAAGTGGTGGAATAAGTTCACTGCAAATCCATGCATTACTTGTAGTGCAGCTCCTTTCCTTACAGGCAGGACCAGCGCTACTATAGAGATTGCAGAGGCAGCTGCTTAGACCAGGGGCTGGCAAAGGGCAGCAAGTGTATCCATTAGTAATTTGTGCCCGTAGCACAAATTTGTAGTGGTTTCTGTTGTTCTCTCAGGCCTCTGTCTGGGTGTAGGAGCCTCTGACAGAAAGCAGGGTATGTCTCTAGACCGCAGAGAATAGCTGGAGTTCAAACGCTGCGCTGTTCTTGCAACTCTTTCTTCTCTGCACTTTGCTGTGGGGACTTTTGGTGAAGGGTAGGCACCTCTGTAGAGAAAAAATTGTGTCATCTCGACTGGCACAGAATCACGAAAGAACATGTCAAGGACACGCATTGCACTCAGTCATGGCTCAGTCATGATTTACTTGCAAGGCACTTTTGTATTCTTAGCATTCTAGAAATAATAAAGTTATTATTGCTGTTGTTACTGTAATGTTATTCCTGTAAAGGAGAATCCTGAATGGATATAGTGGGTGACCTCAGAGAGTTTTCTGTTAACAACTTCTATGGTTTCCTTACCATTCTGAAACACTTTCACTGTTTGCACTTGAGCTACCTGCATAGAAAGTAGCCAAAAATCTCTCTTGCTTTTCAAGTGTCACAGGTTTTATTAGTCAGATTTTCTAACCGTGTTCTCTACTGTTGAAATCATTAGTTTGTGCACGATTGTATCTGTACAGAATCAGGAGCAGAAACTGCATTTGCATATCAAAAAGCCATATTGCACTAATGTGTCCTGCCATAGGAGCTGATGATGACTGCAAAGGAAAATAACAGCATGCAATGCACTTCATTAATCGCAGGACCGTACATTCATATTCAACTTGATGTTAAGCTTAAAAACAGTTGTTGGTGTTCCTTGTGATTTAAACTCTATGTAAGCAATGTGAGCTAAATCCAATGATGGAGACTTGGCACTAAATAAACTTTACCAGCAAATAAAGCATTAATCATAAGCTATAAATATCAAATTGTTTCCATAGCATTTTGCAAACTTTTTAGGAATAATCACAGCACATAGCCTAGCAGCCTATAGGAGGGAAACGGCAAACAAGAAGTTGCAGTAACATTCGCTATGTACTTTTTTCAACACTTAATGAGATTATACAAGGCTTTTCTACTACCGTCTCTAGAATATTTGTTATAAATGTTTTTTAGGCCAATTTTTAAAGATGTAGATTTAACGTACATGAATATTGTGGTAAAGAAGGACTTTTTAAAGATATAAAATTTATAAACACCTGTGAGTCTAAGTCACATATTTACCTGTGTCTATTGCACTTGGTTATCCCATTGGATGAGTTAAACACTGTTTTGTTTTATTCTTGTGTATAGTATAATGAAATAGAATAAAGAAAATAGAACAGTTATATCTTCCTATCCTTCTCTTTCATTTATGGCATCATTGCTCTTTTCTCCTAGTCATACTCTTCTGTCACTTTGAAAGTCTTGTTAAGACCTTGTTTGCTCCAGCACAGAACTGATAAGAAAAACAAATGTTTACACTGTAATTGGATTCTGGGAAAGCAGAACTGTAGAAAGCACCAGGAAGATAATGGCATCCTTTCTCTGAGCAAGTCCTACCTTATCATCAGAGAAAAAACTTTGATTTCAATGGAAGAAGAAACTGCTGATTTAGTTTATGTTAGATAGGATATAGTACTTTTAAATACAGCTGCCAATCGAGAAGATTTTTGGTATAGTTTGAGCTTATAGTTTGAAACACTGTCCAGTTTTTAATTTGTCATGAAACACAATGAAGTTACAATTAATGCTCTCTTTCTATGAGCCACAAGGTCAGTTTGACACTGTGAATAGTTAAATCATCCTTGGCAAGAGTCTTATTCTGGCATAAATTCTATAATGAGAACTCCAGATTACTAGCATCATTTGAAATGTGAGTGCCCAGCACTTAATCTAGTACCATTTGGTTTTGCACTGAATAGTAATGCCTTTAACGCAGTCATTAGGGATGCCTATGAGTTTAATTGGTTTGACATTAGATATTTTCCTTTTAATTGTGCCTTTTAATATCTGTTCTTGTCAATAAACAAGCAATTGCAAAGTCTTCCCAGCTCTGCTTCTTCAGCTTCTTTAGCTCTACTGCTGCACGGGCAGGAGGGACTCAGTTCAGCTGGCTTCGCATACCAATCAGTAAAAATACATGAACTGTCCCTAAAGGCCTTAAACCACATTTCATTGAGGAAAACAGAAACACAAGATCTGGCCCTCTCCGCCTTAATGGTCCTTGGATTTTCAGTGATTGCCTAATTTAAGTCTTCAACACTAAGATCATCCTCTGATACTCTGACTTAATAAGACCTTCCTCTGAAAACCGAATTAGAAGTGCCACAAGGGACAGCTTATGAAGCAGAATGCTACTGACTATGAGTAAGGGTATTAGTATCTGGCGTTACGCTGTTTGGGCCACTTTCTCATCTGTGACTTGTGCTGCTCTCTTCCTGTACCTGCGGCGTTCAGCTCAGTTGTGGCTCTTGCAGTGTTAGCGAAAGTGAGTTTCTCTGCTGCCTCTGGAGCATCCTTAAAGACAGAAGCATCCCGGAGTCAGTCGTGGTCCACCCAGTGTGCTAGGAAAGAGGTTTACTGGTCCAAGAATAGCCCCGTCTTGGCATATGCTTGCCCCAAGTGACTGCTGCTGCCACAGCGTGACCCGTTGCTCCCTCTTCCCTGTCCCTTTCACCCACCTGCCCCATGGAGGAGGTGATGCAGCTCTGCAGAAGCTGTGTCACCCCTGCACGGGGGGAGATGGCACAAGGAAAGGAAGGGACAGATGTTTCCCCTTATAACTCCACAGCTTTGTGTGGTCTGGCTGCATTGCCATATGTGCATTAAACATTAAGAATATATGGCTGGTATACTTAAAGCATTTAGTATGAACAATAAATAGGGTCCTCCAAAGTCTTTGTAGCTGTACTAGTCTCTTTATACAATGTCGACGTGCTTTAAGGTTTTTTCAAAGAGACAAGGAAAGAACCAGAAGGGTTTATGTCCACAAAGCAACTTAGCTGTTATGCATATCACACACATGTAATATCTTGAAATAATTTGTGCTACTTCCTTCATTCTGTATTTCAAAACAATGCTGTACATGTTGTTTGGCTTAAGGAATAAAATTATTAAATGTATTTATATGCTAATAAAAGGCCAGAAAAAAATGCCTCTCATTTTTAATTTGACTCTCACAAAACAGATGTGATTCTTTTGCATTTCCATGAACCATCAGTGTCTAGCCAATTAATTAATTCCTTAATAATATGCTTTTAGGTATATGTCTAAAAGTGTTTGCAAAGTGAAGGTAACCGCTGTCTAGGTCAGTCCTTCAGTGTTAAAATGGTTATGTTTCCCAAAGGTATTGTCTGTTCAGATTATACCATCTTCCAAAAGGTATTGACTTTAAGAACATGAGTGTCTAATACAGCAATGCCCTGCTTAAGGTAATTTTTACTATTGCCATTAAAAATAACAGGAATGATATTGTGTCAATTCTAGAGCCCCCTGAAGAGGACAGAAATTGTAGGGTGCAAGAGAAATGATAAAGTAAAATGAAGATGGAGTACAGAGAAAGCAGCTAACCAGTGCTCTTGCACTCCACTGGACTCCACCAGCTGTCATACTTATGACTGCCACACCAGTGGGTTTTTAGACAGTGCATCTGCCAGACAATTCAGTTGCTAATTAACCATTCTGATGTGCATGCTCAGGCTGAATTCAGCAAAAATGGATATGAGTAGAAACAGCAATGACATTTTATGGAAAGTTGAAAATTACATTTGTGGTTTTTTTCAGTGGAGGTTTTCAATTTTTCATCCATCTGGAAGCTGGTGAGGATGCCCTCACCCTGGCGCCTGCTGTGAGCTGATCTTGTCAAGGCTTATTGCAGCTGTTTGCTGCCAGTTGCAGCTCAGGGGTAACGGTGTGACATGGATCTGGCTCTTCTCCTTACCTGCCCTTCAATTCAATGCAGCAAATGCCCTCTTCTAGGATTTGGGGGAAGGGCAAAGAGCTGGAGCAGGACCCAAAAACCAGCAGAAGATTATTTTAACCAAGACCATTGTGATTTCAGAGGGAACTATTTTTTGTTGCTCGCCTGGTCCTTAACAAGCTGCAATATAAACCTACAGGAAAGGCAATGTGGTTTTCAAAGTGACTATGCCGTACATCAAATGTTCTTGATGAGACAGATGGTCTTAGGATAGATGGTCCAAAAGTGCTGGAAGCATGTAAAAGGTCTGTACATGTGTTTTATGGACCCTGAGCACACATACAACTAAATGTAAAGAGATGGTGTCAGTGAGTTATTGACCTCCATGGAGCAGCTAGGAGCAATCACACAGCAAAAGCAGATGTTCCATGCATGCAAGTTCATAGGCTGAACTATGACACTTCTCAAATTCTCTAATTTGTTTTGTGGGTTTTTTTTACTGCTCCTGCAACAATATCTCATGGAAATTTTTCTGCTGGACATCTAAAGAAATGTCTTTCCTTTGGTTTTCCACTTCTTGTTGTTAATAAAAAGTTTGAGCTGAAAAGCTTTTAATTTTCAAAAGTCTTCATGCTCATGAAGTGTGAGTGTGCATAGCAAAGCTGAAAGACTGTGGTAGCACAGTGAATGTTACGAAGGTCCCCCATTAAATATGGCTCCTAATTCTGTTGACTTTCACATATTTTAAAATGTTATCATTAATTTGTGGCTAAATAAGTTTCTGCTCAAAATATCTGACTCTGAATCAAGTAGTAAATTTAAAATGGGAAGATGTTTAAAGTATAAATGGATGGTGTCTGGGGTCTCAGCATCTTGGCCCTACGCATGCTAGTGATCCCCATAGCAACAAAGGTTAAAAGACAAGATTTTCTCAAAAAATAACTTTGGAAATTTTGCTTGGGATAAGAAATCTCTGTATCTATCTCCTTCAGTGAAGATCAAGACTTTCTCACAATTCCCTTCATGGTCACATCACAATAGAAAAAATCGGTGGAAGAGGTCAGCTGTAGGTAATGCAGCCAGCCTTTGGCCAGCACACAGAGAAGTGCAGAGAGAGTCTCTAGGACTAAAGTACACACTGCAGCGGGTGCTAAAGAGCTCTGGTTTTTAGGGATCAGCAGGTCATTCACCTCCCTCTGTGGGTATCAGCACAGCTGGGGAGGTCTTTAAAATATACTTAGCTGTATAATGAAAGAACAGTGTCTTGACACGTTTCCCAGTAGGCACTGGTAAATGAAGCTTACTGTTCCAGCCTCGTCCTGCCCTGCTGCCCAGCTGCAGGTGGTGGGACAGCCCTGGCTGCAAGACCCTGCTCCATGGGAATCCCCCCCGGTCCCCGTGCCCTGGCCCCAGGGAGCCACTGGCCTACACTGTGCCCTGACAGCTTTAATCATACATGATGCTTTTTTAATCCAAACTCATCTAAACCAGGGTGTCTCCACCCTTTCAGGGACCACACATGCAGAGTGATTTGCCTTTGCCCGCTCTTTTCCCATCCCCAGTGAACTCCCCCACCTCCCCGTCAGCTGCTCACTCTGAAATGTCCATGTGGAAAAAGTATGGAAAAGGCAATACTGAAAGTACTTGTGTTAATTTAACCCATCACGTATTGTGATTTCACAGGTGGAAGTCAGCATTGCGCGCTCAAGTAGCTTCAGGCACTTTTCAAGCTGTAGGTGCTTTTCAGTCATTTAGGGAACAATTGCTGTCAAACAGCGGGAGGCAAGTTTGGGTTTACTAAGCGGTGCAATATGTGTTCCCTGTTGGAGGATCTCACAGCACGACGGTGAAAATATGAATATGTTTTAAGTATGATCATATAATTGATGCTACACATATATTATGTATGACAGCAGTAGTGTATAATGCTACTTAAGATCCATCCTAAGGTGGATTTTGAAGCCATCTCAAAGTATTTGAAGGTCATAAACACCATGCAGGGAGACAAATTACCTAGGGTAGTTTAATACACTTATAACAAGGAGAACTAGGATGCAATGGAACAAAGTAAAATTCAGGCTGCATATCAGGAAAATTTTCCTAACAGCAAAGTCTATTAGCCTGTGGAATAGCCTCCCAGGGGAAGCGGTGGAAGCCCCACAGCCTGAGTCATTTAAAGCTAGACTAGAAAACATTCGAGAATAATCCTGAATTGGCAGAGAATAATCCTACATTGGCAGGGAGATGGAAAAGATGACCTAATAGGTCTTTTCCATCTCTAGCTTCTATGATTCAACCAAGGTATGTTGCTGTGTGTTATGTATCGGGGCATGCCCAGCCCATTAACTCCAAGTTCCACTTCAAAGTGGAAATCTTGAAATTTTACTTTGGCTTCAACTAACTTTGCCATTTCAGCAGACAGTGAGAGCTTTGTGTTCCTAAAGCATTTGTTCATTTTTAAGGCCTGCATAGAGAATGAGAATATTAACAATAAATTTAGAACAAGTTGTGGTTTCTTTCAAATGAGAAAGATATTTTCTGTCTCTTTTGATTTTTTTTTTTTCTCTTTTCCAGCATGGCACTGTGAGAGGCAGCCCTCTGACCAGGTTCCAGTTCTATCTATAAATTTCCACATCTGTTCCCATCATTATCATGTTTGAGTATCTGATGCATATAGTGTTGCAGGGAGCAGCACTTAGTTCACAAGCAGGCCTGAATCTTGCAAATGGATGAGCATTTATAGGAATATGAGTCCACATATAACATTGCTGTTCCCACAGCTGTGCCAGTTAAATATATTGACTCAATGGACCAGACTCTCAGCTTGGTGTAAATCACTGCAGCTCTACCCACTGAGGAGCCGACTGGTGTGTTTTTATTGTAATAGTGTGACTTTTGATGTGCTGCTGCTAAAATGCACTGGAACAGATCCTCGAACTGGCCAGGTTTACCTTGCATCACTCACGCAGCACAATGCGGATGTGATCTGCCCGGAAATGGCTCATAGGGCATGTCCCCTGCCAGGAAAGCTCTGCGCTTCCAGAAAATTGGCAGATGCATCACAGCTGCTTCCCAAGCCCTCTGCAGAGTCGGGGAAGGGCCAGGGCCAGGGCCAGGGCTGGCATCAGCGAGCAGAGCTCCTCTCCGCTAACACTCATGAGGTGGCACGGCTCTTGGCTGTGGAGCAGTGGGGCATGGAAGGGGCAGAGCACCTAGTCCATTAAGTCCTGTTGTTGAATATACTCTGATATTGTAAGAAATAACCCCTTTAACATCCATTCCTAAGGAGATGGGTCCGATGCCCAATCCTGATTTCAGCTACGCCTCACTATTGGTAGGTGACAGGAGAGATCCAGTGCCCCATAGACCTGATTGTATCAAGGTCTTCAGCTTGGTAGAGAAAAAAGAATAAGTTCTGATACTGATGCTCTGTGCTGACCTTATTTGACTCAACATAGGGCACTTATTTTTGTTGGTGAGGCCAGCTCACCATGGGAAACACTTATCCAAGTGCTGTGGGTATTACTAAAAATTCCTGACAACAAAACTGGATAGCTTCCTAGTTCAAATCATAGTTACCTCAAAAGTGTGTCTGCAAGGCTGCCTTATGCTCTCACCCTTGTGGAATCCTTATAATCCTAATAACTTAGCAGTTATTAACAAGACTGAGTGTGTCGTGCTGGAGGAGTGAATACCCTGATACTTCTCTAAGCATCCAGATCTTCTTTTCACTCTTCTCAAACCATATGCTTAACAAGTGACATCTGGCTCTTCTTGTCTTTCTAGCACACATTTCTCTCCATCCTTTTCCAAGGAGGCCCTTATTTTTTGGAATAGCTTTACTGAAATCACAGCATTTAAAGATCCAAAAAGTATTGCTTCTGATATTGCATGAGAGAAAAATGGATGAAAGGGAGGCTAGACTAAAATGAAATAACCTTCTCTTTCAGGAAAAATACGTATCAATTCAGAGGTGTGCTTAGGCAAATTACTGCACAATCTTCCTCTAAGCTCTTTCCCTGCTTCTTTCTTCTGTCACCATCCCTTCTACTTGCCTGTCAACTTACTTCAAATTCAGACTCTATTTCTTTTTGCAGTAGAGGCCTTCCTTGTTTACAGCATGCCTGACACAGTTCCAGATACTTGGTATCTAGAGGAGGAAGAGGGAAATAACAACCATCCCAGGAGTTTTCAGTTGAAAATGTGTATTTTGCACCTGCTATTGCATGCTGGTTTCGACAGGGAGCCAGGTGAGGAGTCCAACTCATAAAGAAAATTTTAAAAGTCAGTGCATTTTCCGCGTAGCAGCATAAACATTACATCTGGCTCCTTGTTTCTTCACCAGATATTTCAATGGCTAGTAAGGGTGGGATTTTTTTCAACCCCTTCTAGTTTTGGCAGTGACTTCAGTGGGAGAGGGGTTATTCCAGCACTGAGCCCATTTGGAAAATCTCACCTGAAATAATCAAATATAAATTAGATATCCAGGATATTATCTGCCACAGTCAACATCAGCTGCAAGTGGATCAGATTTAAGTCCAAAATAGGAAATAGTAATCTGGAACACTGCTTGCTCTCAAAGCAAGCTTCAGTGCCAGGCCTTGCCTCAACTCCAATTGCCAGGTCAGGAGTGGTAACGCAATATCATTTAGGTCTCTGTGCTACAGAATAAAAGCTTCTCCATGTGTTAAACTTTTACTGTTTAACCTACTGATGCTAGAAATGAGCACTTGTTAAAGTTAGAGCGATGACTTGCAGCTTTTGCATGCAAGGAAATTTGACAACACTAGCGTTTAGACTTTAAACCAGTTCTATGAACCAACGATGCTTTTGGGTGTGAAAGAACTGCTTAAGTTAATGCAATAACATATACTTTCAAAGTCTGGAAGTGAAAATTCAACACAGGACCACCATCTTTCGTAAACTGGGATTAGTTGCAATCACAGTGTTATGGCACCAGATTGGACTCTGATCACACAACAGGGTAGCATCGATTACTCATAAATAACTTCTCTGGAAAAAAACAAAATCAGAATGAGTGTCATACATTCCTGCTGCAATATATCTCTGCAAAATTTTTGTTGTGCAGAGCATTGTTATCTATCTGACAAGAGAACTTCTTAAAGAAGGAAGAGCATATTGTCTCCTCATTTTTAATTGCAATGCTTACTGCTAATTAAACACTGTGAATGGTGGTTTCCATAATACTAATTTATGATAGCAAGCCTTTATTAACATAAATATTTCATTGTTCAATGTGGACATAAAAAAAATAAATTGACATTTTGGCAGTCATTCAATGTTTTGGGGATCTATTTTATAAGATATTTTACTGATGAAAATGTGTCTTAAAGCCTTAGCAATATGTTTGGCTTTGGTCTTTGGCAGCAGAAAAGCAAGAATCTGAAAGCCAGAAATGTCCCCAGAGCATGTATCTATATTCCTGCTGTAGGTCTTTAGAGTTCTCCTTTTACAGACAATTGGAAAAATGTTTCAGTGGCTGTTTTCTGATACATTTTGATTTGTATATGAGCAAATCTCACATTTCTACTGTCAGATATTCCCATGTTTTATCACATTTTTCTTAAATGATTTTCAAGAAATTGCATTAACTCTTCAAGTTGACAGGAGTAAATATTGGCATGATAAAAGTTTAACACTGATGTCACAGATATCACCATCTATTAACTTTCTGGGGAATTTTGTGTTGACTAATGAAAAAACAGAAGGGGAGAATCACCTACATTCAAAGTACATTTTACTTTGAAGTGAAGTTTATGGAAGGCATCATGTACAGTTGCAGAGAATATTTGGAGATATGTATACACATTAAACTGTCTTGAAACTTTCTATATCTGAATATGTCTAAAAATAAGGACACATTAGATAGCATCCTAATTAAGCACGTTATGAGTAGAGCTTAACACTTTCTTAAAAGCTTAATATAATACAGTGCTAACAATGAATGACAAAAGATTAATTCTGTACACTGAATGTATATTAGAAATTTTCTTCTCTGAGACAGTTTTCCGGTACTTACTTAGGAGAATAGCTTTCTGTACTGCTAATAAAAACTTGTCCAAAAGTTGAGGTACATTTACTGTAGTATAAAAATCAAGAAAGGGAACTAGCACTCAAGAGTCATCAAAGCAAATGCAGAAAGGGCAACGGGTCAAAAGTCAGGAGAGTTCATCCTGATCTTAACTCTGCATTGATGTAGTGATTTGGATTCTCCATCACTCATATTAAAATTTGGTAGACACGTCCACAAACAGCAGGTGTGTCAGTTCCCAGTCTGGTAAGACCTGCTATATTTTCCTGAGCAAGTCCTACACCTGCGGTGTAACTATTCTTTTTGTTTGCTTATTAGTTTAATTGTTAAATTTTGTGGCAGAAACTGTCTTCCACCGTGACATTCAAGTTTCTGACATACAATTGCCTAATATAGTTAGGCACTGTTATTCAAAATTCTGCGTTAAAACATTTTTTCATATTTTTTCCTTTTTTTCTCCCTAAATAAAAATCTAACCAGCTAATGGCTTAAATGACATTGCTTGGCTCTTTTGTTTGGCTTTCTGATTTCTGCTTTCTGACTTCTGCTCTTTTGGTGACAGTAGTGCTGAGTAAATTATTGCAAGACCACCTTTCCAATCTCTTTTCCATAAACAGTCACTCAGAACCTTAAAGCTTGTTCCGTAACAGGAAAGGAGCTTAGTGACATCTCTTTAACTAACAACAAACAATATTCTAACTAATAAGGCATGTGCTTATTCTCACCACTCTGTTTCCATGTTACACCCTTTCCTCTCACAGTTCTCTTTATTGCTTGGACAATATATTCTCTGCAGCACTGTCTTTTCCTGTGTTTTGAAAGCGCCTATGCCATTTTTTTTCACTCCTGTAATGTAAAGAATTAATATTTCTTTTTCAGAAGTAAGTAAAAAGAAGAGCATTGGGAAGACAGGGAGGTGGAAGGCTATTTCTGTGTGCTGGAGTGGCTTGCAGCTTGTAACAGATGTTCTTGCAGCAGCTGAGAAGAAACTAATAGCTAAACAAAGAGGTATTTAACTTCACACTACATATGATTGGACAATAGGGCCTTAGGCTTCAAGTCTCCAGATACTTGCGCGCATTTAAGCAAAACATTCCAAAGGATGCATTACATATAATTTGAATGCCAGGCAGAATGATATACAACCCCAGGCTCCCCTTTTCTAAAAGCTGAAGTAAGTATTAATGCTCAGGTGTTCATGCCAACAGTGCAGAGGTGAGAAATAGCAGGTGACTGGATAGGCTACCTAGCACAATAAACCCCATTCTCAGCAGGAAAAAATATGCCCCCTGGAAAATACTAATTGTGCTGAGATCTGCTTGGCCAGCTTGCTATTGTTTGTTATAGTGGCTCACACACAATATTAAGAATTTCTTTCTATTCTGGTGGTAGCTTGGGACAGGAGAATTTTAGCAGCATTCGAGTGGGCACAATCTATCCTTTACCTTTTCCAAACAGGTTGCAAACCTCTTAATGGAGACCTCCATGTACAATAGGTGAGTATGAAATTCCTCCTCAACCCCAAAGCAGACAGTGCCTGGGGTGCATGATGTCTGTTTTAGTAGGTGTGTGCACCAAATCTCACTCAAAGGTATTTTGTTCCTTGATAACATAGTTAGGCTGGCCTTTCAGAGTTGATATTTATCAGGTATTGGATCTCCTTGGCTCAGAAAAGGTTGTTTTATCTAAGAACTGTGCTGATTCTGAATCAGGCCACTTATTTTTATGACAAGCTGAAAAGATGAGGAGGCTATGTCTAACAAACAACTGCAAGAACCATTGCTTACGCTATTCTGTGGTGTTAAGCATGTTGTTAAGACAGTTTCTGTTTTATATAGTCATGGAGCAGAAGTGAGGGTGAAAATGAAGGAGCGGAGTTGTGCGCCAAAAAAACTTTAATATTCTTCAAACATATGATCTGAAATATGTCATCATCTGTGTCATTAAGTGCTTGTGGGAGATTGCAAATCATCAGGCAAGTGCTAAATGCTGTTTTCTGTTTTCCTCTAAGTCAGTTATAAGAATTGTCTAAAGTGTGGGAAACATAAATCTCATTTACGTATGATAGGAAAATTTGTATTGGCTTCTGTTTCACAGAACCACAGAATCACTGAGGCTGGAAGGAACCTCCTAGATCATCTAACCCACCCCCAGCTCCAGCAGGGTCAGCGGGAGCAGGTGGCCCAGGCGCGTGGCCACTCAGGTTTTGAATATCTCCATGGAGATATTCATTTAAATAGGCTCAGCCATTAAATAAAACAAGCCTAAACCTATGGAAAGCAAGACACCTGGCAGGAAGTATGGTGAACTAACAAAAGAGGGGAAGCTACTGTGTGCAGAAAAAATATGTAACCTATTGTCTGTAAGGACAAGGGCAGGCAAGTGCCTGAGAACTGCATCTATTTCTGTATAGAAAATCTGCCAGAGGGATATCCTTCATCTCTTAGGTGCTCTTGAGATCCTCATGGAATGAGGCATGGCATTGAAATGTAAGCCCCCTGACACAAAGCCTGGAAATGCCTAAGATCATGGTGAAGGCAGGAATATGCTCATCAGTGTTTCTCATTAGGATGGCATGTTGCTATCAAGAGAGCTTGCGCCGTGTCCACCCTCTCCCAGAAGATGCTCCCTTTCACTTATCCTACACCAACAGCATGGGCTTTTCACGAATACAAAGCACGGTCGTGGGCAGAGGAGGGGACTGCAGCTGTGCAGAAGATAGGGTGGTGTTCACAAAGTCTACAAGGTCTGTGCCGTGGCACGGGGCTGTGACATTGTCCATTGCTCCCTGCATGAGGATTTGGCGGTGTAGGAGCCAAGCTGTGGAAATGTGCATCTGTGCAATGCCCTTTGCAAGCAACAATCACAAAAATCCCACTGTACTCTGAACAGGTTCTTCAAACAGGAGTAATCATGTGTTTGGGTGTTTTGGGGTTTTTTTGTTTGGTTTTTTTTTTCTCTGAATGTAAAACCCTTTTAGAAGTAATTCCCTGTGAAGGGCATTTTCTTAGGAGAAAAGTCTTCTTGTATTTTACTTTAATAGAAAACATATAAAAGTACATGATTTCACATTTCTGCAGAAAGTACAATATAACGTTACAAATAACTTCATGGAAGCAATGTGTCTGAGAGCAAAGTTTCCATGAGGGCACACAAAGGGTTACAAGCATAGGTCCCTAGTCATGTGAGTGAATAGCTTGTGACATTTGACTGTAAAAATGTGAGCTGACTAAATACCTAAATACCTCTATTGACTAAAGTCAATAAAATTATTGACTTTCAAAGTGTACAGGCTGGTAGATGACATCTAAAGGGAACCTCATTATGTCTGAAGAATATCTTCCAGCTGGAGTGGTGGCATCCATGACATGATGCTTTCTACTTGAAAGAAAAGAAAGAACTAAGAAAGGGGAAATAGGAAGGTCCTCTCTGTCAAAGCCATGAAAGAAGGGCAGTGTTACAATGGAAAATAATATCAAAATGGTTGAAAAAGCACTAAATTTTTTCCATCACACAGATTTTAGTAATCATGAATCATACTGTTGTGCAAACATTCATCTGGCATTATTTCTTTCAGTACTGGGTGTCCACATATGTCTGAGTATATGACAGTCTGTGCTTGTCAAAGGTCTTCAAATTTTTTCTAACACGTCAGTTCAGTGACAGCGCAGTTGGCTAAAGAATAAGCATAATTAACAATGGCATGTTTAATATTGTTTTATGATTGCCTTCTATTAAAATAGGATCTTAAGAAAGCATGACAACACTAACAATCGTAATTACCAGCTTAGCTGGACATACTACAAATGTTGGACCAGAAAGAGAGATCACTTCCAGGTGCAACAGGGGATTGCATTTCTTAGTGATTCTGGGTGAAGAAAACTGAGGTTGCATGTGTTTCAGAAAAGCTGCATATAAAACTATAGTGAATTTTCTGAAATAACGCTGAAACCAAATGTCTTTGCAAGTCTATGTTTTTAACGAGTACGGGAAGGCAGCAGCGGTAATTTCTGTAAGCATATTGTGTTACTTATTCTCTACACAATGACTCAATAAAAAGACTGAACAGCTCCAGCCTTAGTGGAGGCAATATGCAGTACTTCACTAAACTAGTTCCCTGGCAGTGTTCTGGAAACTTCTTAATTATAGACAGGGACAAGGGTAACTAAAGGACTTACAGACCATTTAAAGGATAATACCCAGTTCCTGTATGCTAACAGCTAGTACAAGACTTCTAGGGATGAGGGACTGTGGGGAAAATATAAACCTCATGGCCGCATGTCATAGCAAATAAAAGTGGCTTAGAGGTGAAGGAGTAGGATGGAAATGATAAAGTCCTATTCACGATATTTTTTATTTACGTATGTCTATCAAATACAAATTATTATATCAGTAGGGATGACTGGAGGTTCCTCAGTCACATGAAGGCACTCAGGTTTCTGTTGGTGGCCCAGGGAGGAGATGGGTGGGAGTGAAGACACTGAGAAGACAGCTGTGGTCCACAAAGTCATGTGGGGATGTGGGTTGCGGGACAGCTGTCTTTTTCTCAGATTTCCTCTTTTTTCTCCTTGAATCTGCAGCACAGGCCCTTCAGTCTCAGCCTCCCTCTGTGCATGGCCTCTTCCTTATCTTGTGGCCTACCACCATCCCTGCCATACTGTCCCTTCCTACATGTTACCTTCTGCCTAGGCTTCCTATCCAGCCCACAGGCCAAAGAAGGAAGGAGGAGAGGAAAGGGAAGAGAAGAGAAATGGTGTCATACTGCCATGATGCCTGAACACTGTTTGAATGGAGGAGAGGTGGAAAGAGTGTGGGTACAGAGAAAAAGATGGGGGGGAAGAGGAGGCAGCAGTCCCATAGGAGTTCAGCCACTGGGGGTAGAGGCAGGGAGTGCCAAGCCACCCTCCCTGCCCTCTTGCAGCAGCCCTGCTGCACCTCATGCCTGTCCCTATCCCTCCTCGTGTGCAGGAGCAGCAGAGTTTGAGGGAAACACACATAGAGACACACTCGTTCAGCGTAACCCTGTCTTTCTTGGGCAGGGTACCTCAAGGTGCCACTCTTGGCAGCTGCCTCTTTCAGTGGTATACAACACCGCCTAGTGAGGTTTCTTGCTGTCTGAAAGCCTTTCGGGAGTATTGCACCACCCTGTAGCCAAAGAACAGCAATCCAAATGTCAGGTTCCTGTATCTGTTGAGGAGCCTGGATATGAGCTGTGGCTTGTCTGCTGGGCAAGTCCCTTCACTCTTCTGTTTCCTGTCTTGGTTTTCATCTGCCAAGTCTGTTCAGACTGCTGTGCTTCTGAGTCAGGGATTGCATACTAGCACAGTCATCTCGGTTCAGGCTGGGATAGCATTGAAAAAAAAAAGGCATTATCCAGCCTGAATAAAATGCACACATAGCAATAGTTGTGGTGGCCCCCTTCCTCGTCACCAGTGAGAACTGGGAACCATCAGCTGGAGTCCTTGCAAAGTTTAGCAGATGTAGGTAGGAATTGGTCACTGAGATAACAGGGATTTAGCCCATGCAGAGCTTTGTAGAAGATGAAAGAACTTCTTGAAGTGGACCCGGATTGCCACAGCAGGCAACATGGCGTGGGGAGAACACTTCCGTGTGATGAGTTCCTGTCAGGGGCTCTGCTTCGCCCCTCACAGCTGCACTTGCAAGGCAAGATTGATTGGTGTGTGTGTATTATTTTACACATTAATACAATGCAAGAACAGCCTATGTCATGTTCCAGTACCTCAGGAGATAAAAGATTACTGCTGCCAGATAATCAGATAAACCAGGATGCCTTAGGTATCAAAAGGTAATTGTGTTAGGCAGTATATCATACATAGACAAATCACGTAAAATTAGATACCCATTAACAAGTGTATTTGGCGTCAATTAGCCAATTCAATTTTTAAGATATAGTGTTAACTTTAATTTACAGCCATAAAGTGTTATTTTCTTATCCAATATTTATATGCTGTCTGAGGTTTACTGACTGTTGACCAAGGAGATGAATACATAAACTTGTGCATGGTAGGCTACAGGATTTGTCCTGTGCATTGTATCGAGAATGTTTTAATCTCTTTTCAGTTCCTTTTTCTTAAAACAAAAAATCTGTCACAGATTGCCAAAACTCTGTGCATTGCTGGAAATTCCTCACTTGGAAAACTTTCAGAAGTACACCCATTCCCACTGAAAATCCTTCTGGGCTGAGGAGGATGGATTTCTCTGGAGGTAAACAATGCTGGGCCAAAGTCTAATTCTACCAAAGAGAGGTTGTGTTAACATAACTTTTTCAGAAATTTTTAAGTGAAGAAATGTACCTAGTGTGTTTATGTTGGGAAACTTGTGTTAAAAAAAAAAAAAATTGAATTTGAAAACTTTTGAAACTATATAGAAAGAAATTTCCAAAGAGCGAATTAGTGTTGCAGGAAGGGGTATATTTGTGCATCAGCTCCACTCCGCAGGACACTGCCAGGAAAGCTCCACAGCGTGTTGTGAGGCCCATATTGTCAGTGGTTCCTGAAGGTTCCTGGTTAGTCAAGGCCTTTCATTTTTGGAGCAGAAGAATTCAAATTCTGTTACATATATTACTGTGAAATGGCTCTCGTGTACAATGCAGTAATCATAGTTCCTGCAGAGCCACAGCTTTAATAATTGGCTGCAGACTTTTAGATTTTATTTGTAGACTTTTGTAAATGTTTTTAATAAACCTTAAGGTCTGATTCTCATTGCTATAAGGGCTCTAGTATTAAGCAGACACAAGGCATGTCTGTGTACCTGCTACAGAGCCAGGAGCAATGACCCTGGTAACCCAGCTCGGAATTCTGGCCATGCTAGCATATCAGTGCATATATCTATACACATACATCTATTTCTACTTCTGTCTCTAACTCTACCTTTATCTCTATCAACTATACATCTATCTGTATCTGTATCTATCTATATCATCTGTATCTATATCTAATCTATACATGCATATAAGTACGTCTCCGCTACATGGTTTGCAAAAGCAAGTGTGGCTGTGTAACTACGGTGCTGAGCTCAGGCTCATTAGGTCTTTGGAAAGGCTTAGACAAAGAGGTCAAGCAAAAATGTGTAATTCCACTGACTCCTTAGACACCTCTATCCCTGAACCATTAATGTTGTTTCACAGCCCAAAGCAATGGACTCACTGGTTTTGGACAGGGAGAAGTATTGTGCTGCAGGCTAATTTTAGGTAGACAAATGTAAATACATGAGACGTAGCACAGCCAGGACCCTAGGGCTACTGGCCTTATTTTCCTGAAAAAGGCAAGGGGTACATATTAACAGTTACTGGTCAGGATCCAGTTTTCTGTGTTGTGAGCGTAACTTCCCTCGCCCTGTACTGTGTGCCCTGATACCATTCTGGCACTCATTCATCAGTGTCTCCGGGAGGTGAATGCCGCTTCATGAATCACCAGCAGACACGGCTTCCTGCAGCACCTTCCTCCCAGCCTCCCAGCCAAGCCCTGTCCCAGCCGCTCCGCTCCGGCTCACCAGCTGCTCTGGCTGTCGGCCACCCCGTTCCCTACAAAATGCAGTTCTGTTTTACGGGAGGTAGACAGCTGTCAGTCACTTCATGACTTTAAATAGCCTCTTTAATACTTAAAGTAGTCTGATAATGTGCAAAATAATTTGAGGACATCAATCTTTAAGACAAAAAATACTTACATTTCCATTTAGAGAAAAGTATATGAACCATTAGCTTACCTAGTTTAAACAACCAATGAAGAAAGGGTTAATAGAACAAGCCAATAATTTATTAAATGTTATTTGTAAAACTTTTCTCTACAACTTTAGCAAGAATTCCAATTCTTCAGTTGCCTGGCAGAGACCAGACAGAGTTCCTTGTGTATATTCTTTTGTACTTTGAATATATTACAAATTAACTGTTAGCTGTTTAGAACTTGCAAAACAATCTATTTGAAAGACAGCCTGGCAACCAGAAATGCGATTTGGGGGGGGGGAATATTGTTTTTAAACCGGAATTTTGTTGGCTTTTCTTTAAAGTCAGATAGTCATGAATGAGTTGACTGAAAATATAAAGAATATTTGTACTGCATGTTTGGATACAGAATGCCACCCACAGATCAAAGATTACACTCACACAGATTTGCAAGCCTAAATATGAAGTTAGATTATGGACTGGGAAGCCAATCTACTCACATGTGTTCAATCCATATTTTGTAGATATCTAACATCAGTTAGATGAGAAATTTTATGGATGAAACCTTAATAAAACAGCTAAAAGGCTTTGACTGCAATGAGCATTGATGCTGAGTTCTGGCTATTGTTCGGAGACAAGACATTACAAGACCTTGAACATACAGGATAAAAGAGTCCCTGTGCTGAGAGACGTTTAGCCTCCGGCAAGCTTTGTGCGTATGAGCAGATCGTGCTGTCCACCACTGGGATGCAACTGAGCTGGAAATAAAGATGGGATGACAACTTGCTATGCAGTCCTGTAATAATCAGAGGGGGCTAAAACTTACCCTTAGATATTATTCATAAATTAGTTGAAATGCATTTGTACTGAATGTTGAATTCTCACCACATATTCTTCCAATGTGGAAACATATAAGTGCCAATGATTGATGAAACCTAGAGATACACAAACACAAAAAGTAAAGGGAGATGATGTCCCAAAGACTAGACTGTGATGACTGGGGAAAAAAAAAAATTAAAACTGAGGGTATGGGATTCCCTTTCACATACAGTATGGATTCTTGAAGCACTCCCAAGCTGTCCAACTGGCTGAAGATTAAAGAAGACTGGATGGAAGCTCAGTCTCTACAGAGTTTGCCTTGGGTATTGTTTACTTCTATCTGTGGGAGCTAAAGCCACAGCAGACACAGACACAACAGTGTCCAGTTCACTGGCGCCCATTAAATGGAATGTAATATGAAGGTGTGTACTACTGCTTGTCAGTTTTAGATTTGGATAAACCACATGATATGTGATGGCAGCAGGGAGTCTGTGTATATTTAACATATACATATATTTAGAGCGTTACTACCAGAACCAAAGCTCCTTCTGGAATTGGCAGAAGAACAGTGTAAAATGATTCACCTAAAACCCAAAATTCACTGAATCTTTTTTTTTCTTTTTTTTTTTGGCAACGTTTCCCAAAACTAGAGGAAAAATTTTTCCAGTCATTTCAACCTTTTTTTTAAGTAAAAACCTTCAAAAATTCTCAACATGGATAAAACTCCAACATTCCTTGGACTTGTAGAACTAATGTGGAAGTTTCTTAAGAACTGTAAAAAGTATTTCCAGGCTAGCTTTTCTTATGAAATTTTGGTAATTCTTTTCAATAGGACTGTTAACCTTAGCTAGAAACAGAGATTAGATTTAGATGCTTCAGAAGAGAATTACAAATTGTTTCAGGGAAAAGTATTCAATCATGTTTTAAATTTCTTGGAGGATAAAGGTGTGACAGATTAATACAGGATAGGAATGATTTTTATAGCCTTCCATAATATCTATGCATTAAAAGTCAATGCAAGAGCCTGCTGAGGAGCTACATTGTGGCACCACATAGACAACATAATTTCTGTGCATATCTGTTCACCTACATTAACTTCCTTTCATGTAAAAAGTAAAGTATGTGGATTGTTAGTGCATAGTGGATAAATTACCATCCATGTCTAACAATTTTCTTTACTACTTATTTGAGTTCTTGGCATCCTTTTATTTATCAAGCATAAAAAAAATCATTCTTCAGTCTCTTTTGAGTGAACTACTATCTGTTTATCTATTACCTTTGCAAAGGTTTGCACCATAACCAAGTCACTGCAGCTCTCAGCTGTTGTTCTGCATTTTTTTCATCTTGCCTTTTGGCTTTTGGGCAGAAAGAGTGATCCAGCAACAAACCATCCAAATAACGACTTTAGTTTATTTTCAACACAGCTAGCTGTTTCCCCAGGTAGCTCTTAGGTTTCTTCACTGGAACTAAGAGCCCAAATAATTCTTGTTGTTTCATGGTGATGAGAGTTGCAACATATAAGGAGTGAGGGTGAAAGAAAAATAGCTTTCCTTTTGGAGACACTACAAGGTCCAAACAGCAGCAAAAAATAGCAGAACAGGGACTTTTCTATTACATTAGTTAAGTTCCATGAACTTAAAAAAACTTAGTTTCTTTTGATGCATGGCCTCTCCAAGTGCTACCCCAGAGCAAGGACAAGCCAGCATGGAGCTATTTACAAATTACTTAACTAGATAATTGCAGAGTGCTTTCCTTCTTGAGTACTTATTTCTTAATTACTGGATCCAGAGCAGCCTGGGACAAAATACATGGAGTACCACGGAATTGTACCTACTTCCCTTGGGTCTGAGTTCAACTCTCTCCTTTAAATGTCCAATGGATAGTAATAACTAGTAGCAGTATGTTTTACTTAGGTGAACAGTGAGCATTATAAAGGCTTTCAGGGCGCACAAAGGCCTTGGTCTTCAGACACACACTTCAGTAACTGCAAATAAGTAGCCTAGCATACGCATTGCCTGGTGCGAGACAGGAAGGGAGATGTTTGCCCATGTATGATAGCAAACACACTTGCCTGTTCATGGCCACTGCAAACACTGAGATGCTCACGCACATACGCATGCACACACGGCGCTGATATGGAGTTCAAAACTTTGCTTAAACATTACCAAAAGATAACACTTTAACGAATAGTAAAATACAACATCCCATCAATATGAGGATATTAAAAAAAAGTAGTGAATGAGGAAGATGACGTCTCATGAGTACAGTAAACTCCCGAGTTTTAAATACACATTGTATGAGCACTAGAAAAGCTGAGACCTAAACATTTTCCTTGTCGTTACTAAGAAAGAGACAGGAATTAGGCGGTGCACAGCCAAATAAATAAATAAATCTATAGCTTTTCGCTGTGGTTCCTGACAAAATGAATTGCTACTCCTCCGTGCTCTGACAATCTGGTGCAGTGCCTCTAATGAGTCATTGGTATTAGCTCCACATTCGGAGAGTATCCACACTGTCTACACCAGGGGACCGATCCTGCAATAGCACTGCACATCTGTGAGATGTAGTGTGCCTTCCATTATCATGGTTTTAATTGGCAGTTGAAAGTACACAATTCCTCACAGAACCAGACCCGAACAAGTGTTTATAATATAAAACATGGGAAAGCAATTTGCCTCCAAAACATTAGTATGAATTGCTAAGTAATCTATTACAGCAAAAAACACAGAACATCAGCGCATGTTAGAAGGAACAAGCCAACTACACTGTACCTTTTAAATCAAAGCGATAGGTTCCTGAGGAATGGTGTACACATGCAACAAGACTCATCACTTAAATCTGTCATCTCCCCAGACATATGGCTATCTATGGATTACATGGTTCAGGCTGTATCTTGTTAAATAGTATTATTTTGTGTGACTTTTTTTTTTTTTTTAGGATGCTGAACATACTAAGCCACTGGGGTGAAGCTGCAAGACAATAAGGGGTAAAAAAGATCAGGGAAAGTATGGTGTTTATAAACTGCTGACAGACAGTACGGATAGACCAGTCCAATTTTTTGTTGTTTTTGTCGTTATTGCCTCTTCTAACCATTAGAGAGGAATCAAGGTAGTGTTGCTCTAACAGTAGGCATATGTCCGGGACTTGCTTGATGGGCTAGTGTCATTTCTCCACCCCTGATCCAATCATGACCCTGAAGAAGAGATGCTCAAATGTAAGGGCTGTGAAGAGTGTTGGTCAAGTTGCTAATGAAGGGTAGAGAGAGGAATTCATACTTTCACTAGCTCCTATTTCTCTCTTTCTTTTCTGCTCCGTATTTGAAAGCTTGGTACTGTAATCAGTATATTGGATTTGTTCTTGTACAAGCACCCAGGGGAATAACCCAGGGGAGAAAATGTCTGGGTACATAGTGAAAGAATATATACTGTCAGCTTTAAAAAAACTGAAAATTATGAGTTGAGCCCAAAAAGTCATGAGATCAGTGTGGAAATTACATGGGCTTTTGTCTGCATGTTAATAATATGTTTGCGTTCATTGCATTTAATGACTTGTTTTTGAGATTTTAAAACGACTGTTTCAGACAACTCCTCTCCCCATGCCTCCCAAAAATACTCAGCTCAATGTGTTTTTCTGCATATAATACAATATGCATGAACCAGAACTCAAGACAACAAGTAGGCTGGTAAGGGACAAAGGCTATTGTTACAGTAAATCTTCATCCAAGCAGACTGCTCAGGCATCCACTTCACAGCAGACTCTGCTTTCCATCCATGGTTCCTGCAGCACCATCACTGGAGATCAGACACCCCTTCCACCCTCTTCTCCCTGGCAGGTACTGAGTTTGCCGGGATGCCAGGAAGTGGGATTTCAAAGCATAGATGAGAAGACAGATTCCTGTCTGCTTCAGCAGCTGGGCATGTGTGTGTAGAAGAGCTCCCAAAGGAGATGAGAGAAACTGAGGCTTATTCCAGAAGTGTTTATATTGCAAGAGGTGGTTCTAACAGTCTCACCTTAAGATACTTCATGTTTGTGATCCACACCCTTACTCAGTGGCACAGTGCTTTGTACAGCCTATGGGTTATGCAAAAGAATATAGTACTGTC
Organism: Gymnogyps californianus; assembly: GCF_018139145.2. Lineage (NCBI taxonomy): Eukaryota > Metazoa > Chordata > Aves > Accipitriformes > Cathartidae > Gymnogyps > Gymnogyps californianus. Next base: position 22,504,397 of record NC_059473.1, read on the forward strand.
CTTGAAATGAAAGCAAATGTTTTCATATAACACCATGTTTCCAGCACCTGGAAAGAGAGTCAGTATCGTGAGACTCCAGATAAAACTGACAGTAGGAAACAAAGCAATACAGGTGGGGATTGATCTTCATCAATATTCAGCCAGGGACAGAACAAATTAATTAGGACTACACTGTGACAGCTAGTACTGCTGCAATAGCATATGTGAACTGCAGTCCCTAGGGATGTATGCAAAGGGGATATTTCTCTGAGGTGCCACTGGCATGTGCTGTTCTTTTCCTCCTCTGTAAGGGTGGCCCTTTAAAATCAACATATACTGGTAGTTCTTGACCTTTCTAGGATCAGCCACGATGGCCAGAGGTTGGGAGAGAGCCAAGCCTACACCCATTCACTGACCTTCTTGCACATCTGCTGTGAGGAGAAGTCCGCTCCCAGCAATCAGGGTCCAAGGCCTGTTTAACACACGCAGTGTAATAAGGAGATTTCCTAATTTTTCTTACTCCTGCAGTCTTTCAGTCCAAGTCACAACTGAGTCCCAAGAGTTGTCTTATTAGAAAGCTGAACTTATTACTGACATTCCTTTACTTTAAAAACTTAATTCAAATAGTTCTCTGCAAACAACAAGTTTTCTCCCTTCAGTGTAAAAGTGATACAATGTGCTGCAGAACAAAAGAACTAATTCTACAAAATTAAACATAAGCAAAGACTCATCCATTTCTGCATAATCCAGCACATCAGCATGTCCTGATAAGCAAAGCTGTGATCTCAGGTTTTAGACCCATTCATTTTAAAGACTAAGCATTTGATTCCTTCTCGCTGAGCTCTGTGAAGAGATAACTGACATCAGTTTTCTTTGCGTCTTTGCAGTTGTTGTAACCTCATTATTCTTTGAATTATCTTGGCAGTTAGTAATTTTTTAGGTTTAGCTGGTGCCATCTCGTCTGTAGAGCTCTACGGTTGAAAGTACAACACAAAGAAAGGTCACAGCACAAAAGTCAGTCAGTCTCCATCTTCTAGCACTTGTAGGACTCCTTTTATTTCGTAATTGTTCATTTTCTACTACTTGCTTTTGTTTCTTGGCAATTGCATGATTTCATCCTGCCCATGCAGCTCATGTGAATGTTCCGTGAATGCTAGAAAAGTTCCCTTTCTTCCTTCATGCCGCCTGTTTTTACCATTTCTACCGGAGCTCTGTAATTGGGGTGAGGTAACACACCCTCATGACTCAAACCAGTTAATCTCCAAAAGCACAATAACCGAGAAGCCTAGCATACATTGGCTTGTCGCTTGAAGTTGATATTCAGCAATGAACTATGAGAGGATTTAAGTAAAAGATTTTGCCCTCCTCCCCCCACCCCGTCTCTCTTTAGAAAATAAATGTCTGATTCATGCAAAAATAATGTATGAACCATTTGCACTGCATTAAAAAAATCTGCTTGTTATTCTGAGACAATTCTGCCTTCTTCTGCCTGGAATCACACTGCTCTGCTTCAGATAACTTAGGGGTGAGCCAAAAATATAGGGCGGTATTTGCCAAAATATAGAAGCTAAAATTACACAAATGTCGGGATAAAAATGGGAAAATGCAGTTTCTAATAGGCTTTAGAGCAACTGCGAGAGCAGGAGCAACATTCCTGCAACAACTGCTTCCCAGTGGCAAGTAGCTTTTCTATACATGCAGTAATTGCCATTAAATGTTATGCTATCACTTGCCAACAGCGTCTACAGAGCGGTATCAGCATGACCGCAGCATTCCACTGCACTTAAAATAGAAATTAGCAGCGGTAGGTTCATTCTTATGGTCTAAGGGTGGGTAACAATTACTGGCCATTGCAAGGTCATTCGATGTGAGATGGCTTCTTTGTTCCACGTCCACTGTAACAGGGAGGAGGTAGCTGTACTTACGCTGTCTCAGAAACTTGCACCCCTGCTTCTCCTTTCGTAACGCTGCTGCCTGTCAGATGGAAACTGTACCATCAGAGGACTGGTTAGTCATCAATATTTGTGAAGCACTTTTTTCTCATGAGATGCAAGGAACTCCAGAAATATAAAGCATTAGTAATGCAAATCACCGAGTAGACACGCTCGACCTTCTATTGTTTTCTGTGTTTAACTTCCACCTCCAGCTGAATTCAGTGGCTTTTCAACATATGCTTAAGGTTAAACAGGCTTAAAGGCCATTTCTGAATTGTGATGCTTTCTAAATTAGGAGCCCCATTAATTGCTCATCTTGCAGAATGGAATTTAATTTATTTGGCATATTCTAAATCACTTTCCAGGAATAAGTTAAATTCTGATTACATGCATTCCCAATTTCTGTAAAACTCTTTTTGCACAGATTGCTTTCTTCTTCATAAATCCCTATTGGATTCACGAGTTCTTATTTCATTTCACTTCTCTTCATATACTTTTAAGCCTCTGAGGTCTAAGTTCACTTCTGAAGTCAAATGGGTGAAATGCTGTTGACTTTCTGGCAATTCTGAAAGTGACAATTTTCTCTATCACATAAATTACTGTATTTCCTGTTATTTATTTTATGATACTGGTATTTCACTCACACAATTTTTTCTGTACCCGTAAAATTTTCCATCTGGGATATAATTTTCTAATTCTTCTGTAAGCCCATGTATTTTGTTTCACCTCTTAAAGAAATTTAATATTGTCAATCTGCAATATTCTCTCTTGAAGACAGATGATCTAAAGTTTACTTCTCAGTAAAGAAATCATTGGCATACAACCCACCTGCACACATACCACCTGAGAATGAGGAAGGTGCTACAGCTTAAGTTATTCTCATATGAAATCATCATCATATGCGTGAATTTCTTGCGGTTGAAAATAGAGTCTTTCTTTCCATGCAAAAGAGGAAAGTGTGGGTATCCCTGGAGTTCTTTTGCAGGGTTAAGAACAGAAGCCAGTCATGGCCTGACTGAGCAAAAAAAGAAAAGTCAAGTAGGTTTTTTTAATAGCTGAAAAAAGTACAAAGCTTGTGCTTTTGCTGTTTTGTTCCAGAGGAACAGTGAAGTCTATACAGCCAGAGACCATGCAAGAACAAAAGCAGAGGCATCATGTGGATAAAGTTGCATGCTGATAATAACTCATGTGATGCTATTTTATCATTGACAGAACAAAATGGGAATCATTTCTCTTTGTTAGGTCAGTATTTCCAGTGGCTTTATAATACAGGCCTTATTTTTCCCTGAAACAACTTTGCAGTTCAATTTGTTCTGTATATAGTAGGAGTCTATTTGAAATTTCCTTTTTTTTTTCCCTAACAACAAATTTCTGGATTAATTTCTCTTTCTTTTTCCTCCTTTAGAAAATACTAGTTATTTTGCCACTAATCCTCAAGACTTTTATGTCATCCTGAGAAATGTTTGTTTGGAAAAGTCTCTGAGTGGTGGTAAATTTATTAGCCTGATATTATAAAACTCTTTGAGAGCATTCAGCTAACAATGATAATCCAAACATGTTCTTTGTTGAGGCTACAACTCACTCAAACAGCTGAGGCAATGAAGAGGGAAGGCAGGGAGAGTCAGGATTAGGGATGAAATGTGTTCTTGAAAGGGCTGCCTGCCTCCACTGCCTCCTGGCATATTATTATAGGGAGCTGTGATCGAAGTGCTGAGTGCCACAGCAGTGATATATTTGCATTTCACCAAATAATATTAGATACATATGGTGCCCTTCACTTTGAAACTTTACCCAAAGACTTCAGAAACCTTGGGCCAGTTTTTTTTCCTCAGAGAAGATACTGCACACTAGTTTTTCTGTACTAATTTCAGTGGAAGAATTTCCAAATTGTTCCAGGAGTAAGAGAAGAGGATTAGGTCTCAGCCTGCTCCTCCAATATTTTTGATTGATGGACTATGGAGATACTTAACGTAGCTTTAATTGAATTATCTCAGGTATCAGAAGTAGTCTAGCCAGAACAGCATGCAGCATGGTACAGGCTAATTCACATTTGCAAGAAGCTAGGGTTATTAACTTTTCTTTATTATTTGGTATCTGGCACTACAGAACATTTTGCAATTCCAATTAAATGGAGCGTTTTAAGATTATGCTAAATGTTTTGCTCACTTAGAACCTTGAAAACATCTTCCAGCTTTCAGCAGCTTATCTAAAAACAGCAGTGTGCAAAACAGAAAGGTAATAAAATACTGAGTTTCAGGGGATTCAAAATCACCTTCAAATTCCTGTTCCTGTTGATAAACAATTGTAACAAAATAAACTGGGAAGGGAACTTTGAAGAATCCAAAATATTTCATTCTGGAATTTTTTTAACAGATTTTTTTTTTTTTTTAACTTGTCTTTTATTTATTTATTTACATTTTAAGAATCTAAAAATTCATTAGAATACTTAATTTCAATATACATAAAATATTTCCAATGGACCCAAAACACATTTCTTTTTCATATTTTTGTGTGTGATTCGCACATCATCAAAATACATCATCAGTAACAATGAATTCCTATTGTGGAGACGCCCAGCTCAATCCAAAGCCTTTCTCACCTCAAGCAACTCTTTGAAGCCAGACAAAAATGCAGCAGGATTTTACTGGAGAGTGGGAGGGAAGCGCATGGGACAGTAGAGGGTAGAGGTTCTGTAAGAGAAAGGTCAGTAAAAGTGGGACAGTGAGGGTATTTCACTAGCTGAATATGAGGACTATCATGCTTCTCTTGCTAATTCCTTAAGGCAAGTGTTATGTACATAGTACTGAACATAAAAAACAAATAACAATAGTTACTGCTCTCTTAAACTTCTCAGAAGAGTCACTGAGTCAATTTAGTTGAGAAATGAAAAAAGCCTTCTGAACCTGTAGCAAAGAAGCTAAACTCAGGAAATCTTCCCAAATTCTGTTCTTTATGGCAGGGCTGTAGAAATATATATTTTTTCCTCTGAGGCTTTAAATTGTCTTCTGAAGAATATTGTTAACAGAAGGAAATCATCTGTTGAATGACTTATAACAAAGCAGTATTATTTGGCTTGTGCGGTATTCTCAAAGACATGTAGAGTTTTCATTGTAGTCAGAATATTAATACATGAAATTGTAATAATGATTTATTAATTAGCTGAGACTGTCATCACACTTTTCTATAGCTAATTTAAATGGCAACCACACTGGAGTCTGTTTTGTCTCATGTTCTCCCTTTCAGTAAACTCAAGCAGAGACACTTTGTTGGCCATCCGAGATACTTTTATCTTTGCCTTCAAGGACCCTGGGGGAATGGAAACAGGGAAAGAATATGGAAAGAGGATTTGTACCTCATGACTTTGAGACTTTCCTTCAAGCTCTGCATTTTTTCCCCCTCCCTTTTCCTGTTGAATAAGATATCAAGAGAGAAAGCAAGCAAGGGGGGTGGGAGGAGAGAGAGAGAGGAAGGAGCATTGGTTTAAACTTTTTCCAATGTCTAAATACTCAAAACAAAAGAATTATCTTTTAAGTTTTTCTGAGCCAGGATTAGAGATGGATTTTTCAAACTATAAAATGAAGAAAGTTAGTCTGGTTTTCATGTATTTACAGCAATCATCTCCAATCAGTAATTAAAATAAAACAGGGGAAGGAAGGAGTTTCAGTACACAAGGAAGCAGTGTCCCTAAAAATACCCAACTGTACAGCAAAAAGTATTTGCAGAAACAGATGCTAAGTCAATTAATTCAATTTCCTCCAAAATACTTACCATGCTTGCCAAGGTAGAAGACAGGGAGAGAGCTTATCATGTCACAGTTCATACCTAAAATACATTCTTAAAATTTTCAAAGTGTTCCTTGGAGACTCAATAGTGACTCTTGTTCTTAGGTAGTTACTGAAGATATATGGAGGCAGTGAATGCTGAATTTCAAATAGGATCTAGTAAAAGCTGGTCTATTTTGAAACAACTTAATTGTCTTTATTTAAGTCCAAGTGCTCCTTTTATTTAACTCTGACAAGGTTTAGCCGAGAACTGGAGAATGAAGCAAGTAGATGACAGTAGATGAGTAGGATGAACAGGGAAAACACACATACATTCATGAGTCACATCCGTACACTCCTGTCTGCAAAGAAGGCAGCAGCTGGGCTACTGGAGCTTGTTTTCAGTGCTTCATCTAACCAAGGAGCAGAAGAGGTGAATATTAATTTTGGAAGAAGGTATCCAGCGTATTTTTCCCTACAGTCAAAACCATATTCAAAACTATGCTTACTTCTGATTAAAATGAGGAACTCCACAGAGCATACGAGATCACCGAAGGCATTTTTAAATACATATATACTTACTCTGCATTAATGAAATATCTTGAAGTATCAGGGAATGAATGGCACCGCAGCATTGCATCTTTCCCTTGTTAGGAGCTATGGCCCTTGGGATCAGCTCTTTTCTATTACACAGTCTAACAGACACAATCATAGATGGTTAAAGCATCCCACAGATTTGTACTTTGTCCATAACCTCTTCCCACATTGTAACAATTTGTTACTCGAGTGTAAATCTGATACTTTTGGCTTGAAAACAAAGTGTTAGACAATCTGCAAACATGAGCTCATCACTTTGGGCAAGGTGAAAAGGGTCTCTGATGTGGTATACTCATTGTTGGCCCCCAGATATTAGTCAAAACTCTGAAAGGAAACCAGTTTTTAACGTGGTGTCTATTTTCCTTTTTGTTAGCCTTTTTTCCATCTCTGACTCTTTCACATTTTGGTATGTAGCCACTCTTTTCTTTCTCTTTTTTTTTTTTTTTGTGTGTGTTATGATTCAGACTTCTAGCATGTATTATCAAGCAGCTGTGTCTTGTAGGGAGTTTGTGGTAAACTTGAGTGAGGAGGCATTTTATTTCACCATTTCCCATACTCTGCCCTTGCCTTTCCCTAGCTCGAGTAGTCTTCTCTAGGAGCAAACATTTACAGATACTGGGAAAAAAAATCCCAAATATGGGAGAGCATTAGACAGCAGCAATTCCTTCCCGTTCCTGTACACAGAGCAACTGCTTCATGCACTGCTGCAGTTTGTTGCATCAACCAATCTATGCAATCACGTTACATAGTGCTATATGTTAGATGTTTGCACTTCTAAATGGAAGAGGGAAGGGGACGGGCAATACTGAACAACCTGTATGTGTATGTAGGCAGGCTGTGAGCGTGGGGCACTCAGTCCTTGTGGCTGTCGAGTGCAGCTCTCGACGTGATGGGAAGACAACCCATGGTCCCCCTGGAACCAGGCTTTCCCTTTGGCAGGCACAAAGCCTTAGCTCTTCATTACACTTGTAGTCTGTGCACCTCCTGCTCTCCATATGGCTCTGAGCAGTTAGCACAGAGCTCATGGTGTGCTAGCCACTGGCAGGAGAGAGCTGGTATTTCAGTGCTTCACTTTCGCACTGCACATTTTAACTTAGGAATGCTATTATTATTCACCATCAAACTTTTTCCTGAAAAGGATGACAAACTCACCAAAGCTAAAATTCGTAACAGCTCCAAAAAAAATGACATTTCCTGAACACAAGAATTTTCGTGAAACCTCATTAAATCTCCTCAGGTGATCTACTAGCGCTCAAGTTTTTTTCACACATCAAGCAGTGCAAAGTGCAATATATTCCATCTCAAACTTCAAACAGTACAAGCTTTCTTAAATCATCCTAAGTAAACACACAGATGCACAAAATTCAGGTATCCAGACATAGCTTATGGATTTTAATCAAAATCCTAGAGCAAAGAAACCTCTTCTTTATTCATGGTTTCACCTGGTTCTCAGTTTTGGTTTTTTTTTTTTTTTTAAAACAAACAAGCAAGCAAACAAACAAAACCTTGACATGAACTTTGAGTTGGAAAATACTTTTTTCTTTTTTTTTTTTTCTTTCTTTAGCTTAACTCATCTATTTCATTTTTCCCTCTATTGTACCTTTTTCCAACCAGGTCTACAAACTAAGACATCTGAGGATATTTTTTTTTTCTCACAATACAACTGGGAGAATAAAGTCTAAACTCATTATTGGAATCCTATTGAACAGGACTACTGCCTCTCTGCAGACTTGTAACACTCAGGTTCTTCCTCACTAGATTCCAGGCTTATCGGAAGAGAGGACAGCCACAGCTGGCCAGCCTTAGTTAAACCAGTTAGCAAGACATCTTTTTGACTAACCTCCAAGTTCTTCAAGCTCAGAATGAAGTCATGATTCTGGCAAACTGGGAGAGAGAGGACCCTATTGTCAACACAGCTCAACTCTTTCTAAGACTGGAAAAGTCTGAGACGAACTGAAAGTCAGCAAAGCCTCAGATGTCTTCTGTGGAGACCTCTCAGTAAGGAAGATTGCTGAGACAGAACTACTGCAAGAGACATGAGTTCTCCTAACCAGTTTACTGAAAGCCAGTAAACTTGGATCAGAACCTGGCAGTAGACAACCTTATATATTAATCATTTTCCGCCACCTTGAAGCACAATAGCATGTCACTAATAGCACACATGCCCAATGTTTAGAATAGAAAAAATAGGAAACACCTGTGGTAACTCTGTGGGACTTGGCTCCTGTATGTGGAGTGCTGCAATAAAAAGCCTTGCAACAGTATAGCAGTTCCCTTTAAAGCCTGTGCGATCCAGAGGTTCGCTATCCCTGTCTCAGAATATCCCCTGCTTAAAAGTGTATAGTCCTGGGAAGGATAGGAAGGGGAATATAGAAGAGGGAGGAGGACAGGAACTTGAGCTGTACAGCTGCCTACAAAGAACTATTAAAAAAATGGTCTTAGCATTGTTAAAGGAGTGTCTGAGATAGAGTGAAGACTATGATGAACAGGAATTTTTTTCAAATCCAAGTACAGCTTCAGGAAGAAGAGTGTGGAGACTCTGTGCCCGTGCAAGTAGGAAATGGCCCAAGAGATCAGGCTAGAAAGAGACTTGCAGAGAGGTGCTCTCTGTCAGGCTCGGGTCCAGACTGGGAGTGGCATGGACTCCTGCTAAGAACTGGGGAAACGAAAAGAGAAACAGAATTTAAATGAAGGCCTAAATCGAGGAAAAACTGCAAATTAAAGAAAGGAATCTTCGAAGAAACGGTCTTTTTTTTTTGTGAGACCTTTTTGAAAGCGCATTGTTTTACAGCTGCTGTATCTGCAGAGGAGGAGGAACTGAAGGATGGTTGCAGTGCAGCACCACGCCACAAGATGGCAAGAACCAGAAGCTGACCTCAAACCAGAATTCAGCTAGAACAATGCAATTACATTAAAATTTGAAGACCAAGCTATCAAAAATATAACGTTAATGAAACTGGAGGTTGTTTCAGAAGATTTCTGGTTTTTTCTTTGCTCTTTGGCCTGTGGTTCTTCAGACAAAATCACACATGGAAGTGACGAATATCCTCTGCAGTACAATCTCCTCTGTGTCCTCCTAATTATCCATTTCTTTGTTTGAAGAAACATGGGGAAAATCTTGTTTTTTCTGTCACCACTTGTCTTCTTAGTTTCTTTCACCTCCACTTTTCCTTTTTTTAAAATTTCACGCCATACTTTTTCTAGCTCTCTCCTGAACTTTAAATTTAATAAGTTCTCATCCTTTTTAACAGCCTTCTCAAGTCCCTGAGCATATTTACTTGCTGTGTCCCAACGTTTTCCTTTTTCTCTCCAACACCAAGTGAAAGACCACTCCTTTGGTCTTTAGGGGATGCTGAATCCAAGCTAAGGGCAATCACTTGCGGCCAGCTTAGAATCTAAGCTATGAAAGTTCCAGGAACCTTATAAAAAGCCACAGCTCCATTCATGGTTTCAGTTTAGGTCTTTGGGGACAAACGTCTACATTGCAAACACGTAGCATTAAGATTCTTGGTCCTGCCTCAATATAGCGGTTGCATTAGATCATCTCTTGCAGTCTTCTTCCAGTGGTATGTTTCTCTGATAATTAGCAACTGTGTTGGTAGAGTCAATGCGGAGGCCAAACACCACAGAGGAGCTGCTCTCCTCCCAAAGGATTGGATTGTGGCTGAAATGAATTGACAGGCCATTGTTAGACAGTTTGCACAGTTGTATGTGTTCTATGAATAAACAAAGACAAGAGATACTCTGCAGCTGGCAGGTTTTGCCAGCTCCACATTTACATGCAAAATACTGTTTTTAATGAGGTTGGACTGTATGACCTCCTGAAGTGTTTTCCAGCCTCATTTATTCTATGAGTCTATGAAAATTACATTAAAATTACATTTAAAAAACCCAAGGATTCGATAGAAAGCTTTCATTTCATTCAAATGACTTGATTTCTTCTTAATAGCCTCACTGGGGAATTTCTGAAAATGTTGAGAACGAAACTTTCCCCACCTCTGCTTCGGCAGATGACAAATGCTGGCGAAATAACCCTCAAGCAGGAACAAGCTGCAGCTCTCACCGTGCCTGACTTTGCAACCCTGAGCTCACGCTGAGCAGTGCTTGCTCCTTAGAGTCATTTCGTCGAAGGCAGCGCGAGTCCAAAGTACACTGCCCACGCTGTGGGTCAGGTCTGCATGTGCTGTGTGTAAGGGCTGAGGAATCTGGCACCCAGCACATGCGATCTGCTGTACGGTCGGTCCCAAGCCCAAAACAAATACAATTGGTGCGCTTTAAACATCTCGCCCCCTTTGTGAGCATCTAGCGACTACAGCCTTTATTTGTGTGCCAGCCTTTTCACATCGCCTGAAAATTTCAAACAATTTCATAGCCATGGGAGTGCTAATTAAAACATTCAGCAGTTTTACTGTCTGAGCAGTGTAAATATGATGTAAAAAGAAAATTAAAGAGCATTTACACAGATGCATACTTGTTCATTGTAGCTATAAAATCTAGCTGCAGGGACCTGGCAAGAGCAAGAGTCTCTTATTCTTCAAAACAAGTTATTCAGCAAAAAATTAGACACCAAGCTTTAGCTTGGAAGAGTTATTCTTTGTTAGGTTCATTTTTTATTCATTTCTCCAAAGCCACACTTCCCTACTTTTTTCCTGGTTTACAATACTGGTCACTCAATTTACTGCTGAAATGGGTTAAGAGATGATTTGAAGCAAAATATTTGTTTCACGCTCTTGAGGTCACAGTCACACACACAAAACTTTTTTCCCTTTTACTCATGCAACAGCCTCTTTTGGACAGTGAATCCCAGTCACAGGGAATAAAATCCCCTGAAATATCAGTGACAGGCTATGCCTAGGATAGGGAAGGCATTCTGGGGAATCTTATTTTCCAGCGCTGGTTGATGTTTCAGTCTGGGATTTCAAGAACACTGACTACAGTTGTTTACACTGCAAAGAAAGGAGCTTTTTGATCAGGGGAAGCTGAGTCACTACTCCCTGTTAGTTTTATCATTTTGCAGAGAGCGAGAGCTGATGCCTGATCTTTCTCTGACCTTTTATTCAAACTTTTTTCCTACATTCCCAGGCTGTTATATTCTGTTTAATCATGTCTCTTTGATATTCAGAAGAATCAGATACTTTTTCGTTTGGTGTTACATGATGTCATAGGCAAAAGCAGCACAAATCCCATGAGGTTACCCTCCGGTCAAAATGGTTCACTGAGAGGATGAGACTCAGTCCTAGAGCTTTTTTCTGGGTCCTGAGCTATTTTCAGGGCTGGGGGTGGGGGAAAGGGAGAGCTGGTTTTTTGTTTTGTTTTGTTTTGTTTTCCCACAGACATCATAAGACAAACAGACCATGGGTCAGGTAATGTAAGCAACAGACTGCAAAACGATTGCCAAAGATTGTAACCACCCAATCATCTCTGAAGGAAAAAATTCATTTAAGTGACACATGTTAATAGTATTGAATTCAAAACACTTGTTTTGACATATAGATGTTGGAAAGTGCCATATCCTGATTAACAAAGATATTTTCTGGTCTTTCAGATCTTCCTTCCTTATTTTGATCGCAATTCAAGTTTTGGAGAAATTCTTTCCCACTACTGTCCGCTGATCACATCACTGAAGTATTTAAAAATTTTAACTTGTTTCCTATAAGGAAAAAATGGAAAGCATAACCACAAATATTTATGTTAGTGTCAGTGCTTATTATTGGAAGCTTAGTTCAGTCTGCTGCAGTGCCATTGCAAGAGCATACCATCAGATATGGCATCCAGCTCCTCCAGGCATTTAAGAACAGCATCAACACACACGATCTTTATAACCTGGGAAAGACAGAGTATCCCAAATGGAAAGGTGTGAGCGACATGCAGAAATGTCCCCATGCAATTGCTTCTAATTGGAAAGCTTTGAAAATGTATGGCAGTATTATCAACAGGAATGAACTCTAGGCATAAGTTGGCTTTGGAGAGCCTTGCTCATGGAAAAAATGAGAGAGCAAGATCTCAATGTTAACTCCTTCAGAGTAGGCACTGCCACTAGTGATGCTCTGCAGCTAAGTGGTTGCTTAGCTGTCTGCTGTCTGCTACTGTATCAGGCCCAGAATTTTCCTGTAAGATGGTGGTGAGGGAGGGGGGAATTTCACGGAGCAGGAATTTAGGCCACCATACAGTAAAGCCTGTTTGGCTTTCAATACTTTCTAAGGATAGAGCAGGTAAGTGGTGAAATTCCCAAGTTTATAAAATTTTATTGACTGACGAGACGGGGGCTGTCTTTTTCAGAGGAAAGTGTTACCAGTGATCATGATGCTAATGCAGAGTTCCCTTTCCACAGCAGGCAGCCCATGTTTCCCCAGCTGAGTGCTGTGTGCTCTTCTTGTGGTTGTCCATCCTTGTGGGGATGGCATTACTCTTAATAGTGATAAGAAATGAAAGACTGTTACACTACTGAATTCTACAGTAATAATCTAAGAGAAATAGATTTAGGATAGAAGACTCAGTAATGTTTCCACTAACATGCCTACTTTTCTCTTTTCCTTTTAATATGGTAGCCTAGATCCCAGCGTTATCCCTGTGACAAAAGATCCTCATTGTAGTCTTACTGCTGTCGTTGTAGTCTTACTGCTAACTGTATTTGAGAACTAAATCCTTACAGCACTAGTGAGGGTTTATGCGATCTTCTAGCTTGCCTTTTATTCACTGTCTCAGACTGCTTTACAACAAAGGCATGCAATACTCCCCTACTGCAGGAAAGCCTTCTCCCACTCCTCCTTCCCAGGTGGAGAATGTCTTTTCAGCTGGGAAAATAAAGGCCCTTCTTTTGTCAAAGGTTTTCAAATCTACCAACAAAGGGAGCTAAGTGCCAGGAAGTTATTGAAATATAAGGGCAATAACAACAACAAAGACAGACAGCGTCTCAGTAGCCTAATCAAAAGCCAAAAGAAGTTTGGGCATGGTCAAGAGCAGAATTCAAGTTCCCCCCATCCTCAGATCAGAGCCATAACCACAATTATATTCAATTTCCGTATTTAATGTATTTTGGTACATTTTCACCTATCAACCAAGCAGCCTCATTTTCCAGAATTTTAAGGTTTATGGCCCATTTCAGTTTCTTCCTTTGCTTTATGGGAAAGACACATTGCAAATATTGGGCAACGTCTTGCAAAGTCTTGTCCTAACCTAACACGACTGAGCAGTGTGGGAGGAGGAAGTAATGACTTCCCCCTGACCTGTGTAGCTGACATGAAGTCTGCCAAGAATCACAGCCTCTTTGCTCAAGGGAACACAGGAGCAACTCTTCAGAGAGGAGGCGGGGAAGGGGGGGCAGGGGGGGGGGGCAGAAGTATGTCTCTACCCCCTCCTGTGCTCCATGTGGCAGAAGAGAGTGGCTGCACCACTTAAAAAGAAGTAGTAAATTCCTCTCCACCCTTTCCCCCCATCAGTAGTTCGCTTGTGAAGGGTGGGGTGGTGTAGCTTTGCGCTGCCGCTTCCCGGATTGGTACGGTTTTGCAGTGCCCACAACGTGGGGTAGCATATAAAATGCAGAGTCTAGCCCATTTGGAAAAGAAAATGGTTTTCCTGCGTGGCCAGAAAGACAGAGCTGTGCTGTAAGGATGGAATTTCACAACAGAACAAAAATAAAGCACAGCGCTGTTCCAGAATTTCTCGATTCTTATTCTAAACAGTAATAAACTCACCTCCCAAACCCCAGTCCGGACGAAATATTAGCATTCCCTCCACTCTGGTTACATCTCACATCCCTCTTAATACCTCTTGCTCTGCCATGAACTATTTGTATAAGAAAGGCTTATGTTTGAACTGGAATTGGCACAAATAGTTACCCATTGGATATTCCTTTTCTGCAGAAATCTGATCTCTTTCAGTGCTTCACAAATCACAGAATCCACTGAGGACAGAAGCCTGTGTTTTCTTCTTCTCCAAAGAGAATAAAAAATCGTCAGTAACCCTGACAGCTTCCTGTAGTGTGGCTCTCACAGCTTATTCCAGATGAGCCGAACATTAAACTTGCCATAAAATGTTATGATGGGAGGATGTATCTCCCACAGTACTCAGAAATTATTTAGTGAGTTTTACCATCATCACCCCCAGGCTGTAACCATTTCCCAGCTCTTCTGAGAAGTGAAAACAGTACGAATAAAGTTAAAACCAGACCATAACAATGACAAATCATAGCAACAATTATCATAGGCAGCAAAAATGACCCAAACTGAACACAGAAATGGCCATTGCTTCTGTGTGCCTTGTGAACAACTTGGCCTCAACCACTTGGGCACAAGGAAGCCACCGAGAGCGGTTTGCAAGGATTCACCCAAGTCTGTGTGCCGGCAGGACTAAGCAGCGGCAGGGAGGCTGGCCCTGTGCTTTTAGCAGGAGGATACGTTTTATCCCTGCCTCCACCACATACTTGCTGTGAGATCTTAGTGACTCAGCTGGCCCCAGGTTCCTCGCTGCGTAAAGCGAGGCATCCTCTCTTTACCCACTCTCGGCTCACTTTACAGTGGTGTGTACAAAACGCCGAGCAGAAAAACGAGTATTCGTACCCTTTATTGATCGCTGTGAACTATCAGCCACTGACATCTGTCAGGCTGCCTCTGATTTCACCAGTGACTGCCAGCTGAGGATCTGCCCCCTACGGTTTTCTTCTCACTGAGCAGCTGCTGCTCCTTTATAGTCTATTTGGTTATGTCATCATTAGCTTTTTAAATACGGGTAAGGAACCTTAAAAATGCTTTATGCTCTCAAGAGAACTGGAATTTCTCAAAAAAAAGAAGTTCTGATGTTTCTCAAGCCTCCCTCCCTTTCCCTTTCTGAAAAGGCTTTAAAAATGTGGAATGTTGTGGGAAATTACTCAGAATGTAATAAAAATGTACATGTAAAAAAAAAAACCTAACTCACAGCTTCCTTGGCTGGAATGATGTCCCAGGGCTGGATCCAGCTCAGCAATGCTCTTTGGCCTTTCTCTAGTTTTCTCTTTCCAGGACCACATCCCTCATTTAGTCTCTGCTTCCAGGACCCTCTCTCTCACCCACACACACCACATAAATATACAGACACATACAGATCTGACACACATTTCTTTCTATGGCACAGGATACCCCCAAAGCTTCTTTTCTCTTTTACAAAGTTCAAGCAGCCCCTGTGCAGAGCACCTCCCTTCTCTGTTCTCTGGTCTCCAGCTAGATACAAACAGTCCAAAACACGGTTTATTTACTGGATCTGCTTTTTTAACCATTTGGTCACTGCATCATTCATCACTCCTCCAAGCATATCTTACAAAAAGTAACAAAAAAACTTCTGGAAAGTACCTGCCATTCAGGTTTTTTTTGTATTTTACAATGTTATTTTATGACTGCTCATTTTACACATACGTGCTTCTAGCTCACCAAAATTTCTCTGACAAATAACAATTGAAAATAACTTTAAAAATGTGGATGTTAACTTTACAAAAGCTCTTACTAAAGAGTAAAAAATATTTAAATATATAAAAGGGAGTTACTTCAAAGTTTTGCAAAATAAAAACAGCCCCAAATTTTATTGTTTTGGTAACAAATTTAACTTTCTTATCCAGAAGTCACTTCAAAAAGTACGGTGTTCGGAGCTATACATACATGAGTCATTCCCTCCACCTCTTTTATACCTCTAAATATTTCTGCCGTTACCATTTACCAAATTGCATGCTGTTTACATCTTTTCCATAAAAAAGCAGAACATTTTTGTAATTGAAAGATCTATTGAAGACGATAATTACTATTCAAATGAATATTACAGACTTAAGCTTGCTGACTTGAGGCTCAGGCTGAATTAAATGACTCACATGCCATTCAGCAGTGCAGAGATGGGCTTTTCAAAGCCAGTTAAAAGCGCGAATTGAGCAAAGCATTTCATGATGATACTCAATTCTGAGCATGTAATAGGAAGCTGATTAGAGTGCTTGCATGCTTAAATACAGGCTTTAGTACCTTGCTTGGTCATGCCATAAATGAGTATAGCTTAGATACGTAAATAGTTTAGAAAACAGTGTGCTTAAAATAACGTTTTACCCTTTAAAAGCTCTTGTCCATTTCAAATTTTCCATCTCTTGGGCAGTATTGCCATTGAAGGACACAGAGCTGAGTACGTTAAGTCCCTGGGGCTGCCCAGCTGGGTCACTTCAGCTCCTGCAGTAACCCACCTCAAGCTGGCCAACGTGCCCCTTCCCACCACAGCGCGTGGCCTGGACTTGCTCTTAATGAGCAAGATTTTCCCACTGCTAAATTCCCACTCAGCTCTGCTCTGGGAGATTTAAGGGGGGGGTTAAGGAGGGACCTCCGCAAAGGATGAGTTTCACCCACTAAGTGCTTCTGTTTTGCCACTGCTGTCGCAAAGGCCATCTTGCCACTGCACATGGCCTGCAGCCCAGGAAAGGGAGCTCCACAGCTGAATGCAGTAGCAAAGACAGAAGGTCTCCCAGTCTTGTAAGTCTTATCATTTGCAGTCATTTCTTCAAATTTTAGAGGCACTGCTTTAGGGAACACAAACACTTCTGGACGCCCTCATAAGTCCTCGCAAGTCTTCCATGCTGATGGGAACTGGAAGGGGCTCACACTTTCTCTGCACTGTGCTAGTTTGTCCAGGTTGACGGCCAACACTGACACTATCCTGTTTTCCAGGATAGGTGTTCCTCGGACGAACAGCTCCCCAGTAACGCTACAAAAGCAGTCGCAAAGAGAAAAAGCTGTAGTATGTCTCCGCTATTCTATCGCATTATGACACTGATATATTTACAAAAGCATGGTGTTAACTTAGACACAAGCCCAAAGTGCTGCTAGGCATGCTACCAGGCTGAAGCAAACTATTTGCAGACAAAAAGGAGCTAGCAACTGCCTCACATGGCGTGGTTTCAGCAGAAACCCTCTCCTTGGCACATAGGAGCTGTCTGGGGTCCAGAGCCAGGGACAAAGTGGGGCTGAGGTGGTCCATGGTCGCTTCATCCTCTGCCTCTCCTGCCCTTCACAGCGTGATGAGCTCTGTGCATGGAGACATGGTGATGGGGAAAATCTGTTCATCACTAATATGTAATCCACAACTTCTACAGAGGCTATGTTTTTGTTGTGAAACGCAACAAGGCTACACTCAAAGCAAATCAATACTGTTTCCCCTCACTTTTAAATTGTCTGTGTAACTAGGTGCATTTGGAGTCTCACCGGACACTTAGGGGAAGGGTGTTTTCACACAGGACCTTTACTTCGTGGCTGCATTGCTGGTGCGAGGGTTCATACCAGGTACTAAACGCTCCCTAGCAGAGAAGAGTGACCTTTCTCTGTAGTATGGCAATAAGTCTTTCACAGATGCTGACGTGACCGCAATGGACTCAGAGTAGCTACACATGGGTGCCTTGTCAGTTCTGACCAAAGAAGGACTTGCCAGAGCTCAGCAGAGAGGGATGTAAATGGCTCTTTCCAGTCCCCAGTTTTCAAACCACCCTTCATAAACCTTGATCTGGATAAGCGCTGCAGCAGCACAGGGTCACCAAGATAATTAGAAACCCTTTATTTTTGCATCTGCTTTCAAAAAATTCCTCCAACAGAAGAGATCTTCCCATGACCAGAGCCACATAGGCTGTAGTAGAGGTGCAGAATGGCAAGAGAAAAGTACAAGATCAGGTGTCCCAATACCAGAGGAGTCATTTCAGATCTACCCATATGTCTGAGAACAGCATTTCACCCACTGGCTTCCTGATTAAAAATGCTTCCATCGTTTTCTGGAAAGCTGCAGTTCCCTTAAAAGCTCCAGCCACAGAAGTCCTTTGCTCATTCCTGCTGCCAGAGCAGGGCTAGAATTTGCAAAGCAGGTTTTAGGCACCCAGCTCCTACTGGCCTCTAGGAACCCTTGGAAGCCAAACTCCTTGAGGCGTTTCTTCTCTAAGACAGTGCGGTGTAATTCAGCAGGATTTGTATATCGAGTAGGAGTGGAACAAACTCTGACATCTCTGCTCCCTGTTGTAATAGTCCCTTCCTGTGTGCTGTTGAGTATTCTGACATCTAGAGTACTAGATGACTACTAGTGCCATCACTAGGAAGATGTCTTTTCTAACAGCTCTTTCTGAAGTTCCTTGCAGGCTGAGAGTGTGCTCTAGGGCCTCATCTGCACTAGAAGCAGTTTGCTGGTATACAAGATGCTGGCTATGCATATTAAAAATATAGGCTATTTCTGCCCCAAAACAATTACGGTCTGAGTGAGAGGTGTTTTACAAAACCTATTTGTACTGATAAGCTTTCGTGTTTCTGCAGCAAAATAGTTCTCCAGGAAATTGTGTTGAGGTTTGACTGCAGCTGATAATTTAAATTTAATCTAAATAACATTTGCAGATGAGAAAACATGAAAGTATGCAAAGCAGTACCAACAGTCCACTACAGAGAGTTCTCAGAGTGGAGACCCAAAACTATTATGGTTTGCTGGTAATGTCACGCATGCTTTGGTAGTGCAAGTCTAAATATAATATTGGTGAGCATTGGTGGGCATTATTCATCTGCCACAGCTTGTCACTACCACGATATATGACACAGAAATCAAAACAACAACTCTGTACTAATATCCAAAAATCTCAATGCTTTCTACAAATACCAGCTACATCTCAGCTACGTAAAATGCTCAAAGCCTCCGGAGAAGAGCTGGGAGTGTAGGACAGCTGTGCTTGTCTTTTTTAAAATTCCAAGTTTGGGTTTTGGAGTTCGCCTGAAGGAATGACAGTAAGCAATCAAAGAAAAAGATGGGTAATTCTATAGCTGATTGTACTGGAATGTCTTGGAAAAAGAAACTCGTGGAATCACTGAAATGTCATTTTAGTGCCAGTGCGAAAATTACATCCAGATTACTTTGCTTGAACATTAATGACACTGGAGAGACAGGCAACATTAATTGCAGTTTGTGCTATAACCTAAGAAATTAGTGAATGCACCTGCCTTGCATAAATGGCAGCGCTCTGCCTGCTATGAAATTACCTCTAAAACAAACATAGGGAAAATTTACTGAGGCTGCTTGCATGTCAGAGAGATCAGCTCCACATGGCACAGGGAACTGAACTGCACAAGGTGGCTAGTACTACAGCATTTGAACTTTATAGTGGATGGCAGACAATCTAATGGGTAATTAAGCAAAGGGCTGTTCTACTACTCAGCTTTAACGAGGACCGTATTCCAAGGGTTGAAAGTATGGAAAAGCATTTAGATACAATTTGCTGAGAGAATTACAAGGAATCTCAGTGCACACATAAGGACGATGCTGAGAAGGAAGAATAGCTGACCATTTCGTCTGAGTAAACTATTACATAACAGCTAAGCTATAATAAAACCCTGATTCCAAATCAAATAAGTCTCCCAGACTGCTTAAAATGAGTCACCAACAGCTTTATAAACATACAAAATACTTGACAAGGAAGTCTCTGATAATTTTTTAGTAATTATGTCTGTGAATTGTTCTCTGTTGACATCACTATTAGAAATGGTTTCCCATAAGTTTGCACTGCCTGTTAACATCTGCTCATTAATCACTGAGGCTTTGAATATTTCTTTCATTACAAGTTTATTAGAGAGTTTACACGATCCTGAATCTGTTTGTTCAGAGAGATGTTTAATTAGCACAGAAACAATAGCTGAAGACAATACAGTTTTGTTTTGTATGGATTTTTATGGCTTCAAAAGCCTCTTCACAAGACATGATTTCACAAGACAGTCACAGATGATGAAATATCTGTGCATCTCAGAAATTTGTAAGGAACAGAAAGCCATTTTTCATGGGCTTCAAGGACACTTTCAAGCCTTGTCTGTGGTTTGAACAAAACAATAAAAGTTTTGCACTGAAGTATGATCTGGAAGCAAATGAAGAGCCAAAGCTAGGAGGTCAAGCAGTATTTTCTTACGACAGTCCTACAGGGCTGATACAGTGAACAGATAAAATTGGCCTAAAAATGAAAATGAAAAAGGAAGGATATAATCAGGGCCCGAGGAAAGAAGATCATCCCTGGGAATATGATTTTTGAGGAGAGAGGAGAGTCTAACAGTTACAACACAGTATTTTGGAGGCAGGAAGGTCCTAAGTTCAATGGCAGCTAAAGTATCACCACAGGCAGTTCACTTGACCTCTGTGGTACCTCAGTCAGCTAAGCTGTAAGACTGGCTTCCATGGAAATCCAGATGTTGCCTCTGAATTAAACAGTCCTGAGTAAATAAGTTACCAGAAGAACTGCATATCTGAAAAATGCCTTAGCCAGAGGTTACTAAAGGATATTACTAATGACAGACAAATGAGGAACATCAGAGACTGTCATATTTATAGATACTTCAGCCAGGGATGCTACTTTATGTAACGCTTGGAGGAAAATAAATAATGAGTTTCATTATACTTTTAAGAAAAAAAAAGCCACAGTGCAAAGACAGATGCTACTATTAAATGAAAGCTAAAATGCTTTCAGAAACAGCAAACCTATAGTGGGAACTCTCAGTTGTTTTAATAGGCTATTAAAGTGCAAATGAAGTCCCACACAGTCTATCTTGCACACACAAAACTAGGGCCACTCATGGGCAATGCTTATGGAAAGAAAATATTTCAGATGCCCAGTAAACTCTTGTTCTGCACTGCCTACGAAGAGGCAGATGCCAGCCCGCTCTCACACAGACAGAGAAAAGGAATCAGTGGAAAGAGCCTGTGAGGAGCCAGACAGGGAATGACAGTGACTGTCCCAAGGCCCTGACCCCAGCCCAGCCCGGCTTCGTGCTGCCAGGGTGTATGTGAAGCCTTCTGACAGGCAGGTCAGATTGTGTGCAGATAACCCCACTCAGTTTTGCATTTCGTAGTCCACCTAACATTTCAGCCTAGAAATTACGGGATGGCAGCAGCTATCTTTTGTCTAGTGCTGCAGGAAAACACAAAGAAGGTTTCAAGCAAGTGGGAAACTGGAGCTCTGTTTTCCCTCATTATCTGTAACCTGCTGGGTGGAACCAAACCCAGATCATGGCACAGTGGCTGCACTGCTCTCCTCATTAGCACAATTAAGTACCAAGATGAAATAGGTTCCTAAATAAATAAAAGAAACACAAGCTACAGGACAGCAACTAAGGCTGTCAGAAGGAAATGCTCCTAGTGGTAAACTCTTTGTCCTGATGTGGAAGCACTGGTTTGTGGCTCTGGTAAGGGGATGGGGAGTGGGGCTGCCTGCTGTTCGCTTCCTCTGAAGAACAGTTTTGGAGGAAAGAGTGGCAGTAGAGGGTAATAGATGATGGTAGTTGGATGCAAGGGACAGGCTATAAGAAGTTATTTTTGTCTTCATCAGGACCAAACTCCTTAGTACAGTACTTTGCAAGAATAACTCCTGTGATAGTCACATTTACGGATTGTCCACAGCTAAGGACTGTATGTAATGACCATATGTAGGACCTGCATCATGGACTAAACCACAAAAGGAAGAAATGCAGTCGATGGTGATCATAAGCCCAAAGACAATGGGCAGATCTCTGGCTCTTATGATCATGTTTTTCAAGTCCTCATGCTTGCCTAATTTTTATTCTCTTTTTTTTTTTTCTGTATCTCCTTCCTTCAACAAGCAGAGTGGCAAGAGCTCCACCTAGGATGGGTTGCTATACTGGAGTGGGATGGACTTCTGTGTTTACACCTTTCTTCAACACAAGCAGCTTTGGTTTGAAAATAGTGTCTAGAAATGAACAGGGATTTTGCCATTTTTTTTATTACGTGCAAAATGCT